>NC_051320.1:4951285-6151285 GCF_015220235.1 Choloepus didactylus | reverse complement strand
AGAGTTAAACACTCTCAATCAAAATCCCGTCAGGAAGAGGTTATGGGAAGATGGTGGAGTGGGGAGCTCCAGGACTCAGTTCTCCACCAGAGTAGCTATTAACAGGCAGTAACTGCCTGAAGCAAATATTTTGAAACTCCAGAGGCCAAAAGAACACTGTACCACATCCAGGGAGGAGCAGGAGCAAGAGGTTGATAAACTGGTAAAAAACAGTAAGTTTCTTTCTCTGTGCAGAGGCTACAAGTGCCATCCCCAGTTTGTAGCAGGCTTCTGGGGGATCAGCCTCTGGCTAGCTCACTGGTGACAGAAAGTGATGTAAAAAGACTAGGGTAGGACTGGCCAATCACTGATCACAACTTTTGATTAGCAGTTTTGGATCACTGGGGGCCCAGCTCTGATGGAAGCCATTGTTTCAAGCCACCCAGACAGAGGCAGCAGCAGTGGAGACTTAAGGACACTGTGAGTCCTCAAAGCTATGGGGAACAGTTAGCTGATGGGCTGCATCTGCTAGGCAGGAGGGGAAAGCTCAGCTTTGGGGACCTATGCAAGAAGCTCTTGGAGCCCTTCCTGATTCCTTCCTCAGGGCACTGTAGAGCCAGCCTGCACCCCCTTGTTTCAGCTGGAAAAAGGTGATTTGGGAAAGTTCCTCTCCGGCAAGCCCCTCCTCCAAAAATTTGCCCTTCAGACAAAAGCAGCTTGTGACAGTGAGAGGAGTGTAAGGAATTATAGAGGTCCACAGCCTGGGTCAAAGGCTTGCTGACTTCAAACACCTGGAAGAGGGAGATCTATCTCCTGGAAAGCAGAGGGGGCAACCAAACTCCTGTAAACAAAGGAACTCCAAAGCAAGCAAAAGCCCAGGACAAGACAGAGGCCCAGAAAGACAGGGGAAACCCTGCACATTGCATTTGACTTGGACAGACCTTCCTGATAAGAGAGCTGAAGCTCAAGAAAATCTCTGTCTTGCCAACAGCTGGTTACAAAACCAAGTCCCAGAGCTAACATTTTAAGATAACAAATGCGCAGTGCGGAAAAAAAAAAAAAAGAGTACAACACAAAGAAACAGGAAATGATGGCCCATCCAAAAGGGAGATGATAAAAACACAGAACACATCAAAGCAGAAGACCAGAAGATATTCTTCCTCCTGGAGTCTTTAAAGAATGATCTTAAATACTCAAGAAGATGGAAGAAAATACAGAGAAAGAATCATTCAGGAAAGCAATGAATGAGCAATGTAAGAAACTTAGTAATGAGAAAGAAATTTTAAAAGGAACCAATACAACTACTGGAGTTGAAGACCAAAATAACAGAAATGAAAATGCTTAAGAAAATTGCAAGAGCAGATTGGAGGTGGCAGAAGAAAGAATCGGTGAACTCAAAGGCAAGATACTTGAAATGAATCAGGTTGAGGAGCAGAAAGCTTAAAGAAATAGAAAAAGTAAAAACAGTCTGACACCTCTGGGACATCATTAGATGTACCAGTGCATATATTATGGGAGTTGTTAGAAATAAGCACTATACCTAAAAATCCTCACCCAGTTGCAGAGGAGAAAAGAATTTATTCATGATCTTGCAAAAGCGGGTGCATCACCAAATAAATGTGGCAGCACACTGAATGATAGAACACAGAAATGTTTTATATCCTAAGTCTAACATGCAAGTCCCTCCCCTGTTTCTCCATTGGATGGATACTCCAGAGGGTACTAGTTCACCTTTGGGATTTTAAATAGTACAGCCTATCCGAGAGAGCTCATCCAGTTTAAACTTCCAGCTGAGTTCCCGCCTTTGATGATAGCTAGCGCCAACTCTGGGCTTATGTCAGGGGCTCTCTCCTTCCCTTTAACCGCGGAGGCTGTTTGAGACAGTCTTGTTTAGTTTCCATTTTCCCTACTCCACATTTGCCTTTAAGTGAAAGTTAAACTTAACACTTTCTTACAGGAGTCCCAGAAGGAGAAGAAAGAGAGAAAGGGGCAGAAGGAAAAGTCAAAGAAATAATGACAGAGAACTTTCCAAACTTAGCAAAAGACACGAATATGAACATCCAAGAAGCCCAGAAAACACCAAACAGGATAAACATGAAGAAAAATACACCCCATCATATATTGATCACATTATCAAGTTTAAAGAAAAAGGAGAGAGTTCTGAAATATGCAAGAGAAAAACAATGGATCACGTACAAGCAAGTTCCAATTAGATTGAGTGTCAATTTTTAATCTCAAACCATTCAGGCAAGAAGGCTGTGTGTTGAAATATTTAAAGTGCTAAAAGAAAACTGCTAACCAAGAACTTTTATCCAGCAAGACGTTTTTTTCAAAAATGAGGGACAGATTAGAACATCCCCAAATAAACCAAAGTTGAGGGAGCTCATCACCACTAGATGTGCCCTATAAGCAATGCTAAAGGAAGTTCTTTGGACTGGAAGGAAAAGACACCAGACAGTGGTGCAAAGCATCATAAAGAAATAAAGACCTGTTGTAAAGATAATCACTTGGGTAATTATAAATACCAATAATATTGTAGTATATTGTTTGGTATGTAACCCCACTTCTTACTTCCCACAAGTATTAAAATTCAAATGCATAAAAAGTAATGTTAAATCTATGGTGTTGGGTATAAAATGTATGAAGATACAAGTGGCAATAAATACAAAAAAGGTGGGGGCTTTGGGCTACAGGAAAAATATATGTGTATACTATTGAAGTTATGTTGTTATCAAACCAAATATGACTGCTATATATAGGATGTTAAATTTTAACCCCATGGTAACAAGAAAAATAGGTGAAAAATATATCCAGATATGGTACAACACACAAAAAAATCAAATACATATAAATGTAGGCATTAACAAAAGAATTGAGTGACAAAAAAAAGTATGAGTTACAAACACAAAATAGATAACTGGTATAACAAAGTCATGCATTATCAGTAGTGATTTAAATGTAAATAGATTACATTCTCCAGTTAAAAGAAACAGATTGAAAGAATGGATTAAAAAGCATGACACAACATACCATGCAAGTAGTAACCAAAAAAGAGCAAGGTTAGCTATACCAATAGACTTTAAGTTAAAAAATGTTACAAGGGACAAAGACAGTCATTATATACTGATATAAGGAACAATTCAACAAGAAGATATAACAATTATAAATATACACAT
Source organism: Choloepus didactylus (assembly GCF_015220235.1). Classification (NCBI taxonomy): domain Eukaryota; kingdom Metazoa; phylum Chordata; class Mammalia; order Pilosa; family Megalonychidae; genus Choloepus; species Choloepus didactylus. The sequence goes on along the minus strand of NC_051320.1, from coordinate 6,148,130 downwards.
CCAATAGCAGAGCCCCAAAATATATGAAGAAAATACTGACAGATTTGTAGGAAGAAATTAATGTCTCTACATTAACAGTAGGAGACTTTAATACACCACTTTCGATAATGGATAGAACTTCTAATCAGAGGATCATTAGGAAATAAAAGACTTGAATTATACTTTAAACCAAGTAGACCTTACAGATGCCTAGCACATTTCGCCCTCCATCCCTCCCCCCCAAAAGAATACACATTCTTTTCAAATGCAAATGGATCATTCTCTAGGAATGACCATATGTTAGGTCACAAGAGAGAAGTTGTAATAAATCCAAACACATTGAAATCACAAGGGAATTAAGATAGAAATCAGTACCAGAGGGAGAAGTGGAAACCTCAGAAATATGTTGAAATTAAACAGTGTATTGTTAGACAACCAGTGGATTAAACAGGATATCACAAATAAAATTGAGAATTATCTGGAGGTGAATGAAAATGAAAATTTATGGGATGTAGCAAAGGCAGTGCTGAGAAGGAAATTTATAACTCTAAATGCAGATATTAACAAGTAAGAAAGACTTCAAATCAGAGACCTGACTTCAAAACGGGAGGAAATAGATAAAGAAGAGCAAACTAAAAACAAAGCAAGCAGAATGAAGGAAATAATAAAGATTAGAGTAGAAATAGAAAACAACAGTAACAATATAAACACTGGAGAGAATCAACAAAATGAAAAGTCTGTTCTTTGAAAAGAGCAATAAAATTGGCAAATCATTAGCTAGACTGACAAAGAAAAAAAGAGAGGATACAAATTATGAAAATAGAAAATAAAAAGGGGGGCATTACTACCAACCCACTGAAATAAAAAGGACTATAAAAGGATACAATGAAACTCTGTACACCATTAAATTAGATATTTAGATAACCTAGATGAAATGGACAAATTCTTAGAAACACACAAAATACCTACACTGACTCAAGAAGAAATAGATTTCAACAAAACAAACACTTGTAAAGAGATTGAATCAATAATCAAAACTCTCCCAACAAAGGTAAGTCCAGGAGTAGAGAGTTTCATAGGGGAATTTTATCAAGCATTCCAAAAAGCTCAATTCCAATTCTGCTCAAACTCTTCTAAAAAATTGAAGAGAAGGGAACACTCCCTAATTCATTGTACAAGCCAACATCACCCCCACAACAAAGCCAGAGAAAGATACCACAAGCAAAGTTAATTACAGACCAATATCTCTTGTGAATGTAGATGCAAAAATCCTCAACAAAACAATAGCAAACTCTCAGTAAAATTGAGAGCTCAGAAATATACCCTCTCATCTATGAACAATTGATTTTTGACAAGGACGCCAAGTACACTGAACTGGGAAAGAATAGTCTGTTCACCAAATGATGCTAGGAGAATGGATATACATATCCCAAAGAATGAAAGAAGATCCCTATCTCACACATTGTAAAAAAGTTAAATCAAAATGAATCAAAGACCTAAATATAGGAACCTAGACCATAAAACTCCTAGAAAAAAATGTAGGGAAGGATCTCCAAGATCTTGTGTTAGGCAGTGGTTTCTTAGATTTATACCCAAAGCACAAGCAATGAAAGAAGAAATAGATAAATGGGACCTCCTCAAAATTAAAAAGCCTTTGTGCTTCAAAGGAATTTTTCAAGAAAGTGAAAAGCCAAGTGTTGGGAGAAAAATAACAAGTGTTGGAGAGGATGCAGAGAAATAGGACACTCATTCTTTGCTGGTGACAATGAAAAATGCTGCGGGTACTGTGGAAGACAGTTTGGTGTTTCCTCAGAAAGCTGAATGTAGAACTATCACTTGACCGGTTCTCCCACTTCCAGGTATAAACACAAAAGAAATGAAAGCAGGGACTGAAGCAGGTATTTGCACTCCAATGTTCATAGCTGCACCATTCACAATTGCCAAAAAATGAAGTAACTCTAGTGTCAATCAACTGATGAATGGATAAATAAAATGTGGTATATACATACAAAGGAATATTGTTAGCTATTAAAAAGAATGAAGTTCTGATACATATGACAACATGAATGAACCTTGAGGACATCATGTTGAGTGAAAGAAGCCAGACACAAAAGGACAGATATTGTATGATTTGAAATAATTAGAATAAGGGAACTCATAGAATCAGAATCTAGAACAAAGGTTACCCTGGGATGGGGTGGGTGTAGGGAGTGAGAAGGTAGGGCTTGAAATATACAAGGTTCCTATTCAGAATGATGGAAATGTGTTGGTTATGGATGGTGGTGATCGTGGCACAGCACATGTGATTATCAGCACTGAAATATACGTCTGAACGTGATTAGAGGGGAAATGTTAGATTGTTACATGGTAAATGAAAAAAAAAAAAATTTAAAAAAATCCATGGGAGTCATGACACAGTAAGTGAACCCTAAGTTAAACTGTAGACTATGGTTTATAGTAGAATCATAAAAATGTGCTATGATCAATTATAATGAATGTTCCACACTGATGCAGAATGTTAATAATAGGATACTATATGGGAATCCTGTATTTTATGAATGATTGCTTTGTAAACCCACAACTTCTCTAATCAAAAACAAAAACAAACAAACAAAACACAAATGAGTAAAAAAAAATGCCATCACACTTTATTTTTGTAGAATTGAGAAACATTTAAAATTAACATGAGAACATATAGAACAGTTGAAACTTTTCAGAAAAACAAATAGAAGTTGAAGGATATACAGTGCCTTCTTTAGAGCGTTCTTTGCACAAAGGTTCAATGGGGAATGGATAATTCACAAAGGTAATTCAAAAAAGTAAGTAATGAAAAGACCATTTGTCTTTTCAACAAATGGTGCTGGTAAACTTTATATTCATATGGGAATAAAAGTCACCCTTACTTCTTACTTCACACCTCAAGTCAAAATTTATTACAATTGATCATATACCTAAATGTGAAAGCTAAACTATAACATTTCTAGGACAAAACAAGGGTAAATTTTTATGAACGTATGGTAGGCAAAGATTTCTTACCTAGGACATGATAAGGACAAACCACAAAGGAAAATTTATAGGATGAACTTCATCACAATTGAAAACATCAGAAAACATCATCAAAAAAAAAAAAAAAAGAATAAAAAAACACAAACTAGGTAAAACATCTGCAAAACATAAATCTGACCAAAGCCTTCTGTAGACAATATATAAAAACTCTTTTGACACATTTATAAGGAGATAACAATATAACCTCATAAAAATGGGCAAATGATTTGTACAGACTCTTTATAGATACAGTAAGCACATGAAAAGATGCTCACCATCACTAATCATCATGGAAATGCAAATTAAAACTACAACAAAATACCAATATCCACATCATAAAATGGCTAGAATTAAAAATAATGATTGGATAGGGTGACTAGCAGCTGATATTCTTAAATCTTTGCTGGCGGGAATGTAAAATGATATAACTGTTAATACAGATGACTTCTTTCCTGTAACTTAAACACACACTTATACAATCTGATAAACCCAAGTTCTGGAAACTCACTGCAATCGAGGCAAAGATTTTCTTTAAAGTTAATATATTTACATTTCTTTGATAGAATACAAATCATTCTTAATATTGCATAACTCATAGAAGGTCCCAGCAAAATGAAGATTGAATCTAATCTTTTAAGTTCACTTGAAAATAATTATGGAAAAGCCATTGATGGTATATACCGATATTATTATTCTCTCTCTCTCTCTCTCTCTCTCTCTCTCTCTCTCCCCTATCCCCCCTCCCTCCCTCTCTCTCCCTCCTCTTCTCCCTTTCCCTCTCTCTCCCTCCCTTTTCTCTTTTCTTTTCTTTTCCCTCCTTTTCTCTTTTCTTTCCTTTCCTTTCTTTTTCTTTTCTTTTCTTTTCTTTTCTTTTCTTTTCTGGCATCCATTAAGAGGAGTAATGAGCAGAACATAAACCTTGTTTAAAGGCTTTAATTTTTTAAATGTGCCTCTACATTTACTTTATTCCCAGTATAGCTCAATCTTTTTGGTACCATAGAACTCTTCAGTCTGAAATAAGACTAGCTGAGGAGCTCTATTGTTCTTATTCAATACTGAACATCAATGAATTTTATTTTGCTAGATTTCAAACAATTTCAAGGTGATTTTATTGTCTATTGTTGCTTACTGCGGAGAAAAGAAATATCTTTTTTTTTTCCAGCTTAGCAATTGGCACAAATGTTATCCTTATCACTAGACTGAAATCACTAATTAGCATAGAATTCAGTATACTGCATGGTAAAACCATGCAACTGATCTACAAGAGCAGCTGGAATGTTTGTAAAAATTAGTGAATTGAATACGTTAACCAGTCCACTTCCATATAATCTGTTCCATTTCACAAATATTTGAATTCTGCATGTTATAATAGTTATGAGGAGAGAATGGTAGAATTATACAAGTTGAATGGGCTTTAGTGATAGTCTCTGGCATAATTTTCAAGCAGTGGTGTGCCAATAGCTCTGTGCACTTGGGACGTCTTGTCCTTTTTTCTCCTCTCCTCCATTTCTCTTTAACTTGTGTATTGCGGTTACTCATATTGCCCAGTGATGCATCAATCACCCAAGCTTCTTGTGATGATCTGCTCCTTGATTCTTGGACACTGATTTTCTGTGAGGGGCCTTTCCCCCAGATTTTCTCTGCATTCACACTAATGTGAAAACATAACACAAAAGTTGACTAAAAACAAAGGGGTTCCTATCAACCATGGATGTTTTCCATTTTCTGTGTAATATGTTTCCATTTTCTGTGTAATATGTTTCCATTTTAACCATGTCTTTTTGGAGGAGATGCCTGTTTATGCTGTAATTATTTAATCCAGGAAAATGTTACCCTGCTAGGACACAAAAGGATAACTATTTTGTTTATATGAGAAGAAAATTTTTATAGCCACCCAATACTATTACATTAGCTCTTCCCCCAAATCAGTTCATTAATCCTTCTCCAAGTCCTTTCCAAGTAAGATAGGTTGATATGAATCTCTGGAAATCCCTTGTCATCTATACCCACTCTTGTTTTAACCTCCTCCTCCCCAGCCTGGCTGAGCTTAATACTACATCTCTGCACTACCTTCTCACTATCCCCTAGATACTTCTGTCATTGTAGTTATCATACGAAATTCAAGGAAATATCATCTTGCTTACTTTTTATTCTCCTGCCAATTCCCTAATAGAATTTGACCTTCTTAAGGTCAAGAACCATTCTGGTTCAATGGTAGAGTCCAGTGCTAAGAACATAGATTCTGCTTACATATATACTGAACTGAACTGAAAGCTGAAGGATGGAACACAGGAAGAAATCAAAGACTTTGCCCTTCAGGTAATACTAATAAATGGCAATTTATTAACGTAAAAAGAATGAACTAAATTATAGAATTTCTCAATTTCATTAGATATTTTTTGAAATACAGAATAATCTGCAAGCAGTATTCACTGCATGGTTATTAAACATTTATTATCACCCCTTTAAATGTTAATTTAATTGACAGCAATTGGATTGAAATTGACAGTAAAAATTATAATGATAGATTTGTGGCAGTCTATTAGAACACCCAAAATGCTTTGGGAGGGCAGACAGAATTACCCCCATTTTACAGTGAAAAAAAGTGAATAAAGAGAAGATTAGAGTTGGGGTTGTTAAAATGCCCCCAAACTCTGTGCACGTCACTGATTCAAAAAACAGAAGAAAAGATATAAAAGCAAGCCTGCTCTGAAGTATGATTTTAAGTAAAAAGAGAGACCATTTCTGCATAAGTTAAGAGAATGAAAAGGACAAGGACAATGATATTTTTGCATTTATTAAATTTGGCTTTATCTCCACCCACTAGATTGAAATGAAATCCCAGGCTAACCCCAGCAAGTCATCAGTGGAGGTTGCAATTCAGGAAGGCCTTAAACAGGGAGCAGATATTAATTCTACCCTGGGGCAAGGAAGCTCAAAATTCTAAATTAATGCCTTGGTTATTTGGAGGAAAAACCTTTCCATTTCTTTTCATCTGTTACTGCATAGAAAACAAGAAAGGAATCACTATCTGAGCAAAGTATTTTGCCACTTAAGTTTAAGCTGTTAAGGGATCTGATAAACTTAGGATGGGAAAAAAAAATGAAGAAGGAAAAGGGACAGGAGGGAAGATAAATTGCAGGACAAATCTGGTGATTGAATGTTATATGGAAAGCCAAGCCCAAAACAGCTTCTCTCCTTCCCTCACCCCTCCCTCTTTCCTTCCTTCCTTCCTTCCTTCCTTCCTTACTTCTTTCCTTCCTCCCTCCCTCCCTCCCTCCTTCCCTCTCTCCCTCCCTTCTTTCCTCCTTTCCTCTCTTCCTCCATCCTCCTTGTCTGTCATTCAAATATTGCTGACATGACACCTCCTCTATACCCAGAATTGTTAAAGGCGCTGGTCTTATGGGGAGAGAAAACAAAACAAGATCCTGGACTCAAGTGCTTACACAGTCATTGGCAGAAAGACAGTAAACAAGTGAACAAACAACTGAAGATCACTGCATGTTTTGAGGGTAACGATGAGGGAAATGCTGGTGGGATGAGCTCACACTGGCTGCAGTGTGGGTGGAGCAGAGAAACTTATTTCCAAAAGTGTCAGGAAAGGTCTCTCTGAGGAGAGTTCACTAGTGTTGAGACTTGAGGGATGAGAAGAACCACAGGAAGCCCTAGAGAGAGGTCTCCATGCAGAAGAAACATACCTGCAAAGGACTCCTGATTGGAAGGTGCCATTGTATGAGAGGAACATAGATAAAGACCACTTCAGGAACTGCAGTGCTGCAAATGGAAAGAGAGATGATATGAAGATGGACAGGGCAAGTGTCTAGAAAATGCTGAACATGATTGGATTTATTTGTTGTGCATGACACATTTGAGTTGCCTATTAGATATCCCACAGCAATAAGAAAGTAAGTGGGTTTCTGAACCAGGGGAGACTGTCAGTTTGAGAGATTGGGTGTCTAAAGCAATTTTACAGAGAAGAATGAGAGTTCACTGTTATATTAGACAACTGATGAGTTAACTTGTAGACCTGTTTTGATTGAAATGGTGGTAAGATGTCGGAACTAAAAAATCTAATAAGTCAAAAATCAAAAATGTCAAAAATCAAAGAATGAAATCCTAGAAAAAATGTGGAGTTTTTGCTGTCCATATTGAAATTATCAATCCATTGCCTGCTTCTCACGCTGAGATCTGGCAATATCTGCACTGGAATCACCTAAGGAGGTGGAAGTAAACATTTCCAGGACCCCTTGGAAGCTTACTTGATTAGGACCTCCGGCCCAGGTGGCTTCCCTTTTAACCTGCTTCTCAGGGGATTCCTATGCTGCTTAAGTTTGGGAACCATGTCTTCAGAGTTACCAGCATGAAGGAAGTTGGAGTTCTCCAAGGACAGATTGATTATGAGTGAAAAGCCCAGAGAGAGCTTTTCGTCTCCTCCTTGGAGAGGAGTGGGTATGGAGCATCAGGGGGCAGTGGAAGGCCAGAAGAGCAGCTCCAGACCTGGTTAGTGGGTGTGTGCAGCCTGGGGAGGGGCAGGAACAGGAGAATTGCATTGTATTCCATGCCTGTGGTGTATAGGAGAGAATGGATAGTATGTCCATACAGGGCAAGACGTATAGAATTAGAGACATGTTACCAGTACCCCAAGAATACTACACATTCCTCTTCAAAATGATGGCATCATTATTTCATATTTTGTCAAATTTCTCAACAAATAATAAAATCAGATTTTCTATTTAAAATATGTCATTTGACAGTGAAAAATTTAATTCTGAAAAATTTAATTTTAACAATAAAATTATAGGTGAAACTGAATGTGCTGTTTATTGACCATACAAAATACAAAAAATAGACTGTGTATTATTTTTTTACCAAAGATGATACATTTATGTTATGAAAGAAAATTTTTGCATAATGCTAAAATAAAATACATATTAACTAAAAATATACTATCTTCCTTTATCCCATGTTTCTGTACTTTATTTCAGATGATCTAGCCAGTGGCCTAGATTTTAGGGAGCCAGCACAATAGAATGGACAGCTACAAACAGTAATGTGGTTAATTGTTTTTGCTCTAATGAGGTTTATTTGTATGTATAAAAGTATATGTGTACAGGTATGCATGTATATGCACTTATATGTATGTATATATTTTATATGTATATCATGTATGTAAGTTTGTATCTATACATATTTTTTAACAAAAATATTTTCAGATTTTTGCTTGTGAAGGTTTGATAGCAACTGTTAAGTATAAAACGGAAATTTCTCTGTGACTCAAATTTCAAAGTTACAAAAATGTGCATAAGGGATAAAAATATATTTGTGCCAAGAAATAAATCAACATAAGTTTATATGCAAGAAGCTGCCAGGACTGTCTTTAATTATGGATTTTTGTAAAGATATATTGTGACTTTTTAAAACTATCCTTGAATCTTAATCACTGACTATAGTAGACAGGAGTCAATATTTAAGTTCCTTAGACCAAAAAGTCATGTAAGGACATGTAACTTATTTGGACACTAAAAATGAGTGAAAGATATTGAGAGACTGAATATACTAACAGACAATTAGCCAAACCAAATAGAAAATGGAACTGTGAAACATAACCTCTGCAGCAATTGACCAAGAACAAGCAGAACTTGTCTAAGGACTGCCAGCTTCCCTAATATTTTTGCCCTTTCTTCCAAATTAGGAGAAACTGGAGAAAGCCAAACATGCTCTTCCAATCTATCACTAGAATGCCCCTCTTCTAAGTTGCCTCTTCCAGCTCCCCCATGCCATCAGTCTCCAATGATGGCATATTCGAAGCCTTCCTGTTTTCCACTATAAAGCTTTCCCACATCCCTACCTGCTAAATGTTTGCCAAGTGCAAGAGATGATGTCTGACTCCCTTGCTATAGCAAACTCTGAATAAATAGTTCTCATTCTCATTTCGGTGGTCTTTGTTTAGTTCCACAAGGCAAATGTGACTCCTGGACGAAGGCTGTAAGAGCCTATTTATGTTTCTGTATACCTCCTTTCCCTCTGCCACTGCATCAAACAATGGCTTTATCTTAAGAGGGAGAGCAACGTGGAACCAAGCTACACCTTAACACGTAACGGATTGGATGTATACTAGAGAGAGGAATGAATCTGTGTTTCAGTATCTGAGATGTTTCTTAACCCAGCATGAGCTAGTCCATCTGGTTCATGCAGAAATTGGTTCCTAGATGTGGAACACTCCTTTAATAGAAACTTTCTAAAATGTTTGGCATTGACTTCACAGCCAAGTGGCAGGAAAGAAAGAAGCAGTTGACGGTGACTGAGAAAGATGATAAGCCATTTAAGCAGAGAAAAAATGTTTAGTAAAACTCTTTCCAGAATTAACTGAAGAGGCAAAACATGTACCCAATAGACATGTAGTTCTGGAGGAAGATACCTTTAGTTCTGGAGTGTTGAAAATAAGGATTTACAATCAAAGATGAGTTTAGGGAAAAAAACACTGGTGACTTCTCAAGCAGAAACAAAACGAATTAAGCAATATCACAAATACAGGAGTTTGCTAAAGACAAAACTTATTTTTAACCAAAAAAAAAAAAAAATTAGAAATTCTAGAAGTATAAGTCTATTAAAATTAAGGCTTGCAGCAAGGGTCAAGGGGGCTCTCATGCTCTTTGTGAACGAACATCTTTAAATAGATTGTTATTGCAAAATAAAATGTCACCAGGACAATATTTCAGTTGGACAAATGGACAAAACAAATGAAGGTATGCCTCTTACCCAGATTGGCTGAAGCCATGCAATCCCACTGAGATAGTAAAAGAAAGAGAAAGGGAGAGAGGCATGGTCAAAAACACAAAGATATTTACCAAATACCTGTGGGAATGGCTGGCTATTGGCATCGGAGCTGGAATCAAATGGATGAGTATCTAACCGTGGTGAGAGGATTATATTAACAAAGAGAACATGAACTCATGAGCCTGAATCAAAAGAACATGTAATTCAAGGGGTGACAGTGTGATTGTGAAAACCTTGTGGATCATACTCCCTTTGTCTAGTGTATGGATGGATGAGTAGAAAAATGGGGACAAAAACTAAATGACAAATAGGGTGGGATGGGGGGGATGGTTTGGGTGTTCTTTTTTCACTTTTATTTTTTATTCTTATTCTGATTCTTTCTGATGTAAGGAAAATGTTCAGAAATAGATTGTGGTGATGAACGCATAACTATGTGATCATACTGTGAACAGTTGATTGTATACCATGGATGATTGTACGGTATGTGAATATATTTCAATAAAACTGAATTAAAAAAAAATAATCAATTGACATCCTAAAAAACAAAACAAAACAAAACAAAAATGTAATTAGTTGAGAATTTAAATGATCTCTGGGTCCCCAATTGTCTAAGCACAGGAAAGGGCTTGGAAACCTGCTCAGCCTCTCCAGGAAATGCATGTCCCGCATGAACCACAGTGTGATCAACAGGATAATGGAAGATCTTTCTCTCAGACATGGAGACTCAGGTCAAACAGAACACTGGGCAAAACCAAGATTAAAACCAGGTCCCAATTTAGGGATTTTCCTATTCCTTGTCACTGTTACAGATCAGTATCTCTTGTGTCTTCCCTTACTTTCTCCAAAATGAGAAGTGCTTTATTGCAATTACCTTATCCTTGTGCAATCATTGTACATTTTGTCAGGACAGGGTAGACAATATGTCATTTTCGTTCATAAGTCCTTGTATGAAGAGGAACTGTATATAGATATGGCAGGGACAACTGTGGGTCTATGGACTTTGCTGTGCCTTGGTAGAATTTTGGGACACATCCCTTGAGAATGGGGAAAATGTAGCTTTCATGTAGGAAGGAAAGTAACCTGAATATTCAATGACCAGAATGGTGAATGATGGAAGTCATTGGTTTGTTCACAAATATTCTAGCATTCCAATAATTCCCCATGCCTTTACATCAGGCATGAGTATGCTGCTTGGACCGCTCAGGCATAAGTTTTAGGAGCCAGTGCATAACCTGTTAAATTCCCTTTCTCTCTGCCGCAGTGATTGGAAGTGTTTCAGGGGGTAGAATCTCTGTCAGCCTATGTCCCTAGTGAGAACAACATGAAGCCAAGTGCCCTGTGGGGCTGAGATGGCATGTAGCTTGAGTGAAAAACTCGACTTTAATTTAAGCTGCTGAGATGTTATAACTGATTGTTGCCACAGTATATACAAGTCCATTTTGAGTGATGCACTGACACTGAATGTAGATGCAGTGATCCAATAAAAACCATAGTTTCAAACTATGTAATCTTTTATATAGGAAATACAGATACAAAGACAAATAAAAATAATATAAGAGGATTTTTCACATGGGGTTTAAGTTTGTGCTGATTTATCTCTATTTATTCTATTGTTTTCCATAAGCCCAACACAACATTTCCAATCAAATAACTATGATATGGTTCCAGCCAGTGGCTGTGAAACAGTGTAAAGATAATTAGATTACAGCAAATGGCTCAATTTAAAGCATCCTCAGAAGACATTGCTGTGTTTGAAGATGTTCGTAAGTTATAATGCCTGAAGTTTTCTGTCCCACTGTACCAAATTTTTGTTGTCTGCTTCTTTCTTTCTCCTCTAACAGAGAAGGGAGGTGATTGAGAATCATGGTGAAGAGGGAGGGGAGAAAAAGCTAATTGGGCTGTTTTAGATAGATAGGTAGATAGATAGATAGATAGTAGATAGATAGACAGACGGATGATGGGGTGTAGTAGGTCCTAACATATTTACATGTAGGTTTAGATATGCATGAGCATCCCAGGAAACACAAGAAATTCATACCCAATAACAGCCTGGGCCAAGGGCAAAGGGGGCACCCCAGGGGAAGAGGCAACAACTGAAAACGATGCAGTGTCTATTTACAAGGTGCAAACAGCTTCACTGTGATGCATTGTGCAGTAGGGAAGACACAGAGCATCTCTCCCATGTCACCAGAGCCTGCTATAAGAGTCTTGGACAATGAGAGTGGGAGCAGCAGAGCTCAGCAGGACTGGGCAGTGGCATCTAACAGAGGTGGCAGGGCTCAGATATAGACAAAGAGTCATCAGGACAGGAATGCCCAGGAAAAATGCCACTACCTGTGGGACACAGTGGTCCCCATGGAGTGGCAGCTCTGTGCTGTGGAGGTCAGGGGTCAGAGCTCAAGTCCAGCAGACTTCTGGTTGGAAAGGTTAACAGAGAGGTGAATGTCTATAAATTAGGAAGCAGAAAATAAGGAGATCTTGTTGTTCCAGAAAGTTAAATGATTCCATGTAAATGAAAACAATTTGGTATATAATTGCTTGTCAACTAAATTAACTAGCCACTATGCAAATTGTGCATGTTTTCATAAAAGCAAAATAACGTTTCAATGCTTTACAGAAAACAAGAGAAGCTAATACATCCAGAGATAGAATCTGATGATTTATGGATAAAGCAACTACACACAAAATGTCAAATTATTTTTTGCAATCTTATTATTAATATCCTAAGACTATGATTAGAAATTTTATTAAACTGACTGTTGAGGCCAATAACAACTCAGAGCCAAATTATTCTAATAATTATGTTAAAAGAGTGATCTTCCTTTTTAATTTCAATACAATTGGAATTGTCATTGCAGACATGTGAATTTAGTTTGCTACTGTGACTACTGAAAGGTAGAGTTGAAAAAGCCAATCCTAACTGAGAAAATGTCTTTATGAATTACTGAGATTCAATTCAAGCAGGACACAACTGATGAGGAAACACAAGAAAATATGCTCAGGATAAGCAATACACTAAAATAGAGAATGCTAATGAGTACATCACTCTCTTTCTGTGTGTGTATATATATCTTTAGGGTTGACATTTTTATAATCAGATGCATAATATTTAAATATTTTTTAATAATACTGCATTCAATCATTTTTACTTACAAAGCTTTGACTACTTCCCTGACCCTTCAAATCCCAATCTTCACATCAGAATTTTGCTTTTTTTTTTTTAAGAAAGATTTCAAGGGAAAAAAAATATTAACTTGTAGTTTGAATGGTGTAGAATGAATGGAGGTTTGACCCTTGTCTAGTTAAATTGATGAATATGCACAGCTAAAAGGGATAAATCACACCAAAAGTATATGAGTCCAATTAAAGTAAATATGCACAATCCATCATTTATATGTTTAGACAGCCTTATTATATATTTGGACTGGGATGTTAAAACCTACTCAAAGATTTCAAGGAATTTCCTATAAATCAAAAATGTCTTGAAAGTCAGGCAGTCATAAGAAGGAAAAGGATACATTCCTAACTATAATTCATGCAATTTAAGAGAAAACTTGGTCACTTTAAAGATATTTAATATTACCTGTGATTTATCATTGTATTCCCCTACATTTATTAACATTTCAATTCTACTTTCAGAGCGAGATGCCTGTTTCTAAGGTTCACAGGGTGACAGTGTAAGGTTTCCAAACACAGGCATCAATGAGGGGGGTTGCCAGATAGTCTATAATCATAACAAGCATTTTAAAATGAAATAATTTATTGGATCAGCTTTCAGGTAGCCTAGGAATTAATTCACCACCATCCATGTATAATAAATATACTAAGTATAACAGCTACGCTTCATAGCAGCTTTTCTCATTTTTCCACAAATTTCTTCAAATTACATATATTACTTGAATAGTAGTCTGCAATTTATTTTCAGTTTTTCTTGCAAAAAAAGAAAGGCTTTCTTCAATCTTACAGTATAGTGAAGAGGAAGGTGTTTCGTCTAAGAATGGGGGAATGGATTGAGCTTCCTGAATACACTGCATTATTTATAATTTCCGGCTGTCACAGCTGCTGTATATCCTGCTAGGGAACCATAGGAACAGAGAGAGACATTGTTTGTGTTTGTTTTCCTTGCATTTACCAATTGTTTTCTAAACCTGACTGTGATTCATAAGTCTAGAGGCTCAAAGAGAATACATATGTAAAATTGATACAATATGCATATGTTCATGTTTATAGATTTTACTATGACTAAGGTCAACTATAATTATAATGGCATGAAAATAAAAAAATAAAAACAGTTGTTTATGAGCTAAAGATCACTCTGTTTTCTTCTTATCAAATTCTACACAAAGAAATAAAATATCAATAAAATTACATCACAGCCTTTATATCTTTTTTTGCCCTGAAACAGAGAATATATTTTTATTACTATGGTATTTTCAGAAATGGTTTTCTCATAGTGTCGGTTTGATAAAGAATGCACCCAGAGCCAAAATAATGATAAAAAAATCTATTCATAATAATTAATTCTTGCATAATATTTTTAAAAGACTAGATGTTCAGTAACCAAGAATTCAGCTAATAATATAAAATAAATGATCATTTAAAATGTAATTGTAGTAATTTATGTGTGTACATTTTTTCCCTAACCCAATAACTCAAGATAGAAGTCTTTTTGTTGTTGAGATCATTGACAACATTATTGGCAAATTAACAAATTTCTATTCCATCACTTCTAGATAACTTACTAATATTCCTTACCCTTCAAGGAATGTTAGAACAGCACTGTGCCATAAACTGACAGAAGGTATAATATCACATCAAGAAGGCTTAAAATGATTTCCAGACTCAGAATCCCAAGTATTGTGGAAAAAAAATTCTTATCCAATTTTCTCAGAATACTCACGAAAACTTCAAATATGCTGTTTGATGATGATAGCTCAAAATACATGCTATGCCTTTAGTATTAATTCTGAGGAAAGAAATTAAAATTTATAATATTTACCTATTTATAGGTAGCCAATATTATGGAGATAACTTAACCAACAAGGATTAGGTTTCCATCAGGTAGTAATACAAAGACAAAAAAGATCCTACCCCTGGTTTTCAGGCTCTAGCAAGAAAGATTTTTCAAATCTTTCTAGATAGGTAGGTAGGTAGGTAGATAGATAAGATAGATGATAGATAAATGATAGATTAGATGATAATGATGACCAAGATGATAGAGATATTAACACTTACAATATATACATATGTGTATATTTTGACACATATTGTCTCATTTATATATACATGCATATACTTATGGAAATCCACACATAAACACTTTGACAAATATTGTCTCATTTGACTGTCCAAACAACCCTTTTAAATGATGAATATAGCTCTTATCATCTTATTTCCATTTTTTAGATGAGGAAATGTTATTTAAGTTCACATGGCAGCAAACACAGAGGCTGAAGCAGGGCACGGATCTCTTGTCTCACAATCCCAAATGTGTGTATCAGTATCACAGTCAATATATTCTTGCTACTGATGCTGCATACAGCGTCTGTCATAAGTTCCAAATAAATTTGAGTGGTCTAAATTTGATAGATAATTGGATGATCTTATCAACAGGCAAAGGTAAATTTCAGAAATTGGTAAATGTCCCATTCAATTCCACCTTTAGCTCTGTCATCTAGTGAAAATGTTTGTTGTGGAATAGCAAAAATTGGGGCAAATTGTTCCACCATTCATACAAATGCATTTCTATAAGTTCTAGTCCTTTCTGTCAAATAAATAGGCCACATATAATAAAGCCTACATAATGACCATGCACTTTTAATTGTATATGAAGTGTTTCCATATTAATACCAGAGATTTTTTACTGAAAAGACAAATAGATACCCTGCACTTCAAAATCCTAGGAAACAAATCCTAAGAACCAAATGTAGGATCTATTGCAGATACTGAAATAAAGATTGCATACCTAAGAACTGATTCCAGAAAGCAACGGGGACCTCCTAAGACTTCCACTGTGAAAATGCAGTAGGGATTGCTTTGTGAGTCACTGTTTTTTCTGTTTCATGTTGGTGGTTGCCTGAAGGAAGGCTCAAAATGACTATAGTTTCCTGGTTTCAAAAATTAAACCCTGGCTGACATCTGACGAGGAAATAGTAGCTAAAGTTATATGAGTCAAATTTTGTTTCTGCTGTAATTTTACAAGTCTCAACGTGTTGGTTTTAAGTTGTTCTACCTTAATTAAAGCCTTTAATCTAATGAAAAATGCAAAACTCTCTTTGCACTTTCAAACACCTTGCATTCCATAACTTCAAGTCTAGCCCAGTGAGCCCAGGCAGACGGGAGACGTGATAATAACCGTCATCAATGATTTCTTGAACATGTAATTATCCTTTGTAATAGATGTATCAATTGGATCTTTGTTCGTTTCTTTGCTAATTACCCTTTCTTTGCGACCAGCATTAACCTGGTTTAAATCTGTAGCAAACTCATATAAAGTACTGATAATAGTAGAATAAGGTAAGGGGCGAACAGAGTCTCACCAGGAGAGGGTCTGTTACAAAAGAAAAAGGAAGAGAAGGACAGGCAGATATTTGGAGTGAACTTGAATTTTGGAATAAATAGATAAAAATAGATTCATAAGAGTCCTACAAGATATTATTCCCAAATATTAGAAGAGCTCAGCAATTATATTTTGCTCTATTTTCAGCTGCACATTTACATTTATTACACTCAGTGCCAAACATGTCGTAGTTTAATATGACCAGAGTATTGTATCTGAGACTTCCATCGAAAATTAAGGTGAAAGAGAAAGGAAAACTTCTCACTTGGCATGTTGATTCCTTATGACTAGCCACACCCCTGGGATCCATCCTTATTTCACTGAGTTATCCCTAGAGACAGATTACTCTTTCTTTTATTGCTTGTCAAAAGTTTTCTGGATTGATGACTCAAACCAATGGACCCAAGCCATCCAAGTGATTTTGTAATTAATTTCTCACAGTGTTAATATTATCTTTATTCATTTTCTGATAATATAGGGAATAGATAAAGGCTTATCTATAATTATCACTTGGTTTACAAAGTACTTAAAAGAAAGAAAAATGAGCAAATAGCATTTGTTGTTTATGTAAAGCATCCCAGGCACGAGACCGACGTTTAACACAATTGTTTTCACTTAATTTTTGTAGCAACCATAGAAAAAAGTATTTCTGTCACTCTCTTATGGCTAAAGAAATTGAGGTTCAGCAAAAGTAAGTAACTTTCTGAAAAGTGAATAGTCAATTAGTTGTATAATCCTGATCTGAACCGAGAACTGCCTGTGACCCCCAGCTCTGGGTTGGTTCTACTTGGTCAAGGTCAGGAAATAAAATGCATGCATCCTTTGTTAGGAATAAAATGTGTTGCTCTGAGATAATTTGAAATTAGAGATTTGGGCTTACATTAGGAAGAGTTGTACCTCTCCAGCCTTTTATCAGGCTATTCCTCTGTAATGACCCCACGAGCTACCAAAGACATTCATCTATGATCCCCAAAACACACTGACTGCGTATCTTTTTTGGCACCTTTACTCCACACTGGTTTCCCATAATTGACGGCCTTTTATCTTCATCTCCAGATCTCTCAATCTCCCTTTCAGAGCCAACTTAATCCCCTTGCTCTTTTTCTACCCCCTACAAATATTTATTGGCCCACCCCCGGCTCTTGGGAAATGTAGAAGCTGGTCTTAATGCTGTTGGTTCTGTCCAGGAGGGGTCTGCGTATTCTGGTATGAACAAGGAGACGGAGATCTGAGCCACTGGCTCGGGGTGAAAGCTGAGAAACTCATCCTGGAAGAGATGTTCAGGGGCATTTGGAAAGGGAGGAACTCCCTCTGGGGCCTTTAGGGACAGCCTGGAAACAAGGTCAGAGGAGAAGATCTCCGGACCAACATGCAACACTGGAAGGGGCTGTGCAGAACCCATACATAAGAGAAGGCTCCACAGGCAGGTATAGCCAAAGGAATGGTGCAGGGCTAGCATATGTTTAGCTCCTCAACATATTTTGATAGGGGAAAAAAAGTTACAAAACAGTACCTAGAATGAGATTAGTTCTAAAACATACATTTTTAAATATTCTGCAAATACATATTTATTATGTAATCAAACATATAAAAATTTGTAGAAGACACACCAAATCCAAACCATTGTATTTAGTGGGGTGGGGTGGGAGAAGTGGCTGTCCCCTGCCTTTTGCAAGGTATGACTAGCCTAATCCCTCACAAAGAGTTGTCACAATATATACTGGCTTATTCAGTCACCTGGGTCTCAACTTAAGTAAGTTGTGTTGTTATGATGAATAATTATGGCTACGTCCTGCTTCCTATAAACCCACTAAATATTTATGCAATGCACCCATCCACAATGAAAACATATCCTGGGGCAAGATCATTGCCTTAGTTTGTCAGATTGCTATGACAAATACCGCACAGTAAGTTGGTTTGAACAAAAGGAATTTACTGACTCATGGTTTCAGAAGCTGGAAGGCTTGCTTCCTCCAAGGCTGAATGGTCTGGCTGTATTCCTTGTCTTTCCTGCACATGGCAGTGTCTTCTCCTTTCTCTTCCAGGTTTCTGTTGACTTCTGGCTTCTCCATGCGGCCTTCTCTTATAAATTCTGCAGTGGTCTGGAGTAAGACTCAACATATCCCAGTTGGCCACCCCTTAACTAAAAAATAGCACCCTCAAGAGGTCCTAGCCACAATGGGTTCACACCTGCAGGAAAGCAGATTAAGGTTGTTGCACTGAAAACAGAATGAACAGACTGTGAAACCAAAGCACAGAAGAAGTTTATTGAGCTAAAGAAGCATGCATGTGGAGCAGCACCAAAGGAGTTTTCTCTTCAAAAGTCTGGATTATGGGAGGCAGTTTATATGGCTGTTTGGGACAAAAGGAGGACGTGGGGGATTGGAGAAGGGTGAGAGAGAAGTGAGTTGAGGGGGAAGCATGAACTACATGAGCCAAGAGGTTAACGTGAGTTTCCTGGAGCAGGATGTTCTTGGGTTACAGCAAACTAAACAGGCAGGATTGTCTGTGCAAGATCAGCAGACTTGCTGGCATCAGCTCGACTTATTTATTACAGTGTTTCTTTCCTAACAAGGGCACAGGTATCTATCAACACCACAAGGGATCTTTGGCATGTCAGCCTGACTCAGTTACCCTCTGTGCTGGGTTGGATATATTATGTTCCCCAAAATGCCATTTTCATTAATGCAATCTTGTGGGGACAGATGTATTAGTGTTGATTAGGTTGCAATCTTTGGATGAGGTTGTTTCCATGGAGATGTGACCCACTCAACTGTGGGTAATATCTTTGATTAGATTATTTCCATGGAGGTGTGGCCCCATCCATTCAGGCTGGGTCTTACTTAAATCACTGGAATCACTTAAATGCAGGCCCAGATGCTTGCTGCAGCTAAGAGACACAGTTTGAAGATGGCCATTGAAATCTGATGCTGACATTTTGGAGAACGCCATTTTGAAATGCAACCTGGGATCAGCAGACAGCAGCCACTTGCCTTCACAGCTAGCAGATGTTTTCCAGATGCCATTGGCCTTCCTTAGGTGAAGGTACCCTATTGTTGTTGCCTTACCTTGGACAATTTATGACCTTAAGGCTATAACTTTGTAACAAAATAAACTCCCTTTCTAAAAGCCAATCCATTTCTGGTGTTTCGCATAGTGACAGCATTAGCAAACTGGAATACCCCCGGTTTCTTCTTTGTAGTTTCCTGGGTAAAATGAGAGTTCAAGCAAATTAATATGGCTAGTAAAGCTATTTACTATTCCAATTTCACGAGATTATGAACATGTAGTAGTTGGGGTTCATGATTCAACCAACCACAATTATGGTCCGGGATCTCTATCATTCGCGTTAGAGATCTGGAGATGAAAGGGGCCTGTCTCTTGCCCAAAAGCAGTCCTTGGGGTGTGTGAGGGAGAGCATGCTCCTTTGCATAATTTTTATGGTAAAATTTTCTCTAACCAAGAGATAAACAAAAATGTTGCTATACAGAGGGTATAATGCTATTTATGCTTAAACGAATAAAATATTCTCTAAAGAAAAGGAGATTTTTAAGTAAGAAGAGGTAGTCTAGATGTGAAGTGATTAGAACGTTTCAAACAGTAAGAATTTCAAGTGATGTGGATCATAAGCTGCTGCCACATGCTTTACTCTGAGCAGGAGCTCGCAATCTGTTGATGCAAAGTTAGAATGAATCTTCTTATTGGAGGAATAATTGTTGTTTGGAATATCATATAAAAAATATACATGAACACTTAGGATCTGGAACAAAGTGTCTGTTCAAAAATAGTATCTTTTGTTCTAGTTATTATTATTACCATTATGTATTTATGAAGGTATATTTGGCCCCTTACCTGAATGTAAAAGGCAGTGTACTATACCTACCTTGGTAAGAGAGATTTCAGTAGAGAATCCACACACGGCTTATAAGTGCCTTCTTCCTAAGCATAACTTGATCAGCCTAACTTCAAAAGCAAGACCTCCTAGTCATGCGCCTGTCAAGAGTCATATTTAATAATTCAAAAGAATGTGTAAATGAAGCTGAAATAATCAGCAAGTATTTCTTGCAGACAGGGAGCAACACGTGCTTTTCTGGTTTTCTGTAAGAGAATGCAATAGATGAAACCTTTCAGGTGGTTAGGATAACAGACTTATATGGAATCTACCTCTGTTAGGAAAGACCCATGGGCCTGTCAGATCTCAGCTTCTCAGTTTATTCCAAGACAGGGTTTAATCACAGCAAGACACATCAGAGAACCATTTGCACTCTAAGTGACTGCTGTTGTTAGGGAGGAGGAAAATGGATTTCACCAAGGACTTTTACACCATATCCTTGGCACACCTCAGTTCTCTCATCTGCAAAATGGGAACAATAATGGATATATATTTAAAAAAAAAAAAAAAACCCAAAGGAAATTGTCTAGTACATCTTTACTGAATGTAATAAAATACCAAATTATTAAATACAACACTGCTGCAAGCCTTAAGTGAATAAAATTGGCTATCCTTCTTCAAACTACGTACCATTTTAATTACTACAATATAATAGAAATCATGAACCAAGCTTTCAACAGAATTAATTATAGAAAAATTATGTGAAGAAGACAGACAAAGCAATTTCACAAATAATTTACCAGAACCATCCACATCATTAATTGCAGGTGCTTGCTGTGAAAATGACTTTCCCAAATGCAGATTCAACTCAGAAAAAAACTAAATTATTGATGTTCATCTCAACATAAAATTTTAAAAAACAAACTATTCAGAATTAATACTGTATTGTGCTTATATTATTATTTAGGTTATTTCCGGGAGTAAAATAAAATCATTCTATGTACCATAGCAGGAGAGATATTTGTCACACACTGCATCCTTATCTAACCATGGAGAAAATTACAGTCTTTCACCTAGAACATTTTTATGGTATTCCAATAACTACCTCCACAGGAGGCTACTTGAAACATTTGAAAAAGTTTATCAGCACCCCCAAAGTGCAAGGTTTTCTCTTTGTCCCATGCTTTTCAAGAAGCTATAATGGCTTAATTTCCACATGTTTTATATTCACTGTAATTGGTAAGTGCATTTGAGCATTTATACTGATTTATACTGTGAAGAATCTAATCTTGACATTTTTGTACAATAATGGCAAAGTTTTTCGCTAAATAGATGGTTAAACTCTGCAGAGCCATTCAGATTTATTTTTAAATGCTTTAGCTTTCCTGGCATTGCTCCTGAAGGAAGAATCTAACTTTCAGGTGTTTGATTTTGGAAACTGTATTCCTCCTTCAGAGTAGCAGACCCTGCTCTCTGAGTAACCTCATCAAATATTTGAGTTTTAATAAACTACAATAAAGTGGTCACTCC
Source organism: Choloepus didactylus (assembly GCF_015220235.1). Taxonomy (NCBI): domain Eukaryota; kingdom Metazoa; phylum Chordata; class Mammalia; order Pilosa; family Megalonychidae; genus Choloepus; species Choloepus didactylus. The sequence continues at coordinate 6,126,408 of NC_051320.1, read as the reverse complement.
CTGTCTTAGTTTCCCGATTGCTTTGACAAATACCACATACTGGGGTGGCTTAAACAACAAGCTTTTATTGCCGGGTGGCTGCAGATGCTAGAAGTCCAAAATAAAAGGTGTTGTTCCTTCTTTCCAACTGATAATCTGCTGGCTCTGGCTTGCTGCAAGCTTTGGATTTCCTTGGGGAGCTCTGTCTCCTCTTGTCTGCTCTTCCAGGTTCCACTTCCTGTGGCTTTCTCTTTATCATGCTTCCAAGAATACGGTTTACAGTCACCCTGACACAGCAGACCACACCTTAACCGATAATAATGCATTAAAAAGGTCTTATTTACAAGCAAACAGGAATGCAGATTAAGACTGAGGGCAATGCCTTTTGCTGGAGTACATTATGCAACCTACTACACTCCCAGATTAAGATTCGTGGCCATGCCCTTCAGGCTCTAGATCCACCTGTTGTGTCCACATGTTGACTCCGATGCTCCACCGCCTCCTCAAACTTCTTTTCCTAATCCCAAACTCAGAAAACGGAGGGACCGTCTTCACACAAACCCACATCCACACCCACACTCCTTCCATCCTCAGTGCTCAAACGACCTCCTAAATTTCAAGTCATCTCACTGCTCAGTGCCAAGCCCCCCAGGCCAGCCGGAGCAACTGCACTGGCTCTCAGAGGTCCCTGCTGGGGGTAAACCCAGTAACCTTCCTCTGTCCACCTGCATCTGTTTAAGGATCGCCGTGGGCTCTCACCAGCCCAGGCGGGATGCAGGGTCTCTGGGATCCCGGCTCTCTTTGCATTTGATTTGTCTCTGCCCTGAATTTAATTCTTCACTGCTTGGTCCTGAAACACTTCCTGCGGGCTTTCCCACTTCTCTGCCCCATCCCTCAGCTTCCTTCCTGCCAGTTCTTATCCCATCCCCTAATTCTGGGTCTTCCTTCCCCTTGCAATGAACTTCTCAATACCCACCAGGAGACCTCGCACGCCTGGGCAAGCCTCCCTCCGGCCGTCCCTACCGCATCCTGTTCTAACCCCACTCTGTGCACCGCTGCCACATCCTCTATTTAAATCCTACTGTTGTAATTATTGGCACACTTTTATATTTTGTGTTGGTAGAAATTCTGTTTTATTTCCTTTTTTTTTTTTTTTTTAATTACTTGAGATCCAGAATGATACCTGGAGAAGTTGTTAAAATTTCTTACACTGAACTGATTTTCAATTTAAGAATGAGGGTGTTTGCTATTGTTGTTTTTTACTGTGGAGCATAATAATATAATTATGAGGGAAAACCAGCTAGGCCAGAGAAATATTCTTGGCACTTAATGGGGTCAAGGTGTTTTGGTACCATCAACATTTTGGGAAGTTCCTAGATACAAGTTTTCTAACAATAATTTCTTAGAATAGAGGAGAATGCAGGAAATGCTCTAATTTTCTATGGTCATGAAGAGGCATTGAAAGTTTTTATTATTGTTTTAGTTGTTACTGTAAATTGTGATTTTGTTTTCAGAAATTGATTGAGCCAAGGGGTTAACAAAGGAAAACATTCTGAGGAACCTTGAAATTGAGCGTCATTTTTATAGCTGCTCACTGCCTGGGAATTGGTTTGAAGCCTGGAGTCCTTTACCCAGGATTCCCAGAGGCCCAATGCATGCAAGTTTGAGGCGAAACCACACAAAGTCCTTTTCTCAGAATTTGTGCTTCTTAGAAGAATGTAGACTTTACTGGCATCACATTTTACAAGTTGCCTCGATAATCAGCTAGAGAGCTTCCTGTTAAAATTGACAGCACATAGCTCACAGCTAGCGAAAAAGAAGACCACAGAAAATCAAATTTGATGAATGGATGGGCTAAGATAATGTGGTTCAATTAAATAAAAAATCATATTATCTATTGCTCTATCATGCATGGCATGTCTAATAATTAATATTAGCAGGTAAAAATTAGGCATCTCCAATTCATTATAAGAGATACATTTAAGATTATATAAACAATATATGCCAGGAATACATGATGAGTTACAGAATTTAATAGTCCCCCAACCTTTATAGAGGCTTTGAATGAGTAAGTAAATGTTGGAAGGTAATTTTGAAACAAAGGTAAAATCATGACTCTCATACAGATATAAAAATGAGCACCTGTTAAAGAATTTATTTATTCATATGAGGTGAGGCAACCAGGCAGATGCCATAACCTGTTCAAAAGAAAAGTCAAAACAGCACAGATTTATATGGGCTAAGGAAGGTTGAATTGCAAATGAGGACAAATTTGGTTTTTCCTCAGAGGGGAGAAAGTCAATTAAAATCTCTATCAGACAGGACAGAATTTGCATATCTATCAGTTACCTACAAAGGTTTGCAAAATAGCTTCAAGACTATGAGCTGGGCTAGAATCTCATAACCCAAATGACAAGGCATAGTATTCCGTTGAAAGACAACCTTTTTCTCTACATAACTCCTTTAAATTTATCCAGCTAGTACATAGGGGAAACAGGGCTGAAATCAGATTGATCTTCCTCCTTAGGCCAAGTTATTCATCATCATGAATTACAAAATAATAAATAGATCCTTCAAATGATACTAAATTATCATCACATGTCTTTTTTGGTGCATCTTGTGACAATTTTGTTTTTTCTAAATAGAATTGACTAAGTATATCTTCTTACATATATAATTATATTCTCGATGTAATTGTGAACAATGATTATAAATAATTTTGCAATGTGCATACTTCTTTAGGGAAAATTTATGGAAAATTAATTGGAGAACAGATTACTTTCTACTTTCTATTAGCTTCTTTATTTAGTAAATGGATTGGCAGTCAATTATTCCTTTTTTTTAACTCAAGACAGGAGAGAGCACCATATGTGGTGTACTTTGGGGTCTTGGGCTTTGTATTTTATCCCAGCTCTGTCATGAACTAACTAGGTGAACCTGGACAAACCAATTTCAATATAACTCAGTTTCTTAATCTGTGGAGGAATTAAATAGACCATCTCTAAAATTTCTCCCCATTTTGTTGTTACACGTTTTTACACTGGGATTATTAATCTGAAATTTTATTATCAGAGGATAATGATAGAAAGGTAAAATCATGACTTTCATACAGTGTAAAAGGAATACGTGTTCAAGTATTTAACTCACTAAGGAGACGGATAAGATGTGACAACTAGCTCAAAGGGGAAACCCAAGAACAGAACACATTTGTGTATCAGAAATCCTGTAATGAATTTGCAAATGGATGCAAAACTGTCTTTTCCAGGGGTGGGAGTAGAAGAGGGTAGTCAATGAAATTCATTCAGACAGAATTTATTTGCATGTCTATAGACAAAACTCATTTGCATTGCCTTCAGTCCCCTATAATTTACAGAGTTGGAAAATAGCTCAATATCAATGAAAGGCACAGGGCCCCTTAGAATCACAATGAAAATCCGATAACCCCACAGGGTGTGCTCTATCCAATGCATGGTTTTCCATTGTAACCCCAATTTCTTCTACATGAACCCCAAGACTGCATGGAGATTGAGGAAGTTTTCAAGGAAAGCAAAATAAAGGAAAATTGTACTTCATTAAACTAACAGAGTCTAATAAAATAAAGAACATAATCAAGGGTAAAATGTGCGATGCTGGTGGTACAGAGGAACTGGGAATTCACTTAGTGTTAACTCAATTAGGGAGGGCTTGGAGCTCACACTGGCCTTCAGCATAGAGAGCATTTGGCTGTGGGAAGGCATGCAGAAAAGGCCTTAGGATGAGCTGGGCAGAGCTAAAGGACAGGGACCAGACTAAATATCCCATGAGAAAGGGTTTAGATGAAGAGTAGTGACCTTCAAGGAAATGTGAAAACACAAAGTGTTACTTGACAAGACATAAAATTTTTGTCTGGTGTAACTTCAGGCTGGTCTGACCAGGACAGTTTGGCCTGAACTCCCAGGAATTTCCAACCCTGTGCTCCTCTGCCCCTCCTCAGGGCCAGCCCCTGCCCCAGGTAGCCAACCAGCACCATGCTATCTTGACAGCTAGAGATTTAAATTCCACCCCATCCCTATAAACCCTGCTGCATTCATGTAACCTAGCCTCGAGCTATAATCATCCAATCTATCATTGCTATTGTGTTTTTTTTTAAACACATTGCTATCTGATCAGTTAAGAATAATAAATATAAGACTTTAGTCCAAAAGGAGCCGAGAGGTCACTCTGGAGGGCACTCTTACACACACTTTAGATAACCCTTTTTAGGTTCTAAAGAATTGGGGTAGCTGGTGCTGGTATCAAACTACAACCCAGAACCCATGAATCTCAAAGACAATTGTATAAAAATGTAGCTTATGAGGGGTGACAATGGGATTGGGAAAGCCATAAGGACCACACTCCACTTTGTCTAGTTTATGGATGGAGGAGTAGAAAAATAGGGGAAGGAAACAAACAGACAAAGGTACCCAGTGTTCTTTTTTACTTCAATTGCTCTTTTTCACTCTAATTATTATTCTTGTTATTTTTGTGTGTGTGCTAATGAAGGTGTCAGGGATTGATTTAGGTGATGAATGTACAACTATGTAATGGTACTGTAAACAATCGAAAGTACGATTTGTTTTGTATGACTGCGTGGTATGTGAATATATCTCAATAAAATGAAGATAAAAAAAAAAAGACTTTAGTTAACCTTATTTATTTCTTCTCAAATACTCATTCTTTAGTAGATCTGAGTTTCTGATCTACATCATTTTCCTTCTCTCTAAAAATTTCTTTTAATATTTATTATAAGGCAGGTCTTCTGGACACAAATTCCCTCAATTTTTGTCTATCAAAGAAAGTCTTTTTTTTCTCCTTCACATCTGAGGAATACAAAATTCTAGGTTGCTTTTTTAAAATTCTTTTCAACACTTTAAATACTTTACACCATTATCTTTTTGCCTGCATAGTTTCAGAAGTTCATTGTAATCCTTATCCTTGTTCTGCTATAGGCAAGGTGTATTGTTTCCTTTTATTTTTCTGGCTTTATACAAGATTTTTATCTTTATCTTTGAATTTCTGCAGTGAATATGATATGACCAGGTGTAGATTTTGTGAAAAGGTGTTTAACATTATATAGCATTAAGGAATTGCAAATTGAAGAACAATTAAGATGCCACTATGCACCTATAAAATGACTAAAATCCAAAACCCTGATAACACCAAATGCTGGCAATGATATTGAGCAAAAGAAATCTCCTATATTTCTGGTAGAAATTCAAAATGGTACAGACACTTTGAAACTCAGTTTGGCAGTTTCTTACAATGCTAGACATAAGCTTACCATATGATGCAGCAATTGTGTTCCCAGGTAATTTCCCAAATGAATTAAAAACAAAAACAAAAACAACAACAAAAAAACTTATTACCTCACAAAACCTGCACAGCAATGTTAATAGCAGCTTTATACATAATTGCATAAAAGTGGAAGTAACCAGGATGTCCTTCAGTATGCGAAAGAACTGTAGTACATCCACAAACTTGAGTATTATTCAGTGATAAAAAGAAATGAGCTGTCATACTATGAAAAGATACGGAGGAAACTTAAATTCGTATTGCTATGTGATAAAAGCCAGTCTGAAAAAGCTACAGATTGTAGGAGTCAAACTACATGACATTGTGGAAAAGGCAAAACTACAGACACAGTAAAAAGATCAGGGTTGCCAGCAGCTCAGAGGGGGAGAGATGAATAGAGAGAAGACCAGGCATTTCTAGGGCAGTGACACCATTCTGTATGCACCATTCTGCAGTGGCCGATACATGACATTATGTGCGTGGCAACCCGTGGCCTGAGCAAACAGGCCTGCAGATCGTTGGTGCACAGCAGTCTGCATGACCTAGGCAGCTAAATGTTTAACATATTGCTTTTTAAGCCAGTAAAGAGAAAAAGGGTAAATTGACCTTAAAATGTAACTTTATGGGAAGCAGGCAGGAAGTGAGAGGCTATTAGTCTCACAAAAAAAAAGCAAAATATAATTGTTCAAGTGCTATTCTAGTCCTTCCTGCACGACCCCCCAGGTCAGAGTGACCTGTTCCCGAATCTATGCTCCCCCCACCCTTAGGAAGGCCTTTGTCTTAAACCCTTATAAAAGGCTTTCTGCCCTTTTTGCATCTCTCGGTTGTCTTCCCTGCGAACGTGATGCCTGCCTGGCCTGAGAGAGCCGTCATGATCTCTCCACCCTGTAAGTAAGCCCTGAATAAAGATTCATGTTTCAGAAAATGCTCGTTGTCCTCTTTGGCCTTTGGACTGGCATGGCCCTCTTGGGCTGTGACAATGTGCTTCTCTAAACCCATAGAACTTTACAGTACAAAGACTGAACCTTGATGTGAATGATGGACTGTAGTTAATAATAATGTATCAATATTGATTCATCATAACAAATGTATCACACTGATTCAAGATGCTATTAATAGTAGAAACTGTGAGGGATGGGATTTATGAGAACTCTCTGTGCTTCTCACATAACTTTCTGTAAACCTAATACTGCTCCCCCCAAAATAAGGTCTATTAATTTAAAAAATATATTTTCTAAATAACAGTCTATATGTCTTAAGTTCTAATGTCGAGTGACTTATAGGAGCAACTTAAACTGAAGGTAGAGATTCCAGATGGTAGGCTTAGCATTTCATTAACTTTTATTTTTTTTGTGACCAGTTAAGCTAGAGTGTGGAAGATATTATTTAAGTTTTCAATTTTTGTATACCTGACTTGGGAAATAATTTATACCATACAAAGTTCACTGAATTTTTTTAAAGTTCTGGTAAACATAAAGATGTTATGATTATTTTAAACAAACAATAGAAACAAGTGATTTAAATTTGCTGATCATTTCTAGTAATAACAAATGAAACTTTATAAGATGCCACATAGTAATCACCTAAAAACAAAATCCTGATGTCAGTCAATCCCTTAGCGATAGCACTAAGATAAGTCCTGTTTTCAGAAACAAAATCATGATATGGAGAAACATTTAATTATGGGGGTTTGGGAATGTTTCCATCATTATGTGATTTTTGTTGCTGAAAATGTGTTTCAAATGCAAAAAAAAAATGTTTTTATATGTGCAAAATTATAAAACTTATAAATGGAAAATTGTAATCTATTTAAAGGGTCTTCTAAGTGAGAAGTTTCAGATGTATGAACACATTTGTTAAGCACATAATTATGTAACATTTTTCTATTGCTTTTTTTTTTTTCTTCCATTGATTTATTATTTATTTTAAGGCCAGAACAAAGGGTTGAGTCTGGTTGCACCTCCCCCATCAGCACCTGCCCAAATACGTACCCCTTCCAGCTTGTCCCTTTATGGAGGTGCAGACATGGCTCAGTGGGACCCATGTAAATGCCACCCCTCTTGCCATCCCTTTCCCACAGCTCATCAGCTGCCAAGGGTGCAGATAGCCCCCTGAGGAATGCAGCATCTGCTTTCTGCACCAGTCAGAGAAACAAGTCTCCAGGCCCAGAATTACTTTGCATCATGGTACAGGCATACCTCCTTGTATTATGCTTCACTTGCTTCACTTCATTGCACTTTGCAGATACTGGATTTTATAGAAATTGAAGGGCTGTGGCAACCCTGCATCTAGCAAATCTATCAGCACTATTTTTCAAGCAGCATGTGCTCACTTCATGTCTCTGCATCACATTTTGGTAATTCTCACAATATTTCAAACTTTGTCATTATTACATCTGTTATGGTGATCTGTGATCTTTGATGTACTATTATAATTGTGTTTGAGCCCCATGAATTGCACCCGTCTAACACAGCAGACTCAACTGATCAGTGTGTCCTGACTGCTCCACCAATCTGTGATTCCCCATCTCTCTCCCACTACTTGGGCAACAATATAGAAATTAGGCCAATTAAGAACCCTACAGTGGCCTCTCAGGGCTCAAGAGAAAGCAGGAGTCATGCATTACTCACTTTAATCAAAAGCTAGAAATGACTAAGATTATTGAGGAAGGAATGTCAAAAGCTGAGAGAAGCCAAAAACTGAGTCTCTTGCACCAAATGTTTAGTCAAGTTACTAATGCAAGGAAAAAGTTATTGAAGGGAATTAAAAGTGCTACTCCAGGGAAGACACAAACAATAAGCAAGTAAACTTTCCATGTTGCTGATGTGGAGAAAGTCTTAGTGGTCTGAATAGAAGACCAAACAGCCACAATTTCCCTTAAACCAAAGCCTAATGCAGAGCAAGGCTATAACTTGCTTCAATTCTATGAAGATGGAGAGAGGTAAGGAAACTGCAGAAGAAAAATTTGAAGCTAGCCAAGGTTGGTTCATAATGTTTAAGGAAAGAAGCTGCCTCCATAACATAAAAGTGCAGGGTGAAGCAGCAGATGATAATGTAGAAACTGTAGCAAGTCATCTAGAAGCTCTACTAAGATAATGGGTGAAGGGGGTTATAATAAACAACAGATTTTCAATGTAAATGAAAGAAACATCTAGGACTGTAATAGCTAGAGAGAAGTCAATGGCTGCTAAGCTTCAAGGGACATGCAAACTCTCCTGTTAGGGGCTAATGCAGCTGGTTACTTTAAATTTGAAGCAAATGCTCCTTTACCATTCCCAATATCCTAGAACCTTTAAGAATTATGCAAGTCTACTTTGCCTTGTGCTCTGTAAATGGAACAATACAGAATGGATAACAGCACATCTGTTTGCAACATGGTTTACTGAATATTTTAAGCCATTTGTTGAGATCTACTGCTCAGAAAAGAAAATTATTTTCAAAATATTACTGCTCATTGATAATGCACTTTGTTACCCAAGAGCACTGATGAAGATGTACAATGAGATGAATGTTGTTTTCATGCCTGCTAACACAGCATCCATTCTGTAACCCATGGACCAAGGAGTAGCTTCAAATTTCAAGTCATATTATTTAAGAAATACTGATGAATCCAAGCAAAGAAAATTGAAAACCTTCTGGAAAGGATCTGCCATTGTACCAAAATATCAATATGAACCGGAATTTGGAAGAAGTTGATTCCTAACCCTCATGGATGACTATGAGGGGTTCAAGACTTCAGTGGAGGAAGTAACTGCAGATGTGGTGGAAATAACAAAAGAACTATAATTAGAAGTGGAACCTGATGATGTGACTGGTTGTTGCAACCTAATGAAAAACTTTGATGGATGAGGAGTTGCTCCTTATGGATGAGCCAGGAAGGTGGTTCTTGAGGTGGAAACTACTCCTGTTGAAGATGCTGTGAACATTGTTTAAATGACAACAAAAGATTTGGAATATTACGTGAACTTGGTTTATAAAGCAGTGGTAGGGTTTGTGAGGATAGACCCCAATTTTGAAAGAAGTTCTGTTTATATAATATTATCAAATAGCATCGCATGCTATAGAGAAATCTGCATGAAAAGAAGAGTCCAATTGATGTCACAAACTTCATTGTCGTCTTATTTTAAGAAATTGCCACAGCCCACCTCCCACCCCCACCTTCGGCAATCATCACCCTGATCAGTCAGCATCCATCAATATCAAGGTAAGACCCTCAACCAGCAAAAAGATTATGAATTTCTAAAATCTCAGATGGTATTTGGCAGTGTTTTCTCACTAAGTATTTTTAATTAAGGGATATGCATTTTTTAGGCATAATGTTTTTGTACACATAATAGATTAAAATATAATAAACAAATTTTATATGCACTGGGAAATGAAAAAATTCATGTGACTCCTTTTATTGTGATACTTGCTTTATTGCCATGGTCCTAAACCAAACCTCAGAAACCAAGGCCACCACCCTGCTGACCTCTTTGCAGCAATGGGCTATGAAGCAATTTCTGATTTTATTTTATTAGAGAAGTTGTGGATTATGGACATTTATGCATAAAATACAGGATTCCCTTATACCACCCTATTATTATAAACTTGTGTTATGTGGTACATTTGATACAATTGATGAAAGCACATTTTTATAATTGTACTATTAATTTTAGTCCACAGTTTAACTTACAGTTCACAGTTTGTGTTGTGCATTTCCATGAACTATTTTTTAAAAATTTATTCTAGCACTATATATACAGCCTAACATTTCCCCTTTTAACCACATTCAAATACTTAATTCAGTGATGTTAATTCCATTCACAATGTTGTGCTAGCATCACTATGATCCATTACCAAAACTTTTCCATCATCTCAAACAGAAATTGTGTATGTTTTAAGCTTTAATTCCTATTGCTTGTGCCCAATTCCATGAAAACATATACATTAGATTCTGACTCTGTGGATTTGATTATTTTCATTATTTTGTATCAGTGAGGTCATACAGTAATTGTCCTTTTATGTCTGGCTTATTTCACTCAACCTGATGTCTTCAAGGCTCATCCATGTTGCCATATGTATCAGGACTTCATTCCTTTTTACAGCTGAATACTATTCCATTGTACGTATAAACCAAGTTGGGTTAATGCGTTCATCAATAGATGGACAAATGGGTTACTTCCATCTTTTGACAATTGTGAATAATGCCATTGTGAACATTGTTGTGCAAGTACCTCTTCAAGTCCCTGCTTTCAATTCTTTTGGGTATATACCTATAAATGGGATTGCCTGGCCATATGGTCATTCTAGTCTTAATTTTCTTAGGATGCAAAACTATCTTCAAGAGTGGCTGCACAATTTTACATTCCCACCAGCAATGAGTGAGTTTTCTTGTCTCCACATTCTCTCCAACACCTGTAATTTTATTTTTTTTTAAAGGTAGCCATTTCAGTGGGTGTGAAATGGTATCTTATTTTGGTTTTGATTTGTATTTCCCTAATGGCTAATGATGTTGAGCATCTTTTCATGTGCTTCTTGACCAATTATATATTTTCTTTGGGAAATAGCTATTCAAGACTCTTGTTCATTTTTAAAATGGTTTGTTTGCTTTTTGTTGTTGAGTCAAAAGATATTAAACCTTTATCAGATAGATGAGTTTACAGTTCTGAGGCTGTGAAAAATGTCCAACTCAAAACATCATCTGATGGAATCTGGACTCCTATGTCACGCGGTGATGCACATGGCCGGCAACTCCTGGTCCTTCTCTCCTGCTGGCTTCACCATCTTTTTTCTCTGAGCTTCTCAGTGTGTTTCTCTCTCTTTCTTTTGTGGCATTTATCCTCTTATAAAGGACTCCAGTAAGAAGATTGAGATTCACCTTGAATGAGGTGGGTCACATATCAATTGAAATAACCTAACCAAAATGTCCCACCTATAATAGGACAACCACAGGAATGGATTTAAGGAGCATGATCTTTTCTGGGGTACGTGCGGCTTCAAACTAAGACATTAATGTAAGTATTTAGAGCTATATGCTTCCCTCTTAGCATTGCCTTTGCTGCATCCCATACATCCCATACATTTTGCTACGTTGTATTTTCATTTTCATTTGCCCCAGTGTATTTCCTAATTTCTCTTGTGATGTTTTCTTTAACTTAATGGTTGTGTAATTTCCTTACATTTGTGAATTTTCCATTTCTCTCCCTTTTCAATTTCTAGCTTCATTCCATTTTTGTCAGAGAAGATATATAATATGATTGCAATATTTTTGTACTTATTGAGACTTGTTTTGCAACATAAGATGATTTATATGGAGAATGATCCATGTGCACTCAAGAAGAAGGTATATTCTTTTGTGGGATGAAGTGTTCCATATATACTTGTTATGTCTTGTTGGTTTAGAGATTAGTTCTAGTCTTATTGATTTTCTGTCTTGATGTTCCATCTATTACTGAAAGTGTTGTAATTAAAGTCTTGTACTATTAATTCAATTTCTCCCTTCAAAACTGTCATTATTTGCTTCTCATAATTTGAGACTGTGCTGTTAGGTACTTAGTTTTAAAATTAGTACATCTCCTTGTTGAACTGACCCCTTTATCAATATATAGTGGCCTTTTTTGTCCCTCATAACAGTTTATGACTTAAAATCTATTTTTTTCAATATTAGTATAGTACACAGCTGTTTTGGTTACCACTTGCATGATTTTTTTTTTCCTTCCTTTCACTTTCAACCTACTTATTTTTTTTTTTAATTATGGTGATTGTCTTGTAGACAACACATAGTTGGGCCATGCTGATTTATCCATTCTGCCATTCTCTGCCTTTTGACTGTAGGGTTTAGTTCCTTTACATTTAAAGTCACTAACGTTCATACAGGACTTTCTTCTGACATTTTGCTATTCAGTCTTTATAAGTCCTACACTTGTTTTGTCCTTCAGTTCTTCCATTAAAATTTACTTACACATTTATTTGATTTTTTTGTACTGTACCATATTGAGTTCCTTGTCATTTCTATCTGGATATATTTTTGAAAATTTCCTTTTGGTTGCCATGGAGTTAAAATTCAACATTCTAAATATATAACAATCACATTTGCTCTGGTACCAAATTGCCTTCAATAGCATACACATAAAACTGTTTTATATCCCAACATCCCCTACCTTGTATTTGGGACTTGTTATCACTTATATCTTTGTACATCATGTGTCCAAAACCCAAGGCTTATTGTTACTTTTTATGTATTTGCATTTTAGCACCTGTCAGAAGTAAAAAGCTTAGTTACATATCAAGCAATATAATACAATAATACTGACATTTATAATTACTTAAATGGTTATATTTATTGGAGCTCTTTATTTCTTTATGCTACTTTGAACCACTGTCTAGTGTCCTTTCCTTTCAGAAAAACTCCCTTTCACTTTGCTTGTAGGAAGGTATAGTGATGATGAATTCCCTCAGCTATTTTTAGAATCTGAAATTGTTTTAACCTCTCTCTCATATTTGAAAGAAAGTCTTAGTGGATTCTTGGTTGGCAATTGTTTTATTTCAGCCCACTGCCTTTGTGTCCCCATGGTTTCTGATGAGATTCACACCTAATCTAATTGGAACTTTCTTCTGAATAACATGTTGCTTTCCTCTTGCAGCTTTCAGAACTCTTTCCTTGTCCTTATGGTCATATTTTTCTTTAAGTTCATCCTATTTGGTGTTCTCTGGGCTTCTTGAATGTGCATATTCGTGTCTTTGGCTAAGTTTGGGATGTTTTCTGTCATTATTTCTTTGAATATTCCTTCTGCCCCTTTCTCTCTTTCTCCTCCTTCTGGGACTTCCATAATGCATATACTGGTATGCTTGATGGTGTCCCATAGGTTTCCTACGACTTTTTCCCTTTTCATAATTTTTTAAATTTTATGCTCCTCATCCTGCCTCATTTCAATCATTTTGTCTTTGAGTTTACTGAGTCTTTCTTCTCCCAGCTCCAATCTACTGTTGAAACCCTCCTGGGAATTTTTCATTCCAGACTTTGTGGTCTTTAACTCCAGTAGTCCTGTTTGGTTCCTTTGTAAAATTTCTATCTCTTTATTAAGATTCTCATATTGTTCATTCATTGTGTTCCTGATATACTTTAGTTCTTTCTCTGTATTTTCCTTCATCTCCTTGAGCACACTGAAGGATTCTTTTTAAAAAGTCTTTGTCCAGTATGTCCACAGTCTGGTTTTCTTTGTTGTTGCTGTCTGGATTTTTATCCTCTTTATTTTTATGCATAAGATGTCTTGTTTTTTTGTTTGTCCAGTAATCTTTTCTTGCACACTGTATTTTTTAATATTTTAACATATTAACTCGTATTTATTTCCTGAGTCATCTATTTCTAGTCTCTAATCACTAGTCTCTAGTCTCTAATCTCTAGAAATAGATGACTCAGGAAATAAATACGAGTTAATATTGGTAATAAGACAGGGATTTTCTTCAGTGTCAGCTGTCCTATCATGGACATGCATCCAAGGCAAATGCAAAGTGCGGGGTCTTCCGTGTCTTTTCTGGGCCTGTGTCTTTTCCTGGCCTTTTGCATGTTAGTGACTGAGGAGATCCCCTGCTTACAGGAGTTTGAATGGCTCCTTCATCTCCCAGGAGACAAAGCTTTTCCCTCTCCTGTGTGTCCACTGCCAGCTTTAGAGCAGAAGACCTTTGCCTGAGGCCATCTGCCTCAGTTGCCAGTTGCTTCTTTTTTTTTTTTTTTTTTTAATATTCATTTTTCAGTTGCTTCTTACACGGCTTTCATTGTCTTAAGCTTCTTTTGCCTGGAAGGCACATTCCGAGAGGGTTGGAGAGGAGTTTCCCAAGTAAGCCCTTCTCAGGTAGAACAAGGCCAGGGTACTGCAAAGGGAGCACCAGCTGGCTCCAAACTGCCCTGGGGAGGGTAGGAGAGAGGGGCCAGGAAGGGGTCCAGGAGCACCTTCCATGGCTCCCCAAAGCTGCCATTTCTTGACCTGCCCAACAAATGCAGCCCTTCAACTCTCCTCCACGGCTCTGAGGATGCACATCACCTAAGTCTCTTCTGCCACCTTTGTCCCGGGCAGGCTGAAATGATGGCCACACTCTGAGCTGGGCCCCCAGTGATCCAAAGTTGCAAATCAAAAGCCGTGGTCTGCAATTGGCCCATGCTCCCCCTGGATTTTGAGGAACTCGAATTTTGTGTCCCTTTCTTGCACCAGCAAGTTATGTGGGGGCCTTTACCCCACTGCTGCCTGCAATGAGAGTAGGGGCTGGGCAGTGGTAATTGCTGAGCAGAGACAACTTACTGGTATTTTCCATAATTTAGCAGGTTCTTCCTCCTGCTCTTCTTTGGGAGCTGTACAGTGCTCTACTGGACTGTGGAATTTCAGATCAGTTGATTCAGACAGTTCCTGCCTGTTTAACTGTTGTTCTGGTGAAGGGACTGATTCCTGGAGCTTCCCATTCTACCATCTTCCCACAATCCCCTCCCTATTGCTTTTTAAGAACAACTACTGATTTCAAAGAAAATGAAAACTTACAAGATGAATATCAGTAATTACTTTTGCATAATTGACAGATGGAATCAAACAACAAGCATCATGATACGGTAATCCTAGTCAACAAGGTATTGTGTCTGTTTGGACCCTTCTACAATTGTCAGGAATCTATTTTCAGTTCAAAGAAGCATCTGTACCAAGTTCTAAAACATGTTCAGCTTTGAACGAGACCTTCAAGGCACTGTATTACAAAGTTTAAAGCAATATTTTGAAAGATAGAAAAGCTTATTCAGTCTGATAAGAAAGCATATTATTAACAAGATGTGTTTTATAATATTTGCTTATTGTTCTATAGAATACACAGCATTCTAGTGTATGCTTATTGTTCTATAGTATACACAGTATTTTAGTATACTAGTACACACAGGCATATCATTTATAAATACAAATACATATGTTAGGGGACTCAGTTTGTTTTTTAAATGGTTTGGAGACCATTGTACTAATCCATTTTCTGAATGTTAAAGATGAAGAAGCTAAGGCTTTTCCTGTGCTATACATTCGTTTTTCCACTGCAGGGTTTCTAATTCTCACATTTGTTTCAATAGTCTATTATGCTAAATCCAAATGTGGTTATAAAGAGGGAAACAATAGAAAAAAAAGATCAAAAGTAATTTCAAGGGGATATAGTAGTCCACTAAAAGGAATATTATCTGGCAAAACTATAATTATGGCATGGCAAATAACAACATATTATAATTTGCTACTTCTGTGTGCTGAAATTGTGGAAATAAATTTGTTTTTGTTTTCCTTTTAGATATTTTTCCTTCCCAAATTTTATACAATGGATATGTTTTACTTTCAAAATCAGAAAAATAGCTTTTATCCTTATCCTTTTATAATATGTGCTTTTTGATATACTGAGAAGGAGTTTGTCCTTTGGAATACAAGTGTTTCTTTACTGCAATAAAATATCAAGAAGTGGATGGATAATTTTCCATTGAGAAATAATCTTTCAAAACTTTGTAATGAGTTGTTAGGGAAGAAGGGAGGTGTCTGAGTTTGAAAATGACAAACACACCGGAAGATTTGTTTCTTCCTTCTCTTTTGTGGGGTGGGAGTGGGCCAGTCAACAGAAACCCTAGGGCAGGGGAGGCTAGAAACAATAAAGTTGCTCTAGGTGTTATTTTAAGATTTTGAGTACAGACAAATACTCTACTCCTTTTTCTCCTATCCAGTGCTTCCTCTAGATTAAATGTTCTTGGTTCCAACAGTATTTTCTACATTTGGCATGCTTTACAAACCTTTTACCATAGTCACCATTCTCTTCTGATTGATCTTTAATGCTATATCCTTCTTCAAGTCAGACCAAGAGAAAATAAAGCAGGTTGACACAGGCCACATTTTACACACATCACATAATAGAATTTATAGGCACATTAGCTTTGGGCAGCTAAAACCCATTGCTTTTCCAAATGAAGCTCATTATATACTAAACCACTAAGGCTTTTCACCTCTGATGTTCTCCCTTCACCTTCCCCTTGGATATGCAAAGTTAGCTTTTGAGATCTTGGCGTAGAATATTGACTTAAATGCCATCCTTTTGTCTGCACTTTTAGCCCTAAAAAACTTTTGGATTCTAATGTCATAATACAATTTATTTATTATTTACTTCCCACACATTAGATGAATGTATCTTCACTAATAAAAGTTCTGGTTAGGACATGGCCATAGATGAAACCTGTGCTCTGTGGCCCCTGCACCTCTCTCCATGGTTACTTCTCACAGGCCAGCTCTGTTAATCCATCAATCCTGTTGGCATTCAGCCCATCTTAATTCCTCCTGCTGAAAATGTTGTTGACATATTTTTAATGAAACAATGCTTGAATCAAGTGATTCTAACTTCCTGCTTTTTTATCACATACACCATCCCTGTTAACTAGGGTAAAGGACAAACTCAGGACCAATACTTTACAGAATTTCATTTAAAATTTGGAAGGACTCTTTCTAGATACCTTATATCCATTTGGTAATCTAATCAGTTATTAAATCTGAAAACTCAAAGGAGAGTGAGAAAGCAGTGTAGGTATATATACATACCTATGACAATAATTTATGACATGACCTTACCAAAATTTAGCTGAGTCTTGGGGTGGGTCACCTGGCCTCTTGAGCTTTAAGCAAGCTCTGGCATAAATGTCAGCAAACAATCCAGAACATTCCCCTTCCTCCCAGATTTTCTAACCAACTTGGAGAATCATCTAAACTGCAGAGATTATCACTTCCATCTCCTCACAGCCCAAAGCTAACATAAATACTCTGCTTTTTTTTTTTTTTTCTGGCCTATGTTGCCTACGTTCAAGATAACATGTGGAGTCTTCATTCCCAGTGTTTCTCCCCATTGCAATACTACTGAGTAAATTTGCCCATACTAAAATCTGGGCTTGTTTTCCCATTGACTCGGCATATAAATATATATATTTATAGTATTTGTATATATACATATATACATGTATATTGAGAAAAGACATAACAACAAAATAGAGTTACTATGCCTAAGAGATTTAAAATGGAGTAGGCAGCCATTCAGGAAGTTACTCTTATGCATGTCTCAGCCAGATATCACAAACTGCCAAGGTCTGCAAAACCAAAAGCAACAATGTTTCTGAGGACATCTGGAAACCCTGAACAACTACAAGAAAAAGAAACCAGTCAGCTGTCTAAATTGAAGGACATTTGGAAAGCCCCAAATATCCACCAATCATAATTCTTTACCAACAACTTGTGTAATCTTTTTCTTTAAATCCCTTGCTTGGAAGCCTTTTGATGGGACTCAGTTTGGGTTGATACCTCACCAAATTGCAATTCTAAGACCCCCAAATAAGTACTTTGGTTTCCTTGCAGCTCAGTCTGTATTTATTTATTTATTTTTTGACAACATGTATATATATACACATTTTCCAGAAAAAAATAGTGGATCACTGCATTAGTAAAAGGCTGATTCCACCATTGTATTTCAAAGGGTATTAGACTGTGGAATAGAAAAGTTTATTATAGTTTCTCTTATCATTTTTTTTTTCCTGTACTGAATTCAAGTTTAAAATACATTCTTTCGTGTGGGAAATAATATTGTTCATCTTTTTAAATTATTATTATAGATGTGGGTTACAGAACAATCATGTGTAAAATACAGGATGCCCATATACCATCTAATTATTAACACCATGCATTGGTTTGGCACATTTGTTATAATTTATGAAAGCAGATTTTTGCAATTGTACTATTAACCATTGCTTAGCTTAGGGTTCGCTTTTTGTGTTGTGCAGGTCCACGTAAATTTTTAGTTCTTTTTTCAAATACCATATATGCTAAAATTTCCCCTTTTAACCATATTCAAATATATAATTCAGTGCTGTCAGCTGTGATCACAATGTTGGGCTACCATCACCACCATCCAGTACCAAAACTTTTCCATTGTTCCAAATAGAAATTCAGCGCATTTTAAGATTTAACTCCCCATTCCCTACTCATCTTTCTTGAGTCTTTGATAGTGTCCTTTACTTTATAACGCTTTTTTTTTTTTGCTATAAAATAGCAATGTCTACCATGTTGTATAAAATATGATATAAATCAAACTAAATTTGTTTAACTCTGAGTAGCAGATACTTTAGTTAGAAAATAAAAGGACCTTAGTTTTTCTATCCAGTGGAGGAGAGATTGGAAATCTCTTTGACTTTCATTTTTAATGCAGATAAAATTCTACAATCAATGGAGATTCTTGGTAGATCAAAATTTTGAGTCTACTGTGGACAAATAAATAAAGAAAAATGAACAAGTGAATCCACACACTCACCATGTCTAATAATTTGGCAGGGAGTTTACTATAAATAATGATTAGCAAAATGGAAATTAATTTGAAATTTAAAGAGAATTGACACAGCTAAACCTTTCCTCTCATACATATTAAAAGGATCCTGAGGAACTTGCCTGCTCTAAATTAGCAATCAACAGAAGTGAGTACCTCTGGGTAGCTGTCCCAGGACCCCCACCCCCACCCCAACCACACCGAATGCAGACCAGCAAGCTTCCAATATCTCGGCCTTATACCTGGGTAAATCTTCCCTTTTTCACATACAATGTTTTATTACTTTCTTGCATGTAACATTTTTTAGTATAAATTAGCCCAGCCCAAACAGGTTCTAGAAGTTTCCTAATCCTCAAGTTGTTGATATATTCCTTTCTTTATACTATTTTAATAAGAATATCTCTGTATCAGAAGTACCTGGCTATGGGTGCCAAGTAGACAAAGATGGGTGCTGTGTGTGTGAGTGAGAGATTATTGGTTCTTCCGAAAACTGCATTGCAATGAATAAATAGCAAATGGGCAGAGAGTGAGAAGAGGCTTTGCTGTAGACCTAGTTCTTCTATCTCAAGTCCTCAGTTTACTATTGTGTAGGGGACAGTCCTAGCACAGCCTGGGGCCTCTGGGATCCACAAATGCAGCCAGTGCTCAGGACCAGGTGTGGTTGCCTGGCAGGATAAAGCACAATCTCCTGGTAGATAAGGGAACTGTTGATACATTCCTTTCCCCACAGTCTGGAGCATATGAAAACATCCACTGACATCCACTGGTGACAGTCTGACTCTGGTGGGCATGTTTTACGACATCCAGCTCACACCCCAGTGGTATATCTGTCCCTGGCAGGGAGGGACTGGGGTTGCTCCTTTAGGCAGCTGGCTGTGGAGATGTAACATCCACAAGTGAAGCTGGCCTTGCTCTGTCTCTTCTCTACATGTGTAAACATCTGTCCATGAGAGACTGGTGAGTCGTGCTTTTGCTGGAGACCCCAACACGTGTGGAGTGGGCTGACATCTTTCTAGATGTCTCTCCTTCTGATCAACATCTACTTTATTAAATTACTGTTTTTTACATTTGTCAGTTGAAGGCAAGAAAGCAAAATAAATGAGCAACATTTCCATTTTTTGATTACACTGTACTAATGCCTTCAAATGTGAAAGTGACACAGAGCAAGGGGATAGCTGTCCAGTGTGCATAGATTCCAACACAGTGAAACCAGGATTTTGTGGAAAGTTGTGAGGTCGACTAGCAAGTAGACAGGAGGCAAGCTCAGTTCTGTCTCCCTGGTCCAAGAACTAAGGGAGGCTTGTAGGGTGGAAGCAAAGGGAGATGGGACAGAGATGGGGAGTCAGGTTGGCATGCTCTGATTAGCTGTTTATAGGACTGTCTGTACATGGTAGAAATATGCCAGCAGGTGGCCTCATAACCATTTTTGTGGGACCCCTCACACTTCATTTGCTGCCAATGACACCTCACCCCCATAATCTTGGTTTGGGGGAAGGTAATTTTTTTTTTTTATTTTATTGAGATTATTCACATACCATACAACTATCCAAAGATCCAAAGTGCACAATCAATTGCCCACAGTACCATCATACAGCTGTGCATCTGTCACCACAATTAATTTTTTTTCCAATTCTTAGAACATTTTCATTACTCCAGAAAAGAAAGAAAGGCACAAAAGAAAACTCAGTTCCCCTCTTACCCCTAACCAACCCCCTCCATTACTGACTCATAGTATTGGTATAGTACATTTGTTACTGTTGATGATAGAACATTAAAATACTACTACCTGTAGTACATAGTTTGCAATAGGTATATTTTTTCCCTATATACCTCTCTATTATTAGTTTCTAGTTATAGTGTCATACATTTGTTATAGTTCATGAAAAAGATTTCTAATATTTATACAGTTAATCACAGACATTGTCCACAAGATTCACTGTTGTATACATTCCCATCTTTTAACTTCTAACTTTCCTTCTGGTGACATATGTGACTCTAAGCTTTCCCTTCCCACCACATTCTCACACCATTCAGCACTGTTAGTTATTCTCACAATAATGTGCTACCATCACCTCTGCCCACTTCCAGACACTTAGGTTCAACCTAGTTGAACATTCTGCTCATCATAAGCAACTGCTCCCCATTCTTTAGCCTCGTTCTGTATCCTGTTAACTTCTAGTTCATGTATATGTGTTTACATATTATAATTATTTCATATCAGTGAGACCATGCAATGTTTGTCCTTATGTGTCTGACTTATTTCACTCAATTTAGAGCCCTCAAGGTTTCTTCATCAACCCATTTTTTTTTAAGATGGTTTTGCTCACCCACCATACTTCCCATTCTAACAATCAATGGTTCCCTGTATAGTTCCATATTTATGTATTCACCACCATCACCACTAAGGACATCTCCATTTTTTCCACAAAGAAGGAGGAAGAGTCAAAGAAGGTAGAGAGACAAAAGAAAAAGAAAGAAAGAAAGAAAAAATGGCAGCTAAAAAGCAATGAAAGGAAAAGCAGAATAAAACTAAAGTAGAATAAAAGTTAGATATCACCAATGCCAAAAGTCCCATACTCCTCCTATGTCCCCCTCTTATATGCATTTAGCTTTGGTATATTGCCTTTGTAACACTAAAGGAAGCATAATGCAAAGTTTCTGTTAACTATAGTCTCTAGTTTGCATTGATTGTATTTTTTGGGGGGAAGGTAATTTTTGTTTCTAGTGTCTCAGGGTTGTTCAAGGGGCAAGGGGCAGTGTGTTGTCTGTGTATGCTCCATCAGCCACTAAGCTTGACTGCCTGTAAGAAAAACTCAGGAGAGAATTTCAGTAATAGGAGAGGAAGAAATTCTGACGAGTAGCAGGTTTGGGCTGGAATCTTGATGCTTAGTTTGGACTCCCAGCAATCTTGCCTGTGGTTTCAAAAGGGAAGAAGAAATAAGACATGCTATAAAAAAAGAGTGCTTTAAACTAACCACTTGGTGAAAAGGATCAATTAACATCCTTCAGATAATCTAGAAATAAAAGCTTTTCTCTAAGGTATTTAAAATTAATTTAGGCCTAGAATTGACTCCAAAGATCAAAAAATAAGCCCTCATCTATGAGACTCTGACTGGGAGTTAACAAAGGACTCAAATCTATGGTTTTTTCAATGCTGAGTATCCAATTACAGAAAAATAAAGCAAAAATATATATATATTCTTGTTTGGTCTATTCATCAGCTCCTACGGCACAATAGCTTTCTCTTAATTGGGAAGTAAAAACATTTTTATATATTTGAAAACATAACTCTTAATATTAGTCATCTTAGAAGGACAACTGGATTGCAATG
The DNA here is from genome assembly GCF_015220235.1 of Choloepus didactylus. Classification (NCBI taxonomy): domain Eukaryota; kingdom Metazoa; phylum Chordata; class Mammalia; order Pilosa; family Megalonychidae; genus Choloepus; species Choloepus didactylus. Next base: position 6,104,453 of record NC_051320.1, on the reverse strand, counting down.
TACATAACAAATTCTGTTTTGCAAACAGAAAATAAAACTCTCTCTTTATAGAAGCAAATATAGAACAGAAAGTCTCATCAACATTTCCAAAAAGATAAAAAAAGGAAACTACGGTGGGGTCATAAAGGTAAATGAAAATCATTTTCTTGGTTTTGAAAGGCCAAAGATCCCATTTTCTCCTTTATCCTTTCTTTGAGTGTTTCCTTGGAGACACTGTGAATCTGATTCTTTATTATAACCTTTGAAAGTAGAGATAAATCTCTCCAGGGATTAAATCTGGTCTCCAGATTTAATCACAATTTGGAGATACCACCCAAGTCTCTAGCCAAATATTTTCAAGATATGCAAAATTGCAATTCTGGAGTTATCTTGGGAGGGGTCTCTCACTAGATGAGCAGGAGACCCCCTGAAGGTAAAGCCTTTGTTCTCCAGAAGACAATGTAAGTCTTTATTCCTTCTTCTGCTTTTCTGCATCAGCTTTTAATCTGTCCTAACTCTGTGGTCACTTTCCTGCTAATTTACAATCATGTAAATCAGCTAATGCTTACTTGATAAGAAATTGTGTCCTCTCTTCCAAATTGGTATGGAGGGATTTGTTTGTTGGCAGGGTTGTTTCATTTCCCCAATAGGGTGGATTACTACGTTTCAATAAACAGAATAATTTAACCTAACATATACTAGATTATGAGTCAGGCAAAAAAATCCTCTTTAAATGTAAGCTGTGTCTAAATTAAAACTTGCCAATTCACTTGAAAAACATAACTAATTTAACATGCATAAATTTGTTTGGCAAGTTAAAAATTATTTTAATAAATAATTTAGAATCATAGAATGATTGAACACATATCATTACAATTATTCATGGCACAATTATTGTTGGAGTCAAAAGGGATTGCAATCTGGCCCTCTTTTCCTTTTAAAGATTCAGCACCTGTGTCTCTAGAGAAGTTTGAGAATATCTGACAAAAATAGAAAGAGCCAGTTTTGGGGCCCCGTATCCCCAACTCACCTGTTTTATTCCAACTGTGCCTGTTCAACCCTTGAAAGGATATCAAAACTTCAGTAGGCAACGTTGTCGGAAATAAAGCGGTACCTGTAAGGGAATAAACGCTCTCTCGGTTCTGGAGGAGAAAAGAATTTATTTACGATCTTGCAAGATGGGGCGTCCAGCCAAACACGCGGAAGGCTGGCGCCCCAGAGGAAGAGAATGGCGATGTTTAAATCTCCTACTCCTAATTCGCAAGTCCCTCCCCTGTTTCCCCATTGACTGGGTACTACAGAGGTTACAGCCTATCCGAGAACACTAACTAATTCATCTTTTGAGATTTTAATTTGTACAGCCAATCCCAGAGAGCCAACTAGCTCATTATTGAGATTTTGAACTGATTAGCCAATGCCCCCCCAAATTTTTATTTTTTTGCTGTGAGTTCCCGCCTCTGATACTACCTCATGTCTCTTTACATCAGGCAGATTCTCTCTTCTCTTTGTCTGGGGCTTGTTTAAACTGGTTTTGCCTCCATTTCCCTTATTCCATGCTGTCTCTATGTGAAAACGAAACTTATTCCTTTCTTACAACGTGAAGTTGCACACCAAGTAGCATCTCCAAACTGAAGTTTTCAGATCCCCAACACATCTTTCATCAATTCACAAAATCTGTTTAGACATAAATAGGGCTGGAAGCAGAAGCTTTATTAAAGTGGGATGGCATCTGGGAATAAACAGCCAACATCTAGGTTTACTACTTAAATTGTTAGTTTTGCTGGCTTAAACTAAATTTGAGAACTTTGCTACATTCCTGCTGGGGCTTTAATAATCAGTGACATTGTAAAATCTGATTTGAGAGTGTTCCATCTTATAGTCTGTTTCCTGTTAGAGAGATAAGATGGCACACAGAATAAATAACAGCATCTCCTACCTTGCAACATGGTTTATTTGATAGACTGGTGTGATTCTTGGTATCAACGGCCCTTTTAAAAAATCTAAAGCAATCTTACTATGTTTTTCACGTCTATTGAACCCAGCAAAAATTTCATTAGTTAAATTGATCGTGTGCTTTGGGGACTAAGACTTGAACCGAAACTCCATTAGAAAGCTTCAGTGGCTATAGCTCTCTATTCCACTTGGGTTTCTGTCATTCAGGGCAAAGAAGAGTGAAATCAGTAGCCTGACTTGATTTATAAACTGATGGAGTTTGAGTCTGATTTAAAATGATGGGCATGACAAGCTGTAAGAGTATACACATGATTGGGGGAGAGGGAGACGTAGAGACGTAAGTCTATTCCCAACGTGAAGCTCAAGAGCAGACCATGAAATGTTGGTTGGACACTTAAAACAGAAGAACCTGACACAGCCAAGGAGCCAAGGGGTGCCTCACTGAATGAAGGAGCAAGCAGATGACAGGGGTGGAAGGCAGGATCTAATCCTGGCTATTGTATCCCAACCAGAGATAAGTACAAATGAATTCTGCTATGACTGATGGGAAGAAGGGCCAGTAAAATCCTCTAAGTATGGACTGGTCAATTTCACAAAGGCCAAATATCTCCCTGCTTGAGCAAACAATTTATTAGAAGGAAAAGCATTATAAAAAATAAACCACTGTTCTGTAATTCGCAGACTTATTTTAGGTGAGCACATGAAAATGATAGATTTTGACCCATACAAAGAGCGTCCAAATTCTATCAACATTTAGATCAGTACCAATTAAACTTCCATATTCTTTCTGTAGATAAAAATCTAAATTGAGGTCCTTGGAAAGGATCAAAGGAAAAATATAAGAAGATAAGATAAAAGGTAGATATAAACTAATTCAATTAAATAACAAGCCTATTTCTCTTACTGTAATTGCTTTCACTGACATTTATCAAAGTGCCTTCTAATTTCATTGTTAGAAATGTAGAACTGCTACTTAAAAATATGTTTAGAAATCAATTCTCTGTCCTCTACTTGCTCCCACTATCCTCACAGCTTGTGCAATCCACTTGCATGTTTGCTTTGCAAATGTAGCTTGATTATGGGCCTACAATAATTCACCCCAGGAAGTGACATGCAGTGTTGACACCTACTTGGGAGGGGTGCTGGGAAAATTAATTAGCATCTGTTAAATGCTTTGAAGATTTACAAATGCATTAGATGTAATGCTCATCATTACCATTCCCCAGGGAAATGGATTTGTTTATTAAATAGATGTGCTTTAACTAATAGCCATAGGTGTTTATAGATTACTTCAAAGAAGGCTTACCGATGAAGAGTCAACATTCACAGCTTTATTCTCCTCTTTGAAGGAGGGATGGTCCAGCCTGTCACCTTTCCCTGTGACCCACAAATAAACCCTGAGCCTGGCTCCTAGGAGGGGGTGATAAATGCGGGCTGATTCCCTTTTCCCAAGTGCCTTGAGGTGAAACACTTCCTCTAGCTGACTGTGGCCTGCCAGCATCTTGCTTCCCCTTTTGCCTGAGAGTATGTAAATATCTGCTGCAGACAGTCTGGCTAAAGCATGGAGGTTTCATGGCACCTGGCCCAGCCCCTCTGGTGCATCTATTCCAGGTTGTATCTATTCCTGGCAGGGAGTGAGCAGTGTAATTGCACTATGGCACAAGACGTGCACAGACCATCTCCCTGAGCTGACTTCAGATGGAGACCCGCTGGCCAAGGGGGCCAAATCCCACTAGTGAAGCTGACCTTGCCTGGTCTCCTCTCCACATGAATAAAGTATAGCTACGTCCAGAGCCTGCACGAGTCGTGCTTTTGCTGGGAACTCAGCACCTGCAAACCATGGAGTGGGTTGCTAGACTCTTGCCCCTAGTGGCAGATATTAGTTTGCTCTTTGGTACCCTCCATGCAGCGAGACTCCTACCCTGAAGGTGGTAAATGGGGTTTCTCTTTCTGCCCAACAATTTGGCAGAGTGAGCAGGGTGTCGGCAGCAACCATTCTGAAGGGACTAATATATTATTTGAAAAATGTGTGTACAAGACTGGTTCGATTCTACGCTTTATTTCCACTCTCTGTGCTCCATGTGCTGGAGGATGCATGCTATACTATTGGGACACAATTGATGATATTGGGAGATATGGGATAAGACAGTCAGAGAGCAGCATGTCTCCCAGCAGTAGATGGTAACATCAACTATGAAAGCTTAGACATATACTCATCTGTAATGCTATAAACATGTTAAGAACAGCAGAGACATAACCTACTAATTGCAACTGGGAAACATGAGAAGGATTTCAATCACTCTAGGGACTGTCCTGCACAGATAATGGGCAGTGTTTGAATATACAGAGACACAGTTGGGAAAGGAGAGAAGGGGAAGGTGGTTGATGGAAGCCAGAAGAAATTCTTGCTCTGAATACCAGGGTGACAAAGAGCTCAGTTTTATTGGAGTTTAGAAGAAAGGAAGCCAGCAAGAGAAGAGCCTTGGATTATTTGCAAGAATTCAGTGTGGCAGTAAAATACTTCTTATCATAGGAATGATCAGTATGATCATGATGAGTAAAATACTTTGAAAAATGAATAAAGGTGCTATATAAAATGAGTTGGAAAGTTTGGGGGCTGAATTAGAAAGTTATTAAATCAGCTATTTATTCTACTGTTTATTTATTTCTCATTATGTAAATAAATATTTATTGCATGTCCACTGGGAAGAGTTGTGGACATGTTACTGACCATCTTTGGGCTGGTTACCCAAACGGGTCTCCTGTCTGGTGTCTCACACCAATAGAAGGAAACCAGATTCCATAAAGCAGAGCAGAACTATTATTTAGCCAAAGAATGGAGGAGGGTGGACTTGTGTACAAAACAAAGGGAGGCAAGTGAGATTCTTTTATGGGGGATGTATTAGAGTTCTTTAAGGAAACAGAACCAACAGGAGACATCTGTAAACAGCATGAGACTTTATAAAGGTGTCTCATGTAACTGAGGGGATGCAAGAGTACAAATTCCATAGGGCAGGCTGCGAGCTGGCACTCTGATGAAAGTCTTCAATGAATTCCCAGGAGAGGCTGGCTGGCTGAAGGAGACAAAAGTTCTCTCTTCTGTCTGCTGAAACTATCACCTCCCTCTTAAAAGCCTTCCAGTGATGAGGTTAAATATTTCTCACTGTGAAAGACACTCCCCTTGGCCAACTGCAGATGTAGTTAACCACAGATGCAATCAACATACTGATGATTAAGTCCAGGAAATGTCCTCACAACAACAGATAGGCCAGTGCTTGCTTGACCAGACAGATGGGCACCATCACATGGCCAAGTAGACATATTAATCTAACACCACAGTCCACCCCTTGTCAACTTGGCAGCTATACACATCACTTTAAACCATGCTTAACCTCTATACAAAAATCAATAGCAGACATAAATTTTGCCTAACAATGCTCAACTGTCTTGCATACAACTGGAAGCACACTAAATCTCTCCAGCTAGGGTGCACTTACTTGGGTAATATTCACTCTTAAACTTGATGTCCTATAACTTAAAATACTATAACATGAACAATACAACTTATGTTATATGATAAGGGGTTAAGAGAAGAAAACAAACATGTTTGTTTTATGTACAAAAACAAGCATACTCATAACAAAACAGGAAGAAATATCAATACCATTAAAGTCCTCATTTCTGTAACTGGTCATGTGTTCATAGTTCATAGTTATGACTACCTTCTTCCATTACCCATTCCATGTTTCCTTTACCCTCAACAAGCACCTCAGCTTATCCATTTCCTCTTGCATTTTACTACAAGCTACAATGAGAAGCCATGCTGTATATTCCACATTTAGTTTGGAAATTTCCTCAGCTAGATATCCTTCTTGCTTCTCCTGGGGCATTTTCTTTCTCTCTTAGCTTCTCTGATCTCTCTCCAAAATGACTCTGCCTTTTATCCTCTCATGGTAGACTCCAGCAAGGAAATTAAGGCCCACCTCAAATGAGAAGGATCCCATCTCCATGGAAAGAACCTAACCAAAAGGTCCCACCCACAATAGGTCTGCCCTCACAAGAGTGGATTAAAATAACTAGGCTTTTCTGGGGTACATAACAGGTTCCAACCAGCACAGGGGTTGAGAGGGCTTGTCTTGGGTTTGTGCACATGGTCCCACTCAGCACCTATGTACTTTCCCCCTGCAGTCAGCATTCCTGCACTTTCCATCTGCACATGATGTCCAGTCATGGATGTCTGGGCTGTTCTTGTGGTCACTGGCTTCCTGCGATTAGTTTCTGCAAGCAAGCATAGCTCAGGCAAAGGTTGAGTAGAAATTTTTATGAGTGCAAATCCAAGGATGATGCTTCATCTTGGTAAGAGGCACAGAGATGAAAAATATGATATGAGAACACATAACACTGAGTGGTAACTGATAGCATGATCTGTGTTGTATGACAGATATAAACAGACTGCCATAGGTTATATAGGATGGGCACCACCCTATAGATACACATTGCTGTCAGGGAGACTGATCAGGAGGCTATTTGGAGGCGGTAACACTGGAGCTGGAAGGGCATATGAAGGGACCTTATCTATAGGAAAAGGTGCATTGAGGGCAAAAGCAGCTTTGGAAAGACACAGATGAGTTCTGGAGAAAGGAGAATTTCAAGTGCTTGCAATTACTTTAATAGAGCACAATGGTAGGCTTCACGGGAAATGAGGTGGAGAGCAGTCTGCATAAGTAGACAGGCCAAAACACAAAAGCTTCTACCTGAAGGCAATGAGCAAGAAGGGCACAGGATCAGCATGGTAAGGGCCACATTTTAGAAAGATTTCTGGGGAGCCAAAATGTTGTTAGGTGGGAGGTCTTTGCTTTAATTTTATGTATACACGTAGCTGTAACTTTTTATTGAGGTGTGAGATGCTTACAATAGCATGTACACATCTTAATGTACAACATGTTTACGTGTATGTCTGCGTATACCAGCATATCCAGAAAGGAGGCTGTGGTAGAGAACATCTCCAGCACTCACAATTGTGCCTCATGCCCCTTTCCAGTTGTGCCAGTTTGGATATATTATGTACCCTGAAAAGACATGTTTCATTCCAATCTTGTGGGCTATTTGGTTTAGGTTGTTTCCATGGAGATGTGACTCACCCAATGGAAGGTGATAATTTTGATTAGATTATTACCACAGAGGTGTGGTCCTTCCCCGTTCAGCATACGTCTTGATTAGGTTACTGGCATGCTTTAAAAAGAGCCCCACAGGACCAGAAGCTAGCTGATTCTAGCTGACTCTTTCTGATGCTGACCCTTAGAGATTCTTGGAGATGCAGATGGAAGGATGTTTGGAGATGTTACACTAAGAGATGAAGCCCAGAGTTTGCTCCAAGGAAGCTGAGACAGGATCCCCAAATGCTTAAAGAAAAATGTCTTGGAAGAAAGAACCAAGAATGCACAGGAGCTGAGAGAGGAGCTGGAACACAACCCAGGATCAGCAGACACAAGCACGTGGTTTCCCAGCTAACAGAGGTTTTCTTGACAACAACGGCCTTTCTTCAGTGAAGGTACCCTATTGTTCATGCCTTAGCTGGACACTTTTATGGCCTTAGGACTGTAACTTTGTAACTAAATAAACCCCCTTTATAAACGCCAATCCATTTCTGGTATTTTGCATAATGACAGCAGTAGCAAACTGGAACACTGGTCAATATCATTCCTCCTGAAAGAGATAACCACTTATCAGATTTCTATCTACTACTATTTACAATTGATCTTGAGCTTCATATAAATGAAATAATGCAGTATGTGTTCTTTTGTGTTTGGTTTCATTCGCTCAACATTTTGCCTATGAAATTCATGTATGCTTTTGCATGTAGTGGCAATTTGTTCTCTATTGTTGCTGGAATTTCATTGTATACATTCTCCTGCAGTGGGACATTTTGGTTATTTTCAGTTTGGGGCTATTATGGAAGAAGCTGTGAAACATTTTTGTACATGTCTTTTGATGGACATATGTGTTCATTTTTCTTGGAAATAGGTCAATGGATGGAATTATCAGACATTAGATTAGGCAGTAAGCAACCTTCATATTTAATAAATGTTGCTAAATATTTTTCTAAAGTAGTTTAATGAGTTTACATGCTCACCATCTCTGTATGAGAATTTTGCATCCTTGACAGCACTTGTTATTTTTGGTCTTGTGAACATTAGACCCTCTAGATGGTATGTGGTGGTGTGTTATCTGGGTTTTAGTCTGAATTTCCCTGATAAGTAACTATTTTGAACACAATTTCATATGTCTATTGGCCATTTAGATATCTCCTTTTCTGAAGCACCTATTCAAATCTTTTCCCCAATTTAAATAAAAATGTGTTGTCTTTTTATTATTGTTTCATGGATAAATGTTCTAGGCACAATGACTTGATCAGATATTGCAAACATGTTCTCCCAGACTGTGGCTTGCATTTGTTTCTCTCTCAATGGTGTCTTCTTATGAACAGAATTTCCTCAATTTAAAGGAGTCCATCATTATTAGTAATTTTGGCTCTTGCTCAAGATGAGGGCAGTCTTGAAAATATTCTTCTATGCTTTTTTATAGAAGCATTATTGCTTTACCTTCTATGTTTAAGTATCATCCATTTTGAACTAATTATTGTTATGATGTGCAGTGTGGGTTCAGTTTATGTTTTCCCATATGGAAAACCAATTGCTCCAGTGCCATTCATTGAAGAAACCATCATTCCCCCTTTTGTAGACACTTGACAGTCTAGAAAGAGATAATTAAAACCCAAACTAAGGAAACAGTTGTAAGAATGGAGAGTGGAGCACATTTAATCAGTGAAAGGGATGCAATTTACAGTTCTCTGTTGGTGATTTGGTGTCACGTTCAAGACAGAGGAGGCAGCTGTGTGGGTGGTGTGTGTACAGCGAGTTCCTGTACAGTGTACTTTATTACTCACACAGCACAAAGGGTCCAAAAGAGCAGGGGAGGAGATTCCACTGTGGCCGGTCTCCTGAGGATGCCAACTGCTTAGGTCAGGGCTGGCAGGCAGCAGCTCTGTACACACTTTTCATTGGAGAGGAGGGACAAATCTGTGCTGCCTGAGAGCAGGACATTTACACAACCCTGGGGGAGGGGGCCCTGCCCCTGAGAGTTCCTGCCCTGATAAGCAGCTGGAACTGCTTGTCCCCAGTTTGGGTTTAAGATACGGTCAAGCCAACACCATTAGACCTGACATCTCCTCAGGTCTGCAGAATGGAAGCATAGTAGAGAAGTGTGTGTGTGTGTGTGTGTGTGTGTGTGTGTGTGTGTGTGTGTGTTGGCGGGGCAGGCCTGGGAGTGGGCCACTAGGTGTGTCTGTGACTTCTTCATCAGAGAGAGTCACCTGCCACGATGGGAAGTGCTGGAGGCTCATGCTGGGCAGGGAGGCCATGGCAGAGCAGAGAGAAATCAGCTTGAGTACCGTCCACTGGCCCGTGAGACAATGCAGACAAGAGTCACTCAATATCAGAACTGCTTTATGGACTTGGAAAGACAACTTCACTACAGGGAGACCTGTCTCACATCCAATAAATGCACTGACATTTAGGTGCGGCCAGCACTTAAGAAACAGAATCAAGTGTTACAAAGATAGTAGATGGAGACCTTGCCAAGGTTATATAGTACTGGACACCCACAAATTAAACTTCATGTAAATCGCTATATAAAAGGGCACCGAACATTTTATTACATGTGGAAAAATGTGCCAAGTGTGGTAACAGAGTGAAATGAGATTACAAAGTGGACCTCAATTTCCACAGTGGACAGTCTTCGCCAAGGCTTCTGTGGAACTGTGGAGGACCCCCTCACACTGCTTCAGCACAGCAGGTGCAGACCAAAGCTGCACCTCATAAGAATACAGAGCACAGGTGTGCCAGTTTGAATGTATTGTGTCCCCCAAATGCCATTATCTTTGATGTAGTCTTGTGGGGCAGACGTTTTGGTGCTGATTAGATTTGCTTGGAATGTGCCCCACCCAGCTGTGGGTGATGACTCTGATGAGATATTCCCATGGAGGCGTGGCCCCACCCATTCAGGGTGGGCCTTGATCAGGGGAGCCATGTAAACGTGCTGACTCAAAGAGACTGAACGGAGTGCAGCTGTGAGTGATGTTTTGGAGAGGAGCAAGCTTGCTAGAAAGGAACGTCCTGGGAGAAAGCCATTTTGAAACCAGAACTTCGGCGCAGACACCAGCCACGTGCCTTCCCAGCTAACAGAGGTTTTCCGGACGCCATTGGCCATCCTCCAGTGAAGGTACCCGATTACTGATGTGTTACCTTGGACACTTTATGGCCTTAAGACTGTAACTGTGTAGCCAAATAAACCCCCTTTTATAAAAGCCAATCCATCTCTGGTGTTTTGCATTCCGCAGCATTAGCAAGCTAGAACAACAGGGAAATGGTCATAGAAATGGTAGGAATTAACACAAAACTCCTAGAAAGATTGAGCATATATACATGTATATTTCTTCTAAAATAATGTAGTCTAAAAGTTTGTTTTATTGCAAAAACATGTTCAATCCCATATCCACTGTCCCAATAAATACTTTAAAGTTTGTCCCTGATATTATCTCAGTCTGTATCTATCTGCATGCATTTTTTTATAGAGTTGTAATCATAGCTACATTGCATAGCTTTGTTCTATTTTTCAATAAATTATTATATTTATATTATTATATAATACATATATAATAAAAATAGGGTACAAATATACAAATTAAGTGATGCCTTCCTATTTTCTTTTATTAAGACTGTGTAATGTTATATCTAAGAGTTAAATATTTAAATTACCTCCATTTTTTTCACTTTTAGAAATGTTTGTATGTACAAAGCGCCCTTTATTCTTACATATAAAATTTAGATTCATAAACAGAAGCATAATCTCTTGGGGAGTGTACCAGTTTGTATATATTATGTCCCCCAGAAAAAGCCATGTTCTTTGATGCAATCTTGTGGGGGCAGACGTATTGGTGAGGATTAAGTTGGAACATTTGGATTAGGTTGTTTCCATGGAAATGCACCCCACCCAACTGTAGGTGATAACTCTGATTGGATACTTTCCATGGAGGTGTGGCCCCACCCATTCAGCATGGACCTCAGTTAGTTTACTAGAGCACTATATGAGCTCAGACAGAAGGAGTGAGCTTGCTACAGCCAAGAGGGACACTTTGAAGAACACACAGGAGCTGAGAGAGTAGCTGCAGCTGAGAGACAGTTTGAAGATGGCCATTGAAAGCAGATTTTTGCTCTGGGGAAGCCGAGAGGAGAAACTCCCCAAGATCAACTAAGACTGACATTTTTGAGGAACTGCAGCCTGGAGTGAAACGTCCTGGGAGAAAGCCATTTTGAAACCAGAACTCTGGGGCAGACATGAGCCACGTGCCTTCCCAGTTAACACAGGTTTTCCGGACAGCACTGACCATCTTCCAGTGAAGGTACTCAACTGCAGATGTGTTAGCTTGGACACTTCATGGCCTTAAGACTGTAACTTTGTAACCAAATAAATCCCCTTTATAAAAGCCAATCCATTTCTGGTGTTTTGTATTCTGGCAGAATTAGCAAACTAGAACAAGGAGGAAACAGGTATATGCAGAGGGAGCTCAGGAGCTCCCTACGGACCTGCCAGCCCCACAGCTGCCTGAGTACTCTGGCATCCTAGCCTCTTGGTTTGTTTAAAGGATCCTTTGTTTAATGTTTTTTTTGGGGGGGCAGCAGATTGTCACGTAATTCTTCCTCCACACCAATGCATATCCTCTTGTTCTCTGAACCGTAAAAACATTGCTTCTTTAAAGCTTTGCTATTTCAATTTTTGAAACTTTTTCTTAGCACCATGAGCAGGGAAAAGGAAAGCTGATTAAAATGCATCACAGCAATGAATAATGTTGGCGACAGAGCAGAGGCATTTGGCAGGCGTGCTGGGGATCTGGTTTACTAAGCAGGGTGAGTTCAAGCTGACTCTTCATGAGACAGCATCTCCATCTCTGATGCAATAGATGCCAGTTTTTAAAAATTGAAAACTATGAGGTTCTCTGATCAAAGCCTAACATCGCTTTTAAATGGGTATTGACACTTACCTGAGGAAGAGCTACATGCTAGAATAAATATCTGCAATTATTGTTTCCTCTCAGTGTTACTAAACAATTGGAAGATTTTACAGGCACATTAAAAATCTATCTATACAAACTGTTAGATAAAATTGAGTAATGGCCTGCTTTTTATTCATCCCAGTTGATTTGTCAGTGGTTGTATAAAATATTCAACTCCGTTTTCTCCTTGAAGAGTAGTGATGGTAGTGTTTTTTCTCCATAGGAGGTATTCATTTTGAATCATGTTTCACAGGCATTTACTTTAAAGAAATAAACTATATTCTCTGGAACAATTATCTGTATTCATCATATATAAATATAGCAGAAATACATGAATTAGAAATCCATGATTCCCTGCAATCTAATTGTGATTACTATTCTAGGGAAGTAGGGTTTAAATGGCTTCTTTAAGGCTCTATCTGGGAATCAACATTATTGTTGATATGATATCTAGAATATTTAAGAATAAGTATGTAGAGTGCTTTACAGTAAATATTTAGGATGCTTTAAAGTTATAGACACAATATTCTCCTAATGGAACTTAATGGCTGGTGAAAAGATGAGGTTTGTAGGCAACCTAGAAAGGTAATATCAGTTGTGGACATGAATGTTCTAATGCTTCAAATATTTTTCAGGGCTTGGTATTGTAACTCATTTTTTAAATTGAATACCTATTTACCCTAGTATGATACTTGAAGGAAAACTCTTCCAAGATTGGGAGGTAGGATGTTTTCAATAAATGCAATTCAGAATGATATTAATGAGAGTAGAAAAGAAGTACTTAAAAAAAATAAAAATAATATAGACTTTTTTTTGGGGGGGGAATGTAATTATTTTCCACCTGAACCCAGACATTTGTGGAAGATACTTTATTTTTGGCAAGGCAACTCTGGCAGGCTTTGGTTCTGTTTTTGCTTTTTAAATAAACTTTTTATTTTATAGCACCTTTATATTTACAGGAAAATTGTAAAGTTCCCGTTTACGCATGCCATTTCCCTCTATATTAGCATCTTAAATTAGTATGGTAGTTTGCCCCAGTCAATGAGTCTTTATTGATATGTCATTGCTAACTAATGTCCACACTTTATTCAGATTTTCTCACATTTTCCTTAATGCCCATTTTTGTTTCCAGGATCCCATCCAGAATCCCACATCAAATTTAGTTGTCATGTCTCAGAATTCCCTTGTTTTTGATGATGTTGACAGTTTTGAAGAGTACTGGTATTTTGTAGAATGTCCCTCCTTTTGGACTTCTTTGATGTTTTTCTCTTTATTAGACAGGAGTTATAAGTTCTAGGGAGGGAAGTCAGAGAGGTAAAGTGCCTTTCTCGTCACATCAAGGGTACCAGCTGTCAATCTGACATCAGTGCTCACACTTGCCTCAACTACCTGGCTGAGGTGGGAATTTAAAATTTAAAGGAATACACGTCAACATATTATGAAAATAAGCATATGCAACCCAGAGCAAATAGAGGTGTGGCGTAGAACCGTAAGAAAAATCTCAGAAATAATAAAATTAAAACCAGAAGTGAGAGTATACTTGCCAAAAAATGCTAAGAAGGTAAAAAAAGATTTTCTCAGCTGGTGAGAAATGCAGAAGGTTAAAATAAACTGTACTCCCCTCCTTCTCTCCTTCCCTCTGCAGAGAGAATGATCTATAGATTGAAGAGGGGCTGGCAGAGGAGCCATGGAAGTTTGGAGAGACTAGGGAATAGCATCCAGCTTCTGCAGGAATAACTCCAGGGCCTCAGTGGGACCATGACAGTCTCATATGATGCTGGGGACACCTATTCAGTGGGGGTGCTCTAGCTGTGCCCCGGACTTTGCACATAGCATTTCATTTTGCCCTCTCAGGAAAGCTAAAGCTTGAGCACTCTTATGTACTTTCTACAGATGAAAACAGAGGCTCCAGATTTGCTAAGGGCACACAGGGTCAGACCAGGCTTCATTTGCAAGTGAGTGGAGAGAATTTCTGACCCCTATTAAAAGGGAATTTTGGATGATAGGAGACTTTCAAATGGAAGAAAGGTAACTTGCATAAAGAACAAGTTTGGCAATGATTTTAAAGTAGAATTTAGCATGTATTAGAATTAGGTAACTAAGAATGGAAGCTGTAATGTGTGGTTCTGGCTTGGGTGAAGATTTTTGGCTCATGATAAGAAGAGGCTTTCTAACTTTTCTAAGAGCTCTCCAAAAATGAGATGGTGAGCTCCATTTTCCTGGAAATGTTCAAAAATAGTGACCCTCCAGCATTGTTTGGGTGACAATCCCTGTGGCTCGACGGTGCTCTAGCCCACCCTTCTGTAACAGGGGCTTGCATCAGAATCCTTGGTGGGCGGGTCACCCTGCCTGGCTGACTCTTAGAGATTGCAGCCCCCCCCCCCCATTTCTTGATTCAACACATCTATGAAAATGTGCCTTTGTAAAGTCCCAGAGGATATTGCAATGCCACATTGCAGGGTGCCAGACTTTGAGAACCTCTGCTCCATCACATGATGCTGTTTTAGGAAGGGGTTGATAGTTTGAAACATAGTCCTTGACTTCCAAGAGTTGCAAACACAAGCTAGCATGTGCTATTAAAGGAATCAGCAATGGCAACAGTGAAAACACTTGAGTGTGGCTGGGGCCAGTGGTGTAGAGCATTTTCATTTTTACTGCATGTTGTGTCTAGACAAGAATTTAGACTTTTGGATTGTTACTGCAGAATACTCTAAAAAAGACTTTCATCTATTATTCAATGAGTAAAAAGACAATGAATATATCTGACACACAGAAAACTTGGAACACGACTTTTCATCATAGAGACTTACTGGCAATTGTGGATTGTAAGAAATCTCATTGGCAACAGTTTATCCGCCTCATCTTCAGGCAGACTAGTGATGGAGGCAAGCTGGTGGCAGCTTTTAATATCTTTAGTCCTCATACACTGTGAACAACCTCCAAGATTAAACATCTTAAAAGGTACTGAGCCAGTGGTATTTCCAAAGGGCAACCTGTCTCTTGAAAGCCTTTTCTCTTAATATTAAATGTTACGTAAGGTCACAGTTCATTCCCATCACCCCACAGCAGAAGACAATAAACAAGATGAGAAGTGATGGTCTGAACCCGGGTGGACAAGAATCTGGGCTTTTGAAATCGGCTTGACTGTAGATAAAACATTCAGTTTCCACAGCCTCTAAGATAAAGCTCTGAAATTCCTTAATCTATCTCTGGTCATTTTGTTCTTATCATGTCACAACAGATTTAACACTTAGAATATGCAGAGGTGCATGTATTTAATGGCATTTAATTTTATCCACTTGCTATATCGCCATGGTAGCAGGGCAAGCCTGCAGAGATGAAAAAGCAGTTTCTGAGGTTATGAAATGTTATATGATGTTTGACCTTTAGCAGAGCTAAGAGAGATGTGGGAGTACACAATTTTCTTTCCTGAACTGGACTGTACATAACTGGGATCACGTAAAAATTGGTTTACAAAATAGAATTCTAATAGTAAGATTTGAATTCCCTATGGCATTGTTTAGAGATTTGTTCCTTTTAATAAAAAACAACATCTTTTATTTTTCTCTCCAACTTTTAAGGGCAAAATCTGAAAACACATTTACCAATTAGTCTCAACTGCATGGGTGCAAAACTACCACTCAAACCTGCCAATTAAAATGCAGGCATTATGGAAAGAATTTGTATCTTTTATTCTCAGGGCCTAGAAAAATACCGTGTAGTAAATACTTGCTCACTAAATACTTGTTGAATTGACCCACTAAATGGATTACACTTTGTACATTTATAGTGATGAAAAATATGGATTTATTAAAAATAAGCCACTAACATTTTATTTCTAAATGTCACAATATTTTCAGAAGCAGATTTTATGAACCATGGATTTATCTGTCTGGTCATAAATTTTCTGATGTAGTGAACATTTCAACTGTGTCTTTGCTTTGATCTACATAATTGAATTTTAGCTAACATTCTTTCAAACAGGGCAAGTCTAACCTGAAAATGTTATGTTTTCTTTTGAAATTTTATGTTGTGGTTTCCTCATTTGCAGCACATCAGATTAATTTAAGCATTAAGACAACCTATGAAAGAAACGTAATCATCTTACAGACTGGCAATATGAATTGTATACAATGAGATAAATGACCAAGTTGAGACAATGCCAGTTAAATTGAAATGTTCCTTTTAAAACCCAACATATCTCTTAAAGATCAGATTTATTAATCATTATTATACAATTATAAAAGCCACAAATCATGTTCACTTGAATTTTTAATACTATGCACTTTAAAATATTTCCTGGGAAGTCAATTTAAATTTAAGCATAGCAGTTTTTCTGGGCAAATCAGAATGATAATCAAATAGTTTTTTCCTGCACATGTTTAGACATTTATTTAGTTTCATTCTTTTTAATAATAGCCTTAAGAATATAAGTACCATATAGCTTTGCAGATATATACTTTTTAATTTATAAACTTTGAAGGGATCCTTTTTTTGTTTTAGTGTTTTAACACAGATGCTGCTAAGAATATCTTGGGAAATCATCATGGCACATATCAAAAGGCTTGATCCACACAATGGGTATCCATCCTTTCAATCAATCAATATTTATTTCCTATTCTGTTTCCCCCACTCTACTTGGTATCATGAGCATCTCCTGACTAGGCTCCTAAAAAAACAGCAGTTGCTGTAGGACTGTTTAAAACTTGGTGTCCTCTGTACTTTACACTAGGCTTTACGCTAGGCTGGTTAGAGACTTGTCCTCCTAAAATCTTGTGTCTTACAGAATGCAAGGGAACCACATCAAGAAAATGCATTTGTAAACACACCATTATAATGAAAGGAGGATACACTAAATTCAGATTCTAAAATGTTAAAGGCTTAAAATACCAGAAACAAGAGACCCACGCTCTGTAAAATTTTACCTAGAACTGTTATCCAGATCTGAGGAACTGAATTTTAAATTTTATTTAATTTGTTTAATTTTAAATTGAAGAGCCCCAAGTGGCTTGTCTCTATTGTGTTGGACATTGCAGCTCCAGACGGAAAATGGATTTTTGAATTCCTTGACTGTTCGTATTAATACTGACAGTTACACTTGGGATTGTCTGAACCAGAGTATCAGTTTACACCTGGGTAACTACCACTACCATAATCAAGATATAAAATGGTTCCATCACAACAAATGTTCTCTTGGGGCTCTTTGAAGTCCATCTCCTCCCCACTGTCCTCTGCTTTCCCTCACTATGGCTTGGTTGTGCCTGTTCTATAATTTATATAAATGAATTCATGCAGTGTGTCATCTTTTGGATCTGACATCTTTCACTAAGCATTGTTTTAAGATTCATCCATGGTTTTACATGTGTTTGTACTCCATTTCTTTTTATTGTGGAGTATGGTCTCAGTGTATGGCTGTACCAAATCCCTTTTCTGTTCATCCCTTGAGGGACAGCTGTGTTTTTGCCAGTTCTGGGCTACTATTCTAACACTCCTATAATAGTCACAGGTTGTATGTGTGCACCTTTGTGTTTCCTTTTATTTTGGGTTAATATCTCAGAGTAGAATTGTTGAGTTTCAAGGTAAAATATTTATTTTTTGGAAATGGTGTCAGTAAATTAGGAAATTTTATGATTATTAAGGAGAAAATGTAGTTATTTTCAGTAATTCTTAAAACTTCCCTTTTAGAATATTTATTTCTCCTCATAAAATTATTTTTAATACTCTTTTATGATGGTTTTCTATTGTAATAGTTTATTTTACCTATGCCTTTTATTGAATGCCAACTATTATGGATATAAATGCAATATAAGAAAACAAAACTGAAACCAAAGCTCCAGGCTTGGACCATTTACAGTTTTTGATCCTTTCTACTGATATGGAAAAAAAAATATTTTTAATTGTAGGATATATGTTTAGGAAGTTTTAAAGAATGATTTATAGTTTTTGAGTATTTTCACAGATATCACATAATTTCACTGGCACATAATGGCACTTTAATTATCTTACTATATCAACTGCTAACACAACTGGTTCTCTCCCCAATCATTAAAATACAATAGTAATATTAAATGGTATATCTATAATTAATATGATTTTGGTGGTAATCCTACATTTTTACCATAAAAACCCTGGACAATGTGAGGCATTAGAGACCGTAGGTTGGCTTCCTCCCTTCTAAAATCAGCCTTGGATGGATGGAAGGAGCTGTCAATGAGGTGAGGTAAGATGATGAAATGCCTTGCTGAAGTCTCTGCATTGTGCGAGTAGCAGCAATCTCACTTGTTTACTGCAAACCCCCCTACTTCCTGACAGCTGGCTAATTCTTATCCTGAATATGTCTGTTTTATCTTGGCTCTCATATTTAAGTGATACCACATTCAAATGCTTGGAATTAGATGCAAAGAACAGACGTTTCAGCTGCCAAAACTTTAGAATCATTTCAAAGGCAAATACATTCTGTACAAACTTATCAAATAAACAAAATCACTTTCTTGCTGGACAGGCAGCACCACATTCAGCAACTGCTTTCATGAATCCATTTTTAAATATGTATACACAATTGGGAGCCCCTTCTTCATCCAATGTGTCCTTTCTTTTGTTTTCATCTGGGCACTCAGAGATAAAATAATGTAAATTGATTTGTCTTTTTAATTTACATGTGGGCCTTTTTGCACAAAGTGAATTTTAAAATTTTTAAATCAATAATGCTAAACATATGAAATTCCAATTTGAAAGCATCCTGCATAGTTTGAAGGAACACTGATGGATCTGGGAACTTTATGTTGTATAGGTAACCTGTCTTGATTTAAATAAAATAAGACTAAGCATTCTTTTCTTTTCCTTTTTTTTTTTTTTCTTCCTCCTCCTTCTTCGTTTACAAAGAGCTAGAAGTGTAAGAGCCTATCCAGAAAGCAGCAGAACCAAACATGGGAAAGTTAGCTCTACATCAGGGCCGAACCAAAAGGCCCTCATTGGCCCTTGGCCCCCTTACGCTTGGAGGGCTCAAACTATTTAAATGCCATCCCACATTAAACTACAAAAAATGATACACAACATATGTTACTATTAGTTGACCTAATGATATAATTTGTAGATATTTAAATACATGTGTGGTGGTTTGAAGCTGTATGTATTCCAGAAAAGCATATTCTTAAAGCAAATCTATTCCTGTGGGTGTGGACACATTGTAAGTAGGACCTTTTGGTAGGTAGGATCTTGAATTTAGATGTGACCCAGTTCATTCAGGGTGTATCTTAATCTTCTCACTGGAGTACTTTATAAGATGATTAAACAAACAGACAAACAAATAAAAAAAAACAAAAACAGAGAAGCTAAAAGAGAAAGAAGAGAAAATGCAGAAAAAAGCCCCAAAGAAGCCAAAAGACCAGGACACACACAGAAGCTGAGAAGAAGCCACTAAAGCAGTATCCAGTCTTCAGGGAGAAAACTTCACCTATTAATGTCTCTATCTGGACATTTTCATGGTCTCAGAACTGTAAGTTTGTAAGTTAATAAATCCCCATTGTAAAAGCCAACCTGTTTTATGGTTTATTGCATTTTATCAGCATTCACAAACTAGAACAATGTTTTAACTTGGATGTACAGTTTTCTATTTGAATTTTGGAGCCGTATTTTCCCCTAGGCCCTTAGGAAGCTTGTGGGTGGCTGGCACTGTGTCAGTAAAGCCTAATGGAGAGACAAAAATAAGAGAGAGTTTGGTATGTGTCAGGGTGTTGTTTGCCCATCTCTAACTTTCATCCCAGGCGTTACTTGCTTGTAGAACTTATTCTACACAAACATTACTGCCTTTTGTGCATTTCCTCTCTTTGTGACGATCTTCATCTTTAGCCTACAAACCTTAGTCTAATGTGTATACACTGACAGCAAGTTCCATTTATTTTATGTCTGTGCTTGACCTGGACACTGAGTTCTCATCTCACCATAGTGAAATAGAAGGGCAAATCATCCCTTTCACACAGGTGATGAAGATGGAGTAGCTTTCCCAGTCCTTATTACAGTTATGCTACTTTTGTGTTGTTTATACAGATTTCTGTTATGTCTTTTATGCAGCATATAAAACAAAGGAAAACACGAATGCGTTTTACTAAAATGTAGCCTCCAAGCAGACATGTAAGAAAGAAAGGAGAAACAAAGGTGGCAGCAAAACAAATAAGAAAGAAGGTATAGAATCAAGGTAAATGATGAAGGACAATGAAATTAAGTCAAGTTCCTTCAAGACATTGTTTTAACACCCCTCACTATCCTTCTATCCCTTTTCCTGTACATCTTTCCAGGATGTGTCATGGAACATAAATATTTTTCTAATTTTTCCATTTGCTTTAATCCATCAGGTCTTGAAGGAGCTTCAAATAAAAAGCAATTAATTAATTCGGTGATATGTGTGACAATCCTAATATGTGCCAATATCTCTATTATCTTCTGGGAATGTAATAGTGGCTTTCAGGTCATCAGAAAAATCCAGATATATTGTTTTAAGGGAAATTACAATCTAATATTAAGAAGCAGATATGAATAGATAATGCAAATATGTAAAACATTTGCAATGTTTGCATCTACGTGAAGTCTCTATAAGTTCTATTGTACTATTCATGCAACTTTCTTGTAGTAGGTTTGATGCTTTTTAAAGCAAATACTTGCAGTAATGGATCATTTGTATAATATGTAACTGTTCAGGCATACAAGACTGATTGGTCCATTTTATTGGAAGTGGAGAGCAGAGATCAAGAAATCTTTCCACAGAACGGCGCCTTGCAAGACAAATAGCTGGTCTTTGGGGAAGCAAATGGGTGGGAGTGGTGGAAGAGAATGGAAAGGGCTTTCTTTGCCATGTGGTCATCCTTTGGGGAGGTCTGGGAGCCTGAAACTCCTATCCCTACAAGAAAAAGGATCTACCTCTGTGCCATTCAAAATGGAAACATTTTTACTACACTAAATTGTTCATCAGTGTTTCCTCCATATATATTATATTCCACAGAAGAGAGCAGAGCTCCTGACGCAAATTAGGAATGCAATAAATATTGTTGAATTTTTTTCTTGAATCTTCTAGGAGACCCGATGAAAGTAAAACAAATAAGAAGAGAAGAAATTTTAACTGTGTTCTATGACATTTTCCAGAAAGTTGGGTAGGAAAATCTTTTACCATTTAAATAGCCAAATTTTGTCCTAATCCAAAGGACAGAAACAAGTTGTTTGCTTGTTTGATTTTTGGTTTGTTTGTTTTCACTTTCAGAGAAAACCCAAGAGTATTTCTACTTATGGGTCTTGTCTTAGAAATATGCTTTATAAAGCAACATGGAAACCATAGAAAGTTCAACTGGATGTCCCCTTGCATACTTTCAGTTTGCTCTGCACACTACTTATATATTATTTACTTTCAAATATTACATGCCTTCTTGGGACTCAAAGTTATTGAATTAGGGATGACAATGTTAGAATCTCAAAAGGTTCAATGAAAAACTACAAATGCTTCAGAAATTTAATATTTATTAGGGTTACTCTAAAGCGGTTACAAGACACATAGAAGAAGCCATATTTGAGAAAACATGTTTAATGACAACACTTAGCGCCAACTCCTGAGTTAAAATCTTCTTAAGGACTAATTAGTAAATAATTTTAATGGTAAGCCAATTCAAATTATAACAGGTACAAAACGTCAAAGTCCAGGCTAAGGGAGAAAGGGTAGGTCTTCTCACCCTAAGTTGTTAAGGCTGGGTGATGAGACTGCCCAGATATGCAACATCCTGGTAGGGTGGAGAAGAAAGCTACAGAAATGAGCATAAAATAGGAAAGTTCCAGAAGTGCAGCTTTTAAAGAAAGAAAATACAATTCAACCTCTTTCTTTGTGCAAAGAAGATTTTCTAGAAAAATATCAAACATCAAACTAATTTTAGGAGTATAATGTGTTTTATTGATGTGAAAACTCTGATTATACCATTTCTAGATGGATAGGTTCTAATTTCACACCACTCAATGTTTTTATTCAAAATTATTCTTTTGCCTGTCAGTGACCAAGGAGCTGATATTTTCTGTCATCATGTTCCAGATTTCTCATACTGAACTGAAATGCTTTCCTTCATTAAAGCCATGAAAGATCCTTCATTAAAAAACATCTCATTTACAAATGGTTTCCAGGCTTGGCGTGTATTAGGGAACTTTCCGCTTTAGGAGGCTATTTGACATTTTAACAAGAGTATGTCATCTTCTCAGTGTCATGATTGCCAATTAATGTGTAACCTCAGTGAGGGGCCACAATGCACATGGCTTGAGAAAAACTTCCTTTGATAGCCTATCAGCATCAATTCCAATGGTTGAGTTTATTAAATACACACCACACACACACACATACACACACACACACACACCCTGGTTGGCAAAGTCCTCCTACTACGTCGAAATTTTAAAAATCTCTAGCTGTTTAAATTATTATGCTTTTCACTTTGATTCCTAGTTTGTTTTCGATTGCAGCCTCTCATTTTCCCTAAGCACTTTTTCAGTTATAAGTAAATCTTACTGGAAAGAATCTCCTATTTCCTTGAGTTTTACCTTAGGCAGTCAAACATCTGCATTACAAGCTGTTCTTTACAGGCTTTTGGAATGCTGTGAGATCTCAAATTCATTGTTAGTTATTTCCTGTTTACGGGAAAGCTAAAATACGGCTATAAAGTCCAAAGACAAACCTCCTTAATGTAAAATGAACAGAGCCAAAATGTATTTTATTCTGAATGGTGCAAGTATTTTCACAAGGCAAAGAGGAACATTCAAGCCTGAGTTTGGATAAAAGTCTTACCTGATGGAGGCAGCATGGCATAGGGATCTAGGGGGAGGGCTTAGTGATCTTCTAGCAGATCTGCCTCTGGCACGGCTGCCTGCTGGTGCCCTGAGCCTGGGCCAGTTGCTGACCTCCCTGGGACTTGTTTTTTTTTTATTTTTTTAGATGTTTTACATGGATTATTTTACTTCTTGCTCACAACAACCTCTAAAGACAGATATCAGTATTATCCTTATTTTAAAGATGAGTAAGCTGAACCAGGATTTAAACCCTGGCAGAGTACTTCTAGAACCATATACTTTATTTATTTTATTTTATTTTATTTTTATTTTTTTTAATTTGAAATAAATTCAAAGTTACATGAATAGTTGCAAAAACAATACTAGCCCCATATACAGAATTCCATCATACTCTGACCCCCCTCCCCTGATAGCTCAATCCACCAACTTTAACCTGCCGTCACATCACTATTTCTTTCCCTCCCTCCCTATCTATCATCTATCATCTATTTCTCTGTCTTCTGAACATATGAGAGTTAGCTGCACACATCCTTGAACATACACTCTAATTCACGTATATACTTACCATGAACAAGAATATTCTTTTATGTAATTCCATTAAGCACAGCTAAGAAGTATAAGAGAGTCAACAATGATACAATGCTTACATTCTGTATTTCCTTTTCCTTATGTCTCAACTGTGTCCCTTCGAGCCACCTGTCCTCTATCCTCCAATCCCATCCAAGTTCATCCTTAGCATTCAATTGTCGTCTAGTTAGACTTTTTTTTTTTCTTTTTTCAATTGTGGAAACATATATACAGCCTAAATCTTCCCATTCCACCCCCTCCCTAGCCTTCCATTAGTGGGATTAATCACATTTAGAATGATGTTATGCTCTTTCCCACCATCCATTACTAGAAATTTCCCTTCACCTCAAACAGCAACCCTACACTCATTTCTTAACTCCCCATTGCCCCTTCCCCCATTTCTCTTAACCCAAACTCTACTTTTCATCTCTATGGTTATATTCTCTGGTAATTTCTTTGTGTTTACTGTGGGGCTTAAAATTAACCTCTTAAATCCCTATCAATCTTGTTATTCTTTGATACCACCTTCACTTCAGTAGGGCACATAAACTATGTTCCTATACTCCTTCATTCCCTCACCTTTATATAGTTGTCTAAAATTACATATTTTACATTGAGTTCCAAACCACTGATTTGTCCTTAGAGTTTGTGTATTTTTTATCATGTAGGAAGTAAATAGTGGAGTTATAGTTCAAAAATTATTGACTTCCATTGTGTTTGAAGAATGTTCTTTGAGTATATTCATTTTTTTTTTTTTTTAATTTCTTGAGGCTTGTTTTATGTCCCAGCTTGTGGTCCCTTCTGGAGAAAGATCTGTGATCAGTAGAGAAAAATGAGTATCCTGGTGATTTGGGATGCAAGGTACTATATATGTCTGTTAAATTTCTCTATATCTCTTTCTCCTTTCTTTGTCTCTCTGTTGGTAGGGCTTCCTTTAGAATCTGAAGTAGGGCAGGTCTTTTATTGGCAAAGTCTCTCAGCATTTGTTTGTCTGTGAAAAATTTAAGCTCTCCCTCAAATTTGAAGGAGAGTTTTGCTGGATAAAGTATTCTTGGCTGGAAATTTTTCTCTCTCAGAATTTTAAATATGTCATGCCACTGCTTTCTCGCCTCCATAGTGGCCACTGAGTAGTCACTACTTAGTCTTATGTTGTTTTCTTTGTATGTGGTGAATTGCTTTTCTCTTGCTGCTTTCAGAACTTGCTCCTTCTCTTCAGTATATGAGAGTCTGATCAGAATATGTCTTGGGCGGGTTTATTTGGATTTATTCTATTTGGAGTTCGCTGGGCATTTATGCTTTGTGTGTTTATATTGTGTAGAATGTTGGGGAAGTTTTCCCCAACAATTTCTTTGAATACTCTTTCTTTACCCTTCTCTTCCCCTTCTGGGACACCAATGAGTCTTAAGTTTGGGCATTTTATTTTATCTATCATATCCCTGAGATCCATTGCAATTTTTTCAATTGTTTTCTCCATTCTTTCTTTTGTTCTTTCATTTTCTGTTCTGTGGATTTCTAGGACACTGAGATGTTGTTCAGCTTCCTCTAGTCTTGTATTGTGAGTATCCAGAGTCTTTTTAATTTGGCCAACAGTTTCTTTTATTTCCATAAGATCTTCTATTTTTTTATTTACTCTTGTAATGTCTTCTTTATGCTCTTCTAGGGTCTTCTTTATGGCACTTATATCCTGGGCCATGGTCCTCTTGATGTCCTTTAAATCCTTTGCCATGTTTTCATTCTTCAATTGTAGTTCTTTTGATTAATTTTGCGATGTATAATGTTTCTTCCGAAATCTTGATTTGTGTGTTTGGAGCTGGATTCTCCATATCGTCTGGATTTATCATATGCATTAAGATTTTCTGTTGTTTTTGGCCTCTTGGCATTTGTTTTGCTTGATAGGGTTCTTTCAAGTTGTATCAGAAAAAAGGATATCGATCTAATTTTTCAGAGACATGGTTTGGTGATGTATACTTTCTCTAACTAAACAGCAGATGGCGTCTGTGAGTCACCTATATCCCCCAAGTCAGTACTCAACCTTTTTTCCACGGAGTGTGGGGAAATGTTTCTTACATGTTCAGTTGGAGAACTCAGTTTGGGTGTGTTGCTGGAGCCGTCCGCCCTGAATGTGGGGTGTGTGTATGGGTGGCCAGGGAGAAAGGGCAGTTCTACTGTTCAAATCTCCCAGGTTCCAGGAGATTCAAGGCCGCCACAAGAGACCAAGCCCTCATTTCAGTTCAGCCCCAGACTTTCTCTCTCTCTCTGTCCCACAAACCACCAGACTCGGCGCAGTGTCCCCAGGCTCTCTGAGCGGATCCCCCCTCCCAGCCGCAATCCTCCCTCAGCCAAGGGGGATGCCGTGCTACATCATCAGTGTGCACCGTCCCTCAAGGGAAGCCCCGGGCTGCTGGGCCACGCTGCAGGGCTCTCAGCTCGTTTCAGAATGCAGAATGTCTGAGGCTGTCTTTACTGCAATGCCTTGTGGGCTGAGAGCAGCTGAGGTTTTCTCCACAGAGAGAGAGAGAGAGACAGAAAAACTCCCAGGTTCACCCGTCAGCCAGATATAGCACCCGGTTCTCTGGGCTCCCTATCCTGAGACAGATATGTCCCCCGACTCTCCCAAGGTCAGTTGTCACCAAAAGCCTCTGTCTGCTTGTTGAGGATTCACTGTCTGTATTGAGCAGTTAATATTAAGACCTCATTTGGAGCTGGGCTGAGAAAGTGCACGGCACAGCTTCTGTGAGGGAGGGGCTCTCGGCTCTCAGTGAGGGTCTGCAGTTTTACTTACAGATTTTATGCTGTGATCCTCCCAATTCATGTCGGTGGATGTTGAGTTTACAGTCACGTTTGTCTTCCCGCTGTTAATCCAGGTTATTTACTGGTTTTTTGTTCATTTATGAATTGTTCTGGGGGAGACTAAGTCTTCCACTTCTTTCTATGCCGCCATCTTCCCAGAATCCCCTGGGACTTGGTTTTATCATCAGGGGTGGGGGTGATAACCCTCCCCCAGTGGGTTGTTGAAACGAATCCTTTAGTTAATGTTTAGAAATTACACAGAAAAGTACCTGGCAGGGTGCTGATGTAGAGAAATAAAAAATCATTCATTTCCGCTTCACTCAAATTCAACACTTTTGCTCTACTAGATTTGCTTTGTAAAGAATAATCACTAAATTACTTTCAGAAATAGAAGTTCATTCTGACCTCCATTTTCCACAGTTGTCTTTTGGCAGAACTACCATCCCTAAATAGGGCTGTTCGTGTCATTATTTACTTGTATAATTATATTTATATTTACTATTTGCAAAATTAAATAGAAAACAAAAAATGAAAATATTACTTATTGCAATGAGCAGAGTAGGTCTCCTACAAGCCATGCAAAAAGGAAAATGCCTAGACACGCCCAAAGCTAGAGACCCTTGGCTTCAATCAAATGCTGTGCAAAGAAGAAATTAAGAAATAAGGGCAATGTGATTGAAAATAATTTATTGAAGTCTGATCCTTAAAATGAGGCATAATCTCCTATTTCTGGCAATGTGTATTTTCCTGGAAAGCCTGAAAATACTCATAGAATAAATAGCTAAAAATGCCAGGTGAAATACAAATAAAAATGTTTCAACATAGCTGTTTGAAATACAGTGAAGGATAGTCTTAGCAAAAATTGAAATGCAATTGGAAGTACAGTGTGTGCTGCAGCTAGGCAGGGGACTTTGGTGGCTGCTGTGTCAGGCAAAGGAGGTTCCCTATTGATCTTACTGGAGTGGGACTGAGGTAGGTGTCTGGCTCCTGCAGATAGGATGTCAGAACTGCTTTCCCACCCCTCTTAGGGACCCATGCAGGCCCACCAACATGAATCATTGAATTATTGCTATGTGCCTCTACAAACATGAGTCTTAAATACTGAATTTTAGACAACAAAATGAAGAGTACATCAGCACGGTACCATCTAAAGTTCAAAAACAATACATAGATTAGGGATATTTGCTCATGGAGGAAAAAACTTCAAGAAAGACAACAGTATTTTTTAGTGTGTAAAGTTTTATTGTAGATTTCTTTGAATTCAGTGAATTGCATTTTAAATGGAGTGCTGGTTTGTAAAATGATTCTCATTTTTGTACTTAAAAGTATTTTGTATTTTGCATGTTTGTTTCAACAATATGTCTTTTGTGCATGCTCACTTTATAAAAAATATACTTTTAACTTTTAGAGTTTAGGCTGATGGAAAAGTTGGGTGGATTTTCAGATATCCCACAACCAGTTTCCTTTATTGTTATCATCTTATATTGCCACAGTGCTTTTGTCGCAACTAATGGGCAATGCTGATGTAATATTAACTGTACTGATAAAGTTTGCAAAGTAATAAAGTTTATACCTTTGTTGCATTTTCTTAGTTTTTACCTAATGTCCTTTTCCTGTACCAGAATCCAATCTAAGTCACCACATTACATTTATTAGCCTTGTCTCTTTAGAGTGCTCTAAACCAGGACAGTTTCTCGGGCTTTCTTTGTTTTTGTTAACTTCGACAGCTCTGAATGTTGCTAGTCAGATATTTTGTAGAATATTCCTCCATGTGGGTTTTTCTGGAGTTTTTTTGTTGCTGTTGTTTTCCTCATGACCAGACAAGTATTATGGGTTTTGTGGAGAAAAACCACAGAGGTGAAGTGCCATTCTCATCACTTCATGTCAAGGATACATTTCATCAATATAACTTATCCCTTTAATGTTAATTTTGATCACCTGGCTGATTTGTTTTCAGGTCAGCCCTCGCAGAGTTACTCTTCCCCACCCCCTCCCCTTCCATGCCATATCCTACAGAAGGAAGTGTCTCTCTGTGCATCCCACACTAGGGGGCTTTGGCTCCCCTCCTTGAGGATGGAGTCCCCACACTAATCATTTAAAATTCTCTTGTACAAGAGATTTGGCTCTTTTCCTTGATGTAAGTATTTATTCAATCATTTATTGATTTATGGAGTTATGGGTATTTATTTTACAATTTAGGCTGTACTCCAAGACTACATTGCTTGTTCTGTGGATCAAATTGTCTCAGTTTTGGCCATTGGGGTTCCTATGTCTTTTTTATATACCTCCATTACTTTGTTTTTTTGAGAACTTCCTTGCTTTCTGGCACTCCAAGATTCTCTAGGTATCTTGTCCTTAATGTTGCCATCTTAGTAACCCTCAAATATTCTCTAACCTGGAATGCACAATCTTTACAAATACAGCAGGGTGGAAATGTAACAGTTTTGGACTCATGTTAAGATTTCTGCAATTTCAACAAATTCTAAACTTATAATTATGTGTACAGATGTGTGAATCAATTCTACTTGATATAATTAAAAATTTTAGCTAAATTCAAAGAAATAGTTGATCCTAAATATGTATTGGGTAGCATTTAAGTCAATACATGAATACAAATAGATTCATTAGTCGATAAAATCTACAATACCGAAAGAATTAGTAGATGCCATTAAGACTGAGGCAACAATGCAGAGAAGAGAATTGGGACACCTATGTCCTACCATAAATTCTGTTTGATCTTGGTCAGATCACTTTAATTCTCTGTTTTAATTTATTCACCTGTAAAACAAAGACGATGTATCATCCCTTGGCTTCTCTCTCAATGGGAATTCAGGAGTATTTATGAGCTAATGATTTAATATTGTATAAATCTCCAAGATGAAATGAAATTTAGAAATGGCAACATTTCCCATCCTTTTTGTATGTTTCAAAAGTCATGAAATTACCTTTACTTTAATTATCTTTAATGCACATATTATTCTTATTTACAGGATACCCTGCTTCTTACACTCTCCCTCTTCCATGAAGCCTTTACTGAATGAAGGTTCAAAAATTCATAAATGATATTGTAAATGATATTTAAATGATATCTAGAATTGAAACAGGTACAATTTTCAATTTTTCTCATTCTCCATTTTAATGTGATCATGTTCCTAATTTATAGATTTTTCAATATATTAATGTTTCCATTGGGCAATGGACAAAGTATTTATAGAAGACACTAAGTTCAACCAATATTATATTGTTTGAAGAAATATTTATTGCTTGCTTACTAAGTTCTAAGTACTGAGCCTACTACAGTGAATGAAGAAAGGAAAACTTCTGCTTTACTTCTCTTGTTAGAGAATAAACATGTAAAAATGTGTATCAGGATTTATTGGTTAGCAAATGCTAAACATAGGAAACATAGAGCAGGGTGAGGGGTTAGAGTCTACCAATGTATGGGTAGAAGCAGACATTCCGGAGGCTGAAGGGAATGAGTGAGCTTCTGGGAAGATCTCTTGGGGACAGACTACCCCAGAGAGGAAACTATAGGTCAGAGATCTTGAGGTGGGATTGTGCTTGACAAATGTGCTGGCTTAGAGTTGTTACATACCCCAGAAAAGGCCATGTTCATTCGTTCTCTCTCTCTTTCTCTTTCTTTCTTTCTTTCTTTCTTTCTTTCTTTCTTTCTTTCTTTCTTTCCTTCTTTCTTTCTTTCTTTCGTTCAGTTACTGAATCATTATATTGATTTTTGTATTTACTTTCTAGTATATTAGACAGAGGGAAATACCTGAAATCTCTGAACTGTAATCCAGCTGCCTTGATCTCTGATAATGTTTGTATAGTCTTCATCTCATGCCCTTGTGATTGTAAAAACCTTGTGACTAACCTTCAATTGTAGCCATTTATCCAGTTTTTCAACTTTAGAGTCTCATTATCACGACAGACTGCCCTAATGTTTATTAATGAAGGGCCTTGAGTCAGCCCATAACTAACCCGCTGCAATTCCAAAACTATCTTGCTAGACAGAGCTGGATCTAACAAAAATTGGCCTTCCTGACATGCACAGTAGCTTAAACTTTAACCTGTATGTGACCTATATCTCATTAGAATACTAAAAGTCATGCCCATCATCATATTAAGGCCACCATTTTCTTACATGTGTTCTGTGTACAAGCATGTAATCAGTCTGTGCATGCTTGTGCTGGTTTGAATCTATTATGCCCCCCACAAAAGCCATGTTCTTTAATGCAATATTGTGGGGGCAGACTTATCAGTAATTTGATTAGGGTGGAAACTTTTGATTGAATGTTTCCTTGCAGATGTGACCCACTCAACTATGGGTGAGCCCTTTTGATTAGATTATTTCCATGGAGAAGTTAACCCGTCCATTCAGAGGGGGTCTTGATTAGTTCACTGGAGCATTTCAGAGAGTTCAGGAGCTGACAGAGATGCTTAAAGATGCTTGGAGATGTGGACAAAAGGACATTTGGAGATGCTCAATAATTATCCTGAAACCTGCCCATTTTTTGATACTGTAAAACTCTCAGAACTATTGCATTTTGGGGAACTCGATCTGCTTCATGCCTAGCAATAAACTCTTTCTCTCTTTGAGTTCCCAAGGTCAGAGGAATAGGTCATTTGAGTGCATTGGGCAGAGAACCCATTGCTTTTTTTAAATCATACTTTTATTATAGAATATAACATATATACATAAAAGTGAAAACTTCCCAGGTGCAATTTAACAAGCAGTTAGAGAGCAAATTTCAAAGAATATTATGGGTTACAGTTCCACAGTCTCAGTTGTTTTCTTTTAATCTGTTCCTGTTGGGGCAGACCTATTGTGAGTGGGAACTTTTGGTTAGATTGTTTGGAGATGTGACCCATCACATTCAAGGTGGCTCTTAATCCTTTACTGGAGTCCTTTAAGAGTATAAAACAGAGAAATACCCAATGAGCTTGAGAGAAAGTTCCCAGAGAAGCTAAGAGAGGACACATAGAAGCTCAGAGATAAGGCCATTGGAAACAGAAGCTGAAAGCAATGAGATTTGGGAGTGAATGACCAGCAGACACGGATTGTGTGCCTTGCTACCTGACAGAGGGAGCTCAGATGGCAGCAGCCTTTCTCCAGAGAAGATACCAATCCTGCTGATGCCTTAATATGGATATTTTCATGGCCTTAGAACTATAAATTTGTAAGCTAATGAATTCCCATTGTAAAAGCCAACCCATTTCTGGTATATTGCATTTCAGCAGCTTTAGCAAACTGAAACAGATTTTGGTACCAGGAAAGCAGGGTGCTGCTGATTTTGCAAATGCCAAAATGTGCAAGTATTAGTAATGGAAGGGGGTAAAGGTACCACAATATTGTAATTGTGATTAAATCTATTGAATACTATGCCTGGGAGCGGTTGAGATGGGAAAGTGTTTATTGCGCACACGTTCTCACAGTTTGAAAAAAATAAAAATAAAATAAAATAAAAGCAAATAAAGAGACATGACCATTAAATGTAATACATGATCCTGGATGGGATCTAGCAAGAGAGAAGAAAAGACTTGAGGGAACATTAATGGGACATATGAAAAAAATGGAATAAATATTGTAAGCTTTACATCAGTGTTTAATTTCTTGAACTAGACAATTTCATTTGAAATGTTCTTTCTCAGAAAATGTACATAGCAGTATTAGTTGTTTGAGGAGCTTGAAGTATACAACTTACATTCAAATGTTCATAAAATGGATCAGTGAATAGACATATAGATAGAATGATACAGCAAATGTGGCAAAATGTCAAGATTGATGGATTTTGGTATCTGGGGGAAATGTGGTATGTTGGAGTTCTCTGCATGGGTCTGTATTATTTTTGTAATTTTCCTTCAACTTTGAAAGTATTTCAAAATAAAAAGTTTTAAAAACACTGATGTCAAATTAAAAAAAAAAAAACAAAAAAACTTTTATACCCCTCATTCAAGTTCCCTAATTTCTTTTTTTCTGTATAACTGCAATAAAATTGTCAAAATTGGGAAATTAACATCTATGCAATAGTACTATCGAATCCAAAAGCCATATTCAAATTTCTCTGGTTGTTCCAGTAATATCCCTTTAATGGGCCAGGATCCAATTCAGAATCATATATGTTGAGTTAAGTTGTCTTGCATGCTTAGACTCCTCCAAACTGGCACGTTCCCTTGGTCTTTCCTTGGGCTTCTCAGATGTACTGGCCAACTATTTTGTAAATATCTCACAGTTTGGGCTTGTTTGGTATTTCCTCATTACAAAATCCAGGTTATGAATATTTTGGCAAGAAAACCACAAAAATGCTATTGTGTCACTTTCATTCATGGCATCGGAGACATCTGATGTTGATATGTGATGTCAACCTTGAACCCTTGGTTGAGGTGGTGTGTATCCATTTTTGCGTGTCTAAAAGATAGTGACGCTGTAATTAATAAGTATGCTATACATAGATACTTTGAAACTATGCCAACATTTTGTTTCTTTTCATTCTTGTGCCCAATAATTGTATCATCCATTAATGATACTTCCTTGCAACAGTTATTTCTGGTGTGCTTGATATGCTGATTTATTACTTCCATTATTCCTCTACATTTATCAGTTAAAATTCTATTGTAAGGCAGAGCAGTCCCTTCCCTCCAATTTATTTACTTATTCAATTATGTATCTATATGAGAATATAGTCATGAGTGTTTATTTCATTCCATTATAATTAATTTCTGTCATTATTTATTTTGTTGTTTGGGCTCTCCCAGATGTGGCAATTGGAAATTCCTTTAAGTTGCCTTCCCACATGTTACCATCTTTTCTTAAGCCTTTCTTTAATTTTTGGCACCAAAGGAATTTCCACACTCATCATGGATTTTCCCAGCCTGTAAATTGAAATCAACCATTTCTCCAAGGAGTTTTGTAGGCTCATTGGCTCTATGTCCACCCAATGACAGAGCTGGGAAACATGTGTATGAATACATGCACACATAGATGCACATCTCTACCTATTTATATATGTCTGTATTTGGATCTGTGCATGTGTGTGCGCACACACATTTGGTCAATTCCAGAATATATAAATTAATTTAAAGTGTTTTTTTAGAATTTCTAACCATATCACACTGAGATTAAATTTACTAATTAGAATATAATGTTTTTTATAGTCATTTCTTCTTTGGCCTCATAATATATAGTCAAACTATCACTTTGAAAGTTACATAAGGTGGGTCTTTTCTTGCTGATCCCTTTCAATGTAATTTTATTTATTTATTTTTAGCACATACTAGGTTTATTTGTTACCATGTGTATTAAATTTGGAGTTCTTACTACAAACTTGTTGACATTATAGAATTTTAAGTTCAATATGCTTGTCCCTAACTATTAATGAAGTTTAGCATCTTATCATATGTTTATTGGCAATTTCCTTTAAAAAAAAAAATGATGAGTATTTTGCATGTATTGTGAAGACAAGTACTTTGTTTTCCCTTTGCTTCTACTGTTCAGCATGCCATTTCTTAATTTATTCATTAAATGAACAGAAATTCTTAATTTTAATGTAGTCCAATTTATATTTTATTCTATTTTAACAGTTTAGTTATGTTGTTTAAAAAGTATTTGCCCTAAAATCATGAAGCTATTCT
Source organism: Choloepus didactylus (assembly GCF_015220235.1). Taxonomy (NCBI): domain Eukaryota; kingdom Metazoa; phylum Chordata; class Mammalia; order Pilosa; family Megalonychidae; genus Choloepus; species Choloepus didactylus. The sequence goes on along the minus strand of NC_051320.1, from coordinate 6,070,615 downwards.
GAAGTTCCTTGCAAAATTTCTTATAAAATAAACTTTTAATTTTATGTTTTGATTCATAAGGTTATTGTGTATGATGAGAGATAGGGGCCAAGAGGTATTTTTCTCAGTAACTGAAAGGCAGTTAATTCAGTATGAATTATTAAACATATTGTTCTTTTCCTCCTGCACTGAAATGTTATAGTTGACATAATCAAGTGATTATATACATGGGGACAGTTCCTGAATCCTTTTGTCCCCACTCTCTATTTTTGATCTTGGCCTAATTGCCATACTGTTTTGATTACTCTTTACTATTCATTTATTAACAACTATTTACTACCTCTCTCAATGTTATTATTTAATTAATGTTTAGTATTCCTTTACAATAATATTGATATCTGATATTATATATCCCCACATTTTGTGGGTCTTTTTCAAAATGATCCTGGCTATTCTTAATCTTTTCCTTTCTACATAAAGTTGAGAATTAAGTTACCAGTTTCCACAAAAATCTGGAACTTCATAATGATATTGCATCAATCTGCAGATATCTTTGTGATATTAAACCCTCAAAACAATGTACATGGTATATGCCTCTACTTACTTAAATTTTGAAAAAATATTTTTAAATTTTCTTTTTGAGTTTCTTCACATCTTTTTGTTAGATTTCCTCATAGGTGTCTGATTTTTGTGACACCTTTTTAAAAAGTCTAATTTTTAAAATATTTTTATTTGTATTTCTCAGCATATGAAGTACAATTCACTGTTTATCCCATTCACATTTAATGATAATATTCATATAGTTGGATTATTGTCTCCATTTTAGTTTTTATCTTTTATACGTTTCATTTCTGCTTGTTCTTCTACTAATCCTTTACTTTGTTTTGCATTAACATTTTGATTTCTTTAATGACTTTTTTGTTACATTTTTATTTAATTACTTATTTATACTAAAGTACTTGCAGTTACATAATAACTTAAAATCTACTTTGGATTTACACTAACTTAATTACAGAGAGTTATAGAAGCATTATTCCTAAATAACTCTATTTCTCTTTCTGCTATTTTGTGCTACTTTTGTTTTATATATTGCATCTATCTATGATGCAGACCCAAAAATATATTATTATAATTTCACTTTATACTTTTTTGTGTGTGTGTTTTAAAGAAGCTGAAAGAACAAAGGAGAGCAAGTGTATATTTATAGATTTTATTATATTTATCTTATCTGTCATTCCTGGTTCTCTTTATTTGTACCTGTGGATTTGAGATACCATTTGGAATCATTTTCTTACTCTAATATAGCATTGCTCCCATGCATCTTGTTTTGTGTTGTTATTGCCAAGTATATTACATTTCTAAATGTTAAAAAAGATATAGGAGAAATAGGTATTTACAATGTCTTATAATTACCTATATAATTAGCTTTACCTCCACTCTTTGTTTTCCAAGTGAATTTAAATTGCTTTCTGGGGTCACTTGTTTTCAGCCTGAAGAACTTCCCTGAGTATTTCTTTTAGGACTTATCTGCCAGCAGTGAATTTTCTCAATTTTTGTTTATATAAGAATGCCTTTATTTTTTCTTCATTAAAAAAAATATTGTTGGATATATATACATGCATACATAAATTTGGCATTTTAACAATTTTAAGTTTACAATTAAGTGATTTAAATATGTTCACAATATTGTGTAATCATCATTACATCAAACAGAAATATTTTACCACTGAGCAATAACTCCTCATTCCTTGCCCACCCCTGTCCCCTGGTAACTCTAATCTACTTTCTGTCTCTAAGAATATGCCCATTCTAGATATTTCATATAAAGTGACCCCATACAATCCTTGTCCATCTGTGTCCACATTATTTCACTCAGCATAATATTTTCAAGGTTCATCCATGTTGTAACATACACCAAAACAATTTTTATGGCTGAGTATATTTCATTTTATGGATATACCACATTCTGTTTATGCACTCATCTGTTGTTGGACACATTGTGTATCCATCTTTTGGCTTTTGTGAATAATGTTGCTATGAGCATTGGGATACAGATTTTTTTTGAGTTCTTGTTTTCAATTCTTTTGGCACATATTTAGGCATGGAATTGCCAAGTCACATGGAAATTTTCTGTTTAACTCTTTGAAGAAACACCAAAGTGTTTTCCACAGTGGCTGTCTATTTTACCTTCTCATAAGCAATGCACAAGAGTTTCAATTTCTCCATATCCTCTCTCATATTTATTTTCATTTTTTTTGATAACAGCATCTTAGTGAATGTAAAGTGGCATCTTGTGGTTCTGATATGCTTTTCCTTAACAACTAATGATGCTGATTATCTTTTCACGTGCTTATTGACCATTTGTGTATCTTCTTTGGGCAAATGTCCATTGAAGTCCTTTGTTTATTTTTAATTGGGTTTTCTGTTTGATGCTAAGTTGTAGGAGTTCTTTATACATACTGTGTATTAAAACCTTATCAGGTATATGATTTGCAACTATCAACTCCCATTTTGAAGGTTATCTCTTCACTTTTTGATAATATCCCTTGACGCAAAAAATTTTAAATTTTCTTTCGTTCTTTATGCCTTTGTTATCATACCTAGGAATCTGTTGCCAAAGCCAAGGTAATGAAGATTTTCAACTTTGTTTTCTTTTAAGAGTTTTATGGTTTTAGCTCTTGTATTTAGATCATTGATCCATTTTGAATTAGCTTTTGTTTATGGCATGAGGTAGTAGTTGAATTTCATTCTTTTGCACATGGATATTCTGGTTTGCTATTGCTGCCCTTTTGCAAACACCAGAAATGGATTGGCTTTTATAAAGGGGGTTTATTTGGTTACAAAGTTACAGTCTTAAGGCCATAAAGTATCCAATGCAAGGAATAAGCAATAGGGTACCTTCACACGAGAAAGGCCATTGGCATCTGGAAAACCTCTTTAGCTGGGAAGGCATGTTGCTAACGTCTGCTTGTTCCCAGGCTGTGCTTCAAAGTGGCATTCTCCAAAATGTCTGCATCGGCTCCCAACAGCTATCTTCAAAATGTCTCACTGTGAGCTCTTTCCGTCTGAGCTTACATAGTGCTCCAGTAAACTAAACAAGGCCGATGCTGAATGGGTGGGGCCACACCTCCATGGAAATTATCCAGAGTTACCATCTACAGTTGGGTGGGTCGCATCTCCACGGACACTGAACCAATGGGTTCCAACTCCATCCACACTAATACATCTGCCCCCACAAGAATGCATTAAAGAATATGGCTTTTTTTTTCTGGGGGATATAATATATACAAACTGGCAAAGATATCAAGTTGTCCCAACAACAATTGTTGAAAAACAATTTCTTGGCTATTTATCGAACTTGACACCCTTGTCAAAAATCAATTAGCCATGGATGTCTGGGTTTACTCTGGGTTCTCAATTCTATTTCATTGGTCTATATTTTTATTCATATGCCAGCATCACAGTGTTTTTATTACTTTTGCTTTGTAGAAAGTTTTAAACTTGGAAAATGTGAATCTTCTAACTTTGCTCTTTTTTTCAAGATGGTTTTGGTTATTCAAGGTCTCTTGCAATTCCATTTGAATTTCTGGATTTAATATTCCATTATTGCAAAAAAAAAAATGTTGCTGGAAATTTGAAAGGGATCACATTTAATCAGCATTGGGATGGACACATGTGTCACCCTGTTCAGGCATGGTGGCCTCTCCTTGGTGCAGGCCACGTACATTTATCCTATCATGGATGACCCATACATGATGGAAAGCAAAGCCTGTGCCAATGTCCTCAGTGACCTCTATGCATTGGGGTCACGGAATGCAACAACATGCTCATGCTCCTTGGGATCAGCAATAAGATCACTGACAAGAAAATGGATAAAATGATGCCCCTAATTATACAGGGTTTTAAAGACACAGCAGGGGAAGCAGGAACAACAGTAGCAGGTGGTAAAACAGTATTAAACCCCTGGATTGTTTTAGGGGGAGTCGCTATAACTTCTGCCAGCCCAACGGGTTCATCATGCCAGATAACCTGGTGCCAGGAAGACGTGCTTGCTCTCACCAAACCCCTAGGCATGCAGGTGGCCATGGCCATGCACCAGCAGCTGGACATCTCTGAAAAATGGAATGAAATTAGACTAGTGGTCACCCAAGAAGATGTAGAGTTGGCATACCAAGAAACAATGATGAATATGGCAAGGCTCAACAGAACAGCTGCAGGGCTCATGCACACATTCAATGCCCATGCAGCTACCAACATCATGGGCTTTGGGATCCAGGGCCACATGGAGAACCTGGCCAAGCAGCAGAGTAACAAGGTATGTTCATCATCCACAACGTCTCTGCCTTGGCCAAGATGGCAGCTGTAAGCAAAGCCAGCAGGAACACGCATGGCCTCATCCATGGTACCTTCCTGGAGAATTCAGGAGGCCTTCTGAGCTGCTTACCATGAGAGCAGGTCATATGGTTCTGTGCTGAGACCAAGTCCCCCAAGTACAGGGGAGGCCACCAAGCTTGGATTATTGGGATTGTGCAAAAGGGCATCTGCCCAGCCAGAATCACAGACAAGGCCTGGATCATTGAAGTGACCCCACAGGAGGCCACTCAGAATGTGAATCCCATGTCCAGCACCACTTCCTAATCCAGACCATGATAGCTCTCTGGTTTTGTCTTAACATAGATCTATTCCTTTACCATTACTGCAGTTAAAGAGTAAACCACAACGATCTCATTGTGCTACACATCGGTGACTTTAAGTTGATTTGTGAGTGGATACAATTAATAAAGTAGAGCCCATTGGCCTCTTTTCCTGTTACATTAACTGAAGATGTACATAATCTTGAGGCAGCTTCTGAGTTGAGAATTATATTGTTATCCAACACTGTTAATGCATTTTGAATCTTTAGACACTTATCTCTTGGCAACAGGCTCTTTCAAAGGTACTTTCACGTGGCACAGACAGTACCAAGGGTAGTGTCAACCGTAATTGGTGTCTTTTCATTTTATGTTTATTAGTCATTGTAAGTCTGATCTGTTTTTTGCTGTCTTGAACAGTATCCTGGTAAGAGAAACCTGGTCAGTGACACAGTGGCATCCCGGTAGAAGCAGAGCTGCATGAAGGCTGCCAGACTTCGGCCTGCCCAGTCTTACCATTCAGAAGCTTCTCCAACCAAAGACACTACCATTAGTGCTTTCAGTTCACAGGGCAACTGCTTCACTGTACATGGAAAGCACTCTGAAGACAAAAAAGAAATTTTGTTTCTGTTTTCATAGCTTTCCAGATATTTGCAATAATATCAACACTGTTTTCCTTACTGATAGCAAAAGGGGATACTTTTTGCACTGTAATCAGGTATTCTATAGTGCAACAAGGAATTGGCCTTCCAAAAGGGGGCTCATGTATAATACTGATTTGTAATTATAATTAACTATTCAAATAATTTTTAAATATAGTCAATATAAAACCAGTCTGTGGATGGTAGTGTTTAATATATTTTATATTTTGTGTATTGATTTCAGGCCTTTTGTTTCCTTAAAATCATCAGCTATTTAGCCGAATTCTCAGCATTATTGTGTCATTTGCACCAATGCTTTTTTTGTGCATGCCTTTTGTGATCTGTGTTGAAGTCTGCAGTGCCAACATTGCAGCTTAAACTTGTTCTTCAAGTAAATGTTTAACTTTTATTGATCTTGTATAGTCAGATGCCCCTTTTGGTATCATTTTAGAAGCATTGGGAAGGTTTTGCTTAAAGTACAATTTATTGGGGGAAAACTAGATTTTAGTTTTATAAAACTTGTTTTTCATGGGACCTATATTTTTTCTTGAATTAAGTTTTGTAGTTCTAGAAAAAAATAGGTGATCTAAAAAGCTGTTTATCTGTGTTACTCAAAAGAGGCTTCCTTGTACTTTGGGTTAGTTGACAATCATGGGGGGTGGTTCCCACTATCAAGCACAAGTGCACTGGCCCTCAAAGTTCTGTCTTCGTGAAACAAAAAGCTCCGTGTCTCTGCAATATTCCAAACACATACATTTTTTAACTTAATGGTGTCTCATATTTCTCTGAGGTTCTGTTCATTTTCTTCATTCATATTATATACATATATATATATATATATATATATATATATATACTGCAGTGTTTACCAATCTACCCTAGATTTGCTGATACTTTTTTCCTGTCAGCTCAAATTTACTGTTGATCCCCTGTAATGAATTTTTCATTTCAATTATTGTACTTTTCAACTCCATAATTTCTATTTGGTTATTTTAACAATTTCTATTGTAAAATTATTATTATTTATGTATATATATTTAAGTGTATATGAATTATTGTAAATTTCTATATATATTCTGTATTTTATGAGATATAGGCATCATACCTTTTTTCTTTAAACATGTTTTCCTTTAGTTCTTTGACCATATTTATGATGGTTGCTTTGAAGTCTCTGTCTGCTAAGTCTGACATCTGGGACCTCTCTAGGACAGTTTCTTAGAAAGTGCTTTTCTAAGAAAAAGTCTGCCTTTTTCTTGTTTATGGGTTGCATTCTCTTTTTCATTGCATGTCTTACTATTTTTTGTTAATGAGTGGACATTTTAGATAATGTTGTAGCAACTTTGGATACCGACCATGTGCCTCAGAACTTGTTTTCCCAATTGTTTGTTTATGTGTTCAGTGAATTGGCTGGACTATTTCATAGTCTATTTTCTCCACCCTGCTCACCCTTTGATGTCACTCCACAAGGGGAGTGGTGGGCTGCGCTGGCTTGGGCATTCACACAATGCCCCTTGTATGACAGTGCTTTAGCAGGCTCTTTTTGTCTCTGCTTCTGTTGATATCCCACCAGCAGCTACCCCTCACTAGTTTCTAGGTGATTGTTCTATTGTTTTAAATAATTTCCTGGAGCCTATGTTGTTTCACAGTCTGATACAGTAAAATATGGTCCTCTTTTCAGGACCACATTGAAATCAGTCTTTGAGGATTGTTCTAAGCCCAGAAATCCTCTTCTTAGCTGTCCCTTTCCTTAGTTCTCTCTGTTAAACTTCTGCAAGGCTTATGGTTTGGTTTGTTGCACTCATCGAGCTTCCAGCCTTCTTTTGATTGCTTTACAACACTATCTCCATTGTTTCAGTTGTGCCCTTGTGCTTGGACTTCTCCACACTCGTTCCAAATAATCCCATTCATTTGAGGTCTTCGTATCTCTCTGTTGTTTCAGGCTGCCTCTCTGCCTGGGTAAAACCTCTGCACCGCTGTCTTAGAGACGGGGAATAGTGGCCTCCTTCTCTCAGAGTGACACTCCCGCTTTATGAGGTCATATTTTTGGAGCCACGGTTTCTTTTCTTCTGTTTCCTCTTGAGCTGGAGAAAGGGCAATCAGGGACCTGATATCCTAGGACTGCCTTGAAGTATAGCAACATTATGACTTGTGACTGGTTGGGGAAAATAGCCCCTCACCTCTCACACACTCTTTCTTGAACTAGAGTGTCTTTAACTGGGGCAAGGGGAACTCTGACAGCCCGCTCCTTTCAGGAGTGACTGTAGCTCTTAGTGGGGAGCTGTGGGGAGTGCTAGACCTGTCTTACTGGCTGCGCACCAGAGAGGAGCTTCTGTCACACACAAGTGGTGAGATGGGGGAGGGGTGGAGCCACAGACTCCTGCATTTCTTATTGAGATTTAGTAGATTTTCTTGAATGGCTGCTTCTTCATTTGCCGTATGCCTGAAAGGGACTGAAACCACCGTGTGCTTCACATACTAACCAAGATCATCAAGTACTACACTGGAAGGCCCCCTCCTTTTCCTAGAATGCCCAAATAAAACAGCAGAACCCGCCTTATCTAAAAAGCAGTCCAAACCAGTTAGCTGTGCATGTGCTGAAAGAGGGACCCTGAACTTAAAGCGCCTCAGAACATAAAATACCCTCTGAACGGAATTAAAGTGAGCAGGAGCAACAGAAAAAAGAAAGACCGGACTCAAAAAGAAAGCGAGCGGTCCATCCCTCTCCAGTTCTGGTAGCATCACAGGCCCCGCCTATCAACAACAAAGGTCCAATTAGCAGAAGACGCTAGTTTGCAGCCCTTAATTTGAATGTTCAAACAGCCAATGGCAATAGTTAACCTGCAGGAGCTAATTTAGATACTTACCAGCCAATCACCATATACCAATATTCCCAAGCATTAATTGTCTCCGTATCCCTTTGTTTGATTTTATTAAAACCCCACATTTCTTTAGTTCGGGAAGCAGATGTCAGACTATTCCCCTGAGCGATGCTGACTTACTTTGCAATAAAACTCTTCCTTTCCCCCCCAAAGTCTGGGTGTCTCTTTTGGCCCAGCGCATATTAGGTGAGGACTCACCTTTGAGAAGGTCCACTTCATGCCGTTAGGTCATTTCCAGAGAATTTAAATGTCTGTTTGTTATTAATGATTTTCACCAATTATGGTTGTTTCACTGGGGAGAGTGCTAACAGAGTAACTCAGGTCTCCAGTCAAAATCTAAATTTGATTTTAGATGGAAATAAGGTAATTGGTTTTATTTAACACTTTCTTCTATAATACAACTGTACGTTGATAGACGTTTCCTTCTAAATACAGATTAATTGCATCTCACAAACTTTGTTACATCATATCATTTTCATATAATTCATGATAATTTCAGATTTGTCATTTCTTCTGTGAGATATGTATTATTTAGAAATATATATTTTTTAATTTCCAAATGCTTATCATGGGTTTAGAACTGAATTTCCCTGTGATTAGAGAATGTAATGTGCATGAATTCATTCCTTTAAAAGTTTTTTGAGACTTGCTTTGTGGTGCAGCATACATTTATATTATAGACAGTAATTATTTTTGTACTTGAAAAAATTTTATCATGCCATTTTTAGGTGAAATGTTCTATATTTATTAATTAGGTATTTGTTTACTTGTGACATTGTGTGTGTGTGTGTAGGTTCTCATGTTTTTTTAGAGTGTTGTGTTAAAGTCTTCCATTATGATTGTGGATTTCTGTAATTTTCCCCTTATTTCTGCAAATTTTCACTTTTTTATTGTTTGAAGCTAGGCTATTGGGTTCATTCATATATGGAGTTGTTAAAATTTCCTGGTGGATTAATCTCTTAATCATTATGAAATTCCTCTTCATTTCCATTAATGGTTTTTGCTCTAAGTCTACCTTGTCTTGTATTACAGGCTATATTGATAGTGTTTTGTCTTGTGTTTCTATGCTTTGTCTTCCTTTATCCTTTTACTCTCAATATTTCTGTCATATTTAAGGTGTTTCTCTGGTAGGGAGCATATAGTTTTTACTTAATTTTAAAAAGGGTATTTATTCCATTGGAATTTTATATAATTTAGAAATATGTGAGTTTATACCTATTATCTGGCTTTTTGTGCTTTCTTTTTCCCTCGTTTTAATTTTTCTTCTCTTTTTTGCCTTCATTTGGAATAAGTAAATATTATGTATTATTCCATTTCCACTTATATTAGCTTGCTTGTCATACAATTCTTTACTACAAGTCTTTCAGTTTGCCCTCAAGATTGCAGTGTACATCCCTGATTTACTAAAGTCTAATAAAAATTATGCCACTTCTCCAAAATTGCTAGTACATGATGATTCCACTTACGTATCTCTTGCTTTTGCATTATTATTTCACAATTTAGTTTGAAATGGTTTAAATTTAATTTTATATTTTACAGTTAGTTTAAATATATTTTAAAGTCCACGGAACAGTATTATTTTTATATTCCACATATATTAATATCTGTGAACCTGTTTATCATTTTTATTGCTGTGTTTCTTCTTGCATTTCCATGCTTCCATTAGGGATACTTTCTTTCTGCTTGTATGTCAGTGATAGAGTCTCTCAGCTTTTGTTTGTCTGTAAACAATGTTTTTTTGAAAGATATTTTATTATGAGTTTGCATTTATTAACCTTCAAAACTTTTAAGGTATCTTCTGATTCCCATTATTTTTGTTGAAAAATTTACTGCTGATCTTATTGTGGCCCCTTGAAACCAACATATCCCACCCTATATTCCCCACCAGATGATTTAATATTTTTTCTGTAACTTATGTTTTGGGTATTTTAACTCTGATATGCCAAGGTCACATTTTCTTTTTCCTAAACCTATATATTATTTTATATAAATGATTATTTTATAGAAATGATGTCCAACATAAGATGTAGGTACATTTTAGTGTGGATAATAAAATCAAGTTGGGTCCTTGAAAAGTGAGAGTCTAGGCTAAGGTCTACAAAGATTTTAACCTAGGCTGCTTTCAATTTTAAGTGACTGCTTCTATCATGAATTTTTTTTTCTACAGGGCATCACCTATCTTTATATGATTAACACTCTATGGTGGATTATGCATGTACTTGACTATCATTTAAATGTAATTATATAAAACTTTATTTAGCTTCAGTTAATTAGTTGACCTACTGACATATTTTGTAGAAATTTAAATAAAACTTGTATTAATTTTAATATTGGGGCCAATTTATTTTTTTCAGATTATAAATATTTTATTGGCCTTTGATATCTCTTAGGTCCTAGGCACTATGTCCATGGTACTCAGTGGCTAGAACAGACTTAAATAGTCACATTTACAATATAGCTCCTTTGAGCTGATCAGAGAATTCCCCATTTACCCCCAAGGTAGGGTGCCAAGAATGAATGGGACCTGCAATAATTTATATTTTTTCTCATGTTTTCTCTTAAGGGTCAGTGTGGGCATGGATGGTGACCTTCTTTGTGATCTAATTTATTGGGAGGAGGATAAACCCTACCTCACAGCCTCTTACCCCCTTTAGTACGATCCCACTAGCCTTACACACCAACAGGGAAGACCATGCAGTTTCCTACAGTTGCAAACCTGAATACCCTCCTCTCTAACCACAAATAATTATTTCCAGATCTCACACTCTTTTATTCCTATTAAAGTACCTATTCCCTCAAAATCTAGTCAATATCCCTCTCAACTGTTGCTTTCAAATTCATCCTTACCTCCCTTGTCCAAATGGGTAGAAGGCCTCTTTTCCCAAAAAGTTTAAAGCAATTAGTGAAAGATATTAATCATTATTCCCAAGACAATTACCTCCCACCAGTTTTTGGTGGGTACTATCCTTCTCCACATCTCCTACATATAATTTTTATCTCTCCCTCTGTTTCTAATCTTTGTCTTCAGTATAACAACTTGTTTGTGTCTATCCCATATTTAAAATTGCCTTTTTATTTTGCTCATAATATTTTCTCTCCTTCAAGGTCAATTGTTCAAAAAGTGCTGTCTAGAATAACCTGCCTCTATTTTTCTCTGCTCCCAGTTCATACTCAAACCATAGTAGTCTGCACTTACTGCTCCCTGGGAAATTATCCCACAAATATCATCAAGAATATTCTAAAGCCAAAAGCCAATGGCAACATGTCAGTTCTCATTTTACCTGACCTCACTGCTTCATCTGTCTGACAGCTACTTGCTTCTTAGTCTCCTTTGCCTCTTTCATCAAGTTAAAGAAGAGTTATTTTATTTTTAACAAACTTGGGCAAACTTTAAAGTGAGACTCTTCTAATGGCAGTATCTCTTACAAAGATGCTATCAGCAGTTCTAGGCCCTGTGCTGGAATCTTCTATATTTTTTTTTTTCTGCTCTAACCCTGCAAGGTGGGTATTAACATCATTCTCAGAGGGGTTGTCACTTGCCCACAATCTCAGAGTGAAATTCTGAAGTAAGAATTAAAGCCTGTACTCTTCTGGTTTAGAGGCTGCCCATAATTTTTTCTTTTTTTTTTTTTTAAAACAGACCAGGCTGTCTCCTAGTCAGAAGTGGAAAATTGAATGGCCTTTACTAATCCGAGGGTGCATGAGAGCCATCTCTGAAATCATTTGAAAACTAGATATCCATACCACCAGGACACTGAGTATATATTGATATAATGAAGTTGTTTCAGAAAGAAATCCTCTCTCCCCTTAATTTTCTTTCAAGGTCTGGGTGGCAACAGCTGCTGTGCACATCCTCCCAGCTCCATGTGCAGGGACTTCCTGTTGGCAGTTGAAATCTGCTATGAAGGAATATTTTCACTGTAAAAATCCCTGGGCACTACAAATTAGAGCTCTGTTAATAGTTAATCATTTGCCAGAACATTGCTGGGCTTCCCTCACTATTGTATTTACTGCTTCATACTGTACTTAGACTATTGAATAGAAAGTGTAAGTTGTCTAATTTTTTTTACTGGAAATTATACACTTGCTGAAGACACGCTCACTTGGACATACACCCACATGGATTTAAGTCTATTGCCTAACTAAAATATGATGTATTTAAGTGTGAAAACTTGCTGATCATCACACAAATTTCTCCTATACACAAACCAATATTTGCTCACATTCATCTCAAAATTTCCTGCTTTATAATTTTTCCCTACATTTTGCATTTGAGATATTAACAAAGTTTACATTTTGAGTCTATCTTGACAGTTATTTAATAAAAGTTCTTCATGTATACGTAGCCTGTCGACACATCATGTTCTGTGTAAATGAGGTCTGTGTTGTTTGGTTATTTTGCAAGTTGTTGCCCTTGGTTCAATTAGGGCTTCAAAATATTATTATTTCTAGTTTTAAAAATGATGGCTTGTCTTTCAGTATTTCTATGGTTATTTGACCTTTCGTGCTGAGGTTGGTTTCTCCAACAGCAGCTGGTGAGGCAGAGTTTAGGGTGCAAGGTGTGATGAGGTATCAGAGCATGTAGAAAGATGAGAGTCAGGACAACTGGCCAGAGCTGACAAGCCTTGGCCATCCTGGTAGGACAGTCAGGAGTGAACATGGTCCATCAGAATGGGGTATGTTGGACTGGAACTGCCAGGATGGTTGCCCCCTGACTCAGGCAGCTCAGGAAAAGGGCTGAGCTTGGGGACCAGACCCCGAGCAGCAGAGCATTGCAATCCATCTCTGGTGCTGCTCCTGGGCCCAGGTAAGCAGTGGATCACGGTGGTTCTAAAATTATGTAAAGTGTGTGTGCTTGCATCTATGTGTAAGCCTCACAGTTCTGGAAAGCTGAAGGGAAAAGCATGGTGATCGCAGAGAAGGCGATCTTTGAGTGTGCTTGGGGTGTGGGGGCACAAGTTTACTTAAATGAAAGTGACTTCCCCTTGCAACTCTCTCTCTCCCTCTACTGATTTTATCATTGGGTATATCAGTGCCTTTAAATTACTGTAGCTCTTACCATTAAATAATAAAATGCAACCCAGGACTCAGTTTTGCCCCTGACAATGGGTGTGAGCCAGCAAGCAGAACTAGCTTTGTGTTTCAGGCATGCACACAATGTTTATATTATTGATCCTTTGGCAAGGAAAGCAAATGCCCCATTATTGGAATTAAACTCACTGTTTGAAGAAAGCAAGTTTAAAGTTATTTTTTAAGGTTTTCCTGTGTGTTCTGTGGAGGGAACAGTTTGGTGGAAAGTTGTTATATTATTAATGGTTCCATTTGTTGTTAACTCTTTTATTATTTTGCTTTATGTCTTATGCTCAGCCACCAAACAGATGTGTGAAAATTATCTCTCTCCTCTAAAGATGATCTGGATTTTCACAAATATTCACAAGCATACACTGTATTAAATTCATCACACCTAAATGCATGACATTCAAATATACATAGAAAAACTGTCTTTTGGACTCTTGGAATGTTACATTTATAATCTCTTGGGAAGGGAGATCAAAACTTATTTATTTTGTTTTGTTTTTGCTGCTGCAGTTAGTTATAAAAGACTGAGCAGCTACATTTTCATAATATTTGATCAATATGTCAACCATAACACAAGGAAAGCTTTAATTTTTATGTTCAGGATTTCAGAAGAGAGGACTCCTAAGCAATCAGTTTCCTCTTTTAGCATAATTAACAGAAATAGAGTAACTACTTTCTCAGGAGGAAAACTAATACCTAAGAACTGTACCATGAACTAAATATTCATAATTCCATACACTGACATACAACTCTAGTCTAAGTTTGGGATGTATAATCTATCCTTTTACACCATGCTAAAGGCTTAGCATAAAGTAATTTCACTAAGGCTGTAATCCTGTTTTTTCCCTCATGAAAATGTATCCAGTGATGAATAATTAGAGCAAACAATATCCCCTGTAGTTGTGGAAAAAACAAAAATAGCACCATATTTAGATAATAGTTCCTACTCCTCTGGGGCATGGGATTCCATAAGAAACAATAAGAAAATATCTTTGAGATGATCATAGAGCAGCTGTTGTGTTTAATTCTATTCAACTGAAAATTCATAAGATGTCACGCAAATTATCGCACTCAGCTTCCTAGCCAAATCAGAGCTGTTAAGTCATATAGGACCTATCTTCGTTTAGGTTTGAGACTATGCAAAGGAAATCTCTTAAGTGACTGACAGTATTTACTATCTGAGAGTTGTACCTAGACTGGAAACTAAAAGTGCATAGGCCAATGTTAATGAATTCATATTCTATGTGCCTTAATATAATTTTCTTCAGGCATTTGCTCATCTTCCCAAGATCCCATTAATCTTTTGCATATATTAACCTGAATGATTCTTGTAATGTTTACCTCTACATTTAATGCCACTCAACATCTAATGAATTACAGAAAGTCACAATAATTCAACTGTTAAGGTATATTTCACATCATCTCTACTTGTGCTATTTTGTCCCTTGGTTTTTATTTTATTCTATTATTTTACTTTCTATTTTTCCTAGATCATTACAGTAGCCTGTTAGGGCTCCTGGTCTTTATTTCTTCCATGTCTTGGGAGCAACACATTCTGAACTGAAAAATCATTTCATGGTGCTTTCTCTGTTTTCCTGTGTATTCCCAGGCTAAACCCCAAACTCTGCCCATGCTTTGTGACCCTCTCACAATCAGGAGCTTCATTCTCAGCCCCACTGCTCGGTTACATTTACCTGCTTTATCATGTTCTCTTTCCTTCTTTCATTCCTCCACTTCCAAAATATGGATTCATTCTGATCCTTGTCCATTCAGATTAGTCATTGCCAACTTTTTTTCAGAGTTACTCCTGAAGCAATATTCATCCTTAGGGAAACATTTCTATCCCTTCCCATGAGTCTATTTATAGAAATGATCATGTTTGCCCATATGTAGCCCTTCCTCAACAGAGAAATTGTGCATTGTTTATTTTTGCATCCTTATTCTGTGTTTTCATTTTGGGTTCTGGATTTGCTCAATAAATACAAATTAAAAGAATGATTAGATAGATGTTTTGTCATTGCTGATTAATCATCTGTAGCTTTGGAGCTGCAATATTCTTCGCAATGTCACTTCAGATCTTACTAACCAGAAGAGATAGTGGTAACTCATACTACAAGAAAGTATCTGAATTTCTATGAAACATAAAGGTGACAGTGACTCAAAATTTCCAGAAGATTTTAATTGGAGAAAGTATGTGAAAAATGGTGGAGGAGAGCTTAGTGTGCATGGATGGGAAAATTGTTTTAAAATATTGCCTTAGAAAAATAAATATTTCTGAGCTTTGAGAACAAAAGGGAAATTGGCTTTCTTGTCGAGACACATATTTAGACAATCATTCAAACAATAGAGTTCCTCAAGTATACTTGGGCTCTCCACTCAAATCCATTTCATCCTTTTTGGGAAGGACTTGAGCATGCTAACAAGTGCCCAGCCTTCCTATTACCACAAGGAGAACACACTGATTATTACCATATTAGTTCTTGAAGTGTCTTCACAGGAAATTCACTCACCTACTTTTCCAAACCTTCAAATTCCCTTTAAATGGTAAAATTTCTGCAAGAGAAATGCATGCATTTTTTTAAAAATAGTCTCTTTTATTTTAAAATAGTTTTACATTTCCAGAAAAGTTACTTGGTTGATCTAAAGAGTTCTCATATGACCTGCACCCAGCTTCCTTTTTTTTTAACATCTTATATTATCACTGTGCATTTGTCACAACTAATGGACCAACACTGAAAAATTATCATTAACTAAAGGTCATAATTTATTCAGATTTTCTGAGCTTTTATGTAACATCTTTCTCTGTTCCAGAAGCCCTTCCAAGATATCATATTACATCTATTTGTCATGTCTACTTAGGAGAGGATCTTCTAAAGTGTGACAGTTTCTCAGTGTCCTTGGTTTTCATGATTTTAACAGCTTTTTTTTGGTCAACATTTCCTCTTTAAAAAAAAAAAAAACAACAACTAATTGTGGTAACATATATAATATAAAATTTGCCATTTTGGCCATTTTAAGTCGCTACTGAAAGGGCATTAATTATATTTACAATGCTGTTCTACCATCACCACTATCCATTACCACAACATTGCCGTGAACATTTGTGTACAAACATCAGTCTGAGTCCCTGCTTTCAATTATTTTGGGTATGGACCTAGAAATGGGATTGTTGGGTCATATGATAATTCCTTGTTTAACTTTCTGATGGACTACCAAACTGTTTTCAACAGTGGTTGCACCATTTTACATTCCCACCAACAATGCACTGGGGTTTCAATTTCCCCACACCCTTGCCAAAACTTATTTTCTGATTTTTTTTTTTTTTTCAATAACAGCCATCCTAGTGGGAGTGAAGCAGTATCCGTTGGTCAGGAATTTTGTAGGATGCCCCATACTAAAATCTGTCTGATGTTTTCCTCATGATTAGACTGGGGTTACGGATTAGCAGAGCAAGATAGAGCTAAAATATCATTCTCGTGCCATCATATCAAGGATGCCTACTATCGACATGACTTATCACTGTTGACTTTAACCTGGTTAACTTATCATCTGGTTGAGGTAGCAGTTGTCAGGTGTCTCTACTGTACAGTTTATCTTTTCTCCCTCCTTTGCAATCTGTGCTCTTTGGAAGAAAGACGCCGTGAAACTCACAATTAAGGGGTGAGAAGTTATGTTCCACCCCCTGAGTGGAGTGTATCCACAATAATTAATTAATTTTTAACTAATTAATCCATTAGTAACTATTTGGAGTTTTCTTGCATAGGGGATTTGTTCCTTCTCCCCCATTTATTGATTTGTTCAGTCCTTTAATTGGAACAGTATAGACCCAGGGATATTTATTTTATAATTAGGGTTATTGTCCAATATCATGTCATTTATTTTGTTGATGGAATTGTTCCAACTTTGGTCATTGCATCCTGTTTCAGTTGGCTCCTGTAACTCCCTGACATATTCCCCATTGTGTGTGTGTGTGTGTGTGTGTGTGTGTGTGTGCTATAGCATTCCTTATTTTTTTGGCCCTGCACAGTACACTTCAGGCTCATCTCATATATTTGCAACACATAGAACCAGCCATTTCTCTAATTAGCTCTGGTTCTTTTTGAAGAATGGATTAGAAATGAATATATTGGTGCCAGATGTGCTCAATGCTACTGTGCATCATTGCTTTTAGGCCTTTTCATTGGACAAAACCTGCAAATTTTATATATGCTGGGAAATTATATACATATACTGGTACTAAGCCATCTATCCATATAGCTCACTAATTATTTCTGTATCCATCTGTGATGGTTTGAAGATGTTTATACACCAGTTAAGATCATGTTCAGGAAAGATTGACTAAACCATTCTTGCAGGTGTAGACCTATTGTGGGTGGGACCTTTTGATTAGGCTGTTTCAGTTGATGCATGCACCAGGTGAGTCTTAATCCTCTTACTGGAGTCCTTTATAAGAGGATAGAAGACAGAAAGAAGACGCAGAAAAGAAGGACTCACCCAGAAGCTCAGAAAGAAAGCCAAAGATGGAGCAGCCAGAAGCTGAAAGCCGTGAGCCCAGGAGGAAAAGGCCAGCAGACACCGCCATGTGCCTCCACGTGTGATGGGGCAGTCCCAGATGCCAGCAACCTTTCCTCGAGAAGAAAGTGTCATCCTGTTGCTACCTTGATTTGGTCATTTTTCACAGCCTCAGAACTGTAAATTGTAAGTTCATAAATCCCTATTGTAAAGGCCAACCCATATGTGGTATATTGCATTTCATCAGCTTTAGCAAACTAAAACACTCCATTACTACTATACTAAGCAAAATAAAAAATTTTATTGGTATCTGTAACTCTGATCCAATATCACATGGGTCATTCTTGCTTTCCACCCCTCCTCCACACACAAATGCCTTGCTTACCTGTAACATCCCACTCCCACTATCCATCCTACATTTACTTATGGCCCTATCCCAGTATACCTGTACAGCAGTTTCTGACATGTTAGTTCCACAAGAAACAACTTTACCAACTAGAGAATTGTGCTTATGCAGAGACCTAATGTCATTTCAGCCATTTCCAAGTTGCTTGATTCACCACCTCTGTTTTCCCCGACTCCTTCAGTGAAGTTACATCATGCATTTGTAATACAGTTGTATCCTCTTGTCAGTCTACATCCCATCCTGAGGTCTCCTATACTCTTAGTTTATTTTCAAAAATTTGCATACATGAAGTTTCACTCTTTGTACTTTAAACTCCTCTAGTTTTGAAAAATTCAGTGATATGTATACACCATTTCAGGGCCATAGCAATAGTTTTAATGCCCTAAATCCCTGTGCTTCAACCTTCTTATTTCTCTAAATCTCTGGTAACCAATTGAAGATATTTACGTGGTTCTGTTTCTTGGTCTCTATTTTGTTTTATTCATCTATTTTTTTTTCATTCGTTCACAAACGCTTGTATATATATGTTTGTATGTTTCTTTGTGACAGTGTGTGAGAGTATCTGTCTGTATGAGAGAGAGAAGGAAAGAGAGGGAGCAACCGAGAGGAATATTTTCCTTAGTTTGAAAGGTAGTAAACTGTAGCATCTTGAACTACAAGTCTAAATATACAATATAAACCTCTAGAGTTTTCTCCTCACCAAAGACTAACATTTGCAATAAATATAGGTTATTTCCTAGGGCCATGCCGTGCATTGAGTGAGCTATAAAGTACTTAAGAAGCAAAACTAGGAAGCGGTTTCCTTTATTTCAAGAAAAGAATATGTTGTACAGTGACTGTCTCAAATAAGACCTTTGAAATTGCAAAAGGTCACTCAATAAATTCAGGTAAGAATTTTAAAACGAGAACAAAATATGTTAGAAAATGAAGATGGAATATATTGTCATTGCTAACAGAATTTGTAGGTGGGTCTCTGTGGATGCTGCAATAGGGTTTTCCAGCAGATGGAGAATGAAACTGAAATTTAGCAGGGATTTTAGAATTGGGAATTTTACCAATTAGGATTTTAAGTCCTTGAGTGGGTGGACCAAGAGACGAATCTCAACACCACAGTGTCTCCTGTGAAAACAGTGCTCAGGGCTGAGCTGCTGCTGCTGTGGTTTTACTACGTACACTGAGCGTGCACAGCTGCAGAAGCTGGTTGGGAAACTGGGGACTGCATGCAGCAGTATTCATGCACAGGAGCTCGCAGAAGCATGTTAATGGAGCCCTCCTTCCGCAGTTGCCTGTAATTGAGATTTGAGGGGATTATGGAAAGAAAGGCAGTAGTTGGGATTTCTCCACACCTGCCCCCCAAAGTGCATTTTCTTTTGCTAGATGCATGGAGGAAAATCAAGATCAAGCAAGCACAGTCTTTGCTGGACAATGGCTATCAAATGTACCTGGGACGTTTGTATCTTTAAAATGTATGGAAACATGTTTCTGAATTTCAGGATAAAAACTCATTCTTCCTTTGTCTTATATGAGGCAGTTAACAAAATATTACAAGCTTTCCAAAATATTAAGACTTTTATAACCAAAACTGCAAATTCAGAATGACTAGAATAAGCTGCACTCTAAAGACTTTCCAGTGAGGTGTTGATGGAGAATCAAACTGAAGTTTAGTAGGGATTTTAGAGATGAGAATTTTACCTATTAGAATTATAAGTCCTTGTTGATGGCTTTGATGATTTTCATCTGGATTTACTAAACTGATAAAATCTATGACAGGCAGGAAAGCAAGCTAGGCCATGGTGACACCTCGAGATTATTTGTCAAAATCCTTGTTGACATATGTAACATTTTCATCATTATAGGGTAACAATATTTTAAAGGATTAAATGATGCTAACCAATAGAACTTTTATTCATGAGGACATTGAGAAATGTCTAATTCCCTCTCATAGTTGGAATTTTTAGAGATGTCAGTGGAGTTGGGTCTACCAACAAAGATGTGTTGAAGTCCTAATTCCT
Organism: Choloepus didactylus; assembly: GCF_015220235.1. Lineage (NCBI taxonomy): Eukaryota > Metazoa > Chordata > Mammalia > Pilosa > Megalonychidae > Choloepus > Choloepus didactylus. The sequence goes on along the minus strand of NC_051320.1, from coordinate 6,050,476 downwards.
GGTACCTGCAAAAGTGACCTTACTTGGAAATAGAGTCTTTGCAGAAGTGACCAAATGAAGATGAGGCTCTGAGGACTAGACTGCTCCAGAATATAGAAAACAGCAAGGATGTTTCTTTAATCTTACATGGTCTTTTCCATTCTGTACCGTGTGAATGTTCTATTTATTTTTAACAGGTAAAATCATTAACTATTGGTAATATAGAGTAGAGTGGATTAAAACATGACACTGGAGTCTTACTGTGCTGTTTCAGTACTCAGTTGTTTCTCTTAGTAGCTGTATAATCCCTGGAAAATGGTTTAATGCCTTTGCCCCACAGCTTTCTATCTGTAAAATGGGGGTAAAAGTAGTTGTACATATAGTGGGTGTAGGATAATAAGGATAATAATGTAATAGACAAGATAGTAATTTGAGCACTGAAAACAGAACCCAGCCTGCAATCAACACTCATTATCATTATTAATAGCAGAGTGGTTTCTTCCAAAATTCAAAGAAGCAAAACTATATAATCATGGAGGTAATTGTCAGATCTAAAGGTTTAAAGCTTTATAAAAGAATCTGCTAATACTAAAGCTAGAAGTCTGAAGTCCTGAATTCTCAGGAGTCTAGTGGCTTTCACAGCTACCTGTTAGAAATGCTGCCCCACTACCTCTGGTTTCATTGAATCCCAGGCTTATGGGTCTATTTCCCAATTATGGAGGGAAGATAATCATTATCCCCCAGCATGCTATAGCATGGCCATTGGTCTCACGTAATAGCAGATTTGTTTAAAATTCATATAGACAAGTGAGTATAAAGGGACTATATTCCCTTTCTTAAAGTGAAGAAACAAGTGCAAAGAAAGAGGATTCTGAAGAAGTGACCCCTGCCTGCTTCAGAATATTAACCAGAATGTGGGTGTGTGCACTTCCCTGCGTCAGTTTTCTTAATAGTCTTCTACGTGGGTTTTCATGAGAGTTTGTAAGTTTATTAACCTGATATCCTTATTCTATCTAACTAAACATCAATTTAAGGCTGTTTCTACATATGGCACATTGAACCCTGTGACATCAATTGCCTTAGAAATCATCTCACAAGTCTAACAGCATGAGAAGGATCTGGGGGAGATCTGGGGCTTCAAGATCCGGGAGATTGTAGTACTCTGCACCGGCATTGCTGCTGCTGATCCATTTCCAGCATTATTCAGTATCTTGGGTTCTCCATACAGACCCCTGAAGTTATTCATGACTCTCAGCATGGCCTGGACGTGGGTCCAGCCTGCTCTGACCAGAAGAGCTCAAAACCTCCTGCAACGAAGACTCCTCAGAGCCATCTGGCCCGTGGACACCCCTGTGCAGGCAGAACTCCTGGCCTTCAGGGCGGATGCTAAGTCCATGTACACATGAACACAATGCATTTCACTTAGCTTCTTTATCAGTAAATGCTTAAAAAAAAATGCTACACTAAAATCTCTCTACTGTGCTTCATTATGAATTGTAAAGTCACTTTTATGACTTCTAAAAATATTATACACTATTTGGTGCTTAAAAGTTTTAAATTAATTTTAGAATGTGACACTTCAGACCCTCAATATTAAAATATCAAATCACCAAAGAATTTCAGACAGCATTCTTCAGACAATATTTTGGTTTTGATATGAGACTTCACACACACAGAGATAGTTGTTGATGGTTCCTCAAGGAAAATAAAAAAAGAAATAAATTTTTTTTTAAGATAAACGATGAGCAAAGAGATATCTAGATCTAAAGTAATTCAGTCTTTAAGAAACAGTTCTCAATTGTGTACATATACTCTGTTGGTTTGGGATTGTAGTTATTTCTTGTTTAAATGACTCAGTTTCCGATAGGACTATTTTAGGCTTTAAATAGAAAGAAGTAAATCAATCTTACTTTACAAAAGCCTTCATAGTAGTAGCTTTAAGTATTATTTTTCTGCCAAATAAATAAAGGTTTTTTACAGAAATTTAAATAGATTCCTCAAAAATATTATTTATTGTTAAAAAATATGTACAATGTTAAAAGGCCAGGAAAATCTACATCAATACTTACCATTATTTTGTCATAATATTACTTGCTTATCTTTATAGCCATTGACTTACTTATATGCATTACCTTCAAACTCATCCTTGGAATTCATTATCCTCTTAAAATATTGCAAGAAGTTTATGCACAAGGCAGGGTAAGATGCCCAAGTGGCGAGGTATGGAATTTAGTTTCTCCTCTAGGGCAGCTGGTAAATAGCCAAGAAATGTATGAAACAGCTGTTTCAGGGTATTCTGTGACAGGTCATGCATCATACTCCAGTCTGGAATGGCTGGAATGGCTGAGATTTCAGCAAAGACCTGTAAGTTTCCCCAGGCAGGGAGCTGATGCCCCTCCTCCCCAGGCACAGCAGACTGTCTTGGAGCTTGTTCCCTGAGGGAAAAGGAAGCAATCTGTGCTGGGAGCAAGGAGTTGAGCTCAACCCAGCCTCAACTGAAGAATTAACAAATTCAGGCCATTGAATAAAAGTTCCAAGCACAGATAAATCAAGAGCAAGCATGAAAACAACCTGGAGGATACTGTCTGGCAAAGAGGAAGTGGGGCTAACAAAAACAGCAAAAGAAAAAAAATGCAGAGACTTTGGAGTTGGAGTTGTTCAGAATACTGGTAAAGGCCTGGGATCCAAGAAAAAGGGGCACATAGAAATGTGTACCAACTTGGGCCCTCATTTGCAAACCTGGGGTACAACTTTGAAAAGTTTTCTTCTTTTTCTTCTTCTTCTTCTTCTTCTCCTTCTTCTCCTCCTCCCCCTCCTCCTCCCCCTCCTCCTCCCCCTCCTCTTCCCCCTTTTCTCCTTCTCCTTCTCCTTCTTCTTCTACTTCTTTTCTTGCTCTCCAACTCTTTATCTTTTTACTCTTCGATAGCCCATCAGAGCTCTTGCTTCAGCACCTCCCTGGGCAAGGGAGGAATTAAAGCTGTCTGAGAGTAACCATTCAGGTGAAAGAGATAGTCTAAAGGGCATTTCTTTAAATAGTCTATACAGGGATGGACAAAATTGGTAGGCTAGGGAAAGACTTTGAAAAGGGTTTTTTCTTTCTTTCTTTCTTTCTTTTTTTTTTTTTTTGAAATAACTGTTCTAAAGTAGCTCTTTACAGAAAGCCTTTGATATTTGCAATTGGTCACTGGACCCAGGCAAGGGCTGAGCTAAGAGAGGTCTGAGAGACAAAGCAATGAATTTATTGGGGGAGACAATTCCCTAAATGGCATAATTTCCCCAAGAAAAGGGATGTGTGTGGCCCAGACCAAGTGGTCGCCTTCCTCCAGAGAACTCATAACCCAAGGACTGGAAAACAGAAACAACTTGAGTCAGCCATTCCCCTGGGAGGGACAGGAATTGTGGAAAATTAAGGGCACCTGTGGCAGCTCTTTACATTGGTGGAGAGATGTGGGATGAACAGTGCCATCTGCTGGACAGGATAGGAAAAGCACAGAGACTAGAGATTTCAAAGGAGGGTCTGACAACCTGTGGGGTCTCATTCTTAGGGAAAATCCATACCGTCCTCCTGAGACCTGGGCCTGTCTGGACTGGGAAAATCTGATTGGGGTCAATCATATCTGGGATGACCCTCTCCAAAAAGGATATGTACAGACAGGGCAAGAACCAGAAAAACAGGAGGTGAAAAATTCTGATAAACTAAACAGAAGCTATCTCAGAGGTCTAGAGTAAGTTGAACTGAATGCCAAAGAACAGATAGAAAACAAAGTCAACCAATAAAAACACCCTAGGTATAAGAGTAAAAATGAGTTCTAGAATAAACTAATCAAGAAAATCTGATGCCTAGGCAGCTAAAAATAATAAACCATGCTAGGAAACATGAAAATATGGATCAGCCAAAGGAACAAAATAACACTTCAATGAGATACAGGAATTGAAATAACTAATTAAAGCTATTTGAACAAATATCCTAAATCAAATCAATGAGGTGAGGGATAATGTGGCAAAAGAGATGAAGGTTATAAATAAAGAAGACACTGGATGGCCGTAAAGGAAATTCATAAGTTTGATAAAACAAATGGCAGAACTTATGGGAATAAAAGGCAAAATAGAAGAGATGAAAAATACAATGAAGACATGCAACAGTAGATTTGAAGAGGCAGAAGAAAGGATCAGTGAACTGGAAGACAGGACATTTGATATATGCACAAAAGAACAGATAAGGAAAAGAATTCTAAAGTATGAGCAAGGTTTTAGGGAGCTGAATGACAACATGAAACATAAGAATATACGTGTTATGGGTATCCCAGAGGGAGAAGAGGAGGAAAAAGGGGCAGAAATAATGACAGAAGAAATAATCACTGAAAATTTCTCAACTTTTATGTAAGACATAAAATTACAGGTACAAGAAGTACAGCATACCCAAACAGAATAGATCCCAATAGACCTACTCCAAGACACTTACTGATCATATTGTTCAATGTCAAAGACAGGCAGAGTTTGAAGCAGGAAGAGAAAACCAACACATCACATACAAGGGAAGCTCAATAAGACCATGTACAAATTTCTCTGCAGAAACCATGAAGGGAAGAAGTCAGTGGTATGATATATTTAAGACACTGAAAGAGAAAAACTGCCAACCAAGAATTCTATATCTGGCAAAACTGTCCTTCAAAAATTAGGGAGAGAAACAGACACTGAGAGAGTTTGTGAATAGGAGACTAGTGCTACAAGAAGTATTAAAGGGAGTACTACAGGCTGATAGGAAAAAACAGGAGAGAGAGGTTTGGAGAAGAGTGTAGAAATGAAGACTATCAAGAAGGGCAAAAGGAAAGAGAAAAAAATAAGACACAACATATAAAATCCAAAATACAGAATGGTAGAAGAAAGTACTACCCTTACAGTAATAACACTAAATGTTAATGGAATAAACTCCCCAATAAAAAGACATAGACTTGCAGAATGTATTATAAAACAGGACCCACCTTTATGCTGTCTACAAAAAACTCACATTAGATATAAGGACAAAAATAGGCTGGAATTGAAAGGTTGGAAAAAGATATTTCACACAAACAACAACCAGAAAAAAGTGGGAGTAGCTATATTATATCAGACAAATTAGACTTCAAATGTAAAATAATTAAAAGAGACAAAGAAAGACACTATATATTAATAAAAGTGTCAATATATCAAGAAAACATAACAGTCATAAATATGTACATACCAAGCCAGAGTGCCCCAAAATACATGAGGCAAACACTGAGAACACTGAAAAAAAAATTAGATACCTCTACAATAGTACTTGGAAACTTCAAAACATAGCTCTCATCAATGTATAGAACACCTAGACAGAGGATCAATAAGGAAACAGAGATATTGAATTGTAGTATAAATGAACTAGACTTGACAAATATTTATAGAACATTACACCCCACAGCAGCAGGATACACAATTGCTCAAGTGCTTATAGATCATTCTCAAGGATAGACCACATGTTGGGTCACAAAGCAAGTCTCATCAAATTTAAAAATATTGATGTACAAAACACTCTCTCAGATCATAATGGAATATAGTTGGAAATTAATAACAGGCAGAATGTCTGAAAATTCAAAAATATGTGGAGGCTGAACAACTAGTTGATAAAGGAAGAAATTACAAGAGAAATTAGTAAACACCATGAGGCAAATGACAATGAAAACTCAGCAGATGGGATGCAGCAAAGGCAGTGTTGAGGGGGAAATTTATTGACCTAAATGCCTATATTAAAAGAGAAGAGAGAGCAAAATTCTGAAATGCTGAACTCCTTATGTATAACCTGGTTGGTCTCTGGAAATCTGGGAACCTGTGTGACACCTGAAACTCAGAACTAGAGCTCAGCAGCTATGAATGTCAGTATTACCTTATACAGCAACTGTTAAAAAAGCTTAAAAGGAATTCAGACTTCAATTCGAAATATGAATGAAATGGATCTGGTTAGGACTAAGGTAAATCAGGCCAAAGGGTAAAGGATGATACTGAATGTGTTTTAAAACTTCAACTTCTATGTGAGTCCAAGGGAAGAAATGTTTATTTGGTGTAGGATCTGTATTTTCTGCAGTACACTAAATAATTTAACTTCTAAGGTCAGTTTATTTAAACACCATAATTACATGGAACATTGAATAGGAAGTGAGATCTGGTAGTTTTGTAGAGGTTAGTGTGAAATCCCAATACATCCCAACGTAATTTGGGCAGAGAATAAAAATTTATTTGCAGCCCCCCTCCCCCCTGAGGTACTGGGGAAAATATTGGAAATGTTGGACTTCCCCTCCCAGGTTATTACTGATATTCTCACAAATACTGATGACTAACAATTTAGTAGGCTGAGCCCTTGATCTTGGGCCTTGCCTTTATGAAGCTTGTTACTTAAAAGGAAAGGCTGGGGCCCTCTCGGAAAACCCAGGGACACTACGTCAATGCCGGTGGTTTGTGGGTCAGTGACAGAGAAAAGCTGGGGCAAAACTGAAATGAAGGCTTAGACTCTTGCCACAGCCTTGAATCTCGAGGAACACCTGGGAGGTCTGAATATTAAAGCGGCCCTGCCTCCCTGACCACCCAGACACACATACCATGTTTGGGGCGGACGGCTCCAACAACAAACCCAAACTGAGTTCACCAACTGAACCCCACAAAAATCATTTCCCCACACACCACAGAGACAGAGTTGGGGAGAATTGACTTGAGGGGTATAGGTAACTCGCAGATGCCATCTGCTGGTTAGTTGAAGAAAGTGTATGTCACCAACTTGTATTTCTGAAAAATCAGATTGGTATTTTATTTTATTTTTTTTTACAACTTGAAAGAACCCTATCAAGCAAAGCAAATGCCAAGAGGCCAAAAACAACAGAAAATCTTAATGCATTTGATAAAACCAGACGATATGGAGAACCCGATCCCAAACACCCAAATCAAAATATCAGAAGAGACACAGTACTTGGCACAATTAATCAAACAATCACAATTGAGGAACAAAAACATGGCACAGGATATAAAAGACATGAAGAAGACCATGGAGCAGGATATAAGGGACATAAAGAAGACCCTAGAAAAACATAAAGAAGAAATTGCAAGAGTAAATAAAAAAATAGAATATCTTATGGAAATAAAAGAAACTGTAGGCCAAATTAAAAAGACTCTGGATACTCATAATACAAGATTAGAGGAAGTTGAACAACAACTCAGCCTCCTCAAGGAGCACAGAACAGAAAATGAAAGTACAAAAGAAAGAATGGGGAAAAAAATTGAACAAATCAAAATGGATCTCAGGGATATGATAGATAAAATAAAACATCCAAATTTAAGACTCCTTGGTGTCCCAGAAGGGGAAGAGAAGGGTAAAGGTCTAGAAAGAGTATTCAAAGTAATTGTTGGGGAAAACTTCCCCAACCTTATACACAATATAAATACACAAAGCATAAATGCCCAGCGAACTCCAAATAGAATAAATTCAAACAAACCCACTCCAAGACATATTCTGATCAGACTGTCAAATACTGAGGAGAAGGAGCAAGTTCTGAAAGCAGCAAGAGAAAAGCAATTTACCACATACAAAGGAAACAACATAAGACTAAGTAATGACTACTCAGCAGCCACCATGGAGGCGAGAAGGCAGTGGCATGACATATTTAAAATTCTGAGAGAGGAAAATTTCCAACCAAGAATACTTTATCCAGCAAAACTCTCCTTCAAATTTGAGAGAGAGCTTAAATTTTTCACAGACAAACAAATGCTGAGAGATTTTGCTAATAAAAGGAAAGGCTAAGCCTACTTACAACCGTGCCTAAGAATCTCTCCTAGAGAACCTCATTGTTGCTCATATGTGGCCCTCTCTCTGTAAGCCCACTCGATATGTGAACTCACTGCCCCCCACCTAAATGGGGCATGAATCCCCGGGGTGTAAATCTCCCTGGCAATGGGAGACATGATTCTCAGGGATAAACTTGGACTCAGCATCATGGGATTGAAAAAATCTTCTTAACCAAAAGGGGGAAATGAAATAGAACAAAATAAAGTTTCAGTGACTGAGGGATTTCAAATGGAGTCAAGAGGTCATTCGGGAGCACATTCTTATGCACTATATGGATATCCCTTCTTAGTTTTTAATGTATTGGAATAGCTAGAAGGAAATACCTGAAACTGTTGAACTGTAACCCAGTAGCCTTGATTATTGAAGACAGTTTCATAACTATGTTGCTTATAGGGTGTGACTGTGTGATTGTGAAAACCTTGTGGCTCACACTCCCTTTATCCAGTGTGTGGATGGATGAGTACAAGAATGGGGACAAAAACTAAATGAAAAATAGGGTGGGATGGGGGGATGGAATATTTTGCATGTTCTTTTTTACTTTTATTTTTATTCTTATTTTTATTCTTTTTGGAGCAAAGAAAATGTTCAAAAGTTGATTGGGGTGATGAATGCACAACTATATGATGGTACTGTGAACAGTTGATTGTACATGGTGGATGACTGTAAGATATGTGAATATATCTCAATAAAAATGAATTTTTTTTTAAAAAAAGAAGTCAGTGCTCTCCATGGAATATTAAGGGATTGTTGTGGGAATGTGTCTGAACATGTTCCTGGGTTTTGATGTTGTACTATGATCCCTTATGCAACTTGACATATCCAAACTTTGTTTTGATGAATTTCAAGGTGTTTTTGAAAGTGTAAAACAACAAATGCAAACTCATTTTTTAAATGCAAGGGATATTTTAGAGAGAACTAGCTTATGTAAAACATATGGAAATATGTGCATGGGGTAGTTTAGAAAAAGTCCCCCAAAACACTTTTCTCTCTTGGAAATTAACAAAAATGTCGTGTTCAACCAATCCATGGAACAAGGAAGTAAAAATCTCTAGGAAGTGTCCCATTTCATTCTGTTAAGTCTAGATATGATAGACCCTCACAAACCAATCCAATCTGTTTTTTAAATTAACTCTTACATACCACTGGTGAGACTGTAAATTGTAAGGCAATTTTAGAAAACTATTTGATAATGTCTACTACAGCTGAATACATATGTACTCTTCGATCTAGCCCAGAAATTCCAACCCTGGGCAAATTTTCAATAGAGACCTATACGTATGTTCACCAAAAGCATGTGTGAGAAGGATCATAGTAGGACTATTCGTAATTGCTGTAAACTGTTAAGTATCCAAATGTGCATCAAAGTTTAATGGGGAAATAGAGTTGAGGTATATTCACTCAATGGAAGGCAGCAATGAGTATCGTGACCTACAAATACAGCAAAAAATGTGAATGGATTTCAAAACATAGCAAGGAGCAAAATGTGACAGGCAAAACAAATTCTTGCTATTGGAGTATTAAAAAAAAAGCAAAAATAAAAAAAACAGGCAAATGAATCTATGCTGTTAGAAAGTAGGAGAGTAGTTACCCTTTGTGGGAGTAGGTGGATGGTGATTAGAAGGAAACATGTCTAAAGTGTTTTTCTCCCTGAATTTTGATCCTGGCTCTGCTGCTTCCTAGCTCTGAACTTGGTGAGCTAAATTAAACCTCTCTGTGCTTTGTTTACCTTACTTGTGAAAGGGGTATAGTAATAGCACCTCCCTCATAAGGCTGCTATGTGGATTATGTAGGCTAATATTGATAAAGCATTTCAAAGAATTCTCCCACAAAGGAGAGAAATAGAGTTGACGTGTATTCACACAATGGAATGCAGCAACGAGTAACATGACCTCCAAATACAGAGCATATTCACATATTACTTTTTAAATTAAAAAAATAATTTCATAAAATGATTATTTTAAAAAAGCATTATGCTTGGTTGCATGTGCAGGTGAGCCTGAGGTTAGGTTTGATTATAAAAAGATAAATATAAAATAATCATTCAAGTGCTGAACATATCAAGCATGGCAAAAAGGCTGCTTCTATGTCTACCATGGAGAAGTGATTCTTGCATATTAAATGTTAAGTGATTTTTACAAGAATACCCAGGCAGCAAATTAAACTTAAAATGAGATTTCTAATAAGAAATTTAATTGTTTTCCCCTCTAATGTATTGAGATACCGAACAGAACCACAGATAATGGCCAGACCATAGATGAAAATGGAACTGTGACCACCCACAAACTCTGCAGCACCATTCTGAGTTGCTGAACCCCAACCCCTACATCAGTTGGCCCAGTAGGTCAGGACTTGGTCAATGGCTGCCAGCTTCCCTATTTTTTTTTCCACTCCTGCATTCAACTCAGAAACAACCAGAGAAAGCTGAATGTGCTCTCCCAACCAATTGCTAGAAGCCCCACTTCTAGTTAGCTCAACTCCTGCTACCCCTGCCAACAGCCTCCATCCTATCAGAATACACCTGAAGCCTTTTCTTTTTTCAGTCTAAAGGTTTCCCAGGCCCCTGACTGCCTTGGAGCCCTGCTAATTGTAAGGGCTAATGGTCAACTCCCTCATAAAACTAGCTCTGAATAAACAGCACTTGTTCATTCTTATTTGGCTGGTGTTTGTTTATTTCCACTGCTGAAACCAACCTGCTCAGCAAGGAGATAATCAATTCTCAAAGAAAACTATTTTAGATAATTCCTTACATTTCTTATTAAAATTTTCTTTTACTTTTGCTGCAGAAATCTCATATCTATTCCTGTTTTGGTAAAGACAATTACAGAGTTCTTTGGTGCTTCTTCTTTTTTTTTTTTTTAATTAAATTCAGTTTTATTGAGATATACCCATATACCATACAGTCATCCATGGTGTACAATCAACTGTTCATAGTACCTGTTATGCATTTATCACCCCAATCTATTTTTGAACATTTTCCTTAAACCAGAAAGAATAAGAAAAAGAATAAAAACTAAAAGTTAAAAAAAGAACACCCAAGTCATCTCCGCCATCACACCCTATCTTTCATTCAGTTCTTGTCCCCATTTTTCTACTCATCCATCCATACACTGGACAAAGGGAGTATGATCCACAAGGTTTTCACAAACACACTGTCACCCATTGAAAGTTACGTTGTTATACAATCCTCTTCAAGAGTCAAGGCTACTGGGTTGGAGTTTGGTAGTTTCAGGTATTTACTTCTAGCTATTCCAATACATCAAATCCTAAAAAGCATTATCTATATAGTACATAAGACTGTCCACCAGAGTGACCTCTTGACTCCATTTGAAATCTCTCAGCCAGTTAAACTTTATTTTGTTTCATTTTGCATCCTCCTTTTGGTCAAGAAGATGCTCTCAATCCCACAATGCGAGGTCCAGATTCATCCCTGGGAGTCATATCCTGCATTGCCAGGGAGATTTACATCCCTGGGAGTCAGGTCCCATGTAAGGGGGAGGACAGTGAGTTCACCCTCTGAGTTGGCTTAGCTAGAGAGAGAGGGCCACATCTGAGCAACAAAGAGGCACTCAGGGGAGACTCTTAGGCCCGACTATAGCAGGTTTTGCCTCTCCTTTGCAGTAACGAGCTTCATAAGGGCAAGTCCCATGACAGAGGGCTCGGCCCATCAAACTGCCAGTCCTCAGTGTTTGTGAGAACATCAGCAATAATCCAGGTGAGGAAGTCCAACACTACAGTATTTTCTTCTTTTGTAGATAGACTTCCAGCTTATGAAGAATAACTGGTATCTGAAGGAGGCGAGGTTTTGTTTTGTTTTGCAATATTTATCTATGTAATGCCGAATAATTCAATGTAAAAATATCAGGGAAGATCTTTATTCAATTGTAGGGCTCATGACATTTTCATGAATCTGTGTGAGGGGTATTTCTGAACCTAATAAGAGTTCATAAACCTATTTATAATGAATAGAAACCTGCAATTCTAATCAGCACTTAAGATGATGTTAGTAACATCCTATACTTTCCTAGAATGCACACTTCATTTTATTTTAATTTCCTCTTTATTCTTTGCTTCTCTCTCTTTTGTTTTTCCTTTCTTAATTTATATTATACCATTTTGTTTCTCTCTCTTCTATTTGCTGTATGGAGTTGCTGATATCCCTTTACTTTGTTACACTCTGTCAGTATGCTAAGCATATGTTGTTCTACATCTCACTAAGCATAGATTTAGCACTGTCCTTTTTTATTTTGGTGATATTTAGGGGAGCCAGCATTTGACATTATTAACCAAGAGAATGCAATTCATTTTTGTTTCATTTTTTACTTTCTTGGCTTTGCTCACACTATATCTGATAGCAATAAAGTCAGTATTTCTTTTTGCTATTTTAAACTAAAACAATATTATAGAACTTTTCTAAAATTTACAGAAATGAGGCCATTTTCAAATTAGACTCTTAAAAAGATGAAATAATGTCTTGATTTACAGTGTATATATTTCCCATAACAAAATAATCATCCAATTTCTGTAGTCTAGACTTAAGGAAGTTTCCTCAATAACTGATTTTTAAGAAATTTCCCTCCCCTCTTTCTCCCCCCCAACAACTTCATAGGCGGCCAATTTATTCTTATGGTCTCATTACATACTCTAAGGTTCTCTTTGATTTCCCAGTTAATGGTTTTATGAAAAGCCTATTTAAAAATAATTTTCTTACCTTCAAATTTATTTCTTATAAGTTATGAAGAATATAGTACATTGTTACTAAAAATTTCAAGGACAAGTACAACATGTGTTTTCTATTACCTTCAGCACTGATTTTCATACTTTGTTTTATATAAGATCCTAGAATAACTTACTTAAAAAGAGTAGATTCCATGGCAGGAACCAGAAGCCAACATTTTTTTTAAAGCAATTTGGGTGATTCCGATGTCATTGAGAAACACTAATCTTTGGGATATTTATATTTCTTTAAACAAGCTATCTCCAAAGTCTTTGATTTTATGTTCTAAAGTAAAATATTTTTGAGCATGCACCTCAAAGAAATATATTTGTTTAAATTATTATCTTAACCACAAAATATTCACTCCTGTTGTTATTTTTTCTGTCAGAGAAAAAATAGTTCTGTTTTTTTCTCAGCAAGAAATTTTAGAGGAAATTTTTTTTTCTTTCAGGAGAGAATTTTGAATGGGAGTAGTTTTTTATTTTTATTTTTTAAGTAATCTTCCTCTTCCTTTATTTAAAATAGAATCTATTCATTTCTTCCTTTATACCCTGTTCTGATTTGCTAATGCTGTCACTATGCAAAATACCAGAAATGGATTGGCTTTTATGAAAGGTATTTATTATATTATAAGTTTACAGTTCTAAGTGTCCAAACTAAGACATCAACAAGAGGACATCTTCACTGAATGGCTGATGGCATCTGGAACACTTCTATCAGCTTGGAAGGCACATGGCTGGCATCTGCTGGTCCTTTGCTCCAGGTTGTGTTTCAAAATGGCTTTCTCCAGGGCCAACTCTGGGCTTCATCTCTTAGCTTAGCATTTCCAAACATCCTTCTGTCTGCATCTCCCAGCATCTTTAAGCATCCAGGTCTGTGTTGGCTCTTAGCTTCTCTCTTAAATACTCCAGTGCACTAATCAAGATCCTGAATGGGCAGGGCCACACCTCCATGGAAATAATTTAACCACAAGTTCCACCCAAATCAACAGACTAATCAGTCTGCCCCCGTAAGATTGCATTAAAGATTATGGCTTTTGTGGAGGACATAATAAATTCAAACAGACACTTACCCCTTTCTTGATTACCCTTGCTATGGCTCTGCTAGATTTTCATCATGTCATGTTACCATAATTTGAATTGTTTTTGTCAGATCTTCCCAAATCTATATCTCACTGACTCAATTCATCTTTCACATGGATACCAATTGAATTTTCCTAAAAATTACCACCTTTATGGTATGTGAAAAAGTTTTATGGTCTCCTTTTGACTCTAAACCACTGTCTTCTTCCTAGCTCCAAGATTCATTATAATATAGGCTTCCAGGCTTCATATTTATTTATCATTAATGCCCAAAATACATCATCTCCTAATTTCTTGTTGTCTTTGTGATACACCGTATTTCTTCATGTCATAGTTTCATGTTCTTTCCTAAAATATAACTTTTACCTTTTCCCTGTATCATGGGCCTTCACCAGAAAGGCAAGACATTTACTTAGGCTCATCTTTGGGATTAGAACCTGTGAAAGGGAGGGAAGGAAGCAAGATTGAGCAGAGTCCAAAGCTAGTCTTGGACAACCTCATAGGATGCTCTGGAGTTAGGGTTGACTACCAACCATTAGCCAAAATGGCCCGGCCTTATTGATATTGGGACTGGCTCCCATAGGAAGGGGAACCTTGGGCAAAGCTGCCTTCAGCATCTCAGATTATCTTGAAAAGGTTGACAGTGAAGACTGTCTACTGCCAGCACCTCCAGCATCTATGAAAACAGGTTTTTCCTGAAGGGAGTCTGGGCAGCGCATCTCCATATGTGCAACATCTTGATCCAAATGTGAAGATTGGCTTTACCTCTTGAAGCAATATGTTATATCCATCTTTGTTACTTTAACAGAACATACAAAGATCATTTCTATAGTAGTTCTAGGTACTAGGTAGTTTGACTGGGCAAAGCTTAATTCATCTTACATCATAAAACTCTGCAAGCCAATGATGCATGTCTTAAGTCCATATTCAACCTATCAATCTCAGTTTGTAATCCCAGCCAAATAGCACTGAGCACAGTCAATTTTTTTTTGAAAAGATTGTTTTCATCATGAAGCTGTGACCTTAATATATTTTTCTCCATTGTACATCCAGTCTTTACCAAATAGACTCTGTTAAATAGTTCAGTATTTTGTGCTTAAATAACTTTTGTGGAATTAATTTATACATTAAATTCTATCAATTAATTCTTCTAGGATCTACAGCTTACTCTAAATGATTTTTCTGATCCCTCAAATTTACCTTTTCCTTAGCTTGCTATATATGTGTGTGTATATATACATACATACATATATATATATATATATATATATATATATATATATTTACTTTGTTCTTGAATATTAGCTTTGTCTATATAAATAGTAAGTTTCTTCAAGAACAGGATTTTTTTTCTTGTTATTTACTTTCCATAGAAGCATTTTGGATCATGATGACCACATGAGAGTAGTTAAAGATATACTTATTTTAAGGAAAATTATGTAAGTAGTGACACCAGAAAGAAGAATAGACATGATAGAGGAAAAAAAGTCATTGTAACTTAAATTTAAATTTCAAATGTCTTCAGTGACAGTAAAGACAAAGAATGCCAAAATCCTTTTTTGGGGTCATCTTAGAAACTTGACCATGATCTACCTTAATAAGTAAAGGCTTATGAGGACTCTTACGTACAGACTAGACCTTCTAAATCAACACAATTCAGTAACATTATGTTTCTGTTTAGGTCAGTGGAATATCTCCCCCATTTTTTTTAAATTGTAAAAGAAAGAAAATTTGGAAGTAAAATTAAATAAGATGAAGGGGAGGAAAATAAGTAGCTGCTGCTTCTCACATGCATTCTGATGTAAGTCAGTATGTTTTATGGTTAAGAGAATGGACACTTCTGGCTTTAAGTCCTTGGCAGTGCATTTACTGAGTGTAATTGTAGTCCGTTTATTTCTGCTCTTTTTCCCTTGGTTTCCTCACCTGTGAAATAGGGATGATGAAGGTATCCACTTCCCCATCTCATTGGCATATTATGAGATTTAAATTGGTTATGATCATGTAAATAAAGTGCTTAGAAAAGCAGCTGGAACATGCAAATATTATATTATATTAGAGTATCATTATTAATAAATATCATTTTTAATTGCAAACAACATAATCAAATTTGACTGGTTTCTGAAATAAGTGAATTTACTAAAATAGATTAAATACCTCACAAAATATTATTGCTATCACAAAATGAAGTGCGAGAATCTTCAAGCTTATATTCCTGGGAGCTGAATTAGTGAGTAGCAGAATATGGGTCTCTAAAACTTACTAAATATTGCCAAATGTTTTTCCAAAAACATCAACATGTTTTTACTAAATATAACTTTTACTAAATATAATTGATTAGAGAAAATAATATTTCTTGTGGTTATTATTTGTATTTATATGAATATTAAAGAGTTCAAGAATCTTTTCCTTTATATGTTGGCTAATTGATTTCCTCTTCTAAGAATGTCTGTTCTTATTCTTTACCCATTTTTTAAGACTGTTTTGATTTTTTTGCTTTCACAGGGAGTCTGACTTCTTTTTTTTTTCGCTTTTTCTTTTGGAGTCTCCCATTGACTCCTTATGTTGAAAAGGCCTGTGATTTGTCACTTGGTCTTCACAGTCATTAAAGAAATACAAAGGGTCATTTGGAGACACAAGAAGCATTTAGAGGAGCCTCTGACCTCAGCAACTCAATTGACTCTTTTGAATTTTACTTTCACTTCCTTTTACTTCCCAGTACTTTCAGTACTGGAAACAGGAGTCTTTACTGCTTTACTGACCTTGAAAATTATGAGAATTAAATGCATGGCAGTAGCTGAGAAGGAGTGGTATTAATTATAAGATGTTGGAACTTTCTGCAATAAAATAGTCCAGGCTCCCACTCATGGGAAACCCTGTCTTCAATTCATGACACAGTGTTGCCCAAGAAAATGTACAAAGAGTTAAACCTTGTTTCATAAAGACCGAAGATTTTAATACAATTAAAAATAGGACAGAGGCCTCTTCTAAAGAGTTACTCAGTGAAGCACAGTATAATTATTTGCCACATTTACCTACTGCTTTCATCTTCATGAAAGCAAGATAATATTGCCACCCCCCCCAAAAAAAAAATAATGAAAGGGATGTAGAGGAAGTAAGTAATAACAGATAATATTAGTACTAAAATGCAATTATTAGGGTGTGCAAGGAAGGTGTCCTAGTTTGCTAATGCTGCAGAATGCAAAACACCAGAGATGGATAGGCTTTTATAAAACGGGGGTTTATTTCACTACAGTCTTAAGGCCACAAAGCATCCAAGGTAACACATCAGCAATCGGGTACCCTCACCGGAGGATGGCCAATGGCCTCCGGAAAACCTCTGTTAGCTAGGAAGACAGCTGGCATCTGCTCCAAAGCTCCGGCCTCAAAACGGCTTTCTCCCAGGACGTTCCTTTCTAGCAAGCTTGCTTCTCTTCAAAACATCACTCCCAGCTGCACTCTCTTTCCTCTTTGAGTCAGCTCATTTATATAGCTCCACCAATCAAGGCCCACCCCGAATGGGTGGGGCCACACCTCCATGGGAACATCTCATCAAAATTATCACCGACAGCTGGGTGGGGCACACTCCAAGCAAATCCAACCAGCACCCAAGGGTCTGCCCCACACAAGACCACAAAGATAATGGCATTTGGGGAACACAATACATTCAAACTGGCACAGAAGGCTTCTGGTCAATGGGTGTCTGGAATGGACTATACCAGGTAAGAATTGAAGATAGAGGAAATAATCAAAGGAGAAGACAGAATTGTAGAGTTCCTGAATCTCACCAAGAGAAACACACCAGAACCTAACTGAAAGCATCACACCTCACTGTGTTCTCAACATTTGGGAAAAGAAACAACAAGCTTGCTTTTGGACAGAGAGCATCACAAACGGAAATTTACTCAGTCACTTATAAGGAGATGGAAGAAATAAAAACTCAGAAATAGAAAAGAGAGTTACAAGAAAAAAAGGGCCATGTTAAGCAGGCTCAATCTGCAGCTAAAAGACACTAGGATTTAAGAGGATATACTTAAGAAAGGATTGCAAGGAAATTAAGAACAGAGTGGATAATTAAAATCCATATTGAAGACTTCTCCAGACATGATGGT
Source organism: Choloepus didactylus (assembly GCF_015220235.1). Classification (NCBI taxonomy): domain Eukaryota; kingdom Metazoa; phylum Chordata; class Mammalia; order Pilosa; family Megalonychidae; genus Choloepus; species Choloepus didactylus. Next base: position 6,032,749 of record NC_051320.1, on the reverse strand, counting down.
ATAGATCCATTTCTCCTTACTCTTCCTGATAAAATAAAGCTATAAATCCTGGAAATAGTGCAGGATTCAACCAAGGAAGACCTCTAAAGCTAATGTAGAAAGATGAGCTGGTTTGGTATGCCAGCAGAGGAACTGTAAAACACCAGGTGTCTTTCATACCCACACACAACAGAAGAAGTCAACCCAGACAAGGTATTTCCTGACACCCAATCTGGCAAAAGAAGGCAGCCTGGGTGGGCTCATTCTTCCCCTACATGGAATATAGGCATTCCACTAACAACACCAGAAGGGTCCAAGATCTCCAGCAAGGGGGACCAGTCAGGTCCACCACTAACGCTTAGTGGCAAGAGGCAGGGCTCTCTTGTTACACCATCCTGAGATTTCCTGCCCTCAACCGGGAGATACTGGTGTGGCTGTGTGGCACTGGCAAGAGGAACCCTGCCACAACAGAAAGCCTGTCCTGGGGACCCTCTCTGTCCCCAAGGGCATGAGACTCCTCTCCCAGACCAGGAGATACAACAGCCATGAGGCACCAACAAGAGACACCTTGCCAAAACCAGTGGCCTGACTAGGGAAACCTCTACAGGGTGACTGCCTGCAAAAACAGAAGATATAAATAGGACCCGGAGTCTCCTACCACAATAGACAAAATGTTAGGAATACAGTAAAAAAAAAAAAAAAAAAAAAAAAAAAAGGCTGCCATATGAGGAACCAAGAAAATCAGAATTAATTTTTAAAAAGGCAATCAACTGATACCTAAGAGTAAAATCAATCAGATGTTAGAAGCATCTGACAAGGATTTTAAAGCTGCTTTCATAAAAGTGCTGCAACAATACATTACAAATTCTCTTAAGAGTAAAAAAATAAAAAATCTCAACAAATATAAAAATGATGAAAGGAAAACAAATGGAAATTATAAGTTGGAAAAATGCAATAAAAATTAAAAGCTTGCTAGACAGGATCAATATTTGAGTGAAGAAGACAAAAGACAGAATAAATTCAGAGAGCAAATCATTAGAATTTACCCAGTCTGAACAACAGATAAAATAAAATGAACACAGTCTCAGGAACATGTGGGACTTTAATAAAAGATCCAGCACTCATATCATTGGCGTCTCAGAATTAAAGGAGAAAGAGACAGGGCTGAAAATGTATTCAAAGAAATAATGGTGGAAAAAATCTCAATGAGGTGAAAGATGCAAACTTATAGATTCCAGAAGCTGAGTGAAACTCAAACAGAATGTTTTCAAAGAAATCCAGGAAAAGATACATCTTATTAAACCTCTGAAAAATAAAACTAAAAAAATCTTGGAAATAGACAAAGATAAGTGACACATTACCTTTATAGGATCACCAATTTGAATCATGGAGGCCAGATAGTAGTGGCACACTATTTTTAAAGTGCTAAAAGAAAGGGACTGTTAGGTGTGAACTACATATCTTGTGAAACTATGTTTCAGGAATAAGGGAAAAATAAAAGAAGAAAAAGGAATTTGTTGTTAGGAAATCTTCTGTTACAGATTGGCTAAACCAAGAACTTCAAACACAAAGGAAAAGATAAAAGGAAAATTATGTGTATTAGAGAGGAAGAAGGAAAAGAAGACAGAGCAGAAATGTGAGTAGTACATGCAATAGACTATTCTTTTCCTCATGAGTTCTATAAATTATATTTAATTATGAAACAGAAATTATAACACCACATGATACTCAAAACAGTATTTAAAAGGGAGGAATGTAAAGGGACTAATAACCCACAGGAAGTTAAGACAAGAACTATGAAGAATGAAAAATGAAAGAAGCAGAAAACAACAGCAACAAAATAGAGCAGTAAGTTTAAGCCCTAATATGTTAATAATACCTTAAGTATAACAAGGTTAAATACACCAATCTAAAGATAGAGATAAGCAGAGTGGGAAAAAGGACCTAACAAAAGGATGTCTATATTGTACTCATTTCAAATTCAATCATATATATATATATATATATATATATATATATATACACACACACACACACATATATATATATACATATATATATGAATGAAAGTAAAAGCATTTAAAAAATATACCATGCATATATTAATTAAAAAACCACCAGGGATGGTTGCATTAATATTAGATAAACTAGATCTCTGTGTAAAGAAAATTACTAGAGGCAAAGAGGGACTTTACATAATGATAACAGGATCAATCAACCAGGAAGACACAACAATCTACAATGCACCAAACAACAGAGCCTCAAAATACCAGAAACAAAAATTGATATAAAATCAGCAAAGTTCTAGAAGATCTGAGCCATGTAATTAATCAACTGGAACTAGTATACATGTATAGCACTACAAACAAAGGCTTGCAGAATACGCATTTTTTTGAGAACCCGTAAAACATCAATAAATTTAATAGAATTGAAATCATATAGAATGTGACCATAGTGAAATCAAAGTAGAAATCAATTTTAGAAAGATTCCAGGAATATCTGTAAACACATGAAAATTACATTAAATGTGTTAATATAATCTATGTGTCAAAGAGGAAGTCTCAAAGTAAATTAAAAAATACATAGAACTGAAGGAAAATGAAAATACAACATGTTATGCGTATCTACATAATTAGGATGCAATAAATCAGTGCTGGAAGGAAATTTATACCACTAAATGCTTATCTTAGTAAAGAGAAAATTACTTAAATCAATAGTTCAAGTTCCTACTGCTAGAAATTAGACAAAGAACACAATCAGCACAAAGCATGGGAAGGAAAGAAGTAACAAAAATAAAAGAAATTAATGAAGTTTTAAACAAGAAAACAGCAAAGAAAATAAATGGAAAAATCTGTTCTTTGAAAAAATCAATAAAATTGATACATCTCAATCAAGACTGACTAAAATAAAGCAAGAAAAAATTAAAAAAAAAAAATAAAGCAAGAAGACACAAGTCACTGATATGAGTAATGAAACAGAGCAAATCACAACATATTCTTCAGCCATTAAAAGATAATTAGAGCATATTATGAACAACATTATATTATAAATCCAACAATTTAGAAGAAAGGAACCAATTCCACAAAAAAGACAAAATACCAAAAAACTCACCTTAGATGAAATAGATAACTTGAATAGTCCTGTTACCAGTAAATTATTGAATTCATCATTTAAAAAGATCACAAAAATAGAAATCTTCAGGCCAGATGATTTCATGGAAGAGATCTATGAAACAGATGGGAGAATTACCACCAATTTAACACAGCTTTTTTGAGAAAAAGTGGAGAAAACACATTTCACTTCATTTTATGAGGCCAGTGTTATGCTGATACCAAAACCTAACAAAAATATCACAAGAAAATAGTTTACAGCTCAATATATCTCATGATCATTGTTGCAAAAATACTCAACAAAATATTAGCAAACCAGATATCCAACCATGTATAAAAAGAAGTATTCACCATGGCCAAGTGAGATCCGTTCTGGATATGCAAGTCTGGTTCAACATTCTTAAATCAATTAATGTAATCTCTCACATCAACAAGCTAAAGAAAAAAAATGTTATATCAATTGCTCAACTTGTTAAAGAGCATCTACAAGACATCCACAGTTAACATTGCATTTAATTGTAAAATATGGAATGCTTTCCCTGAGGAAAGGGGTCAGGCAAGGATTTTCACACTCTCCACTGATTCCCAGCATAATACTGGAAATTCTACCCACTTCCATAAGTTAAAATAAATAAAAATTAAGAAATAAAAGGCATACAGATTGGAAAGGGGAAGAAGGGGTCTCTATTTGCAAATGGCACAATTTTCCACATAAAAATCACAAAGAACAAAACCTGCTAGAATTTCAGCAAATTTGAAGGCTATAATATCAACATACAAAATCAAACATATTTGTACATATCAACAATGTCCATGGGGAAAAAAATTAAATCACAATACCATTTACAATTGCTCTAAAGAAAATGAAATGTTTAGGTGTAAACTTAATAAAAACAAAAAACATGTGCAATATCTGTATACTGCAAATAACAAAATGCTAGTAAAGAATTCAGAGAAGATCTACATAAATGGAGATATGTATTGTGGTCATGGATTGAAAGACTCAGTGTAGTAAAGAAGTCAATTCTATGCAATGTTATCTACAAGTAGATCAATATAACAATTTCAGCAAGGATTTTATAGACATAGACAAGTTTATTCTTAAATTCATATGGAGAGTCACAGGCTCTAGAATAACTGAGATAATATTTACAATGAAGATTATAATGGGAAGAAAGACAGTGTGGTAATGGTATAGGAATACATGCATAGAGCAAAGGAAAGGATATAGGACACGGAAATAGTCCCACACAACAAGCAAGGCCAACTGATTTCTGAACAAAAGAATAAAAATAATGCAATGGATGAAGGACAGTCTTTTCAGTGAATGGTGCTATACCAACTGGATTTCCAAAGACAAAAATATAACTTCAACCTAAACTCCACATCATATACAAAATCAATACAAAATGGATCATAGAATTTTTTAAAAATTAGTTTTATTGAGATATATTCACATATCATACAATCATCCATGGTATACAGTCAACTGTTCACAGTTCCATCATATAGTTGTGCATTCACCACTGTAAGCAATTTTTGAACACTTTCATTACTCCAAAAAAGAATGAAAATAAGAATAAAAAATAAAAGTAAAGAAAACCAAATAATTCAATCCCCCATTCCACCATATTTTTCATTTAGTTTTTGTCCCCATTTTTCTACTTATCCATCCATACCCTGGATAAAGGGAGTGTGAGCCACAAGGTTTTCACAATCACACCATCACACCATGTAAGCTACATAGTTATACAATCATCTTTAAGAATCAAGGCTACTGGGTTGCAGTTTGACAGTTTCAGGTATTTCCTACTAGCTTTTCCAATATATCAAAATCTAAAAAGGGATATCTATATAGCACATAAGAATGCCCTCCAGAGTTACTTCTCGACTCCATTTGACATCTCTCAGCCACTGAAACTTTATTTACTTTATTTTGTTTCATTTCACTTCTTCCTTTTGGTCAAGAAGATTTTCTCAATCCCACAGTCCCAGGTCCAGGCTCATCCCCAGGAGTAATGTCTGCATTGCCAGAGAGACTTATACCCCTGGGAGTCATGTCCCACATAGTGGGGAAGTCAGTGAGTTCACCTGCTGAATGGGCTTAGAGAGAGAGAGGGGCTGCATCTGAGCAACAAGGAGGTTCTCTGGGAGACGCTCTTAGGCACAATTATAAATAGGCTTAGCCTCTCCTTTGCAGTAATAAGCTTCATAAGGGCAAACCCCAAGATGGAGGGCTCAGCCTACTAAATTGTTAGTCCTCAATGTTTGTGAGAATATCAGTGATAACCCAGGTGGGGACATCCAAATTTTCCACATTTTCCCCCAGTTCCTCAGGAGTCCCTTGAAAACATATTTTTATTCTCTGTCCAAATTACTTTGGATGTATCAGTATATCACAATAACCAGTACAAACCTACCATATCACACTTCCTATTCAAAGTTCCATGTAATTGTGGTGTATGAATAAACTGACCATACAAGTTAAATTATTTATTGTGCTACAGAAAATATATATCCTGCACCAAATAAGCATCTCTTCTCTTTGTTTCACACAGAAGTTGAAATTTTGAAACACTATCAGTATCATCCTTTACCCTTTTGCATGATTTGGGAAAAAGATCCTTACCAGATCTGCTTCATGCATATCTCTAGTTGAAGTCCGGGCACTTTTTCAGCTTTTTAAACAGTTGCTGTATATGGTAATACTGACATTTGCAGCTGCTGAGCTCTAGCTCTGAGTTTCAGGTGTCTGCAGATACCCAAAGTTCCAGTGACCAACCAAGTTATATGCAAGGAGCTCAGCATCTCAGAATTTGGAGATAGCCATTAAAACTCAGGAATAGATGTGACTGCTGTAAGACCTTACAGTCTATGGACCATTACACTGAGCATTCCCCTGATAAGTTGTGCTCTAAGATTCAATTCTCAGAGTTTACATATTGTAGTTAGTCTATATTGGTGAAGCATCATAACGTTTTTCTTTTCATTTCTGGTGTACTTCACTCAAAATGCAGTGTACAAGAGCCATTCACCTCATTGCATGTCTCACAGCTTCACTCATTATAGTTGCTCAGTATTCCATTCTATGCATGCACCACAGTTCACCATTCTGTTCATCAGTCAAAGAACCCTTAGGCCACCTCTATCCACTTCAAATTGTGAATACTGCCTCCATAAACACCAGTGTGCAAACATCCACACCTGTCCCTGATCTCATATCTTCCAAGTATATACCCTATCATGAGGTTGCATGACATCCTGGCACCCACATACTTAGCTTCTTGTGGAAAAACCACACTGTCCTCCAGATAGGCTACACCATTTGACTTCCCCACCAACAATAAATAGGTACATCCCTCTTTCCATGTTTTCTCCAGCACTTTTAACACTGTTTATATTTTTCCCTGCAATTTAATAGTGATATATTCACACACCATACAATCATACACAGTTTACAATCAATTGTTCACAGTATCATCATATAGTTGTGCATTCATCACCACAATCAGCACTCGAACATATTCATTACTATGAAAAAAAATTTAATAATAATAAAAAAGACAAAAAAATACCATACAACAATATAATAATGTCAGACAACACCACCACTACCAAGAATCCCATACCCCTCCCTCACAGACATTTAGTTTTGGTATGTTGCCTTCATTATATTCAATAGAAGCATATTACAATGTTACTGTTGGTGTAGACTCCAGTGTGCTTTGATTATATTTTTCCCCAATACCATTCCCTTTTAAACACCTTGCAAAGTTGACATTCATTTGCTCTCTCACATGTAAAAACATTTTTGTATTTGTACATATAGTCACAATCATTGACCGTTCTAGGTCTCAGCAAATTATACAGTCCCAGTCTTTATCAACTATCTTTCCTTCTGGTGTCATACATACCCCTAGACCTCTTTCAGCTTACTCATGGGCATCTTTGTTCAGTGTATTTACAATATTGTGCTACCATCAAACAGTATTATGATATCCATTTCTGGATCTATACAACCCATCATGTTGACCATTCTATACTCCTTCAGCATCAAATGCCAGATATCTATCCTCCTTCTATCTCCTGAAAACATGTGTTTCCAGCTCTTAACTCTCAAAGTTTGCTCATTGATGTTAGTTCATATTAGTGAGACCATGCAGTATTTATCCTTTTGTTTCTGGCTAACTTTTCTCAACATAACATCCTCAAAGTTCATTCACGTTATTATATATTCCATGACTTTATTCTGTCTTACAGCTGCATAATATTCCATCATGTGTATATACCACAGTTTATTTACCCACTCATCCATGATAGACATTTGGGGCTGTTTCCATCTCTTGGCAAATCTCTTGGCAATCATGAATACTGCCACTATAAACATCAGTTTACAAATGTCCACTTGTGTCTTAGCTTTCAGTTCTTCTGAGTATATACTTAGTAACAGAATAGCTGGTTAATATGGAAAATCTATACTTAGCTTCCTAAGGAACCACCACTCTGTCTTCCAGAGTGGCTGCACCATTCTACATTCCCACCAACAGTGAATAAGTGTGCCTCTTTCTCCACATCCTCTCCAGCACTTGTAATTTTCTATTTTTTGGATAATGGCCATTCTGATAAGTGAGATGATATCTCATTGTGGTATTGGTTTGCATTTCACTAAAAGCCAGTGAAGTTTTGCATCTTTTCATATGTTTTTGAATCATTTGTATTTCCTCTTCAGAAAAGTGTCTGTCCATGTCTTTTGCACAATTTTTAATTTGTTTGTCTTTTCATTCTTGAGTTATAAAATCTATTTAAATATTCTGGATATTAAAACCTTATCTGTTATGTGGTTTTCAAATATTGCCTCCCAGTGCATAGACTGATTTTTTACTTTTCTGACAAAGTCCTTTAACGTACCAAAGTGTTTAATTTTGAGGAGATACCATTTATCTATTTCTTCTTTGGTAGCTCATGCTTTGGGTGTAAGGTCTACAAAACCACCTTCTATCATGAGATCTTTAAGCTATTTCCTACATTTTCTTCTTAGTGTTATGGTCTTAGCACTAATGTTTAGGTCTTTGATCCATTTTGAGTTAATTTTTGTGTAAGGTATGAGGTAGGAGTCTGCTTTCTTTCTTCTGGATATAGATATCCAGTTCTCCAAACACCCTTTATTGAAGAGGCTGCTCTGTCCAGGTTGCTTTGGCTTGACTGCCTTATGAAGGATCAATTGTCTGTAGATGTGAGGGTCTATTTCCAAACACTCAATTAGATTCCATTGGTCAATATATCTATCCTTATGCCAATACCATGATGTTTAGACCACTGTAGCTTTGTAATATATTTCAAAGTCAGGTAGTGTGAGACCTCTACTTTGTTCCTCTTTCTCAAGATACTTATGAGTCTTTGAGCCACCTTGCCACTCCAAATAAATTTGGTTATTGGTTTTTCTATTTCTGCAAAGTAAGTTCTTGGGATTTTAATTGGTATTGCATTGAATCTATAAATCAATTTAGGTAGAATTGATATCCTCACTATATTTACTCTTCCAATTCATTACCATGGTATGATGTTCATATTTTTAGGTTCTGTTGATTTCTTTTAGCAGTTTCTTGGAGTTTTCTGTGTATAGGTCGTTTGCAGCCTTGGTTAAGTTTATTCCTAAATACTTTCTTCTTTTGGTTGTTATTGTAAATGGAATTTTTTTTTTCAGATTTCCTCATCCTGTGGCTAATTTCTTGTGTATAGGAACACTACTAACTGATTTTTGCATGTTGATCTTGTAGCCTAACACTTTGCTCTATTCATTGATTAGCTCTAGTAGCTTTCCTGGATTTTCTACATATAGGACCATGTCATCTGCAAACAGTGAAAGTTTTACTTCTTCCTCTTCAATTTGGATGCCTTTTATTTCTTTTTCTTGTCTAATTGCTCTAGTTAGAACTTCCAGCGCAATGTTGAATAACAATGGTGACAGTGAGCATCTTTGTCTTGTTTCTGATCTTTGAGGAAAAGCTTTCAGTCTTTCCTCATTGAGTATGATGTTATCTGTGGGTTTTTCATGTTGCCTTTATCATATTGAGAAAGTTCCCTTTTATTCTTATCCCTTGAAGTGTTTTCATCAAGAAAGGATATTGAATTTTGTCAAATGCATTTTATGCATCAACTGAGATGATCATGTGGTTTTTCTGCTTTGATTTATTGATGTTGTGTATTAGATTTATTGATTTTCTTCTGTTGAACCAGCCTGGCATAACTGGTATAAATTCCACCTGCTCCTGGTGTATAATTCTTTTAATGTGCTGCTGGATTCCATTTATGAGTATTTTGTTGAGGAGTTTTGCATCTATATTCATTAAAGAGATTGGTCTGTAGTTTTCTTTTTCTTTTCTTCTCTTCTCTTCTCTTCTCTTCTCTTCTCTTCTCTTCTCTTCTCTCTCTCTCTCTCTCTCTCTTTCTCTCTCTCTCTCTCTTTTCTTTTCTTTCATCTTTGACTCCATCAGGATGATGTTGGCTTTATAGAATGATGTAGGTAGCTTTCCCTCCCCTTCAATTTGTATGAAGAGTTTGAGCAGGATTGCTAGTAATTCTTTCTTGAATGCTCAGTAGAATTCACATATGAAGCCATCTGGTTCTGGCCTTTTGTCTTTTGGGAGCTTTTTGATGATGGACTCAATCTCTTTTCTTGTGATTGGTTTGTTGAGATACTTTATTTCTTCTTGAGTCAATGTTGACTGTTCCTGCTTTTCTAAGAAGTTGTCCATTTCATCTAAGTTTTCCAGTTTATTAGCATATAGTTGCTTATAGTATCTTCTCATTATCTCCTGTATTTCTGTGGGGTCAATAGTCATGCCCCCTTTCCCATTTCTGATTGTATTTATTTACAACTGCTTTTCTTTTTGATAGCCTAGCTAAGGGTCCATCAATTTTATTGACTTTCTCAAATAATCAGCTTCTGGTTTTGTTGATTCTTTCTATTGTTTTCCTGTTCTCAATTTCACTTATTTCTGCTCTAATCTTTGTTATTTTTTCCTTCTGTTTTCTTTGGGGTTAGTTTGCTGTTCTTTCTCTAGTTCCTCCAGGTGAACAGTTAATTCCTTGATTTTTTGCTCTCTCTTCTCTATTCATATAGGCATTTAGGGCAATGAATTTCCCCCTGAGCACTGCCTTTGCTGCATCCCATAAGTTTGGATATGTTGTGTTTTTGTTGTAATTTGCCTCAAGGTATTTACTAATTTCTCTTGTAATTTCTTCTTTACTCACTGGTTGTCTGAGAGTGTGTTGTTTTGCCTCCATATATTTGTGAATTTTATGACTTTCTGCCTGTTATTGATTTCCAACTTCATTCCATTATGATCTAAGAAAGCGTTTTGTTTAATATCAATATTTTAAAATTTGTTGAGGCTTCCTTTGTGAGATGACATGTGGTCTATTCTTAAGAATGGTTCCTTGAGAATTTGAAAAAATAAGCAAATTGCTGTTTTGGGGTGTGTTGTTCTATAAATGTCTGTCAAGTCTAGTTCATTTATCATACAATTCAACATCCCTGTTTCCTTATTGATCCTCTATCTAGATAGTCTGCCCATTGATGAGAGCAGTGCATTAAAGTCTCCAAGTATTATGCTAGAGGTTGCCTCATGTATTTTGGGACACTCTGGCTTGGTGTATAAATATTTATGATTGTTACATTTTCTTGATGAATTGACCCTTTTATTAATATATAGAGTCCTTCTTTGTCTCTTCTGTTTGACTTTTGAAGTCTAATTTGTCTGATATTAGTATAGCTACTTCTGCTTTTGTCTGGTTGTTTGCATGAAATATCTTTTTTCCAACATTTCACTTTCAGTCTATTTTTGTCTTTCTGTCTAAAGTGAGTTTCTGGTAGACAGCATATAGGTGGGTCCTGTTTTATAACCCATTCTGCCTGTCTGTGTCTTTTTATCGGGGAGTTTATTCCATTAACACTTAGTGTTATTACTGTAAGGGCAGTACTTTCTTTTACCGTTTTGTCTTTTGGGTTTTATATGTTGTGCCTTATTGTTTTCTTTCTTTCCTTTTACCCTTCCTGATAGTTTTCATTTCTATACTCTTCTCCAAACCTCTCTTTCCTGTCTTTTCCTATCAGCCTGTAGCACTCCTTTTAGTATTTCTTGTAGCACTCGTTTCTTATTCCCAAACTCTCAGTGTCTGTTTCTCTCTCTCATTTTTGAAGGACAGTTTTGCCAGATATAGGATTCTTGGTTGGCAGTTTTTCTCTTTCAGTATCTTAATTATATCATACCACTGCCTTCTCATCTCCGTGGTTTCTGCAAAGAAATCTGTACATAGTCTTATAGCTTCCCTTTTATGTGATGGATCACTTTTCTCTTGCTGCTTTCAGAATTCCCTTTCTGTCTTTGATATTGGGCAATCTGATTAGTATGTGTCTTGGAGTAGGTCTATTGGGATCTATTCTGTTTGGGGTATGCTGTAATTCTTGAATCTGTAATTTTTTGTCTTTCATAAGAGTTGGGAAATTTTCAGTTACTATTTCTTCTATTATTCTTTCTGCCCCCTTTCCCTTTTCTTCTCCTTCTGGGACACCCAAAACACATATATTCATGCACTTCCTATGACTCTGCTGATATTTTTTCATTCTTTTCCCTATCTGTTCTTTTGTGTGTATGATTTCAAATGCCCTGTCTTCCCGTTCACTGATCTTTTCTTTTGCCTCTTCAAATCTACTGTTGTATGTCTTCATTGTGTTTTTCATCTCCTCCATTAAGCCCTTCATTCCTATAAGTTCTGCAATTTGTTTTTTCAAGCTTACAAATTCTTCTTTATGGTCATCCAGTGTCTTCTTTATATCCTTCATCTCTTTTACCCCATTTTCCTCCAGCTTGTTGATTTGGTTTAATTTGTTTGAATACCTTTAGTTGTTTCAATTCCTGTATCTCAATTGAACTGTTATTTTATTTCCTGTGGCTGGTCTATATTTTCATGTTTCCTATTATGGCTCATTATTTTTAGCAGTCTAAGCATCTGATTTTCTTGACTAATTTATTCTGAAGCTCATTTTAACTCTTTGACTTAGGGTGTTCTTGTTGGTTGGGCTTTGTTATCTATCTGTTCTTTGGCATTCAGTTCAACTTATTGGAAATCTCTAACATAGCTTTTGTTAAGTTGAACAGAATTTTTCATTTCTTGTTTTTCTGGTTCTTACTCTGCCTCTATGTAACCTTTATTGAGAGGGTCTCCCCAGATATGTTTGACTCCAGTCAGATTTTTCAAGTTCAGACAGGGCCAATTCCCAGGAGGAATGGCATGAAATTTTCCTGAGAATGAGACCCTGAATGTTGTCAGACCCTACTGTGAATACTGTAGACTCTGTGCTTTTCATATCCTGTCCAACAGGTGGTGCTTGCCAGCTCACAGCTCCCCACCAGTCTAAATGGTGCCACAGGTGTCTTTAATTCTCCACAGACCCTCTTCCTGCCAGGGACAGGGCTGACTCAAGCTGGTTTCTGTTTTCCAGCCTCTGGGGTCTGAGTTCTTTGAAGGAGAGCTGCAATTTGGCTGGACCATACTTCCCTTTTCTTGGGGAGGTTATGGCCTTTAGGGAATTGTCTCCTCCAATAGATTCATTGCTCTGTCTCTCAGATCTATCTTAGCTCCATACTTGCCTAGGTCTAGTTGCAAATATCTAACCCTTTCTCTGATGAGCTACTTAGAATGGTTATTTCAAAAAAAAAAAAAAAAAAAAAAAAAGAAAGAAAGAAAGAAAGAAAGAAATAAATAAAGAAAGAAAGAAAGAAAAAAGAAAAAGAAAATAAATAAATCCCTTTTCAAGGTCTATCCCTAGTCCACAATTTTTGTCAGACCCAATGTAGACTATTTGAAGATACACCATTTAGACTATTATCTCTTTCCACTGCATAGTTACTCTGAGAGAACTTTAATTCTTCTCTTGCTAGGAGCAGTGCCAAATCAGGAGTTCTGATGGGCTATTGAAAAGCAAAAAGATAAAGAATCAGGGAGCAGTAAAAGAACAGAAGAAGAAGAAGGAGAAGAAGAAGAGAAGGAGGAGGAGGAGGAGGAGGAGAAGGGGAGAGGAAACCTTTTCAAGACCCAGACTCCAGCTCCCTGGGTTTGTGGATGGGAGTTGGTACCCATTTTTTCTTGGCGTCCAGCCCTTTTCCAGTACCCTGAATGCTTCCAACTCCAAAAGCCTCTTTTTGTTTTATTTTTTTCTGTTGTTGTTAGCCCTGCTTCTTCTCTGCTGGACTGATTGCTCCTGGTTTCTTTGGTGCCTGCTCTCAGTTTATCTTTGCTTGGTACTTTCATTCAGCCATCCATGTTTGTTAATTAATTCAGCAACTGGGGCCATGTTCAGCTTCCCCTCCTGGCTCCCAGCACTAATTGTTTCTTTTTCCCTCAGGAAACCAGCTCCAAGACAGTCTGCAATGCATGGAGGGGAGGAGTACCAGCCCCCTGGCCAGGGAAACTTATAGTTCTTCTCTAAAATCCCAGCTGTTTTATCCATTCCAGACTAGTTGATGATGCATGACTGGTCACAGAAGATACTTAAAAGGCTGTTTCATACGGTTCCTGGCTATTTACCAGCTGCTAAGAGGAGTAACTAAATTCCACACCTCCATGAACCATTTTTAACAATGAAATGTGGATCATAGAATTTTGACTATATAAGGTATCAAGTGGTTTTGAATGTGTTTTAAAGGAAAATCAGAGATAAATTTTACATTGACATCTGAGTTGATACCTGAGTAAAATGTGAAAGTAAACCAGGTAGATAAATGGGACAAATGTTTAATACAAAGGTGACATCTGAGTTGATACCTGAGTAAAATTAGAAAATAAACCAGGTAGATAAATGGGACAATTGTTTAATACAAAGGAAATAGTAAATATTGTGCTTAGAGATAAGGTGGTGCTTATGTGTTTGTGAAAGAGCAGAAAAGGAAGTATGACTGAAGTAGAATGAGAAAGGGACATAATATACTGAGAAAAAAGATAAGAGATGAAACAAAATGGAGTTACCAAACTGACAAGGTATAGGAAACCAAAAGCAATAAGGTTTTGGAGGACACGTGGATGCCATGTACCAACCACAAGAAAAAGAAATCAGTAAATTGTCAAGCTTAAAGGACATTTGGAAAACCCTGCATATCCACCAATCAATTCTTTACAAGCAATTTATGCATTCTTTTTTTCTTAAAAAATCATTGCTTGGAGGCCTCAAGACAGGACAAAATTTGGATTGCTACTGAATTGGTGGTCCCAGAATTGCAATCCTAAGGTCCCAAATAAAGGCTTTTGTTGCCTTGCAACTCAGTTTGTTATTTCTTGGTCAGAAATATTCACAGTAAGCATGAAGTCAAATCATGAAAGTTATTAAACCACAGTAGGTAAAAATTTTGCATTTTTATGAGTAATTTTGGGAAGATCTTGGAGAGTTTGAAATGAAGAATCATATGATAGATCATTAGTTTACTTATGGTACATTATCAAGGATGATTTTGCCGATGGATGCAATTTTCTGGAAGAAAGATGATAGTGGTCTGGAGTAGTGAACTAATTGTTCAGGTGGTATACATAGTGGATTCTGGATATATTTTGAATACTGAGACAACAAAATTTGCTGAGAAGATGGCAATGGGGCATGCAAAAAAAGAGATCACTAAAGGATGATCACAAGTTTTTGTTATTTTTATTTTAGTTCATGTTATTTTTTATTTTTATTTTAGTAAGCAACTAGAAGATTGGAGGTAGTAACTACTGATACATGAGGCAGGCTCGGAAGTGGGGGGATAAACTAATTGGTTTTTAATATGTTAACTTTGAGATGTCTTAGGCAACCAAGTTAAGAATTGAGTAAGCTGTTGAGTATTCGGATTGAACTGGCTGTGCAGGAGAGATATCAGAGTTGTTATATCTGATATTACAGTGCAATGTATAAATACTCAAAGACAACCTATGTAACAATTGTAGCTTGGATAAAGGATTAAATACTAAGCCTTCAATAACGCTAGCATTTAAATGGAGATACAGAAATCCAGCAGAAATGAATGAAATGGATCAGCTAGCTAGGTGGGAGAAGAACCAGAATCTGGTTGCCAGGAATCCATGAGAAAAAAAAAAAAAAAAATATATATATATATATATATATATATATATATATATATATATATATATATATATATATGTATATATATTTCAAGTATGCTACTGGGTCAAAATTGCTGATAGCATGAATACAATAAAAACTGAGACTTGAGCCTTGGATTCAGAAATGCATGGAAAGGAATGATTAGTTGCAGTTATAAACTATAGGAATGAAAAGAAACACATCACAAAAGAAACAACACATTACAAAACATATTGGTCTCTGAATTCTCTCTTAAAGTGATAGAGGACAGTGGAAATACCTTTTCCTTCCTGTAATAGTAAACTGGACAATCAGGACCTAACCTCCTGTCAACAATACTAGAAAACTATATAGGATTTTAAAATAATTCTTGAGGTTATCAGAGTACTAACAAGACAGTGAAGAATTACTAGCCAAGAGCTTGGTGATAGCAGAAAAGGATAGCAATGAGCCTGGTTTCGGAACTTATTTTCCTCTGGATTATTTCATAAAATTGGTATTTATTTCATAAAACTGATATTAGTGGTTGAGACAGTTAGCAGGATCTGTTGATGATCTCTCAGACCCAGAGGGAGAAAAAATAAGATTGTAACTCACAGTTGTAGGGGTTGGAGACTTTATGAAATTCACCTGAGGAGTAAGGGTAAACTAAAAGTACAGTGGATGTCTTATGGACTGCAGTCAATCTGTGAGTCATCTCAATGGTCCAGAGAACTCAATTCCTGAAACTTGATGATAGTGAATCTAGATTTCTAGTGACTCAAGAGGCCTGGCAGAAATCAGTGAAAGTCCACAGTAAAGCAAGAAAACATCTTTTCAAACCTAAAATTATATCTACAAATATACTTCAGATCAATATATGGTACATGCTCAAAGAAAATCAGGCATATGAAGACACAAAATAGCATGAATGAGAAACAACCATAATCACAGATAAAAGAAATAGAGAGGAAATTACTGGAATATTCAGACTTGTGTCAAAAATATGCTTTGTTCTAAGAGATAAAATTGAAACAATATTTTTTGCATACGATATAGCTATACAATCATTATTAAAGATCAGGACTACTGGATTACAGCTCAACACTTTCCAGTATTTCCTTCTAGCTGTTCTAATAGCACAGATACTAAACAGAAATGTCTATATGATGAGTCAGTAGTCATAATCATTTGAAACTCTGTATTTTAAAAGACATAACACATTTTATAATAATATAAATAGAAATCCTAAAATTGAAAAATATAAAAATTAAGAATCACCTTATTTTGTTAAGATTTGAATGGAAATTTTTACATCATTTTCTTTCAAATTTCCATTTATGTATGATATGTCTTTCTTTAAAAGTGTCTTTCATAAACAATAAATGGTTGTGTTTTAAATGCCCTTTTATTCAGGGGTCTTTGGTTAAATAGTTTTATTATTCCTCACCTGCTCTTATTTAAAATTGTTAGTAAAAGGATGTGAGAGTAAAATGTCCAAATTTATGCAAACAGAGGAGGTGGGAGTAAGAGAAAAACATTTTTTAATGTTCATCCAAACAAAAGAAAGCAAAAGAAATAAATGGAACATAAAACAAGAGAAACCAATAGAAAGCATATATAGGATGATAGATTTAAACCCAAATGTATCAGTTATTTCATTTAAATTATATAAGCAAAATACTCCAATGTGAAGTCAAAGATTGTTAGATCAAATAAAAATAAAGCACATTAACCAAGTGTTAACAAAAGACATGTCTAAAACATTAAAAATTAAAATAAATATGTATTGAATTATCTTATGTGCAGACAGTAACAAAAATGAAAGCAAATGTAGCTATAATAATAGCAGAAAAATATTTAATGTAAAAATTTTTGTGATAAATTGGAAAAATTTTTGTCTTACATTATTTTATTCATTATAGTATATATATGCAGATCCACTCTATGTACAATAATCGGGCTCTATCAAATAATCATACCAAGGCATTCTATTGCTAAACTACCCCCTAACAGATTTAGGTAAAATTAGTTATCTGTGCACTTCACATCAGAGGCTACGAAGCACTTGAGACTTTGTTATTGATTTCAGTTTTGAGGCCATACACACAATTCAAAATATACATTAACTGGGTTGAGGCAATAAAAGTGGACTGAAAGAAACCACAGCGTTCAGAACAATTAAATTGTGTATTTCACTTGCACTAGAGCCATAACGTCAATAGCAAACACTGTGCGTTATCTCACAGCTCTTTTATTGTGGTGCGAGGTGCGTCTGCACATCTAAGGTGACTGCACAGCGGGTGAGGAAACAGCTGATGCGACCTGCTGGAGGCGTCGCCAGGGCTCACTGCTTTTCTGTCTCTCTTTTCTTGGGTTCCTGTTTGTTTTTATCAGCCAGGGTGGCCTTGATCCCATCTTCAGCCAGCAGGGAGCGGTGCAGTTTCGCAGGAGGAAGGCAGAGCTCCTTGGCGGTATCTGTGTTTTTGACGGCCGAGCCTTCTTCAGCCGTTTTCCCTTTCACTCATTCAGTGGCTAACGAGCTGGAGGGAGTCGCAGAACCACAGCCCAATGTTCTGAACCTGGAATCCACAACCTTCCCCTTTTCATCCACTTGAATCTGTAATTTCATTACAGCACCACAAGCTGTAGCCCCCACTAATCCAGTTCCAACATTTTTAGATGTCTTGTCAAGGGACCCCCTCCATTTCTAGGATTTTCATAATGATCAACAACCTTCTTGGGATAGAGTCGCGCGGGGGCTGTATATGGCTCCGCAACAGCAAGGCCGCCGCCGCCTGCCTGAGACCGCCCGCCCCGGCCGCCGCCACCCTGCGGGGACGCGCTTACGCCAGCCCGGAGCAAGGCCCGAGATCAGGAAGGCTTCTTAATAACTGAAGTTGTAATTCAATAGGACATCGAAAACAAATCTAAATTTGTATGCATCAGCTAACAAAGCATCAAAAATACTTAAAACAGAAACAACAAACAATGACGGAAAAAGAAGAAAATCTAAAACTATAGTGGGCAATATTGACATAGCTCTTCCAGTATAATTGAGTAAAAAGGTCTGTATCAATAATATTATAGACTTGAAAATCATGATTAACAAAATTGACAGGTGTATACAATATTGTACGAAAATACGCATTGTTTTAAAGTACTCAGAGAATATTTAGCAAAACTAACTACATACTGGCCTATGAAACAAATGTCAGCAAATTTGAAAAGATTGAAATCCTACTGAATATGTTTTCTCACCAAAGATAGTCATTATTAGCTAAAAATTATCAATTAAAGAAATCTTTATGTTGGCAAATAAGAAAGACATTTTTAAGTAATGCAGGGGTCAAACAAAATACCAAGGGTGAATAAAAATTACCTTTAGTTTAATAATAGCAAGAATACTACATATCAAACCTAGTGGAAAGTATTTCAGAACCGCTTAGAAATTTATAGAAACTTATAAGCCTTAAATTCATATATTAAAAAAGAAATAAAGCACCTGAAATAAATATATTAATCCACTGGGAAGAAAGTAAAGAACACAAAATAAACCCAAAGAAAGTAAAAAGAAAAAAGAAACAAATATGAAGTTAAAAAAAAAAAGTTTGCTAATGAATTAGTAAATAATGAATACTATAAAATGTCAACAAAGTCAAAAGAGTTCTTTGAAAATACTAATGAAATTAATAAACTATTAGTGAGAATGATATGAATAAAAGACAAAGCAAGCATAATCAATATTAGGAATGCAAAATTTAAGGTATAGATTTTAAGAGAAGTAATAATTTTTTGCCATATTTCAATGAAATGAATAAATTCTCAATGCTTGCACACAAACAGAGCCTATGAATAGTCATATAACTCTCAAAGAAATTGAATTAAGACATTTCTGTGTAAAAGAAAGCAGAATTCCCAGTTCACTGGCAACTTCTCCCCACAATTTAGGAAGATATATCAATGTATCACAAATTTCTCTGGAGAATAGAGAAAGTTACATTTCCAACCTCATTAAATGGGACAAATATGACTTTAATACTAAAATCTGACAAGGGTTTTAGAGGAAAAAATTTGGAAGTCAATCTCAGTAAATCTTTCACAATCTATTAGCAAACAAGCACATGAAGACATTAAAAGGATTCTTTAAGATTGATGAGCAATTCTCCTTGAGATCATTTGAGCACTAACCAGGTGATGCTTGACCAATTGGTTTATTTCAGAAAGCAAAATTGATTTAATATTAGAAAGTCAATAACATAAATGTTTATATTGCACAAAATAAGAGAAAACCTCTAAATCTCTATTATTACCTCCATAAATGAAGAAAATTACTTAAAATTCAACATCCACTAATTTAAAAAATGACTACACACTGTGAATGCATGGAAATTTCATTATTATGATAAAGAGTTTTCCAAATAGCATATAACAAATATTTTGTTTATTGGTGAAGTATTGAACTTTCTATTTGAATTCAAGAGTTAAACAAGTATCCTCACCATTTCCTCTTCTATTTTACAAGATACAGGAGTAGGGTAAGAAGAATAAAGTTACATAAGGATGAAAATATATGAATAACATTAACATGATATGATTGTCTACAGAGTAAAAAACACAAAAGAAACTAGCAATGATCTATTGTTTCAATGTGGTGGCAGCTGGGTTTTCACTTCATGATAATTCATTAAGTTCTGAATTTTGTTTTATGCTCATTTCTCTTGCATGCTAGTTGTTGCAATTAAAAATGATTAAAAAAGAAAAAAAAGATGATATCAGACCTATAGCTATTGACTTGGGGTGGAGGGAATGTTATAAAGTCAGAAATTTAATACAGAATTATGATGGTATTTGTGCCAGTTTGGCTGTATTATGTCACCCAAAATGCCATTATCTTTGATGCAATCTTGTGTGGCAGCCCTGTTAGTGTTGATTTGGTTGGTACCTTTGGATTAGGTTGCTTCCGTGGAGATGTAACCCACCCACTGTAGGTAATAACTCTGATGAGATAACTTCTATGGAGGTGTGGCCCTGCCCTTTCAATGTGGGCCTTGATTAGTTTACTAGAGCACTATATGAGAGCTCAGACAGAAGGATCTTGCTGCTGCAGCCAAGAGAGACACCTGGAAGAACACACAGGAGCTGGGAGTGGAGCTGGATCACAACCTGAGATCAGCAGATGACAGCCACGTGCATTCCCAGCTAACAGAGGTTTTCCAGATGCCATTGGCCTTCCTTTGGTGAAGGTGTACTTGCAGCAATGCCTTCATTTGGACATTTTCATGGACTTCAGACTGTAACTTTGTAACCAAATAAACCCCCTTTATAAAAGCCAATCCATTTCTGGTGTTTTGCAAAATGGCAGTATTAGCAAACTGTAACAGTATTAATATTCAAAAGTAGCTTAAATATAGTCAGATATACAAAGATAATATATCTCTTAATTTATTCCTCAAAAATAATTATTTGAAGCTCTACTCTAATTGAATGAGAGCCCCAGCAAAACAAAGAATGAATAAGTGATAGCGTAAATGGTGGTGATAGCCTTTGCAATTTAAAAAAAAAGCATTTCCAGAATAATCCAAAAAGTTATGCTCAACCATGTGAAACTTAACATACATCCACACAGTTATTATGAGAAAGGTTAAGGACAATTCTCTCTGTTTTACAATATTAGCGACAAATAAGCACATACATTATACAATCTAACTCACTATATATATATATATATGTATGTGTATATATATATATGGAATTCTGACTTTTATTATCTGGATATTATTGTCCCATGGAACATTTTTAAAATGTTAATGCTGAAGTTTTCTGCTTAGAATTCTGTATAATTCCGCAGGTATCAGTTGTTTTTGGTATCAATTTCACATGACACAGAATTTTGCTGGAAATGTGATTTGTGGATCTTAATTTTAATTTTTCCTGTGACTCTGTATCATTTCCGGGTGGCATAAGTATCTTCTCAGCCAGGCTGCCATCATGACAGCTTCTTGCCATCATCTTGCAAGAATCTTATGTTACTGGAGATGAATAAGCAAGTGGAGGCAGTGGTAGAATGTAAAGTCTGAAAAATAGTTAAGGGCCAAGTGATGAAAGACCTGATAGATATAAGGTTTTGGCTTTATTTTTATTACTATGGGAAGAAATTGATATATTTGAATGCAGGAGTGACAAGATTTGACTTTCATATCAGAAAAATCACTCACTGATATATGGAATCTAGATCACAATGGCCTATGTATTGAAGTACAGGATGATGAGTGAGTAGGCCATCTATAGAACCCAAGGTTAAGCTGATAGTGGTTTTGATTGCTGCTGATGATAGATGTCATAGGGTGTGTTTTAGTTTCCTTGGCCGTTCAAACAAATATCGTATAATGGGTCAGCTTAAACAGTGAGAATGTATTAACTCATGGTTCTGAGGCTAGGGGAAGTTCAAATCAAGGTGTCATCAAGATGGTACTTTCTTTCCAAAGACTGGCATTCTGGGGTTGGCTGCTCACAATACCTGCTCCTCTATCAGATGGCAATGCACCTGGTAGCCTCTCCTAGCCTCTCTTTCTCTTCTAGGTTCCATTGAACTTCAGCTTCTACCTGATCCATCTGTGGCTTTCTGTCTGTCTGAGATATTGAGGTTATAGCTGACAGGAATTTTTGGTGAACTAGAAATATGTGTGATGAAAAAAATAGCTACCCTAGGGCACTACAAAGGTTTGGCTTGATCATGGAGTTTCCATTTAAATATGATGAAAAAAAAACTGAAGAAGTTGGGAAGCAGAAATTTGGACTTTAGTTTTGTAAATATCAAGTTTAAGGTGATCCTTACAAACACAAATGAAAATGTTGAGTGGGCAGTTGGATGTACAATGAGAAAGAAGAGTTAAATTACAAATTTTAGACTCTTTAGGACATAGGTGACATTAAAGCTAAAAACTATAATTGATTACCTGAGAAATGAATAAATATAGGGAAAAGAACAGGGTCAAAATCAAGCTGTGTAGCTCTTGAACTTTTAATGATCAAAAGATGAGATTCTTCTTTCCAGGAAAAGTGACTAAAGAAAAGTGTTTAAGAGACTGGTAAGGTTAGAAAAGAACTGTGAAAGCAGTTTCCTAAAGACTCAAGGGAAAGTGCTTCAAGAAATAGGGAGCCACAGATTACATCAATTGCTGCTGATAAATTGGTAAGATGAGGACTACAAAATGATTGTCAATGGTAAGAGTTGCAAGTTTTCCTTTATGGATAAAACAATCCTTTTTTTTTCTCATTTTAGCCACTTTTTTTTTTTTTTTTAATAACTACTTTACTTCCAACATGTTCCTGCTCAACCCCAAGAAAATATACAGACTACAACCCAGCAAAGGGATATGAGAAACAGATAACCTAAGATAGCAACATTTCTGTGAACTTTTTCCCACCATCCCCAACAGAAATTAACAAACCATAGCCATTCCTGGGCAATCCCAGAACATTAAATTCACCCATGATAACTTATCTCTTCCCATTAGGTTAACATTCCCCATCCACTAATTGCTCTCTATCAGCAGGTCCCCTACATTCTATATTATAAACCATTTATTTTACATTTTTTGATGTTCACATTAGTGGTAGCCTATATTTCTCTTTGTGCCTGGCTTATTTCGCTCAGCATTATGTCTTCAAGGTACATCCATGTTATCACATGTTTCATGACATTGTTCCTTCTTACTGCTGTGTAGTATTCCATTGTGTGTATATGCCACATTTTATTTATCCACTCCTCTGTTGAAGGACATTTTGGTTGTTTCCATCTCTTGGAAATTGTGAACAATGCTGCTATGAACATTGGCATTTAGATATCTGTTAATCTCACTGCTTTCAGACCTTCCAGGTTGTACTGGATTATATATATTATGTCCCCCCAAAAAAGCCATGCTCTTTGATGCAGTCTTGTGGGGACAGACATATTAGTGTTGATTAAGTTGGAACATTTGGATTAGGGTGTTTCCGTGGAGATGTGCCCCACCAAACTGCAGGTGATAACTCTGGATGATTTCTGTGGAGGTGTGGCCCCACCCATTCAGCATGGGCCTTGATTAGTTTACTGGAGCGCTATATAAGCTCAGACAGAAGGAGCAAGCTTGCTACAGCCAAGAGGGACACTTTGAAGAATGCACAGGAGCTGAGAGAGGAGTTGCAGATGAGAGACAGTTTGAAAATGGCTGTTGAAAGCATACTCTAGCTCCAGAGAAGCTAAAGAGGACAAACGCCCCAAGAGCAACTAAGAGTGACACTTTTGAGGAGCTGAAGCCAGGAGAGGAAAATCCTGGGAGAAAGTCATTTTGAAACCAGAACTTGGAGCTGATGCCAGCAACGTGCCTTCTCAGCTAACAGAGGTTTTCTGGATGTCATTGGCCATCCTCCAGAGAAGGTACCTGATTGTTGATGTGTTAACCTTGGACACTTTATGGCCTTAAGACCGTAACTGTGTAATCAATTAACCCCCCTTTATAAAAGCCAGTCCATTTCTGGTGTTTTGCATTCCAGCAGCATTACCAAATGGGAACAGATTTTGATATCAAGAGGAGTGGGGTGCTGCTACATTTGCAAACACCAAATATGTTGGAACAGCTTTTTAAGTGAATAAGGGGAAGATTCTGGAAGAATTGTGAGGAGCTTGATAGAAAAGGCCTAACTGCTTTGAAGAGACTGTGGAAATATGGACTCTAAAGATACTTCTGATGAGGCCTTGAGCAGAAATGATGAATGTGTCATTGTGAACTGGAAGAAAGGTGATCCTTGTTTTAAAGTGGCAGAGAATTTGGCAAAATTGAATCCTGGTTTCAGATGGAAGACAGAATTTGAAAGTGACAAGCTTGGATACTTGGCTGATGAGATTTCAAAACTGGAAGTTGTAGATATAGCATGACTCTCCCTGCATCTTACAGTAAATGTGAGCAGAAAGAGATAAAATTAGAACTGAACTCTTGGGTTCAAAGCAACCAGAAACTGATGGTTTGGAAAATTCTGGGATTCCAAGGGGTAGAAACCCAGAAGTTACAGTCCCATGTGAGGATTTAATCAAAAATGGAACCCAACCACCGTTTCAGTACAAGCCAAGATTGGAGGTGGAGTTATCCAGAATGGATTTGTGGAAAGTCCTATTGTCTGATGGATTTGACCCCTGTGTTCTTCATGCAAACCCAACAAAATTTTTGCAAGATCTTTATAGACAGAGCTACTGCCACTCTGGACTGGAGGAGAAAAGGAACAAATTGAAGGAAAATTTCTTCAAAGACAGAGCCATGGAGTTTGAGGTCTGAAGTCAAGAGGTCTTGTGCTGGGAGAGCAGAGTGGTTGAGGGTGGGCCTTCCACCTTGATACTTAGGAATAGTTTTGCCACTCCAAGCCTCAAAGAAGGTGGAGCACATTCCCAGGGAATTGGGGAGACCCTGGCTGCCACACCACTGATCTGAAGGGGTTGAGCATGTGCCCCAGAAATGGATGAGAATCTGGGTGCTGCCCCAATGTTTGCAGAGGGTGGGGCCAAGAAGGTGGTCTCCCCAGTATGTGGATACATTGGAGCACTCACCCCAGCCTTTGGAGAGGAAAGGTCTGTGGCAAAGGCCCTTAGGAAGGGTTAGACTCCTGCTCTCTCAAGCCCGAAGGATGCAGCTCATTCTATAAATGACTCTGACTTTGAAATCTAATGGAATTTGCCCTGTGGGTTTTAGGAACTGTTTTGGCCCTGTTAACTCTGTTTTCCTTTCATTTTCTCCTTATGGCAATGGGAATGTTTATCCTATGACTGCCCCACCTTTGTATATTGGAAGCTCATAACTTTTTCCAAGTTTCATAGACTCACAGCTAAAGGAGAAGTATGCCTAAAGACTGACCACACCTGTGATTGATTTTGATCGAATCTTATACTTAACTATTGTTACTGAAATGATTTAAGTTTCTGTGATATTGTGATGGGATGAATGTATTTTGTATATGGAAAGATCATGTTTTTTGGGGGTCCAGGGGGTAGAATGTACTGCTTTGTATATTTTGTTTCCAAGAAAAATCCATGTTCTTTGATGCAGTCTTGTAAGGGCAGACATATTAGTGTTGATTAAGTTGGAATGTTTGGATTAGGGTGTTTCCATGGAGATGTGCCCCACCAAACTGCAGGTGATAACTCTGATTGGATGATTTCCATGGAAGTGTGGCTCCGCCCATTCAGCATCAGCCTTCATTAGTTTACTGGAGCACTATATAAGCTCAGACAGAAGGAGCAAGCTTGCTACAGCCAACAGGGACACTTTGAAGAATGCACAGGAGCTGAGGAGCTGCAGATGAGAGACATTTTGAAAATGGCTGTTGAAAGCAGACTCTTGCTCTGGAGAAGCTAAAGAGGACAAATGCCCCAACAGCAACTAAGAGTGACATTTTTGAGGAGCTGCAGCCTAGAAAGGAACATCTGGGGAGAAAGCCATTTTGAAACCAGAACTTGGAGCAGACGCCAGCCATGTGCCTTCCCAGCTAACAGAGGTTTTCTGGACACCATTGGCCATCCTCCAGTGAAGGTACCTGATTGCTGATGTGTTACCTTGAACACTTATGGCCTGAAGACTGTAACTGTATGAACACACATAACCCCCCTTTATAAAAACCATTCCATTTCTGGTATTTTGTATTCTGACAGCATTAGCAAACAGGAACATGGGTAAATACCAAGAAGTGCAATTGCTGGATTGAACGGAAATTCTATATCTAATTTTCTAAGGAACCATCGGACTGTCTTCCTGAGTGGCTGAACCACTATATAGTCTCAACAATAATAAATAAGAGTTCCAATTTCTCCACATCCTCTACAGCATTGTAGTTTTCTGTTTGTTTAATGGCAGCCATTCTAATTGGTGTGAGAGGGTATCTCGTTGTGGTCTTAATATGCATCTTTCTAATAGCTAGTGAAGCTGAACATTTTTTCATGTGGTTTTTGGCCATTTGTATTTCCTCTTCAGAGAACTGCCTTTTCAAATATTTTGCCCATTTTATACTTGGGCTGTCTGTACTATTGTCAGGATTTCTTTATATATGCAAAATATCAGTCTTTTGTCAGATACATGGTTTCCAAAAAAAAATTTTTTTCCCATTGAATTGGCTGCCTCTTCACCTTTTTGACAAATTCCTTTGAGGTACAGAAACTTCCAAGTTTGAGAAGAACCCATTTATCTAATTTTTCTTTTGTTGCTGGTGCTTTGGGTGTAAGGTCTAGGTAGTGACAACCTAATACAAGGTCTTGAAGATTTTTCCCTACATTATCTTTAAGAGTTTTACAGTACTGTCTTTTATATTGAGGTCTTTGATTCACTTGGAGTTAACTTTTGTGTAGGGTGTGAGGTAGGGGCCCTCTTTCATTCTTTTGGATATGGATATCCAACTCTCCCAGCCCCATTTGTTGAAAAGACTGTTATGTCTCAGTTCAGTGGCTTTGGGGGCCTTATCAAAGATCAGTTGGCCATAGATCTGGGGTTCTATTTCTGAATTCTCAATTCAATTCCATTGATCAATATGTCCATTTGGGCCAGTACCATGCTGTTTTCACTACTGTGGCTTTATAATAAGCTTCAAAGTCAGGGAGTGTAAGTTCTCCCACTTTGTTTTTCTTTTTTAGAGTGATTTTAGCAATTAAAGCATCTTCCCTTTCCAAATGAATTTGATAACTAGCTTTTCCAAGTCTGCAATTTGTTGTTGGAATTTTTCTTGGGATTGCAATGAATCTGTAGATTAGTTCAGGTAGAATTGACATCTTAATGACATTTAGCCTTCCTATCCAGGAATATGGACTATTTTTCCGTCTTTTAAGGTCCCCTTCTATTTCTTTTAGTAGAGTTAAGTAGTTTTCTTTGTATAGGTCTTTTACATCTTGGGTTAAGTTTATTCCTAGCTACTTGATTTTTTTAGTTGCTATTGAAAATGGTATTTTTTTCTTGAGTGTCTCTTCACTTCATTCATCTCTAGTGTATAGAAACAATGCTGACTTATGTGCATTAATCTTGTGTCCTGCTACTTTGCTAAATTTGTTTATTAGCTCTAGTAGCTGTATTGTCGATTTCTCAGGGTTTTCCAGATATAAGATCATATCATCTGCAAATAATGACAGTTTTACTTCTTCCTTTCCAATTTGGGTGCCTTTTATTTTTTTTTTAACTTGCCTGATTGCCCTGGCTAGCATTTCTAGCACAATGTTGAATAACAGTGGTGACAGCAGGCATCTTTGTCTTATTCTTGATCTTAGAGGGAAGGCTTTCAGTCTCTTGCCATTGAGCACTATACTGGCTGTGTTTTTTTCATATATGCTCTTTATCAAATTGAGGATGTTTCCTTCAATTCCTACCTTTTGAAGTGTTTTTATCAAAAAGGGGATGTTGGATTTTGTCGAATGCTTTTTCAGCATCTATTGAGATGATCATTTGATTTTTCTTTTCTGATTTGTTAATTTGTTGTAATACATTGATTGATTTTCTTATGTTGAAACATCCTTGCATGCCTGAAATGAACCCCACTTGGTCATGGTGTGTGATTTTCTTTTAATGTGTCTTTGGATTCGATTTGCAGGTATTTTGTTGAGAATTTTTGCATCTATACTCTTTAGGGAGATTGGCCTATAGTTTTCCTCTTTTGTGGCATCTTTGCCTCATTTTGGTATTAGATTTATGTCAGCTTCATAGAATGTGTTAGGTAGTATTCCATTTTCTTCAATGTTTTGAAAGAGTTGAAGTAAGATTTGTGCCAGTTCTTTTTGGAAAGTTTGGTAGAATTCCCTGTGAAGCCATGTGGCCATGGGCATTTATTTGTGGGAAGTTTTTTGATGGATGATTGGATCTCTTTGATTGTGATTGGTTGGTTGAGGTCTTCTATTTCTTCTCTGGTCAGTCTAGGTTGTTCATATGTTTCCAAGAAATTGTCCATTTCTCTACATTATCCAGTTTGTTGTCACACAGCTGTTCATAGTATCCTCTTATATATTTTTTTAATTTTTGGGGATCTGCAGTAATGTCACATTTCTCATTCATTATTTTGTTTATTTGGGTCTTCTCTCTTTCTGATTTTGTCAGTCTAGCTAGAGGCTTGTCAATCTTTATCTTCTCAAAGAACCAACTTTTGGTGTTATTAATTCTATTTTTTTTGTTCTCTGTGTCATTTATTTCACCTTTAATCCATATGATTTCCTTTCTTTTACTTGGTTTAGGATTAGTTTGCTGTTCATTTTCTAGCTTTTTCAGTTGCTTCATTAGTTCTTTGATTTTAGCTCTTTCCTCCTTTTTGATGTAAGCATTTAGTGCTATAAATTTCCCCATCAGTACCACTTTTGCTGCATCCCATAGGATTTGATATGCTGTTTTCTCATTGTTATTCATCTCTATATATTTAGCAATTTCTCTTGCTGTTTATTCCTTAACCCACTGATTGCCTAGAAGTCTTTTGTTTAATATCCAGGTATTTGTGTGTTTTCTAAGTCTCTGTTGGTTATTGATTTCTAATTGTATTCCACTGTGGTCAGAGAATGAGCTTTGAATAATTTCAGTTTTTTAAAATTTATTGAGACTTGTTTTATGTTCCAACATATGATATATTCTGGAGAAAATTCTGTGAGCACTAGAGAAGTATGTGTATCCTGGAGATTTGCAATGTAATGTTCTATATATGTCTGTTAAATCAAATTCATTTATAGGACTGTTTAGGTTTTCAATTTCCTTTTTGGTCTTCCGTCTAGTTGATCTATCTATGGGAGAGAGTGATGTGTTGATGTTCCCACAATTATTTTGGAAACATCAATTTCTTCCTTTAGTTTTGCCAATGTTTGTCTCATGTGTTTTGTGGCACCTTGACTGGGTGCATAAACACTTATGATTGTTATTTCTTCTTGTGGAATTGCCCCTTTTATTAGTATGTAGTGGTCTTCTTTGTCTCTCATAACATCCTTGCATTTAAAGTCTATTTTATCAGAGATTAATATTACTACTCCTGCTTTCTTTTGGCTGTAGCTTGCATGAAATATTTTTTCCATCCTTTCACTTTCAATTTCTTTGTGTCCCTGTGTCTAAGATGAATCACTAGTATGCAACATATTGATGGTTGTTCTAGTTTGCTAATGCTGCCAGAATACAATACACCAGAAATGGACTGGCTTTTATAAAGGGGGTTTATTTGGTTACACAGTTACAGTCTTAAGGTCATAAGTGTCCAAGGTAAGACATCAACAATCAGGTACCTTCACTGGAGGATGGCCAATGGCATCCGGAAAACCTCTGTTAGCTGGGAAGGCATGTGGCTGGCATCTGCTCCATGTTCTGGTTTCAAAATGGCTTTCTCCCAGGATGATCCTCTCTAGGCTTCAGTTCCTCAAAAATGTCACTCTTAGTTGCTCTTGGGGTGTTTGTCCTCTCTTAGCTTCTCTGGAGCAAGAGTCTGCTCTTAAGAGCCATCTTC
This sequence comes from Choloepus didactylus, assembly GCF_015220235.1. Taxonomy (NCBI): domain Eukaryota; kingdom Metazoa; phylum Chordata; class Mammalia; order Pilosa; family Megalonychidae; genus Choloepus; species Choloepus didactylus. The sequence goes on along the minus strand of NC_051320.1, from coordinate 6,003,073 downwards.
AAACTGTCTCTCATCTTCAGCTACTCTTTCAGCTTCTGTGCATTCTTCAAAGTGTCCCTCTTGGCTGTAGCAAGCTTGCTCCTTCTGTCTGAGCTTACATAGTGCTCCAGTAACTAATGAAAGCCTATGGTGTATGGCAGGGCCACACCTCCATGGAAATTATCCAAGCAGAGTTATCACCCACAGTTGGGTGGGGTTCATTTCCATGGAAACAACCTAATCCAAACATTCCAATGTAATCCCCACTAATATGTCTGACTCCACAAGATTACATCAAAGATAATGGCATTTTGTGGGACATAATATATCCAATCCAGCACAATGGCTCATATTTTTTTGATCCATTCTGCCAATCTATATTTTTTAATTGGGGAGTTTACTCCATTTACATTCAACATTATTACTGTGAAGGCATTTCTTGAATCAGCCATATTATCCTTTGATTTATGTTTGTTGGCTATATTTTCTCCCTTTCTCTCTTAATGTCCTTTAATGTACTCATATTGAATCTCTTTAGTACTGAACCTTTCTCCATCTCTCTCTCTTTCCTTTGTTTCTCTGTTGGTATGGCTCCCTTTAGTACCTCAATTAGGGCAGATGTCTTAGGAAATTCTCTCAGCATTTGTTTGTTTGTGAAACATTTAAGCTCTACATCAAATTTGAAGGAGAGCTTTGCTGGATAAAGTATTCTTGGTTGGCAATTTTTCTCTTAGAATTTTAAACATGTAATGCCACTGCCTTCTCACCTCCATGGTGGCCACTGAGTAGTCACTACTTAGTCTTACACTGTTCCTTTGCAAGTGGTGAATTGCTTTTCTCTTGCTGCTTTCAGAACTTGCCCCTCTCTTCGGTATTTGACAGTCTGATCAGAATATGTCTTGGGGTATGTTTATTTGGATTTATTCTATTTGGAATTTGCTGGGCATTTATGATTTGTGTATTTATGTTGTTTAGAAGGTTTGGGAAGTTTTCCCCAAGAATTTCTTTGAATACTCTTCCTACACCTTTACCCTTTTCTTCCCCTTCTGGAACATTAATGATTCTTATATTTAGACACTTTATATTATCTGTCATAGCCCTGAGGTCCATTTCAATTTTTTCCATTTTTCCCCATTCTTTCTTTTGTTCTTTCACTCTCCATTCTGTCCTCTTCTAGGTCACTGATTCACTCTTCAGCTTCCTCTAGTGTAGTACTGTGGGTATCCAGAATCTTTTTAATTTGGTCAACAGTTTCTTTTATTTTTGTAAGGTCATCCATTTTTTAATTTACTCTTGCAATTTCTTCTTTATGCTCTTCTAGGGCCTTCTTCATGTCCTTTATATCTGTGCCATGCTCTCATTGTTTATCTTTAGTTCTCTGATTAATTGCTCCAAGTACTGTGTCTCCTCTGATCTTTTGATTTGGGTATTTGGGTTTGGGTTATCCAAAGCATCTGGTTTCTTCATAGGCTTAAAATTTTCTGTTGTTTTTGGCCCCTTGGCATTTGCTTAACTTCATAGGGTTCTTTTAGGATATGTAGACTTATTCAAACACTTATCTCTACTTTGTCAGATCTGCATCTTGGTGGCATGCACTTACTGTAACTAACCAGCAGGTGGCATCCATGAGCCACATATTCCCCTCAAGCCAGTTTTCCCCAACTTTGTGTTTTTGGTGAGTAGGGGTCTCAATCTTGTGGGGGTCCAATTGGTGCATGAAGTTTGTGTGTGTAGTTGTTGCTGCCCACTCTGAATGTGGGGCATGTCCATTCACCAGATAAAGGGAGTGTGAGCCACAGGGTCCTCACAATCACATAGTCACACCATGTAAGCCAACTAATTATGCAATTATTTTCAAGAATCAAGGCCAGTGGGTTGTGATTTCACAGCTTCAGGTATTTCCTTCTAGCTCTTCCAATACACTAAAAACTAAGAAGGGATATCTATATAGCACATAAGAATGTCCTCCAGAGTGACTTCTCAACTCTGAAATCTCTCAGCCACTGAAATTTTATTTTTGCTTCACTTCACTTTTCCTTTTGACACATACAGACTTTTACCAAGGTAACTGTGCATTGGAAAAAAGGAATTGATCAGACATTTTGGGGACTATTAGACACTGGCTCAAAAATGTCATTAATTTCAGAAGATGCAAAATCTCCCTTTGGTCCACCAGTCAAGGTAGGGGCTTATACAGGTCAGATTTTTGATGGAGTTTTGGTCCAAGTACATTTCACAGTGGGTCCCTAGAACCATTCTGTGGTTTTTCCCAAGCTCTGGAATGCATAATTGGACTAGACATACTTAGCAACTGGCATAATCCCCACATTGCTTCCCTTACTTCTGGACCCAGGACTATTATGGTAATAAAAGCCAAGTAGAAGCCACTAGAACTGCCCTTTCCTACAAAACAATGAATCAAAAGCAATAGCAGACTGCTGGAGGGATTTCAGAGATTTGTGCCACCATCAAGGACTTGAAGGATGCAATGTTTGTGTGCTGGTTTGAATCTTTTATATAACTCATAAAAGACTATGTACTTTTGATCAACTCCTGTGTGGGCAGACCTATTGTGGGTGGGACGTTTTGATTAGCTTCTTTCCATGGAGATGTAGACCATGCAACTGTGGGTGGGACCTTTTGATTAGATTATTTCCATGGAGATGTGACCCCACCCATTCAAGGTGGTTCTTAATTAGTTTACTGGATCCCTTAAGAGTGGAGAGAGAGAGAGAGAGAGAGAGAGAGAGAGAGAGAGAGAGAGAGAGAGAGAGAGAGAGAGAGAGAGAGAGGAGAGAGAGAGAGAGAGAGAGAGAGCTGACACAGACCCAGAGACACTTGGACAGAAATGACCTGGGAGAAAGAAGCACAGAAGCTAGGAGAGAAGCTGAGAGACATTTCATAGAGAAGCTAAGATGTGCAATCCAGAATTTGCCCCTGGAAGAAGCAAGCAAGGACCCACAGGAGCTGAGACAGAAGCCCAGAGATATTTTTAAGAAAGCCACTGGAATCAGGAGCTGAGGCAACACAACCAAGGAGCAAAGGACCAGCAGAGGCCTACCATGTGCCTTCCCAGCTGACAGAGGTGTTCTGGACACCATCAGCCTTTCTTCAGTGAAGATAACCTCTTGTTGATGCCTTAATTTGGACACTTTTGTGATCTAAGAACTGTAAATTTGCAAGCTAATAAATCCACTTTGTAAAAGCCAATCCATTTCTGGTATATTGCATTTTGGCAGCTTTAGCAAACCAGAACAGGTGGTGATTCCCACCACATCCCCATTCAACTCTCCTATTTGGTCTGTGCAGAAAGGAAATGGATACTGGAAGATGAAGGTAGATTATCATAAACTTAACCAGGTGATGGCTCAAATTGCAGCTGCTGTTCCAGAGATGGTATCACTGCTTGAGCAAATCAACATAGCCCCTGGTACCTGGTATTCAAGTCTTGATCAGGCAGCTGCTTTGTTCTTGATTGATGCTATTAAAGACAATAGAAGCAGTTTTTCTTCAGCTGGCAAGGTTATCACTCCACCTTCACTGTCCTACCTCAGGGACATATTAACTCTCCAGTCCTGTGTCATAATCTAGTCTGCAGGGACCTTGATCATCTCTCTCTCCCACAAGACATCCCACTGTTCTATTATACTGGTGATATAATGTTGATCAAGGACCTAGTGAACAAAAAGAAGAAACTGCTCTAGACTTATTGGTAGCACATTGCATGTCAGAGATGGGAGATATATCCAACAAAAATACAGAGACCTTCCACCTCAGTGAAGTTTCTAGATGCCCAGTGGTGTGTGGTATGTTGAGATATCCTTTCTAAGGTGAAGGATAAAATTTTGCATCTGGCTCCTCCTACAACTAAAGAGACACAATGCCTAGTCGGCCTCTTTTGGATTTTGGGGAAAACACATTCCTCATTTGGGTGTGCTACTCTGGCCCGTTTAATGAGTCACCAGAACATCTTCTAGTTTTGAGTGGGAACCAGAACAAGAGGATGCTCTGTGACAGGTCCAGACTGCTGTGAAAACTGCTCTGCCACTTTGGTCATTTTATCCAGTAGATCCAATGGTGCTGGAAGTGTCAGTGGTGAAAAGAGATGCTGTCTGGAGTCTCTGGCAGGTCCCTATAGCGAATCACATTGCAAGTCCTTGGAATTTTGGAGGAAAGCCTTGCCATCCTGTGCAGATAACTACTCTCCTTTTGAGAAACAGCTTTTGGCCTGCTACTGGTCTTTGGTAGAGAAAGGACACTTAAACATGGGCCACCAAGTTACCATGAGAACTGAGTCACCCATCATGAACTGGGTGTTTTTTTTACCTACAAAGCTATAAATTTGAGCATATGCACCAGTATTCCATAATAAAATAAAAGTGTTATACATGAGATAGGACTTAAGAAAGTTCTGAAGGCACAAGTAAGGTGCATGAGGAGGTGGACCAAATGCCCATGGCCCCCACTCCTGCTAAATTGCTGTCTCTTTCTCAGCACACATCTATGGCTTCGTGGGGAATAACTTATTATCTGTTGACTGATGCATAGAAAACTCGGGCCTGGTTTATAGATGGTTATGCACCATATACAGGTACCAGCAAAAGAGGAAATCTATAGCAATACAGCACCTTTCTGAAACATCTATGAAGAACAGTGGTGAAGGAAAATCCTTCCAGAGGATGGAACTTCAAGAGGTTTATGTGGTTGTTCATTTTGCTTGGAAGGCAAAATGGCCAGAGGTACATTTGCATACTGATTCATGGGCTGTTGCTAATGGTCTGGCTGGACAGTCAGGGACTTGGAAGGAGCATGATTGGAAAACTGGTGACAAAGAGATCTGGAGAAGAGATATGTAGATAGATCTTTCTGAGTGGGCAAAAATACATGAAGATATTTATGTCCTGCATGAATGCACACCAGAGTGTGATGTCAGCAGAGGAAGATTTTAACAATCAGGGGATAAGATGAGCCATTCTGTAAATGCCAGTTGCCCTCTTTCCTCAGCCACTTCTATCATTGCCCAATGGTTTCATGAACAAAGTGGCCATGGAGTTAGGGATGGAAGTTTTGCATGGGCTCACCAAAATGAACTTCAATTCACCAAATCCAACCTGGGTACAGCCACTGCTGAGTGCCCAATCTGCCAGCGGCAGAGACCCACTCTCAGTCTGTGATATGGCACCATTCCCTGAGGTGATCAGCCTACTACTTGTGGCAGGTTCATTACTTTGAACTGTTTCCATCATGGAAGTGACAGTGTGTTGTTCTAACTGGAATAGACACATACTCCATATATGGATTTTCCATCCTTACATGCAGTTATTCTGCCAAAACAACCATCTGTGGACTCACAGAATGCCGTATCCACCATCATGGTATTCCACACAGCATTACATCTGATCAAGGAACTCACTTCAATGCAAATGAAGTGAGGAATGGGCACATGCTCATGGAATTCACTGTTCTTACCATGTCCTGCATCATCCTGAAGCAGCTGGATTAACAGAACAGTGGAATGGTCTTTTAAGACTCAATTGCAGTGTCAACAAGGTAGCTCTATTTGCTCTGAACCAGTGTCCACTCTATGATGCTCTTTCTCCCATAGTCAAGATTCATGGATCCAGGAATCAAGGGGTAGAAATGAGAGTGGCACCCATCACTAACACCCCTAGTGATTCACTAAAAGGTTTGCTTCCTGTCGTTGCAACCTTAAGCTCTGCTGTTCTACAAGTCTTAGTTCCAGAAGGAGGAGGAGTCCACAGGAGACACAGCAATGATTACACTGAACTGGAAGTTAAGACTGCCACCTGGCCACTTTGGGCTCCTCATGCCTCTGAATCAACAGGCAAAGAAGGGAATTACTGTACTGGCTGGGGTTACTGATCCTGATTATCAAGGGGAAATAGGGCTGCTATTAAATGATGGAAGTAAAGAAGAGTTTTCCTGGAATACAGGTGATCCCCTAGGGTGTCTCTTAGTACTACCATGCCCTGTGATTAAAGTCAATTGAAAACTGCAACAAATCAATCCATACAGGACCACCCAGGGCCCAGAATTTTCAAGAATGAAGGTTAAGGTCATCCCACCAGGCAAAGAACAACGGTGAGTTGAGGTGCTTGCTGAGGGTAAAGGGAACATGGAAGAAGGTAGTTATAAGTATAAGTAATGAACACATGGCCAGTTACAGAAATGAGGACTGTAACAGTAATGAATATTTCTTCCTTCTGCTATTTGTTTGCATATGCAAATAATGAAAATATCTTTGTTTTCTTCCCTATATTATCCCCTCATCATATGCCGTCAGTTGTATTCGCTTTATGTCATAGTATTTAAGTTATAGGATATCAAGTTTAAGAATCAATGCTACTCAAGGACTTGCACCCTATTCTGGGGAGAGTTTGCTTCCAGTTGTATGCAATACAGTTGAGTATTATCAGGTGAAAATATGACTATTGTCTTTATTTAGAGATTAAGTTTGATTTAAGGAGATGTATATGGCTTCTAAGTTGACAAGGTGGGGGGCAGGCACAATGATGCTTAGGTTTATGTGTCAACTTGGCCAGGTTTTGCTGTCCATTTTGGTCAAGCAAACACTGGTCATATTGTCACTGTGAAGACATTGTGGGAATTTAAATCATCAGTAAATTGATAGCATCTGTGGTCTTAACAATTTAAAAAGTCTTGTCCAATTAGTTGAAGACTTGAAAAGGATAAGTGATGATTTCAGCAGTTAAAAGAGAGAATTTCCATTTCTATTTCAGCCAGCCAGCTTCTCTTGGAGAATTCATCAAAAATCTTCATCAGTGTCCCCAGATTACAGATTACTATGGAATTTGGGCTTGTGTAACCCCTCAGTAATGTGAAACAATTATTATAAAAATCACATAATATTTACAGATACTTCATGTCAGTTCTGTTTCCCTAGAGAACACTGACTTATTCATCAATCGCCAAAAGAATTGAAAGCAGAGATGCAAACATATTTTTATACTTATATTCATAGAAGCATTATTCACAATTGCCAAAATATGTAATCAACTCAAGTGTCTATCAACTGATGAATGGAGAAATAAAATGTGGAATATACATAGTGTAATATTATTCAGCAATCAGAAGAATGATGTTGATACATGGGACAAAATGGGTGAGCCCTGAAGACATCATTTTGAGTGAAATAAGCCAGACACAAAAGGACAAATTTTGAATGAACTCACTGATACATTCATTAAAATAAGCAAATTCATAGGGTCAAAAACTAGATTATAGTTTATCAAGGGCCAAGGTAGGGGTAGGGAATGGGGAGTTAATTCTTAAGTTTTACAGAGTTTCTGTTTGGAGTGATGGAAATGTTTTGGCAATGGATGGTGGTGATGGTAGCAAAACATTGTGAGCGTAACTAACAGCACCGAATTATGTATTTGAATTTGGTTAAAAGGAGAAATTTTAGGTTATATATATGTTACTAGAATGAAAATTTTAATAAAGTTACATAGGAGTGTACAAAAGAAATAGTGAACCCTAATGTAAATCACAGACTATAGTTAATAGTACAATTATAAAAGTGTTCTTTTATCAATTGTAACAAATGTATGACACTAATGCATGGTGATAATGGAGTGATATGTGAAAGCTCTATATTTTATGCATATTTCTGTAATCCTACAGTTTCTGTAATTAAAAAATAAAACAAGAGAAGAGATAAAATGTAATCATACAAAAATGCTTAATTAAAAATAGGCAATGCAGAAAAAGAGGGATAGAAAAGAAACAAGGTCAACAATTAACAGATAGAAAACAGTTAAAGAGATGGCAGATTTTAATCCAAATACATCAATAATCACTTTACATTTGTATGATCTGGATGCATTAGTTAAAATACAGAGAATGTCAGTTTGGTTTTCTTAAAAAAAGACCCAATAATATGCTATCTCCAAGAATATATCTTTGAATATATTTGAATGTATCTTTGAATATATATCTCAAATACATACACTTTGAATATATATCTCAAAGATAAATATAAAGACATATATCTTTATATATCTTCAAATATAACGACTCAGGTTAAAATTAAAGGGATGGAGAACGACATTATGTTAACACTAATCAAATGACAGCTGGAGTAGCTATGTTAATTTCAGAAATAGCAGACTTTAAAACAAAGATAATTATCAGGTATAAAGTGGAAAATTTAATAATTATCTAAGAATAACAGTCTTCTACATGTATGTACCTAACAAAAATGTCAAAATAATCAAGGCAATAATTGATAGAACTGAAAAGAGAAACAGATTTGAAAACTTCTGTCCACATAAAAACCTGCATGTGAATGTCTATAGCATCTTTATTCATAATGGCCCCAAACCAGAAGCAATAATGATGATCTTCAAAAGGGGAATCTATAAACAAACTGCAGTATATTCATACTATGGGGTATTAGTCAATGATCAAAAGATATGAGCTATTATTCCATGCAACAACATGGTGAATCTGATATGCATATTGCTAAGTGAAAGAGGCCAGTCTTAGAAGACTACATATGCTATGATTTCATTTGGATGACATTCTAGAAAAAGAAAAACTACAGAGATGGAAAATGGATCAATGGTTGCCAGAGATTTGGAAAGATGGAAAGGTTGAATGGGTGAAATGCAGTGGAATTGATGATAAATGACACTATGAATTTTTCAAGACCCAAAGAAATTTACAATGCCATGAGTGACCCTTAATGTATGCAAATTTAAAAAAAATCAACTACTCATGCAGGGGATCCCAGGATGGAATGCAGATGGTCATGAGAGAATCTGTGTTACAAATGTACGACACTTACTGAAGAGAGTGTGAAAAATAGTGGCACTGGCTGAGGTAACTGGAAGTGCCAAAATGATCTGTGTATGAGCCCTGTGCTCTAGTTGGTAAAGTAATTTCACATGGGTGATGTCAATTCTGAAATGGTTGTGCCTGTATACTGGGCTAGCTCTGTAAGCAAGTGTAGTATGGATGGTGGGAAGTGGGCTCCTGACTGTTGAAGTGGGATGTTACAGAGAAGCAAGGTGGAGGAAGGGGAAGGTGGAAGTCTAGAATGACCCATGTTATTGGGGATCAGAGTCTTGAACATCAATATGAACTTTTGTTTGGCTTAATATACATAGTGATGGATAGATATAGAAATAAGCATATGTGTGTATACATGGGTTAATTTACATACATACATTCCCTAGCTCTGTGCACTGAGAGTCTAGAAGCAATGAAACCCCAGTAGCAATGAGCACAGCCAATGCTCACACTGTGGTTTCTAATACCATTCTCCAATATAAGGAACTAGAGTTCCTTAGAGAAATGACTAATGCTAATGCTGGAGCAGGAAATACACAAGAAGAGCCTGAATCATCTTGTAGTTCCATAAAGTGAGAAAATACTCAAAAACAAGATGATTAGGTATGTCAAAAAAGACACAGGACCCTTCTGAAAGAACTGCCAGTGTCCAAAGTTAGAACAATTTGAGCAAAAGAAGAAATAGAGTGGTTTCAGTAGTTATGCTCTGTAAATTCACCCACTGAATACTGAAACACTGCTCCTGGGAAAGATACAGGTTCAAGTCCCTGTGAACTTCTGGACACAACATCTTCACCACCTGATCAATGCAGAACCTTATTTTATGTGTGTTTCTGTTTAAAGATGCCTTATTTAATGTATACTGTTGATTCAGTTACATTGAATTCAAGGCTAGCAGCACTATAACTCATGCCTTAGCAAAGCTTATCTAACATATTTTCTCTGTAAGGCACACCACAGCCTTCTTGCACTTAGGAACACTAGACGGCACTTCTGCACTACACCTGGGGGCCATATTTTAAACAGCAAACTCACCAACACAAAGCACTAAACTGTGAAAATGTGACACAAATATACCAGGAAAAGGACACTTGCGTACAGGATGAGAGCAGAAGCAAGAAGGCAGAGCATCACTTTGCTCAACCCCGGCTGGAAACGTGTGTGAGTGACTCATTTTTTTGCCACTTTACACACGTCCACTAATGACTGCATAATGCTGTGACTACTGATTTTGGGGTTTCAAATAAATTTTAGCAATTAAATAAATTTGTAAGCACAGAATCTGTGAATAATAAGGATTGAGTGTAATGTGGTATTGGACTACAAACCAAGGTGTAAAATGGATATCCATAATTGCTGGTATAAATATATAACTGAATTCATAGATGGGAGAGAAGAGACAAATCATCTGTACAGAAAATTCTGAATAATTATATAGATGATCTCCTCTTCCCAATGAGTATGAAGTATACTTAATAACCTGCTTCAAAAGAATACAGTATGGAAAGAGGGTAAATAACCTTATGGAGGAGAATCCTGATTCACACAGCCTCAGCCAGATGATCAAGGTCAATGATAATGAAATCATATTATAGGATGTACCTGTGATGTGATTTGATAATAATGGTACTTTAATTCTGTAAACTTCCTCCCAGAAAACTGTATACTTTATCTAGCAATTAGAAAAACACTATTCAAACCTGAATTGACAGTCATTCTACAAAATATTTGACAATTAGTCCTTAAAACTTCAAGATCATGAAAAACAAGGAAAATATGAGAAACTCATAGTCTTTAGGAGACTTATAAGGAGACATGGTAACTAAATATCAGGTGATGGCCTCGGGTTCCTGGAAGAAGTAAAGGATATTAGATAAAATCCAATGAAATCAATATAAAACATGGAGTTTTGCTAATATAAAAACTCAAGGTCAGAATAATTAAGTTAAATTTATACAGCCTACATTATTAAAGTGGCATGATTAACAATAGATCTTTTTAAGCTATATGCAGAGAGAGAATAACTCTTGTTTGTAAAGCATTATTTGGCCACTGTCTCTACAGGAAAAGTAAAAACTTTGTTATTCCAAGTATATCTTTTATATTTTATGCTATTTACAAAAGTGGATGAAGTATTGCCTTGCAGTGAAAATGGATAAAGCCATCTCCTTTTATTCAGGCTTATTATACAATCAAACATATACTAGCATAGCCACATAGATACACCATGTAGTTGATTATATAATCAAATATACACTCAGTAGCCACAGAGATACCTACAAATGGAGCCATTAAAAATTCATACATATATTTTTACCATGTAGCAATTTTTTGAACTTCATTTTCTCCAATAATCCTTTTTCACACCAAATTTTTCTCCTCCTGACTTCCCTAATTCTGTTCAGAATAACACCAAGTTCCTGGGCTTGAAATACAAGAGTTATTTCTGACTAAATCCACACAGCACTGCAGGTAGATTCATGATCTTTGAAGTCTGCAAACCATGTTTCAAATCCTGGCTTCACTTTTTCAAAATGTTAAAAAGTTATAGAACTATTTGAACTATCAAAATAATTTTTCTTTTCCTTTTATAACAACTATAATCCACCAGAATCTGTGAGAATAAAGATACCAAATTGTGCAATGGAAACCTTGGTGAAGTGATAAAAATGCTTGAGCAAACCTGAAGACAGCCTTTGTCTAGGCTACATCAGAGACCCCTAGAGAGGCAAACTTGAAGGAGAATGCTCATTCAGTGGAGAGGAAAGTTCGTACAACATTGGAGGTAAGCCCTTCATCTCTTGGCCGTTTTTAAATTTCTTGGGAAACAGGGAATTTGTCCCCCCAAACATTGTCAAGAAATTGTCTCCTTTGAAGTTTGGGGGCGTTTCTGAACACAGGAGCTGAAGTTCTGTTTCTTATACGGAAGTTCCTGGGGGCTGGGTAGGGTGGAAGACAGCTGAGGTGAGTCTAATGCTAGAGGAACTTGGGAGAAGGGTGACAGGAAGTAGGTAGGTGAAGAACAACATTATGAATGACCGATTTTGTCCCTAAATGAGCACAGAGAGTAGACTCTTGGGGTTGGAAGGCATACATTTTTCATTCTCAGGAGTCTGCCCTTTGGGAAGACAGTTAAGCTTTCACACACTCCTCATTTTGAACAGGTTGGCTAGAGGTTCTGAATTAGATGTGTCATACGACGAGTTGGCAGTATGACATGATGGGCCCAGGAAACATGAGTGGGAGGGCCAAGGGCCATGTCTCCTCCTTCCCATGGTAGCATTATTTTTTTATACAAGTATATGCAACATCTTTCCCAGAACCATGAAATCCTTTGAAAGCCTAAAAAACAGAGGTAAGAAAGGGAGTAAAACAGAGAGAGAGAGAAAAAGAGAGAGAGAGAAAAGAGCACTTTAAGTTGTATACAAAAATGAGATAATGACAATCAATGAATTTGACAGAATATTTACTGTAGAGACTGATTTTTAAATCAAAGTGACTGAAAATTATAGAACTAGACCCATTTCACTGAAGTGAGGAAGAAAAAAATGCCTACTTTAGGTACACTGTGATTCTAAGCCAAGAAAATTACATACAGGTATAAGATAAACATCTCACGTTGGGATGGGGGGGCCCATTTCTGACTGAGATCATGTTCTTGTTAAATCTGTGGGCCGTCCATAGTGTCATGTCATGTAAACTAAGAAGCAGATACCAGCATGAGGCTTGAAACCCAAGAGATTTACTGGAGGGAGTTCTTGAAAGGATAAAGGAGGGGAAGCAGGAGGAGGCAGGGAGAGTCTTCAGACCATGATCCAAGTGTGATGCCTGAGAAAGGAGAAGGGGAAGGAAGGAGCATTAGGTAAGAAGAGTCAGTCTATAACTTAGTGCTAGGAAAGTTTCAGCCAGGCTGATGGGAAGTACTTGTGTCAAGCTTCCCCTTAAAACCACTCTGTAGGGATGAACTTGCCCTGGTACCACCTGTTATGCTCAGACATTGAGTAGAAACAGCCTTGGGGAAGTGTGGACTCAACAAAGACTTAGATCCAGAGGGATGGTGGCTGGGCCAACATTTGACTATGCTCCTGAGAGCAGGAGATGTAAGTGGCACATTTCAATGGACACCTCATTAGTTAATTTGCTTTTGTTGTTTTGAGATGTTGTTCCCCAAACTTTAATGCAGGCAAAGTATAAACAAACTCATAGGGGTGTCATAAAGATTAAGTGAAATAATGAATGAAATTGATTAACTGGGGACTATGCCATGGGAATAACTTTACAACCTGATTGTCATAAATCACAAAGGCCTGGAATTACCAATTTTTATATTTCTTGTGTTAATTTTATCCTTCCAAATTTATTGCCATTACATTGACACAGGCTCCTGTAAACTCACACCAGAACTATTTTAGTATTGTAAATACTTAATGAAATGAGACTGTCTTCCTAGGAGTTCCATTTCAGGTTAGTATGTATAAGTGTGGGAGACACCTTTTCTTCCACCAAACAGAAAGAAATAACCATACAACTAAAAATAAATCATAATCTTTCTTAAAGCTATTAAAGAACTCTTATTACAAAGAATTTAAAAGAACTAAACTATAGAAAGATAAGTGCTTTCTAAGTGAGCAAGAGACAGAACATGGGCGGGGTAAAGGTTTGTGTAGTTAAAAGAAGTCTTAGGATTTAGAAGATCATATGGTATTGACATCATACAGTTTCCAAGTCTCGGACATCAGAAATCTTTAGTGTCATATCACTGTGGTCTCTTGGTTTATAAACTTATATTCATGCAGTCTTGCAAACATGCAAAGACTTGCAGTGTTGAGGTGCAGCAATCTCAGGATCTACCAGTGTCATGGTGTTTGCTTTCAGAGCTCTCTTGGAGGGAGCTGCCTGACTCACCTTTAAAACATTGGATATTAGACGTGAACCTCTATCAGGCTCCAACAGAAGTTTCAGCCAAATCCTACATAATTTAACTTTTGTTAATTGTAAAGCTATCAACCTACAAGAGCAAAAAATGCTGTGATGTAGGCCAAGAAGGAGAAAGACATTTTCTTAAGACTTGAATTCAAGGTCCTGCTAGAGGGATTGAAGTAAAAGAACTAACCCAAAACAGCTCAAAACCTAGTTGCATACTTAGTATAACATCCTGCTATAACAAAACCACACAATGGGTTGGCTTAAAAACAGGAATTTATTGGTCCACAGTTTCAGAGGCTAGAAGGCTCTCTTTCTCCTAGGGTCAGTAGCATTTAGACAGGCTGGAAATTATTGGGTTTCTTGTTTTTCCATCCCATGAGGAAGTCCTCTCCTTTCTCCTCAGGGTTTCCACTGACTTCTGGCTTCTTGTTTCTCCCCATGGTTTCTTTTCTATAAGGCATCCAGAAATGGGATTAAGACCCATCCTAATTTGGTTGGGCACACTTTAACTAAAAATAACAACATCAAAGGATTCTATTTACAATGGGTATGTCCCACAGGAATGGGATTAAGGTTAAAAGCAAACTAATTTTCCCAGGGTGTGTAACTCAATATACCACAGACATGATGGAATCAAATTGATCAGCTCTTTACACTAGCTGTATAACAGAGGGATGGGCATTCCCCATGAGAGAAAATATATATTTCAGCCCTATTTTTCTTTTGTATGCAATATATGTCATATAATCAAAAAGAATGAGGCAGGTGAAGTAGTCAAGAGAAAAGTCAGTCAATTAAACAGACCCACATATGACCCAGAGGCCGAAATCAACTCTTAGGGAGTTTTAAATAACTTTTAATATACTTAAAACATCTACAGGAATAGATGGATATAATGGGTAAAGCAAAAAGGATTTTCAGGAGCAATCTAGAAACTCTGAGAAACAAATCTTGAAACTAAGAAATGTAACTAAAATTCAAAATTCTCTAATGGGAATAATAGAAGATTGAACTCAAAAGAAGAACAGATCAGTGAACTTGAAGCAGATTCATAGAAATTATGTAAACTGAATAATGGAGGAAAAAAGAAAGATAGTAAAGATAAATTAAATAGAGCCTCAGTGACCTATGAGACAGTATCAAGCAGACAAACATTGGGCTAATGGGACTCCCAGGAGGGATGGGAGAGAATGGGGAAAAATCAATATTTGAAGCAAGACTGATAGAAGAATTTTCTAATTTGATTCAGCAACTCACAGATCCCGCAAGTTTAAAAACTTTTAACAGGACAAATGCACAAAACACAAAACCCAGGCCATTTTTCATCTTTTTTTAAAAACCACTTTAAGATTGTTTAAGTAAAAGTAAGAGAAACCCAACTTTAGTGATTTAACTTTTTCCCACAAGTGAAGAAATCTAGACCCATGCAGTCTATTCCACTGCTCAAGGAACTCATCAAGGACCCAAGCACTTCTAGCTTTCTGCTTGCTTTCCTTGCTATGTGTCTATCAGTCTTCTGCTCACAAGATGGCTGCTCTACTCCTGGCCTCACCTCTGCATTCCTACCAGGAAAAGGGAAGAAGAAGAAAGCATGCATGTGAGCTCTGTCTACTTATGTTCTGGTCTGCTAGAGTTACTGGAATTAAATATACCAGAAATGGATTGGCTTTTACAAGTGGGGCTTCTTTGGTTCACAGATTTACAGTTCTAAGGTCATGAAAATGTCCCAATTAAGGCATCAGTAGGATGATACCTTCTCTGAAGAAAGGCCAATGGCATCTGCAGTTCCTTTGACACATGGGAAATCACATGGCCAGAGTCTGCTTGTCATCTCCTGGGTTTAGCTTCTGGTTTCCATGGCTTCCTCCCGTATGTCTCTCAGTTTCTGTCTTAGCTTACCTCTTAGTTTCTCCCAGGGGCAAACTCTGGATTACATATCTTAGCTTCTCTGAGCTCTCTCCAAAATGTCTCTGCCTTTTATCATCTCATAAAGGACTCCACAAGGGGACTAAGACCCACCTTGAATGGGTGGGGTCACATTTCCAAGGAAACAACACAATCAAAAGGTCCCACTCACAACAGGTCTGCCCCCATAAGATTGGGTTTAAAGAACATAGTCTTTTCTGGGGCACATAATAGATTCAAACCAGCACAACTTATTAAAATTAAAATATGCTGTCTTCAGAAGTTCCACTAATAGATTCAGTTCCATGTCTTACCTTGGCTGGAGAAGTGATTGGGTACCAAGATATCTTGGAAAACATTTGTGGTTTTGAAGCTAAGGAAGAAGGAAAAGGCAGATATTGAATATCCCAGGGGCAATGCCTACCAGAGTCCATTCCTTTTTTATTTATTTTTTTAAAGAAAACAACCACAAACATAGGGCATAAAGAAAAGGGAAGGGGGGCAAAGGAGAAGCATTGGCCTCCAGTAAATTTCAAATCCTGCAGTGTAGATTACTCTAGAATCTCTGATTTAACGCTGAGATAATTTCTCAGTCAGCCAGTCAAGTAACTTGATCCCATTCTCTGGGAGACCTCATGTTTGTTTCTTTCACTGGTGTATCTTATAAGAGTAATGGCAAGTTGAACACTACTTTGGGGCCTTTAGCACTCAAGGATTCTTTGGCAGGATACATACTCAAAAACATGAAAAGCAATAACAATAAACAAACATAAATAAATAAATATTAGTAAGCACTTAGTCTGTTTCATGTCAGTTTTGCAATTATACTGGGCAAGCAACTGAAGCCAGAGTTACTCCAGAGACATACTCTTTAAATTGGAAAATTCTAAAAATTTCCCTGAAGGTTTTCATGTTCTTGCTCAATGCCTACAACCTAAGCTTAATGACTTTTGCTTTAAGACAACTAAGTAAAGAATGCAACTGTGAAGGCAACTGTTTCCAATTATATTTGGCTACTGGACTCATTCCTATTGCTTGGAAAAGAACTATGAATAGGAGAATTTGACAACTTGAAGGGATTATAATCTTACTTCCAATTAAAGCTGCTCATTCACAGACAATGCTTATATTAAACTGAAATTATGAAATTAAAATATTTCAAGTAAAAAAATGTTTGAGTATTGGAAATTTCACATTGTTCAGCCTAGTAATACCCTATGTTTTAGTTACAAAATGTTTGAGATTTTTTGTGGTACCCTCAGTCATTCTGTATTGCAGGGCAGAGAAAGAATCAGTCTTAGTAAAGAGTATTTCCTACAATCAATGTTTACAAATTGGATGGTTTTAGTTTGAGTTAAGTCATCCCTGGTAAAACTTGCTGGTATGCATCAATATTCTGAATTTTGTCTACCGATTTTCTACCACTAACACTTTGGTTGGCACACAGAAAAAGATACATTAGCCAAAAATTAATTGAATATTTTGCCACTGAATAAGTCACAAGTTTTCCAGCTGGAATATTTGAGTGGTTATTGTTAATATCCTCATTTCCTTATCTCATTTTTTTTATTCAGTTTTACTGAGATATATTCATATATCCTATAATCATCCACATTGTACAGACAGTTGTGATCAATTGTTCATAATATCATCATATAGTTGTGCATTCATCACCAAAATCAATTTTTGAACGTTTTCTCTACTCAAAAAATAAAAAAAATAAAACAATAAAAATACGAGTAAAGAATAATATCAAAACATCCCACCCCTGCTATTATTCATTTACTTTTTTACCCCCATTTTTCTACTTATCTTTCCATAGACTGGATAAAGGGAATACAAACCACAAGTTTTCACAATTGCACAGTCACACCATGGAAGATACATAGTTATACAATCATCTTCAAAAATCAAGGCTTCTGGGTTGCAGTTCAACAGCTTCAGGTACTTCTTTCTAGCTATTCCAATACACTAAAAACTAAAAGGGGTGTCTATATAATGCATAAGAATAACTTCCAGAATGCCCTCTTGACTCTATTTGAAATCTCTCAGCCTCTGAAACTCTATTTTGTCTCATTTCTCTTCCCCTTTTTAGCTGAGAAGTCTTTTTCAGTCCCACGATGCTGGATCTAGGTTCATCCCTGGAAGCCATTTCCCATGTTTCCAGGGAGAATTATGCTCCTGGGAGTCATGTCCCATGCAGAGGGGAGGGCAGTGAATTTACCTGCTAAGTGGATGAGAGACAGGCCGCATCTAAACAACAAGAGTTTCTCTGGGGGTGACTCTTAGGCATAATTATGAGTAGGCTTAGCCTCTCCTTTGCAGTAACAAGCTTCGTAAGGCAAGCCCCAAGATCGAGGACTTAGGCTTCTGAATTGGTAGTCCCCAATGTTTCTGAGAATATCAGTATTTCCTCAGCTGGGGAAGTTTAATATTTCCACATTTTCCACCAGCAACAGTGAATAAGTACTTCCCTCTCTCCACTTTTCCTCCAGCACTTGTATCCTTCTGTTTATTTTTCTCTGCAATTTTATGGAGATATATTTATATACCATACAATCATCCATGGTGTAAAATCAGTTGTTCAGAGTATGATCATATAGTTGTGAATTTATCACCCCACTCAGCCCTTGAACACATTTATTAATCCAAAAAATATTAAAATAAGAATATAAAAAGATAAAAGAAAAAAATAAAAATAAAATAAAACACCATAAAAAGGTCAGACACCACCACCACCACCAAGAATCCATACCCCTCCTTCATATCCCCCTCTTAAAGACATTTATCTTTGGTATATTGCCTTTATTACAATTAATGGAATCATATTACAATAATACTGTTAACTATATACCCTAGTTTTCCTTAATTATATTTTCCCCCAATACCATCCCATTCTCAACATTTTCAAAGTTGATATTCGTTTGTTCTCCCACATGTAAAAATATTTTTATGTATGTACATTTAATCACCATCATTGACCACTCTAGATTTTACTAAATTACACAGTCCCAGTCTTCTGTCTGTCTTTCTGGTGTCATACATGTCCCTAGCCTTCCTCTTTTAACTTTACTGACAGTCATCCTTGTTCAATGTACTTACAATATTGTTCTACCATCACACAGTATTGTGCTACCCATTTTTCAATCTGTACAATCAATCTTATTGAACATCCTATACTCCTTCAGCATCAAAAGCCTAATCTCTACCCTTGTTCTATCTCCTGATAAACTGTGTTCTCTCATTGAGCTGTTTCCTCTCTTGGAAATAAAGAATAGTGCCACTATAAAAAATGGTTTACAAATGTCTCTTTGTGTCTTAGCCTACAGTTGCTCTGAGTATATACCTAGTAAAGGAATTCCTGGATCACACAGCAATTTTAAACTTAGTTTCCTGAGGAACTGTCACACTGTCTTCCAGAGTGGCTGCACCATTCCACATCCCAAGCAACATTGAATAAGTCTGCTTCTTTCTTCCATCTTCTCCAGTATTTGTAATTTTTTTTATCATGACCATTCAAGTAGGTGTAAGATGATTTGTCAGTGTGGCTTTGATTTGCATTTCCCTTATAGTCAGTGAAGTTGAGAAACTTTTCATTAAGTTTTTGAGCCATTTATATTTCCTCTTCAGAAAAGTGTCTGTCCATGCCTTTTGCCCATTTTTAAAATTGGGTTGTCTTTTTATTGTTGAGTTGAAGGATATCTTTATAATGGATACTAAATTCTTATCTGATATGTGGTTTTCAAATATTGTCTCGCATTGCAGAGGCTGCCTTTTTGCTTTTCTGACAAAGTTCTTTGATGTACAAAAGCATTTAATTTTGAGGAAATCCCATTTATCTATTTCTTCTTTCATTGCTTGTGCTTTGGGTGTAAGGTCTAGAAACCCACCTCCTATCGCAAGATCTTTAAAATATTTCCCTACATTGTCTTCTAAAAGTTTTATGGTTAGTTCTAATGTTTAGGCTTTGATTCATTTCAAGTTAATTTTTGTATAAGGTGTGAGATAGGAGTCCTGTCTCATTCTGTTGGAGATGGATATCCAGTTCTTCAAACATCATTTACTGAAGAGGCTGCTCTGTACCAGTTGCAATGACTTGACCACCTTATGAAAGAGCAATTGTCCATAGATGAAATGATATATTTCTGAATACTCAATTCAATTCCATTTGTCAGTATATCTATCCTTATGCCAGTACCATGCTGTTTTGACCACAGTAGCTTTGAAATATGATTCAAAGTCAGATAGTGTGAGACCCTACCACTTCATTCATCTTTCCAAAGATATTTTTGTCTATTTGGGTCACCTTGCCCTTCCAGATAGATTTGGTTTTGGTTTTTCGATTTCTGCAAAGAAGTTGATGGTATTTTAATTTGCATTGCATTGAATGTATAAATAACTTAGGTAGAATTGACATCTTAACCAAATTTAGTCTTCCAATCCACAAACATGGTATGATCTTCCATTTTTTTAGGTCCTGTTTGATTTCTTTTAGCAATTTCTTGTAGTTTTCTGTGTATCAGTCTTTTGTAGCCTTGGTTAAGTTTGTTCCTAATTACGCGATTCTTTTGGTTGTTATTGTAAATGGAATATTTTTTTCTTGCTTTCCTCTTCATGTTGATCATTACTGGTGCATAGAAACACTACTAATTTTTGTATATTGATCTTTTATATTCATTTATTAGCTCTAATAGTTTGGCTGTACATTTTTCAGGCTTTTCTAAATATAGGATCATGTCACCTGCAAACTGAAAGTTTTACTTCTTCTTCTCCAATCTGGTTGCCTTATATTTCTTTTACTTGCCTAATTGCTCTACCTAATACTTCCAGCACAATGTTGAATAACAGTGGTGACAGTAGGCATCCTTGTCTTGTTTCTGATCTTAGAAGGAAAGATTTCAGTCTTTTGCCATTGAGTATGACATCAGTTGTGCGTTTTTCATATATTGCCTTTATCATATTGAGAAAGGTACCTTCTATTCCTATCTTTTTGAGCATATTAATCCAGAAGGATGCTGAATTTGTCAAATGCCTTTTCTGCATCTAATGAGATGATCACCTGTTTTTTCTGCTTTTATTTATTGATATGGTGTATTACATTAATTGATTTTCCTGTGTTGAATGAACCTTGCATACCTGGAATAAATCCCACTTGGTCATGGTGTACAATTCTTTTAATGTGCTGGTGGATTAGATTTGTGAGGATTTTCTTGAGCGTTTTTGCATCTATATTCATTAAAGAGATTGGTCTACAATTTTTATTTTTTTGTAGTATCTTTGTCTTGCTTTGGTAATAGGGTGATGTTGGCTTCATAGAAAGAGTTAGGGGCCTCTCCCTTCTCTTCAAATTTTTGAAGCATTTAAGAAAGATTGGTATTAATTCTTTCTTGAATGCTTGGTATAATTCACATGTGAAGCCATCTGGTCCTAGGTTTTTCTTTTTGAGGAGCCTTTTGATGACTGATTCAATCTCTTTACATTTGAGTGGTTTTTTGAGGTCATCTGTTTATTCTCAGGTCAATGTTGGTTGTTCGTGCTTTTTTAGGAAGTTGGCAATTTTGTCTAAGTTGTCTAGTTTGTTAGCATATAGTTATTCATAGTATCCTCTCATTATCTTCTTAATTTCTGTGGGGCCAGTGGTTATGTCCCCTTTCCCAATCCTGGTATTATTTGCATTCTTCCTCTCTTTATTTGTTATCTTAGCTAAGGGTCCATGGATTTTATTGATTTTATCAAAGAACCAGCTTCTGGTTTTGTTGATTCTCTTTCTTGTTTTCATGTTCTCAAGTTTGTTTTTTTCTGCTCTAATCATTGTTAATTCTTTCTTCTGTTTGCTTGGAATTAGTTTTCTGTTCTTTCTCTTCTTTCCCTTCCAGGTGAGCAGTTAATTCCTTGATATTTGCTCTTTCTTCTTTTTTAAGATAGACATTTAGGGCAATAAATTTCCCTCTCAGCACCACCTTTGCTACATCCCATCAGTCTTGATATGTTGTGTTTTCATTGTCATTTGCCTTGAGATTTTTGCTAATTTGTCTTGAAGTTTCTTCCTTGTCCCATTGGTTGTTTAAGAGTGTGTTGTTCAGCCTCCATATATTTGTGAATTTTTTGGCCTTCTGCCTGTTATTTATTTCCAGCTTCATTCCATTATGATCTGAGAAAGTATTTTGTATAATATCAATATTTTTAAATTTCTCAAGACTTGCTTTTTGACCCAACATGTGGTCTATCCTGGAGAATGTTCCATATGCACTTGAGAAAAATGTGCACACTGTTGTTGAGGTGTATATTCGTAAATGTCTGTTAGGTCTAGTTCATTTATCATACTATTCAACATCTCTGTTTCCTTATTGATACTCTGGATGTTGTATCCATTGATAAGAGCAGTGTATTGAAGTCTCCAGCTGTTATTGTAGAGGTGTCTACTTCTCCTTTCAGTGTTGTCATTGTGTACCTCATGTATTTTGGGGTGCTCTGGCTTGGTGCATAAATATTTATGATTGTTATGCCTTCATGATGAATTGTTCCCTTTATTAATATATAGTGCCCTTCCTTGTCTCTTTTAATTATTGACATTTGAAGTCTAATTTGTCTGATATGAGTATAGCTACCCCTGCTCTTTTCTAGTTTTTGTTTGCATGAAATATCTATTTCCAACCTTTCACTTTCAACCAATTTTTTTCCTTGTGTCTAAGATGATCTCTTATAGACATCATGTAGTTGGGTCCCATTTTTTTTTTTTTAAATACATTCTGCCAGTCTATGTCTTTTTATTGGGGAGTTTAATCCATTAATATTCAATGTTATTAGTGTAAAGGCAGTACTTTCTCCTACGACTTTGTCTTTTGGATTTTATATGTCATTTTATTTTTCCTCTCTCATTCCTTTTACCCTGCTTGTTAGTATTGATTTCCTGCAGTCTTCTTCATATCTCTCTCTCTTCTCTTTTCCTATCAGCCTGTAGCCCTCCCTCTAGGTGTTTCTTGTAAAGGGAATTCTTTTGTTCACAAACTCTCTCAGTGTCTGTTTGTCTGAAAATGTTTTAAATTCTCCATCATTTTTGAAGGACAGTTTTGCTGGATATAGAATTCTTGGTTGGCAGTTTTTCTCTTTCAGTATCTTAAGTATATCATACCATTGCCTTCTCCCCTCCATGGTTTCTGCTGAGAAATCCCCACATAGTCTTATCAAGCTTCTCTTGTATGTGATGGATTGCTTTTCTCTTGCTGCTTTCAGAATTGTCTCTTTATCTTTGATATTTGACAATTTGATTAGTAAGTTTCTTGGAGTAGGTCTTTTCATATCTATTCTGTTTGGTATGGATATGCTGTGCTTCTTGGATCTGTACTTTTATGTCTTTCATAAGAGATAGGAAATTTTCAATGATTGTTTCCCTCCATTATTCTTTCTCTACCATTCTTCTACCCCTTTTCCCTTCTTTTCTCCTCCTCAGACACACATACTTATATATTTGTGTGCTTCATGTTGTCATTCAATTCCCTGAGCCTTTGCTTATAATTTTCCATTCTTCTCCCTATCTGTTCCTTTGTGTGTAGGATTTCAGATATAGTGTCCTCTTCACTAATTCTTTCTTCTGCCTCTTTACATCTGGTGTTGTAAGTCTCCATTGTGTTTTTCATCTCTTCTACTGTGCCTTTCATTCCCATAAGTTTCGCTTTTTTTTTTTTTTTTTTTTTTTTTGAAACTTTCAAATTCTTCCTTACTTTTGCCTGGTATCTTCTTTATAACTGTGATGGTTAGGTTCATGTGTCAACTTGACCATGTGATGGTGCCCAAGTGCCTGGTCAAGATGCACTGGCCTAACCATTACTGCAAGGACATTTGTAGCTGTTTCATACACCAGAAGGCTGGTTTCTTAAATCATCAGTCAATTTGTTGCAGCTGTGACTGATTATATTCAACAAAGGGTGTCTTCCACAATGGAGGAATGCAATCAGCTGGATTTAATCCAATCAGCTGAAGACTTTTAAGTGAGACAGATAGAGGATCTTCACTTCTTCAGCTGATCAGTGAAGCATTTCCTGAGGAGTTCATTGAAGTTGCCAGTTTGCTGCTTGAGTTCATCAAACATCTTCATTGGAGTTGCCAGTCTGCTGCCTGTCCTACAGAATCTGGACTCATGCATACTCACAGTTGTGTGAGACACTTTTATAAATCTTATGTTTATAGATATCTCTTGTTGATTCTGTTTCCCTAGAGACCCCTAACTAATCCAATATCCTTCATCTTTTTTCCATATCTTCCCTCAGCTAATTGATTTGATTTTTGAATTGATTTAGCGTGTTTGTTTGAACATCCTTAATTAATTGTTTCAACTCTTGTATCTCATTTGAAATGTTAGTTTGTTCCTTTGACTGGGCCATATCTTCATTTTTCCTAGTGTTTCTTATAATTTTTTGTTGGTGTCTAGGCAGTGGTTTCCTTCATTAGTTTATTCTAGAAGTTGTTATTTTTTTACTTTGGGTTTTCCTGTTGGTTGGCTTAGTTCTCTATTTGCTTTTTTGGCATTCAGACAAACTTCTTCTAGACCTCTAACATAGCTCCTGTTTAACTGATTGGAATTTTTAACCTCTTGTTGTTCTTGTTCTTGCTCTGCCTATCTGTGTGTCTCACTGGCCAGTTTTCAGATTAGATCTGCTGACCAGTATCTCTCTATAACCAGACACACACAGAAGGCTGTCTCTGGGGGATAGGCACTGGGCATCACAGCAAGTTCTCTATATGCTGGCTCCCAGTGGTGTTCTCTTTTTCACCAGTCAGCAAGCCCTGTTTGTTTTAGAGTGCTGTTTAATTTTTGGGTCATCTGTATTTCTCATCTTAAACTGAGCTGGTTTCCTGGGCAGGGGTTGTAGACCAGTTCCACTGGTCCTAGGATCAGGTCTACAGAGTTTCTGAGAAGTCCTAAAATTCCCTTGAACTTTTTTGTCTGCCCAGCAGATGGCACTGATCAGTGACTTGATAGCCATCAGAAGGTGTTTGCCTTCTGGATCTGAGGCTGTGTCCAACAGGGTGAGGCTGAATTTCCTCTTGGAGCTCAGCTGCATCTGGCTGGGTGGGGCTGAATTACCCCCTAGAGCCCAGGTGAATCTGGCTTGTTGGTGCTAAATTACTTCTTAGAGCCCAACTGAGTCTGGCAAGGTTGGGCTGAATTACCTCTTGAACCTGGCTGAGTCTGGTTGGGTGGTGCTGAATTACCTTCCATGACCCTGTCTGACTGGGCACAGCTGAAGCTGCAGGTTTCCTG
The DNA here is from genome assembly GCF_015220235.1 of Choloepus didactylus. Taxonomy (NCBI): domain Eukaryota; kingdom Metazoa; phylum Chordata; class Mammalia; order Pilosa; family Megalonychidae; genus Choloepus; species Choloepus didactylus. Next base: position 5,978,166 of record NC_051320.1, on the reverse strand, counting down.
AACCCTCACTTTGCTGGGAAAAGTCTGACTCAGTGTGGGGCTGTGTACCCCACTCCCTCTATGGCAGAGGGCTCCTCCAGCTGCCACAGTCTTCAGCCATATCACAGGCAACTAAGTTATCAGGCCACCAGCTGGTATGCTCCTCAAGGATGGCGGGAGGACTTCAGACAAAGGGCTAGAAATGACTTCTGCCCACATTTTCTCAGACTCAATCTTGCACTGATCTGGGCCTTGAAATGTCCTCTTCCATGCCCCTGATCTCCAAATGATGGGGATGTGTCTCATTTCTGTAAGAAATTTTTTAGTCTGTGTCTCTGGTGGGAGGTGAGAAGAATTCTAACTGCTGGATCTGTGTTCCTTCCATGCTGTGCAAGACTGAGTGAGGGGGTGGGGAGAGGACCCACTGGCCTGGAATGGAGTTCTCCTACCTGATATCTCCCTTCTTCTTCACTTCAGCATCTGTAGGGTCCTTTTCCCATCCATACCTTCCTCCAGAGTTCCAAACAAGTCAAGGCTATCTATCTCCCTTTTCTTGTTGAATACCTGGGGAGAAGTTTTTGGCAGCTGTTAACCTCAGTCAGTTTTGACTTTAGCTTCAGTATTTGCAGTATTCTTCTTTGAGGCATAAACTCTTTTATTAGTAAGGATTCTTATTTGCAAGCAATACATTCCAATCTGGCTATTGTATAAAAAAAAAATGTATTTACTCAAGGCCACTTATTGCACTCAGATACATTGGGATCCTGAAAGAACATACTCAAGGCTAAGCTTCCAAGAAAGATGCTCATCATTTTGCTATGGAATGGATTTGATGAAAAAAAAAAAAAAATGACCACCATTCTATTCAACATGAAAGTCCAGACATTCACTGTAACCACTATTCTTGCTGCCACCAGCATCAATGCCACTTCACAATCAGACCTGTGATTGCAAGCACATGTGAATCAGGACACCTGGTGTGGCTGTCCATGTGGCTGATGCATTCACTGGAAAACTCCAGTTGCATCCAGATTCTCACTTCTGAGTTCTCATCTTAAATGCATGAGATTAGCTGAGTCTAGACCTCATGCCTATGATCTACTAAAGAGAGGATGAAAAATGGAGTAGTTAGTTCTATAATATGAGGCAAAAACATTATGTGGTCATTTCTCCATATTTATAATTTCTGTTGAAAAGGTCAATCCTTCTGTAACCCCTGCCCCCCTCCCCCAATTGTATATAGTAACCTCATGCAGAGCTTTAGTTTCACTTTCTACACATATGCTGGTGACTACAACTTGGACATTAACCCTTTCCAGATCTCTCCTCTTGATTTCTTTCCCTTTCCTGCATTTTTTCTTATTTTAAGGGCCCTAAGTCATGTTTTCAAGACAGAATTCATGGTCCTTTCCAGACTTAATTTTCTTTCATTATACTTAGTGGCAATGGTGGCAGCATTCACAATGAGGATAATTTCTACATTAATTTCAGTAACCAATTATCCAATTGCGGAGCCCTGTAATTCAACGTCTTTCAAATCTGATCACTTCCCACCATCTCAATAACTCAGTATCCTCCAATAACCTCCTACCTGGTTTCCTATCATTTTTTTTTTACCTCTTCAAAGGCATTTACCCAGTGCTTAGAATGACCAGTCTAAACTGCAAGTTAAAGCCTATCAGTCCTCTGCTTATACATCATCTGATTGCTCCCCATTGCCCTCCTGGTATAATCTCCAGATTTCTTAATGTGGTTAAAAGTGCTTTTCCTGCTATGCCTTGGCTTCATTTTGACAAATTCTCCCTCCCACTATTCACCCACACTTTTTCTTTAAATAATCTAACCACAAGTGCTTTCCTCAATTTCTTAATTTTGGAAATTTTCTTTCATGATTGTGTTATCCAGTTAACACTCTCCTTCTCCACCTCCTCCCCTTTAATGGAATAATCTTGATTTTCTATCAGGTCCCATATTAAATCCCATTTCCTCAGGTACATTAGTTTCCCAACTGTTAAAACAAATGGCATTCAATGGGTTGGATTCAAAACAGGAATTCATTGGTTCATGGTTTCAGAGGCTACAGTCTTGCTTCCTCCCAGGATCTCTCTGACTGGCTGGCAATCTTTGGGGTTCCTTGGCTTTTCCATCAGATGTTGTGGTGGTTTGGAAGTTCTTATCTATCCCCAGAAAAGGCCAAGTTTTTTTTTTTTTTTTTTTTTTTTAAATTCAGTTTTATTGTGATATAGTCACATACCATACAATCATCTATGGTGTATAATCAACTGTTCACAGTACCATCATATAGTTGTGCATTCATCACCTCAATCTATTTTTGAATATTTTCCTTACACCAGAAGGAATAAAAATAAGAATAAAAAATAAAAGTAAAAAGAGCACCCAAATCATCCCCCCCATCCCACCCTGTTTTTCATTCAGTTTTTGTCCCCATTTTTCTACTCATCTACCCATACACAGGATAAAGGGAGTGTGATCCACAGTGTTTTCACAAATACACTCTCACCCTTTGTAAGCTACATAGTTATACAATCTTCTTTAAGATTCAAGGCTACTGGGGTGCAGCTTGATCATTTCAGGTATTTCCTTCTAGCTATTCCAATACATCAAAACCTAAAAAGGAATATCTATGTAGTGCTTAAGAATGCCCACCAGAGTGACCTCTTGATTCCATTTGAAATCTCTCAGCCACTGAAACTTTATTTTGTTTCATTTTAAGATTTTCTCAATCCCATGATGCTGGGTCCAGATTCATCTCCGGGAGTCATATCCTGCATTGCCAGGGAGATTTACACCCCTGGGAGTCAGGTCCCACCTAGTGGGGAAAGCAGTGAGTTCACCTGCTGAGTGCCAAGTTCTTTTAATCCACTCATGTGGGTGCATACCTATTGTGGGTGGGACCTTTTGGTTAGGTTATTTAAATTGAGATGTGATCCACCCCCTTCAAGGTGGGCCTTAATCCTTTACTGAAATAATTGATGAGAAGATAAAAGGCAGAAAAAGCCCAGAGGGCTTAGAGTAAAAGCCCCCCCCCCCCGCCACCAAGGAATGGAGAGAGGAAGCCACTCAAGCCAGAAGCTGAAAGCAATGAAACCCAGAGGAGAAGCACCAGCAGATGATTGCCATGCCTTTCCAGGTGACAGAGGTGTCCTAGATGCCAGTGGACCTTCTTCAGAGGTGTCATCTTGCTGATGCATTAATTTGGGACATTTTCATGCACTTAGAACTTTAAATTTATGAGTTAATAAACACCACTGTAAAAGCCAGCCCATGTCTGATATATTGTATTCTGGCAGCTTTAGCAAACTGAAACTCATGGCAATGCACATGGTAGCATCCTGTGTTTTCCATTCGCTCTGCTCCCCATGTCTTCTCTCTCTGTGGCCTTCTCTATAAGGCCTCCAGTAATAGGATTGAGACCCATCCTGATTCAGTTGGGCCACACCTTGACTAAGGAGCGTCATCAAAAAGTCCTATTTATAATTGGTTCATATCCACAGGAATCGGTAAGGTATAGAGCATGTTTTTTTTTTGTTGTTGTTTGTTTGTTTGTTTGTTTTTTTCTGGGATACATAAGTCCAAGACACCATAGTCCACTCTCTGGATCCCAAAAAGATATGTCCTTCCCATATGCAAATTGTATTCCTTCCATCACAACATCCCAAAACCTTAAGCCATCTTAGAACAATGCCTAGTACTTGGTCTCATCAAGATCAGGATGGTGTTGTCTGTTCTGGGGCAAAATTCTTCTGTCTGATGGACCTGTGAAACTTTGAAGATAAGCTATAGGCTTCCAATATACAATGGAGATGCATGCATAGGATAAATTTTCCAATTCTAGAAGGTAGAAATTTGGAGATAAACAGTAATCACTGTAGGACAAACTCCATTAGATTTCAAGGCCTGAGGTCATCTACGGATTGATGCTTTGTCCTCTGGGCCTTATGGAGCAACAGTCTCACCCCTGATAAACCTTAAGCAGCAGGCATGCTCTCTGCAAACACTGGGGTGAAGGCCCCATCCTGTCTGAGAATTGGGATGGCAGCTAGGATCTCTGTGAATGTTGGGTGGGCATGGATCCCACCATATCCAAGCTTTAGGGAGGTAGCACTGTCCATGAATAATTGGGTGCATGGCCCACCCCCAGCAAGCACTAGGGCAGATAGCCTTCCCCTTCCAAGTGCAGGGCTGGATATTCCCTTTCTACACACCAGGTGGTTCCACTCTGTTGGTCTGAGGAGATAGTTTGGGTCCAGGCCTCAGCTTCCATGGTTCCATCCTTCAGTTCCTTGAATTGGAAGAGGTCATTTTTCCTTCAATTCATCCCTCCTCTGTTTTGGTCCAGGATGAAGATAAGTGGTTCTAATCATGCCAATTTTGAGAAATTCTTCTTGAATTCTTGTGTAATTCAAGTGGCTCCAAACCATTAGGCAATAGAACTTTCCACAGATCCTTTCTGGATAACTGTGTTTCCAGTTCTGATTTCCACCCTCATTAGCAAAGAGCTGTTCAGTTAAACCATCACATGGAGGCTTGTTGTCTGGAGACTCAACTCTCAGTAGCTCAGATAAGTCTTGATAGAGCCACTTTGGCTTTAGTCTCGGAGCACAAAACCTGAATAGGCTCAGAATTCTCAAATTTATTAATTTCTTACTTCCTTGTGTTTAAGAGTTTAATTCTCAGGTTATCCCTTTCCTCCCACATTTTCCTATAAGCTGCATGGAGAAACCAGGCTGCACCTCCTACCATTCACCTAAGCTATATGTCTAACAGGCAAAAAGCTGGTTACATGTATATTAATGTTATTCTGATATTGATGGCCATAATCTCTTATTGTGATGTAGTCAAGCTGTAAAATACCAACTTCCTATCAACCACAAAGAAGAAACAAATTTGCTGTATAATTAAAAAATGAAGTTATTGATAATTAAAGAACACATTAATTGTGTATTACATAATGTATAATCTGTATAAATACAGTTATCTGTAATAGGTCAGTTGACTCAGAGTTGTGTCATGATTGTTTCCACTCAATAGTCAAATGAGCAAAGAGTTTAGAGTTAAAATTGACATTTCTATGAATTAAAAATAATTGAAAATAGACGGTCAAATAGAATCAAATAAATATCATGTATGGGAGTAAATAAAAGGTTGTAATTCTTTGACATAAAGGATTCCAAACTATACCATCTAATTCATATGCAGAATGAATGCTATAATAAGTTAAATAGAAGGAGAGACAGTTGGCTTCAAGCCAACTATTCTTATACTAGAATTTAGGTACATGAGGATCAAATAAAAGTGGAACAAAGCAAATAAATATGGAGTTTCCATGTTGATTAATAAGTGGATTAAAATAAACAAAATGCATACAGTTTTTACTTAGGTGTGATTCCTGTAACCATTCTCCATATCCCTATCACTTCCCTGGATGATACCTTTATAGGTCCATGGGCACTGTTTTTCTCCACCTCAAGGGTTATGTAAACCAGGCAGCTCTCAAACTGTGCTGTGTTTCAGACTCACCTGAGGAGCTTGTAAAATACAGATGCCCAGGCTGCATTTTACTCCCACAAGCTTGAGTCTCTGTGTTCTTATCAGTCCTTCAGGGAATTCTGATGCACAGCAAAGTTTGAGAACCACTGCCTCAGAGGAATCCCAGAATATAAAATGACAGGCAGAGAAAGAGAAAGCTCTATAATTCTCCAAGGCATTCTCTCACCCCACACTACTGCCCTTTCTCACTACCTCTCTCTCTTTCTCAGAATTATTTTTATGCCATTCCCCCTGTTTTTCTTTCTTGTACTCTCTTTTCTTTCTTGGCATTGTTAGAAGATTTATGTTCCCTTGGTGTTCCAAATGTCCAGGTGTTTGGCACAATTTATTCTAATATAAGATGCTCGATAGAAGTCAGATGTTGCAAACATGAATCTTGCCAGGGAAGGCAGACTACCCCAACACTGTTGACAATTTAAAGTATCAGCAGGTCCCTCCTGCCTTTGAAATTGTTTACAGAGTTCAGCTTGAAAGTATCCCTGATGGGTAAAGAAGAGGCACATTCAAATAGATGAACAGGATAGTTTCTCTCTTCTATGTAACAGAAGAAGGCACTCATGTTATTAACATGAAAAGATGTGCCCAGGATCAGTATAAATTAGTATGTGTTCTCTTGCAACTTTGTAATTATCTGTACACCAGCAGAACCTAGAAGTAGGTTCTGACATTGCCAGATATGCCACCTGCTGCCTGTTCATGCCCACAATTGGTAAGCACAGGTGGAAAAAATTAACACTGAAGGATACCAAATGAGTATTGCAGTTTTTCCCACATTCTGGGACATGAAGAAATTTATTATCAAGAAAAGCAACACATATTTGTTTTACAACAGGCAAAAAAAAAAATCTCATTGGGAATACTTAATAGAGATTTATGAATTTAAATATTCTGAAAATGAGAGATGGAAAAAAGAAGTCAGGCCAAAAAACACTTTTACATTTGGTAGGGGAAAATTGTGTAATAATTAATTAATATTCCATTAAGCCAAACCTAATCCAGAGCAAGACCCCAACTGTTTGATTCTATGGAAGCTGAGAGATATGAGGAAGCTGCAGAAGGAAACTTTGAAGCTAGCAGAGGTTGGTTCCTGAGGTTTACAGAAAGAAGCTGTCTCCAGAATATAAAAGAGCAAGGTGAAGCAGCAAGTGCTGATTTAGATGCTGCAGCAACTTATCCAGATCTAGCTAAGATAATTGGTGAAGGCGGCTACCCCAAACAACAGTCCTGTTGGAAGGAGATGACTTCTAGGGCTGCCATAGTGGGAAGGAGAAGTCAATGCCTGGCTGTAAATCTTCATAGGATAGGCTGACTCTCTTGTTTGGGGCTAATGCAGCTGGTGACATTAAGTTGAAGCCAGTGATCATTTATCATTCCAAGAATCCTAGGGTCCTAAAGAATTATCCTAAATTTACTCTATCTGTGCCCTATAAATGAAGCAATAAAGCTAGGAGGACAGCACATATGTTTACAACATGGTTTATTTAGTATTTAAAACACATTACTGAGACCTACTTATCAGAAAAAAAGATCCCTTTCAAAATATCACTGCTCATTGACAATACATCTGGTGACCCAAGAGCTGTGACAAAGATGTACAATGAGATTAATGTTGTTTTCATGCCTGCTGTTCTAGTTTGCTAATGCTGCCAGGATGCAAAACACCAGAAACAGATTGGCTTTTATAAAAGGGGTTTATCTGATTACAAAGTTACAGTTTTAAGACCATAAATTGTCCAAGGTAAGTCATCAACAATTGGGTACCTTCACTGGAGGATGGCCAATGGCATCCGGAAAACCTCTGTTAGCTGGGAAGGCACATGGCTGGCGTCTGCTCCAAAGTTCTGGGTTCAAAATGCCATTCTCCCAGGATGTTCCTCTCTAGGCTGCAGTTCCTCAAAAATGTCACTCTCAGTTGCTCTTGGGGTGTTTGTCCTCTCTTAGCTTCTCTGGAGCAAGAGTCTTCTTTCAACATCTGTCTACAAACTGTCTCTCAATTGCAGCTACTCTTTCAGCTTCTGTGCAGTCTTCAAAGTGTCCCTCTTGGCTGTAGCTCCTCCTGAAAATGTCATTCTCAGCTACACTGAGTACCTTCTGTTTGTCAGCTCATTTATATGGCTCCAATGATTTAATTTAGACCCACCCTGAATGGGTAGGGTAACACATCCATGGAAATTATCCAATCAGAGTCATCACCCACAGTTGGGTGGGGCACTTCTCCATGGAAACACTCAAAGAATTGCAATCTAATCAACATTGATACAGCTGCCCACACAAGATTACATCAAAGATAATGGCATTTGGGGGAGCATAATGCATTCAAACCGGCACACCTGCTAACACACCATCCATTCTATGCTCCATTGATCAAGAAATCATTTTGACCTTTCAAGTCTTATTATATAAGAAATACATATTGTAAGGCTATAGCCGCCATAGATAATGATTCCTCTGATGGATCTGGGCAAAGTAAGTTGAAAAATTTCTGTAAAGGTTTCACTATTAAATGCCATTAAGAACATTCATGATTCATGTGAGGAGATTAAAATATCAAGGTTAACAGATGTTTGGATGAAGTGGATCCCAGCCCTCATGGGTGACTGTGAGGGGTTCAAGACCTCATTGGAGGAAGTAACTGCAGATGTGGTGGAAACAGCAAGAGAATTAGAATTAGAAGTGGAGCCTGAAGATGTGACTGAATTGTTGCAATTGCATGATAAACCTTGAACAGATGAGGAGTTGCTTCTTATGGATGAGCAAAGAAAGCAGTTTCTTGAGATAGAATACACTCCTGGTGAAGATTCTGTGAACACTGTTGAAGTGACAAGTGATTCAGAATATCCCATAAACCTAGTTGATAAAGCAGTGGCAGCATTTGTGAGGATTGACTCCAATTTTGAAAGAAGTTCTGTGAGTAAAATGCTATCAAACAGCATTGCATGGTACTGAGATATCTTTCATGAAATGAAGAGTCAATTGATGTGGCAAACTTCTTTATTATTTTATTTAATGAAATTTCCACAGCCACTCCAAACTCAGCAACCACTACCTTGATCAGTTGGCAGCTATCACTGTTGTGGAAAGACCTTCCACCAGCAAAATGATTACAACTCCAATTCACTGAAGTCACAGCTGGTGGTTAGTATTTTTTTGCAATAAGTTATTTTTAAACTAAGGTATGTACATATTGCTATTTTTAAAGACATAATTTCATGTCACATTTAAGAGACTACTGTATAGTATAAACATAATTTTTATATGCACTGGGAAACAAAAAATTTGCATGACTCACTTTATTGCAATATTTGCTTTATTATAGTGGTCTGGCACCAAACCCACAGTATCTCTGAGATATGCCTGTGTGAAATACACATACACATTTGACTCAAAAATAGGTTACTATTTCAAATACTATCTTGTCAACAATTTAACAAAAATAGAAAAAGCCATTCTCAGGAAAAAAAACACCAGAACAATAAATAATTATGTCATTAAAATATGCTATTGCTAACTGTATATTCAGTCAAATGGAGAAACCAAGCACAAGCCTTTCTGGAGTTGCTTCCTCCACAGGGAAAATGCTCCTTGCATGTGTATGTATTTTATGCATATATGCATATGTGCTGTGCCAGTTTGAATGTATTGTGTCCCCCAAACACCATTATCTTTGATGTAGTCTTGTGGGGCAAATGTTTTGGTGCTGATTAGATTTGCTTGGAATGCGCCCCACCCAGCTGTGGGTGATGACTCTGAAGAGATATTCCCATGGAGGCATGGCCCCACCCATTCCAGGTGGCACTTGATTGGTGGAGCCATATAAATGAGCTGACTCAAAGAGAAGGAACTCAGTGCAGCTGTGAGTGATGTTTTGAAGAGGAGCAAGCTTGCTAAAGAGGAACGTCCTGGGAGAAAGCCATTTTGAAACCAGAACTTTGGCGTAGACACCAGCCACATGCCTTCCCAGCTAACAGAGGTTTCCCCGACACCACTGGCCATCCTCCAGTGAAGGTATCCGATTACTGATGTTGTTACCTTGGACACTTTATGGCCTTAAGACTGTAACTGTGTAACCAAATAAACCCCCTTTTTATGAAAGCCAGTCCATCTCTGGTGTTTTGCATTCCGCAGCATTAGTAAACTAGAACATGTGCTTTGTCTTATATCTGCATAGCAGAACTGGAATACTAAGAAATGACTGGTAGAGGAAGCTTAGTTTCTGGGGTCACCATTGGAACACAGCTGGGCCTGATGTACATTGGATTGTGATTCAAATGGGAAATAAACTTTTGTTACATTAAGCCACTGAGATTTTGAGTTTTGTTTACTGCTGCAGCATAGCCTGGTCTCTTCTGACAAATATAGCAACTCAGAGATATAAAGCTGAAATACTTCCCTTCCCATTGTTGTTTTATAGTTTTATTCTTTGGAAAGTTGGAGAAAAATAAGTCTAAAAATAATTAATTTTTATACATTAAAATTTCTATTAAGTCAAGAGCAAAATTTCCATACTTAAAATTAAGTTAGACAATTCTAATTTTTGTACTTTCCATATATGAGAAGCTATTTTATTTTGTCCCTAAATTTAGACACCACTTTCTCCATAGGTATGAAGCTACAATCTTGACATAATGTCAATAGTGCATAAAAATGCTGAAGTAAAAATCAATTCTTAGTTCTTTTTCAGTGAGTGTCATATTATCAAAGAATACAGAACTATACATTACTGCTGTCTCCTGTTTAGATTTAGATTTACTAGTTCTATTTGACAATTTTGTCATTTATTTGGATTTGGTTTTGAGTATTTTTTTTTTTTTTTTAGCATTCAACTTAACTTTAATGTAGTAGTCACTTTAAAAATATGCTCTGGAAAATGGTACAACATAATAATTAATAGATTTGAATGGCTTTTACATGCATGCTTATTATATTATCTTTGTATGTTTGAAATGCATTACAAGACATTTCAAATTATGCCCGGCTTTCACAGCCTAATCATATGCTCCAAGTGTCTGGACAGGCAAAGACTTGGATGAGTCTTGATTTTCAAGCCTCTTGTCCAACAAGACAATCACCAGCTCCAGCCAAGAGGGGACTGTTTGCCTGGCTGAGCCAGGCAGATTTATGCAATTCCTTTTTGATTTTTAATTTCCCTTTGTGTTGAAGTCATTTCTTATTTCTAAACTTATTCAGAAACTTCAAGAAGCATGAAAGGATCCATACCACTTGACCCAAAATATGAATTTTGAGGTATTTTAAAGAAGTAATTCAATAGAAGAGAAAAATTACACTCACAAAGATGTTCTCAGTGGTGTTCTGTAAAATAGAAAATAATTACTCCGTGGAACATAATGCCATTGTTACATTTTAGAACTATGTTTTTAAAAATAAGCCACAAGGAAAGTAGTAGGAGAACAAGCAGAGTAAAAGCCCAACTCTGAAAGTTCTGCACCCATGTGGACTTAGTTAGTAAAAGAGCATGGGGACATGAAACAGGTAATATTTGTTATGGCAGGAGAATTATAAGTGTTTTTTTTTTCCTTTGTCATGCAGCATTTTTTTTGCCTGTATAGTAATTTTATAAAGAAAATATATGTTAATTTTCCTTTTGTGTCCATTAAAAATTGTTTGCTGTTAAAATATATCAATCCTTTCCAAAACTACTTCAATATATTTTTATTTTAGAAGCTTTAGATTTACAAAAAAGGTTGTTAAGGTAGTAGAGAGGGTTCCCATATGCCCCATGGCCAGTTCCTCCTGTTATCTTATGTTAATATGGTACACTTGTCAGAACTAGTGACATTGTATTGACACAATATTACTAATTAAAGTTCCTACTTTGTTTGGGAGTCCTCATGTCTTTACCAGATGTCCACTCTCTGGCCCAGGCTCTCATCCAGGTTGCCATGTTACATTTGATCATCATGTCTTCTGGCTTTTTTTTATTGTGACAGTTTCTCTGGCTTTCCCTGTCTTTGACGACCTTGACAGTTTTGAGGATTACTGGTTAGGTATTTTACAGAACATTCTTGAATTTGTGTTTGGTGATTTTCTCATGATGAGACTGGGGTTATGGGTTTTTAGAGGAACCCCATGAGGTGACGAGCTATTTTCACTGCATTGTGTCAAGGCCACACACTCTCCACATGGCGTGTCGCTGTGGACATTGACCTTGGCCACCTGGCTGAGATCGTGGTGGTCAGGCTTCTCCCCCTTGGCATTACACTTTATCTTCACTTTCCACGCTGCTCTCTTTGAGGGAAGTCACTATGCGCTTTGCTCTGGCATTTCCAGGGCAGAGTATCTACATAAGATTGTTTGGAATTATTCTGCACAGAAAATTCATCTCTTCCACCCCATTAACTTATATATACAATCATTTTTGAGTGCTATTTTTCCTATTTAAGTTGTTGGGGTGGGGGGATCTGATGGCATTCTTTCTTCTGAGTGTGCTCCTGCATGGTAAGCTCATGTGTGCAGATTATTGGTTTGAATTGCAGCTATTTATGGTGAGGTTTACTCTCATTTAGTCACTGAAATTAACTATTTAACAAGAGTGTCCTGTATGCCAAGGCTCTTCTAGACCCTGTTACAGCAGGAGTGAGTGAGACAACACCCCAACTTTATTTCTGTCCGAGGCAGATCCAGTTGCCCTGATGCCTATCTACTCTCTCCAGGTGAAATATTTTGACACCAGCAGTGCCTTCACATGGCAAAATGTAACCCTAAGTCTTGCACTATGCTTACTCTACCATTCTGCCTGCCATAGTTAATACTCCTTTTTTTCCAGTCTTGAAACCCTCCCTTTCAGGCTTCCTCTCTGCCCCCACCCTATGGTAATCATTCCCTTCCGCAGAATTTGGTGGAGATTGCATACTTTCCCTTTCCTGGGAAGAGGCCCATGATTTAAGTTAGGACAATCCGACCACTCCCAGCATGCACAGTGCCTTGTTCAGGAAGGAGCTGCAACTCAGTGAGTTCCTTGCGATCTTTACCAGGGCTGTTCCCTGAGCTTTTGGGATCTTGGAGTGAGAATCATGTGGTGAATTGAACTGTGGGCTCCAGTTTGAACATGCCCTCGGCCTTTGTCCACATTCTGGTGGGTTTGCGCCCATGGTAAACAATATCTCTTCAAAATGTTACTTTGGTTAAGGTGTGGCTCAACTGAATCAGAATGGGTTTTAATCCAGATTATTGGAGTCCTGTATAAGCAGAGTGAAAGTCAGATAGAAAGAGAGAGAAAATCCCTGGGAAGCAGCTAGAAGCTGGAAGTCACAGGATTGCAAAGAGAAAGAAGAATTTCCCTCTCTACTTCAGCCAGCCAGCTTCTCCTGGGGAATTCATCAAAACCTTCATCGGAGCTCCAAACTTCTTACAGCCTGCCCTTTGAATTCAGATTTGCCAATCCCTGTGGTCACATTACCCAAGTCCTATAATAAATTCATATAAATATAAACCTCATATATATTCCTGGAGAACCCTGACTGGCACAGGGCAGGTGGAAAGAGCCTACCTGGAAAAGGAGCCAACCTGGAGAAACACATCTGGATCCTGATGTGGCTCCACCCCCACTACACCACATGTGAGCCCACGTGGTCTCATTTTTGCTTAAACCTTTTGCACTGGATTTTTGTAACCTCAGCAACAATATGTCAAGTTGTGGGCCTTTCACTTTCCATATCATTTCCAAAGAAAATTTGCCATTCTGGATTGAATTGTGTCTCCCAGAAAGATATACTCAAGTCTTCATCCCCAGTCTCATGAATATGATCCTAGTTAGAAATAGGATCTTTGGAGATATTGGCTGAGGTAAGGTCAGTCTGGGTTAAGGAAGGTTCCAGTACATGACTAGTGTCCTTATAAGGAGAGGAAATTTGGGTCCAGATAGGCAGCAGAGAGAGAAGGTTGCCACATGTCAGGGGCAGAGATTGAGTCACGGACTGCCTGCAAGCCACCAGCACAACCCTACAGACTTTGGGGGAAGCGTGGCCTGTCATTCCTGGATGTGATAACCCTGCTACACCTTGATTTTGGAAATCTGACCTCCAGAGCTGTGAGAGAATACATTTCTGCTGTTTGTGGCACTTCATTACTGCTGCCCTGGCAGCTAAGGCTCCATCCATTTTCTATTTCCGTAAAGATCTTATTTTCAGTGTTTGAGCTGCTAGTTAGTACCATGTCCTTATGAACACCAGGATATCTGAGCATATCCCATGTGGAGTGTGGTAAACATGGGATACACCCCAGGAGGACCTGCGTGGGGGTACCACTCAGCTCCCAGCTTCCCACTGCTGCACTTTTGGGTCCCTCTGACGCTCAGACCAAGAAGACTTTTTCACCCTCGACCCCACACATCCCAGACAGTAGCTTAGCACTGGGCAAGCACGAGAGCAGAGACTGTCCATTGCACCCAGCAAGGACAGACCGCCTTTACTTGGGAATTCCCGTTGGCCTGCAGAGACTTTCTCAGAACTGCCCTGAAGCAGAAATTTTCCTACTCAGTCTTCCTTCCTTCTCTTTTTGCAGCTGTTAGACCTGCATGATGTTCTGAAGCCTCCCCTGCCTACACCTTCTCCCTTCCACAATATCTCACCCAGGAATTCTCCATAAATTTCTTGCACATGGAATCTCTTCCTGGTCCTTCTTTCTTGGAGGACCCAAACTTACGCAAGGAAACCATTCATCAATGAAAAACGTGACATTTTAATGCAAATTCAAGCTGAGGACAAGGAGGATTAGATCCTTCAAAGTGGCCTGAAGGCATTGGTGGGTTATATCCTAAGAGCTGGGGCCTAAACTATGCACTCAAAAGCTTTGCTCTACTCTTCAACTCATGTATAGCTTACTACTTAGGAAGTTTTTCAGTGTGTCACTTGATTTTCTAATATGCCATATCTTTTTCTATAGCATTTTTCGGACATTATTGGAGATAGATCATTCTTTTCTTTTTCTCCTCTTTGTTTTGGTAAATCTATGCAGAGTGAAGTTTTCCTAGTTGTAGACCCATTCTGCCATTCATCTTTCAGAACCCAAAGTCACCAGCTGCCTGGAATTCTGTAAGCTAGGACAGCTAGGACTGTGCATTCTGTCTACTCTCTTGGCTGGGTTATTTGTCTATATTTCCACTGCACACTTGCCAAATGGTAATTCTCCTGGATCCGATCACATTAAATGTTTGCTCTCACTGACATAGAGGGTCATTAAAACTGTTACACTATAGGCTTATCCAAATTTAACTGATTGTTTATAGCATATGTTCTAGTTTGCTAATGCTGCAGAATGAAAACAACAGAGATGGATTGGCTTTTATAAAAAGGGGGTTTATTTGGCTACACAGTTACAGTCTTAAGGCCATAAAGCGTCCAAGGTAACACATCAGTAATCGGGTACCTTCACTGGAGGATGGCCAATGGCGTCCGGAAAACCTCTGTTGGCTGGGAAGGCACGTGGCTGGTGTCTGCTCCAAAGTTTTGGTTTCAAAAATGGCTTTTTCCCAGGACATTCCTCTCTAGCAAGCTTGCTTCTCTTCAAAATGTCACTCACAGCTGCACTGAGTTCCTTCTCTTTGAGTCAACTCACTTATATGGCTCCACTGATCAAGGCCCACCCTGAATGGGTGGGGCCACACTTCCATGGAAATATCCTATCAGTTATCATCTACAGTTGGGTGGGGTGCATCTCCATGCAAACAACCTAATCCAAATGTTCCAACTTAATCCCCACTATTATGTCTGCCCCACAAAATTGCATCAAAGAATATGGCTTTTCCTGGGGGACATAATATATTCAAACTGGCACATTCCACCCCCTGGACCCCAGAAAAACATATTCTTTCCAAATACAAAATACATTCATCTCACAATACCACAGAAACTTAGATCATTTCACCAACAATAGTTAAGTACAAGATCCCATCAAAATCAAATATAGGCATGGTCAGTCCTAAGGCATACTTTTTCATTAGCTTTGGATCTGTGGACTTAGAACAAGTTATATGCTTCCAATATACAAAGGAGGGACATTCATAGGATAAACATTCCCATTACTATAAGGAGAAAGAGTAAGGAAAACAGGGTTAACAGGATCAAAACAGTTCCTAAAACCCACAGGACAAATTCCATTAGATTTCAAAGTCTGAGAGTCGTTTACAGAACAACGTTGCATCCTTGGGGCTTGAGAGAGCAGGAGCCTAACCATTCCTAAGGGCCTTTTTGGCAGCCCTTTCCTCTCCAAACGCTTAGGTGAGTGCTCCAACATATCCACACATTGGGGAGACCACCTTCTCAGCCCCACCCTCCTCAAACATCGGGGCAGCTCCCGGATTCCCTTCCATCTCTGAGGCACACGCTCAACCCCTTCAGAACAGTGTGGTGGCAGCCAGGCTCTCCCCAATTCCCTGGGAATGTGTTCCACCCTCTTTGGGATCTCGGGTGGCAAAACTCTTACAGAGCATCGAGGTGGAATGCCCACCCTCGACCTCCGGGACAAACTCACCCTTTCCATGCATGTGGGCTGATCCACTCTCCGAGCCCAAGGCCTCTTGACTCCAGACCTCAACCTCCATGGCTCTGTCTTTGAAGAAATTTTTTCTGCAATTTGTTCCTTGTCTGTCTCTTCCAGTTCAGACTGGCAGCGGCTCTGTCTATACAGATCTTGCAAAAATTCTGTTGGCTTTGCATGAAGCACACAGGGGTCAAAGCCATCAGACAGTAGAACTTTCCACAAATCCTTTCTGGATAATTCCATCTCCAATCTTGGCTTGTACTGAAATGGCAGCTGCGTTCCATGTTTGGTTACATCCTCAAGTTGGGCTGTAGCTTCTGGGATTCCACTCCCTGGAAGCTCGTAATTTTCCAAGCCATCAGCTTCTGGTTTCTTTGAACCCAAGAGTTCAGTTCTAAGTTTATCTCTCTCCACTCGCATTTTACTATAAGCTGCAAGAAGAAGCCAGGGTACATCCTCCACATGTAGTCTGGAGATCTCCTCAGCTAAGTATTCCAGGTTATCACTTTCAAATTCTTCCTTCCATCTGACACCAGGACTCAATTTTGCCAAACTCTCTGCCACTTTAAAACAAGGATCGTCTTTCTTCCAGTTTGCATCAACACATTCATCATTTCTGCTCAAGTCCACATCAGAAGTATCTTTAGAGTCCATATTTCCATAAACAGTCTCTTTAAAGCAGTTTTGGCCTTTTCTATCAAGCTCCTCACAATTCTTCCAGAATCTTCCCCTTATCCATTTGAAAAGCCGTTCCAACATGTTTGGTATTTGCAGACTCAGCAGCAAAAGCACCCCACTCCTGGTACCAAAATCTGTTCCAGTTTGCTAATGCTGCAGAATGCAAAACACCAGAGATGGATTGGCTTTTATAAAAAGGAGGTTTATTTGGCTATACAGTTACAGTCTTAAGGCCATAAAGCGTCCAAGGTAACACATCAGTAATCGGGTACCTTCGCTGGAGGATGGCCAATGGCGTCTGGAAAACCTCTGTTAGCTGGGAAGACACATGTCTGGCATCTGCTCCAAAGTTTTGGTTTCAAAAATGGCTTTTTCCCAGGACATTCCTCTCTAGCAAGCTTACTCCTCTTCAAAACATCACTCACAGCTGCACTGAGTTCCTTCTCTTTGAGTCAGCTCATTTATATGCCTCCACTGATCAAGGCCCACTCTGAATGGGTGGGGCCACGCCTCCATGGAAATATCCCATCAGTTATCATCTACAGCTGGGTGGGGCGCATCTCCATGCAAACAACCTAATCCAAATGTTCCAACTTAATCCCCACTATTATATCTGCCCCACAAGATTGCATCAAAGAATATGGCTTTTTCTGGGGAACATAATACATTCAAACCAGCACAGCATATATTCTCACTATTCAGAAATACTGGAAATAAACATTTAAACATGGTTCTAACAAATCATGAAGTATTAGCAAGGGAAGAGAGTTTACAATCATTGCCAGCAACAATTTCCCATTGAATTTGATCATTGTAAAACCTTGAAATGCATACAACTTGAAAAATTGAAATATATACAGCTCATAGCATGCAGAAGATGAATGGACTAATGTTCCTTCATAACACAGATGTGCTCTTACCAGTTTCAAGGCCACATTAGTCTATTCTGTTCTGGCTGCTTAGAATAAGCTGTCAGATTTCCTAGCTACCTCCAGTTTCACAGCATGCAGCCATGAAGAGATCACTGTCAGTATACAGAATTTTTCTTTAACCAGATAAAGTGTCACTAAGTGTATGCCATTAATTTACTGCAGCTGCATTTCTACTGCAACTACACCATAATGAAGAGAGATTAAATTACAGTTGTCTCTAAATTCTTGCTGAGTATTTGAGTCTTATTTACAGTATTTAATATTAATTATACAGTTGTTTCCATAAAGCTGCTTTTAAGTGACTGAAAAATGACACCTTTTCAGGAAAGTTTCCATTAGATTGGTCTCCTATAGTATCCTTCCAATAACTCCATGACTCATAAAGCAGTTGATCAAAATGAGGTGAAAAGTGGTAAGTCTGGAATGGTCACATGTGCTTAAAATAAGATAATCATCTCAGGCTACCTTTCAGAATCTGAGGATTTAGAAGGATGCAGTTTATGATTCCTGCTGGGAAATGACATTCTTTTGCATAGTGTACAAATCATTCCATTAATACCAGTGAATTGGAAAATCTATACCACTTGCAGAATATATAGTCAAACTTTAATGAGCTTGAGAGTCTGACTTTTTTTTCATAACAAATTTATATAATTCAAATTTTTCTAAATATTTTATAGGAAATATTTAGAGGAAGAAAACCAAAGTAATAAAAGGACATCAAAATTGGCACATTTAATATATCCATTCCATTTTAAATTAAACCAGCAGTGTACATGTGGCTCCATTTTAACCACTTTTGAGTATACAATTTGGTGAGGTTGATCACATCCACAATGTTGAGCTACCATTACCAGCATCCATTACCAAAACTTTTCCATCACCCCAAACAGAAACTGTACACCAATTAAGGGTTACAACCTGGTTACATTTTACCATGTTCTCCTTCCCCAAGAATCATGACACTCTGGCCTGCTCTTTCTTCTTTAACCATCTGCTGCAGGAACCACTCTGACAACAGATGGCAACCAGCCAATTGTTTTCTGCAAGGTTTGGGACTGTTGCTGTCTCGGAGCTTTCATCTCTGCACAAACCTTTTCCCACTAAGAACCATTTTCCATACATCTGCAATAATGCTGCCTTCTGGGGCCCCTTCAGGCAGGACTTACAATGGGAAAAACTCACCCATAGGAGGCTGCACAACTGCCAAGTTCTGGTTATATCTCCTCTCAGACCTTAAACGAAAAGGAAATGAAGACCAACTACATAAGATAAACCTGATCGATCCTAACAAAAGGCTTCTTTTTCCCAAAGGAGTAATGGTTTAGTTCAATGCTCTAGCTACCTGCTGTTTTTACAGTACTTCAGGAGTCTCCACTCTTCTTTGCTTAAAAGATGCAATCTGATTCTTAAAACAATTCTTTGCTGTAAAATCATTTTAGTATATAACCCTTGATAAATGAAATTCATTCATACATGTTATTTCCCTTCATAATACACACAGACACGCACAGTATGTATTATGTGCGTGTGAGCATGTGTGTTGTGTACTACAAAATGGGTGGCTTAAAACAACAGTTTTGGAGGAGAGAAGGGTGAGGCAGGATGTCTGTAGCCTCCTTTCTCCTGCAGTCTGTGGGGCTCTGGGGCTGGCTCTCCATGGCTCCATGTCTGCCTCAGTCCCAAGGCTGTCCTGTCTCTTCCAACTAGGTATACATTTTCTCTCCATGTAGCAGAATTCACAGTGGATTAGGACACACCTTGAACAAGATTAGTCATATCAAACTGATAACACCTTCAGCATGGGGCCACATCCAGAGGGCTGGGGCTTAGCACTTTAACATATCTTTGAGGGGATGTAACTCAATCTATGAAACACACACACACACACACACACACACACACACATATGTCATGAAATGGGCTTGTCTTGACTCAACACCAATTTAAGAACTGGGACATTATCATCTACCTGCTCCTTCCCTACTTCAGCTTCATATGTATCTCTGTCTTGATTTTGTGTTTTTTATTCCCTTGCCTTGTTAGAAAATTCCAGTCACATATGTATGTTTTCTTAAACATCCTATTCTGTTTTACTGTGTTTGAGCATTATAAAAATAGTGTACTTCTTCCACTTTCACTTTTCTGTAAGTTTACTTCTCTGTGTAAGGAGATTTGAAGCTGGATGTACCCCAGAAAACTACGTTCTTAACTCTCATCCATTCTTATGGGTGTGAATCATTGTAAGTAGGACCTTTTGATGAGGTTACTTTGCTAAAGGTGTGGCCCAACCCAATCAGGATGGGCTTAAATCCTATTCCTGGAGTCCTTCATAAGCGGAGTGAAATTCAGACAGAGAGAGAAAGCACAGGAAGCAAGCAGCTGAAACAGAACCCAGAAGACGAGGGAGAGGCCAGGAGACGCCACTGTGTGCCTTGCCATGTGGCGGAGGAAACAAGGATCGCTGGCAGCCGGTCTTCAGGAAGAAAGCATCACTTGATGATGCCTTGATTTGGACATTTTCCCAGCCTCAAATCCATGAGCAAATAAATTCCCATGGTTTAAGCCAACCGGTTTCATGGTATTTGCTGTAGCAGCCTAGGAAACTAAAATGCTGTCCACTCCATTTTATAAATATATTGTTATACACACACACACACACACACACACACACATGTTGAGCTGTAATAGACATTGGAGTTGTTCCCTAATTTTTTACTTATAAATGGTGCTGCTAAGGACTTCTTATACACGTTTTCAGATACACAAATGCAAGCATTTTGCTTCACTATAAATATTAGAGTTGAGTTGCCGGGTCTTAAAGGAGTTAATATTCAATTTTAAAAACTGGACCAAATTGCTTTCTAAATTATTTTATGTTTTTATCTTCTTAATTTTTACTAATCTATTGGACATAAAATGAGACATTTCACTCTGTTTATAATTTCACTTCTCTGAGTTCAATTGCATTTGAACAGTGCTTTCATGTTTATATGACAAAACTGTTTCTTAGCTGATAAACTTCAGGCTTCAAGTATTTTCTTCTTTTTTATTCTAGGGATTATTTTTCTTTTTTTTATATTTTTAGGAACATTTGTATATTTGGTATATTCATTAATTATGAGGTGTAGTACAGAAAACTTCTCCCCTTCTGTAGCATATCTTTTCTCTGCTTTGTGGTGACTTTTGGACAGAAATTCTTAATATCAGTGTAATTTTATTCTTACTGTTTTTATGGTGTATTGCTTTTGTGCATTTTAAAGAAGTTTTTTCCTTTCTCTGAGGTCATAAAGAAGCTTTACATTTTAAAATATAATCCACTGGGACTTTATTTTATGCATCACGTAAGGTAAGTAACCTGTGTTCATTGTTTTTCCACATGAAAATTAAGCATGTATCATCTTTCTACTGTTTTTTAAAAATATTTACTGTATCATAACATATATTAAAGTACACTAAGGGTACTTCTTGAGGAGTTTTTTATATAGAGATATACTTGGGTAATTACCAGGTTACACAATGTAGCATTCTCACATAGAAAATACTCCATTATCCCAGAAGTTTTCCTAATGCTCATTTATGGTCAAAGAGTGTCTCTACTCCATGAATTAATCACTATTATATGACTATCATATACTTGTACACATTGTTGACTTTTTTAATGAATGGAATCATACAGTATATATTTTTTCTGCCTAACTTGTTTTGTTCCACATAATATTTGTGAGATTAAACCATGTCACCTGTACCCAGTAGTATGTTCTTTTGCATAGTTGTTTAATATTTGATAAAACAAATATATAAGTATTAATCTACTCTAAATTAATGAACTTTTTGGTTGTGTCTTTGTTTGGGTTATTATGGAAAGCTGTTGTGAATAATCTTGCACATCTCTTTTTAAGGAAATTGCTTTAAACAATCAATATTCTTTTATTTTTGTCCATGTATTTACCCTTTCTTGTTTTCTTCTTTTCCTGCTTTTGTGTTTTTACATCCATGTTCCTTTTTCTTTACTGGGAACATTTTCTTTAGTATTTTTTGTAGTACAGGTCTTTCAGCTATTTTACCATAATGTGCTTCAGTACAATTCTCTTTATATTTATTCTGCTTGCATTTGTTGGTCTTTTGAATCTATAGTTTGTTTTCTTTCATAAATTTTTGAAAACTCTTAGCCATAATGTTTGCTATATTGTTCTGACCCTATTCTCTTTCCTCATTTCCTGGACCAAGTGTTGGACCATTTTACTCTATTTGACATATTTCTTATGCTGTATTATGTTCTTCAACATTTATTTTTTTTCTCTATATCTATTGCTGTTGTTCATAATTGGTAATACTATGTCTGTCTGTCCCATCTGCTGATAAAAATCCCATTAGTGTGCCATTTCAGATATTTTACTTCACAATTCTAGAATGCTTTTAATTATTTTCATATAGATTCCAGCTCTCTGTTGCAATTCTCCTTCCTTCTATCTGCTTGCTCACAATTTTCTGTATGTTCTTTAAAACAAGAACTTACCCTCTAATTGCAACATGTGATTCAAATGTGGATCTCTTTCTCTTGTTATTTTTTTCCCTTTTCCAGACATGCTTCTTTGCATGTCTTATAATTTTTGTTTGTATGCTGAAATTTGTGTATACAGAAGGGTTGTAGAGACTGAAGATAATAATTTTTTTTCAGTCAGAATTCACCCTATTCTTTGTTAGGCAGATAGGAAAGATGCTGAGCATCATTACCCAATCATACACTGATTTCCTGGGTCATATATGCGTGGAAACTTTAGCTAGCCTCAGTTCACCTCTAGTTTGCTCTTGTTCTGTAGAAATGACTGCCCCAAGTTTTTGGTTATTAGTCTGACAAGGTTCTTTCTCCTCAGTATCTAAATCATTTTATGATTCACTTTAAACTCTATAAGACACAACTTTACAATATGACAATTATCTTAAGGGTGACGCTGACCACATGTTTGATGTAGCGCTCTTTCTTTACAAGGATTTTGTTTCCTATGTACTTCACTATGGAAGTTTAGATCATCTCATCCTCATTGTTTATACAGTTCTCCAATGTTCTGATAATGAGATTTTTTGTACGTTAATTTTTGTCTAGGTATAATGGGTCCAATTTCCTGCTGCTGCTACTCATTATATATTACTGGCAACATAGTATACAGAAAATTTTTTCTCTAACATTTTATTGTGAAATATATCATATTCACAGGAAAGTTAAAAGAAGAATTTTGAAATGAGCACCCAGGAACCCACCATCAGGCTGAAATAGAATAGTGTCAGCCCCATAGAAGACTCTCTCCCCTGGCCAGGACATGACCCTACTGATATACATATGTATGCAAAGTATTAATTGGTTTTGCATGTTTTATACTTAATAAAAATAGCATATTACTCTACATATCCATTCTGATGTGTTCTTTTCCTCAACATTATGTTTGTAAGATCCATCAGTGCTGATGCACTTAGTTATAACATTTTCCTGATATACAGTATTCCATTGCATGAGTAGTCCACAGGTATTAACCCAACTCACTATTTATGGAATCCCCTCCCACCCCCACACCGAGTTTTCTGCCATTAAAAAGCATATTTCAGTGACTATGCTTGTGTGGGGTTCTTGGGGACAAACTTGATATGTGCAACATACTTAAGAGTGCAATTATTGGATCACAGGATTCAAATTTAATAGGCACTGCCGATCTACTTCCCTAAAGGTTGTTGTAATTGATGCTGCCACCAGTATTCTTCACTCTTGAAAACTTTAATGCTGAATTCATACCAATCATACCAATCTCTTGTACATACAAAACTTGTGATTGTACATGATATTTTTCAAATTACTGATTATATGTTCATTGTCACATTTGATTTCCTCCTTTGATGCCTGTTCAAGTTCTTTGACCATTTTTTCCCTTTGGTTGTGTGTCTTCTTAGGATTGATATTGGGAAATTTTTCATGTTCATTAAATAAATTTCTTGGACAATTGGAAATTTCTATCCTACCATGAACACACTAAATTTCATCATAAATCCTTATAATTGTGCCTTTCATTTTCAGTATTTTCATCCACATGACACAGATTTTTGCATAGCATGTGTATGAGGGATCCAATGTCCCTTTATTTGAATTTATGTATAACTAATTTTTCCAGAGACATTTATTGAAAAGTTAATTTTTTACTTTTTAAATTTATTTTGAAAAAATTAATGACTCACAGCAAGTTACAAAGATAGTATAGAGAGATTAGTGGGACCTTTCACCCAGTTTCCCCAAGTGGTTGCCTACTATATAATTATAGTAAAATATCAAAACCAGGAAATTGACATTGGTACATCTGTGTATAGTTCAGTCATTTTGTCACATGGGTGGATTTGTTTAACCATCACTACAAGCAAGGTACAGAACTATCACCTTTAAAGTCACACCCAACTTTACAATCACTCCCTACACCCATCCCTTCTAACTCTGGAAACCCCTTATCTAATTTCCATCTCTAAAAGTTTGTCATTTCAAGAATGTGATCATAAGAATGGAATCATTACGTATGTTATATTTTAAGATTACATGTTTCACACAACCTAATGCCTTTGAGATTCACCCCAGTTGTTGCAGGTATTCATAGTTTGCCCCTTTTTGTTGATGAGTAGTATTCCATGGCATGGATATGACACAGTTTATTTAACATCCATGTACTGAGGAAAATTTAGGCTTATTTGGGTTCGGGGCTGCTAAAAATAAAGCTATCATAAACAGTAATCTAAAGGTATTCATGTGGGCACAAATCTTTAGGTTCTTGGGATAAAGGCCCAGGAATATAATTGCTGGGTCAAATGTGAAGTGTGTATTTAATTTTTAGAAAAAAACTTCTAAGTTATTTTCTAAAGTGAGTGCACTCTTTACATTCCCACCCAGCCATGTTTGAGAGTTCCAGTTTCTCTAAAACCATGCAGCATTTGATATTGTCATCAATGATTTTTCCTTTTATTTTAGTTTTTGTAATAGGTGTATAGCGATACCTCTACATGATCTTAATTTACATTTCCATAATGGTTAATAATATTGACCATTTTTCCAGTGATTATTTGTCACCAATATAACCTCTTTGTTAAGATGTCTGTTCATGTCATTTGTCCATTTTCTTGTTGGATTATTTGCTTGATTTTTAAAATGTTGACTGTTAAGAGTTCTTTATATATACTAGATACAAGTCCTTTGTCAGAGATGTGGTTTTCAAATACTTTCTTCCAGTTTGTATCTTGTCTTTTCATTTTCTTAGCAGGGTCTTTCACAGCCAAAAGTTCTTAATTTTGAGGAAGTCCAATTTATTGAATTTTTAAATTTCTTTTTACAAACTTCACAAAGTCCTAGGTCCCCAATATTTTTCTACGCTGTTTTGTTCTGAAAGTTTATGATTTGACATTATAGATTTGAAGCTATTATCTATTTTGAGTTAATTTTTGTATGAAATATGTGGTTTCATTTGAGGTTAATTTTGTTGCTGATGGTTATCCAATACTCCAGCACCATCTATTGAAATAACTCTCCTCCTTCCATTGAATAGGTAAGGCACCTTTGTCAAAAATAATTTGGCTGTATCTTTGCAGGCTATTTCTGTGTTTTCATTTTGTTCTATCCATATGTGTCTATCCCATCACCAGAACTACAGTTTTAAATACTGTAGCTTAAAACTACAGCATGTCTAGAAATTGTATAAAGTGATTTCTCCAATGAAAAGTCAGTTGCTGTTTATTATTAGTGATCTAAATCTCTGTCTTTAACCAAACCTCCTCATATCAGTTTTTCCACATATCCATTATATTCGTTATATAATAAGCCTTTCACTTAATTGGTACAAAGATATGGAAAGAATCAATATCATTACCAAAATAAGATTGTTCACTAATAGGACAAGAAAATTATAATAAATTGGTGTTTAATTTTATCAAATCTTTTTTTTTTTTGCATTTATCAAGATGATCACAGTGTTTTTCTCCTCTAAACACTTACTGTCATTTATTCTATTTATGTACTTCCTAATAGAAAAACAAACTTTCATCCCTAGGATAAACAAAGCATGGTCTTGATGCATTACCTTTATTTTTAGTATACAGATGCATCTGTTTTTCTAATATTTGTTTAGAAATTTTACATTTTTAAAAGGAAATTATTTGAAAAAAGGCTTCAGTCCACAAGATTCCGTCTCCACATCCTTTGTCATGTGATTGCTGTTCTTACCATCAAGGAGTGAAGTCTACTTTCCACCCTTCCTATCTGGGTTGCCGCTGCTTCTTGTGTTTTTCTGATGGAAAATGGTGACAGTTAGATTTCCCATTCTAAGAGGAGGCCTCAAGGGGCTTTTATTGGTTGTTCTCTCCCTTTTGAGCCTATGTCATTGCCAAGATGTCTTACTGGAGGAGGAAAGTCCCCTAGACCAGAGCCAAATCCTTTGAACGCAGGAGTCCTGAGACCAGTCACCACATCGCCTACATGCAGGCTGACCTCAGATGCACGACTGAGCCCAGACGACGTCCGCTGAGCTTGGCCTGATTCGAAGGCTCCCAGTCAACCCGTTTCATTCAAGAGCACAATAAATGTTTATGTATGCTTTAGGGTTTTGCAGTGTTTTATTTTGCAGAGTTATTGTGGCAAAGATAACTTGTGATGTAACAAATCGGAAATATGAGGTATGCTGGGACTTGTCAGATAAAATAAAGGACACCTAGTTAAATTTCAGATAAACAACAAATAATTTTTTAGTATAAGTTTGTCTCAAGTGAAGCACAGGAAAATTATGTAGTAACAAATTATTCAGTTGTTCACTGAAAATCCAAATGTTTTTAGGCATCAACTTGGTGGATTGAAAATGCATATAATGGCCATTTAGATTCTAGCAATATTATTTCTTGTTAGATTAATGACATGTCAACTAGTGGTCTCTGGTTGTGTGTACTAATATATTGAAAGATAGATGAGGGGAAGGAATAGCTGGCCAATTTGCACACTGATTTAGAGACGACAGACGTTACTTGGTTGGGGAAACAAACAAACAAACTTTTCCATTCTCTGATTTCCCCAGTGGCTAAAAAGTCCTTAAAATTAAATGATGCTTGAGGAAGGATAAATCCTAGGTTCAATTTTGACCTCCCATGCCATCTCTCATTTTTTGTGCTGCCTTCATAGAGGGCTACCTACAAATTACTTATTTTAAAGAATCAAATTTTGCTCTTCTAAATCCTCTATATTGTGCATTTGTTTTTTTAAATTGAGATATAATTCCAATGCCATAAAATTAATCCTTTAAATGTGTAAATTTCAATGGTTTTTAGCATATTCACAAAGTTCTGTGACCATGACTATCATCACTATCAAATTCCAGAACATTCACGTTATCCCTTAAAGAAGCCCCAGGCCCGTTAGCAGTCACTGTCTTTCCTCTCCTACCCCCTCATTAATCTACTTTCTGGGTCTATAGATTTGCTTATTATGGATATTTCCTAAAATGGAATAAAAAATTTGGTCATTTGTAACTACCTCTTTCAGTTAGCATGGTGTTTTCAAATTCATTCATGTTGTCACATGTATCAGAACTTCATTCCTCTTTATGGTTGAATAATATCCCAGTGTGTGTACATACAACATTTTGTTTACCTATTAATCAGTTGAAGGACATTTGGAATTTTCCAACTTTTGGCTATTGTGAGTAATGGTGGTGCTATGAACATTTCCGTACCTGTCTTTTCATGGACCTGTTTTCATTACTCTTGGGTGTGTAGTTAGTAGTGGAATTTCGGGGTCACATTGTACTTCTATGTTTAACTTTTGGAGAAGTTGCAAAACTGTTTTTCCAATTGACTGCATCATTTTTCATTCCCACCACAATGTATGAAGGTTCCAATTTCTCCACATCTCACCAACATTTGTTGTTGAATTTTTGATCATAGTCATCCTAAAGCATGTAAACTGATATTTCATTCTGGTTTGATTTGCATTTTCTTAGTGGATAATGATGAGCATGTTTTCACAAGATTATTGGCATTTTTTATCCTTTTTAGAGGAATGTACAGTCAAATCCTTTGTCCATTTTTCCATTAGGCTATTTATCTTTACATTGTTGAGTTGTGAGAGTTCTTTTCATATATGTGATTTGAAAATATTGTTTTCCATTCTATGAGCTTTCTTTTCACCTATTTGATTGTATCCTTTAAAGCATAAGAGTTTTTAATTTTGATTAAGTCCAATTTGTCTACTTTTTCTGTTGTTGCTTGTGCTTTTGGAGTCCTAGCTAAGAAAACATTACCTAATCAAATGTCATTATTATTGTTTTATAGCTTTAGTTCTTATATTATGGTCTTTGATCCATTTTGGGTTAAGTTTTGTATGTGTGGGTGGTAGAGATTCACCTTCACTTTTATGAATGAGGATATCCATTTATCTCAGTATCATATGTTGACAAGACTATTCTTTCCTGATGAAATTATCTTGACCCCCTTCTTGAAAACCAAATGGCAGAAGAATAATGGCTTATTTCTGTGATCTCAATTCGATTCCACAGATCTATATGTATTTTGTTTTGCCAGCACCACACTGTTGGATTCCTGTAGCTTTTTAGTAAGTTTTGATATCAGGAATTGTGTGTACTCCAACTTTGTTCCTTTTTTTCAAGATTCGTGTGTCCATTCTGGGTCTCTTACATTTCTTTATGAGATTTAAGATCAAATGGTTAATTTCTGCAAGTAAAGGCAGCTGGGATTTTGATAGAGATGGTGTTGAATTCTTAGACCACTTTGGGGAGTGTTGCAATCTTAACAATGCTATTTCCTCCAACCCATGAACATGAAACAGACTTTCCAGTTATTTCTCTTCTTTATTTTTCCACAATGTTTTGTAATTTTCAGTGAACAAATGTCATATTTCCTGTAAAATATTCCTAAGTATTTTATTGTTTTTGATGTTATTTTGGATGTATGTTTTAAAAATTCATTTTTGGATCATTCATATGGAAATATGATTAATTGTTATATAATGACCTTGTATACCACAAACTTGCAGGAAATTGCTTCTTATTTCTAACATATATGTTTTGTGGATTGTACCAAATTTAAAACGGTTGCCAATAAGCTCTGTCATACATACCACACATGTTCCAGAAGGGCTTAACCATGGACTTTGGGATGCAAGAAGACACTAGTTAAACCACATCTCTCTCACTTTCTGATGTTAGAGAAAATCATCATCTTAGATTTGTGATTTTTCATGCAGTTCAGACATTACCCACTGTATCCCCAAGCTACAGGGGCACACATGCAGTGGCTAGCAACTTTTACTCTCTACCTTTTTATATTTTCATTTTGGGGTTTAGAGTGCTTGGAATGGTACTTCCTGCCCAGCTACCTTGAAATGTCTGCATAGTACTCTTAAACATCTCTTTGAATTTTTGTATTCTTTTGAATTTTGTTACCTTAGTCTCATATTTCTAATAATATCATTTTACAATACATTGATAAAGTTCTCCAAAAAATACAGCTATGTTTCAGCCAGTATGTTCTTATATTTAATTTCAAAGTTATTAATTTCCATTTTAAAGAACAAAGCAGGGACTATTTATTTAAAACTTTTCTTAAATCAAGAAACTGTCAGATATGTGCAGAGCTATCAAGCTCAAGCACTGACAATTTAGGTCTTAGAAGCAATTTGTTAGTCATTCAGCTTTTTTATGTTCCCTCCTTGCAATAATGCCAAGGGAACCTATTTTGCTGATCTTTCATCATAATCATTTATTTCTCTAGCAGGTTTTCCAGTATTTGGACCATTTCCAGCTCCATGCTTTTCTGCCCCATGCAGCATAACATAAACTAGAAGAAGGAGACCTTGGCCACTTGGGTATAAACATGGACCTAATATCCACCTTGTGTCTGGAACTTTATATTCATGAACTTTCTCATTGCTAATTATTGCCACCTTCACTTCCAATAGGAAGCTGAGAGTTTGTTAAAACCATGGGCTTTGCGGTGTTGCAGTCAGATCTTTGCTCCAAATAAGAGATACAAAGTGTTTCATAAATGATTCATTTATCACATAGTTACTGATTGCCAAGTACCAGCAATATATCAAATTCGGTGCTCAGATTTGGGCTTATTTATTTATTTGTTATTTTTAGATTGAAATTCAAGCCCTACACTTGAAGAGATCATATTATGGTAGTGAGGAGGGAAATATAAACAGATGAATTGCCCTAAAATGTGGTAAGTGCTGTAAAAGAGACATGAACAGACCGTTGGGAAGTGGAAACCATGGAGCAGCACCCTGCCTGGCACAGAGAAAGCAATGCATCCCAAACCGAAGAGTGCAAGAGACTTTCAATGAAGGACAGGAAGTCATACCAGTGAGATGGTAAAAAGCGACCTCACTGTGACCACTTAAGTCCATTTGAAGCAGAGCATGCCTCTAAAATATTTGTCAGAAACCATTAATATATTCTAAATGACCTCTTGAAGCACATCTCATAGCAAATAAAGCAATCTAGGAAAATAATAACAACTCCTTCACAAAAAGGCCTTCTTCTCACATTGTGATTTCTCTTGAAGCACCTGATATCCACTGAATTATTTTGCAGATTTGTATCTTCAACTAATGTACTTTATTCTGTCACCTTAACTCTCTGCAATCTTGTAATTTTAGGTTTCAGTACTTATTCCTGAAATCTCTGAGTAACACTGGACTTTCTCTCCTCAACTCTGACCCCACTGTACAGCTCTCATTCCTTGATAATCAGATACCAACACTAGCTATCCATCCCAAAACTTCTTTCTGCTCTTAAAATGGAAGAATTATAATCACAGTTACCCTGGAGACAAAATACAATCTATGTTTTGACATAATATAACTATTTTTAAGTAAGTACAAGAAGTGAACCTAAGTTAGCATTATACAAAATATTTTTGTGTTTTACTCATCAGGTTTAAAATTTCAAAGTTAAACAATGGTTAGATCATAAGAATTTTGTGGGAAGGGATTGATTTTTATTCATATAAGATCTGAGACTGATTATAGCTACTATATTTCTAATAATGTTCTTCTAATAACACAGGATATATGTTCCCTTTCAAAGTTAAGTGCTGTTAAGAGGCAGTTTAAATGCTGGTTCCATTAGGAATAATATAAAAAATATTTAATATTGGGGACCATGATCTCATAAATTATATGAAACTTAGAGAACTTAGAGAACTAACAAGAATTACAGATCATATAATCCATAAATGAATTGCAAGATAAAAAGAAGCAAAGACATAAATCTTAGCGCAAAATGTTTTAGAGCAAAATTTTTGTCATATCAATAGCTAGGCATACACAACATTCCTTCACTCATTTAGTGAATGTGTATTCAACAGTGTATCTGGGTGATGGGAATGAAAACTAAATGGCCACGGCTAACCTTTAAGGCTGTTTAGCTAGCGATTTTCTAATTCTCACTATACTAAGAATAAATGCTTCTCCATGTTTACTGTAAAGGATTGAGAAGCACACAGGAGGAGCTGCCTCTTTACTCCAGTGTAAACTTAACGAAGAATTTTAACCACTTTCTCCCAGATAAGCTGTGCTAAGAATGATGCTTGTGCAGAGAAGAACAAGAATTTTACAAGACTGGTACGGTTAAGGGGAATACAGGTACTTCAGATAAAAGCACTTTGACATCAGTGACAGATTTTTTCAGAAAAGTGAGTGGAAATTCTGTATGCCTAGAGCTGTATGGTTGAGAGCACATATGAAAACTGAAAAGGAAATTTACAGCCAGTTTGTTAAGACCTTTTCTGCAATAGTACATTGTATGGTCTTTACATTGTAGGCAATAAAATCCTTAAGAATTTTAGGTGAGGTGATGACTTAAATTTTCTTACCTCCCTTCTGTGGAGGTGTGGAAGGTGAAGTAAGCAGGAGTGAGAGGCTAATTTCATGATGTTTTTTGTGATATACCAAACTGTAGGGTGGTGAGGGAGAGGTGGAGAGAAGGAACTATTTCTGTTGATCATAAAATGAACCATGCAAAATATAAACAATCCTTGTAGGTGACCTTGATGGTTACAATTATCTACTTAAATATGAACCAACTCTGGTGTCAAGTTTATTTAAAGAGTGGCATTATTCAGAATCATTGACTTCTGTATTCTGTTCAAAAATTTAATTGAATTTTTGGTCCCCTGAAAATTACAGCAGTCTTGACTAGGGTGGCTTCAGCTCTAAAGGCGTTGAAAGTGGTGCCTTATCTTGATACTGTACTCTTGAGTCAGGGGCCTCTTACCTTCATGTAATGCCCACTTGTAATTATGTGTGCTGTAATGTGGATATTCCAAGTTTAAAAAGGACTTTGGACTCTTTTTCCAATTCAACTGGTAAAAGTAATTTAGTATTTGTGAGCTTTCTAAGTTTTGCAAACAATACAGACATAAATCGAGTCAGAAAGCTGAGTGGGCCTCACAAAAGTATGTACCATTATAGGGGCAAAGCCATTGGTGAGTTTAATCATTCAGTTGCCTTCTTCAACAAAAAATAACAGTTTCACTGAAGTCTCATTCAATATGCCCGAATGCATTGCTGTGCAGGTTCCAAAGAGCCCACTGTTAAATATTCTGGAATTTTGTAAGCTGATTATTAAATATTTGGCAACTTGACATGAGTCATAGTGGGAGTATTTTTACAATGGAAATCTGCAAATATTACACATCAAGGCTTTTTAATTGGAGACACGCTCTCCACTATCTGAATTATTCAGTTGCCGCAACATACATTGATAAGTCATTCAAATGATTACAATAAAATAGAGTTATATGCAGCAGTAGCTTTTATTTTGTTTCTTCTTTAATTATTATTGAACATTTGCTATTTGCTGTGAAGACAATTTTAATGAGGAAGAAATGGGACCAAATTGCAATTAGATTGTAACAGCAAGATTTCCTTCGTATTATGTTTTTTTCCATACTGAAGTTTTGGACAAATACATAATATAACAGAATTTGCAAAATGAATCCATTGTTTGCCCAGTGGGAAAGATCTAGGTTTTGTGGCACCTCAAGGTTGTGTAATTTGGAGGAACTTCTCTAAGAAAAGGAAAATAAAAGTATGATTACAAAACTAAGTTCAAAAATGAATTTTTACTTAGGATGAAAAAAGAAACCATAAAAAAATACAACTGAAAAAGCCAGCAAATATGAACTTCACAAAGTCTGGAGAAAGACCACACTTATTTCATTAACAGCCTGGTATATCTACCACATAACTTCGTACAATTTTGGCTGCACTCACTTTCAATGTTTTCATATGGCAATGACTTTGCAATATCATTTTATATATATAGAGAGAGAGAATAGGGAGATAACTAAGTTTTCCTCCAGTTTGGTAGGTTGCAATTTCTTTTTTTATTCTTTGTAGTCATGGTGCACAAAGCATGGATCTTCACACGCTCCATATGCATTTGTGGAGTCCTCTGTAGGCTGTTTCTCTTCTAAAGCTGACAATACTTGGGTTTAAACAGAAGTGACTATGAATCACAAAATACATCCCATTCAACCCAATTCTACTTCCCCAGATTCCCAAAAGAACTATGACTTCCTCAACATCACAACACACATCAAAGGGCGTGTGAGAGGAGAAAAGAGAATGGAAACAGATAGTCATCAGAGACAATCGCGGTTAAAATATCTTACTTCTCCAAAATGTTAAAAGGTGTGGTTGTGTGCCATACTGCAAGGACTCTCGTAGGGTCTTGGAAGGGGCCGTGCAAGAGAGAGGCTCTGCAGCTTCCTCCTCGTTAGCTGCCCAGCAATGACTCCTCTGTATAATGGTGCCGAGTGGTGGTAGGTGGTCGCTGGGAGCAATCAGGAGAAAAGTCTAAGATCACATCTTGGCACGGCAACAGAGGGCTGGGAGTTATTAGTGCTGGCCTGGGGCTAACGGATGTGTTATAGAAACTAAGTACAGATCACTCTTCCTGAAGAAATATAGCTCTTTTTAATTATATTTGAAATGTTTGCCAAGGGATATTGACCCAATTCAAGGGTATCTAAATCTGCACTGTCCGGTGGGGTAGCTACTAAGCTACCCCTACAGAACATTTGAAATGTGATCAATCTTTTCTGCAGTGTGCTGCAAGGGTAAGATATATATGGAAGGTCAAAGACTTGGAATGTTAAAAAAAAAGAAAAAAATCTCAAAAGTTTTATATTGACAACATGTTGAAGTGGAAATATTTTTTATACAATGCAGTGAATAAAATATACTCTAAAGTTAATTTTTTACTTAAAAATATCATTCCTAGGAAACCAAAATTGCACATGTAGTTCTCATTTGTGGTGTATATTACTTATCTGTTGATTGGTATTGCTCTAAATAATTACTTGACAGGGTTTTTAGTATTTCAATATATTTAACCCATGACCATTTCAGATGTTAGGCTTTGAACATTTCATTTATTTGTGGAATGAAAGAATTAAAATGGAGAAGAAATATGATTATAGATAACAACCGTATAGAGATACCAGAAGATGATAAAATGCTTTAAATTTTCTATATAAGGTATGCAAAAGTTATCATCTGTGATTAAAAAGTTTTGCAACTTGTGGATTAGCTTATTTTTTTAACATTTTGTTTTGAAATAATTACAGATTCACAGGAAATTGCAAAGACATACAGAGAGGTTCTGTTTACCCCTCACACATCTTTTCCCAATGGCTGTCTCTTAACACAGTTATAGTATCATATCAAAAAGGGAATTGACCTTCATACAATGTGTATTTATTTCTGTGTAGTTTTAACACATGTAGATTTGGGCATTCAAGGCTCGGAGATATTCTAGCATCTCAAAAATGTCCCTGGTGCTCCCTTTATAGTCAGAGTTCCCCTTTCTCCCCCACCAGTTTTCAATCTCTAAACCTTTGCCATTTTGAGAATAATACTTTAGCTATCTCTGATAAAGATACTAATAGCAATCACGTACTTGTCTTTGTGTGGACACGAATGACCTGGAGTACAATTGCTGGGTCGTATGGTAAGTGGATGTTTAGTTTTTTGAGAAAACCCAAACCATTTGCTAGGGTGGCCGTACCATGTTACATTCCCAGCAGCAATGTATGCGAGACCCAGTTTCTCCACATTCTTTGATGCTGGCATTGATATTACTTTTTTTTTTTTTTATTTATTTCAGCTATTCCAACAGTCACAAAGTGATAGTTCATCATGGCCTTAATTTGCATTTTCTTAATGGCTAATGATTTGACCATATTTTCATGTACTTATTTGCCATTCTCTTTGATAAAATGACTATGTCTTTTGTCCATTTTCAAATTGGATTCTTTTTCTTCTCTTTTGTTTATTATTAAGTCTGGGAGTTAATTATATATATATATATATATATATATATATATAATCTAATTACTAGTCCTTTGTCATATGTGCGATTTGAAAATATTTTCTCCCAGTCTTTTTTCATGCTTTTAATAGGGTATTACAAAGATTAAAAGTTTTAAATTTTGGTCAATTCCAATTTATCAGTTTTTTCTTTAATTTATCATGTTTTGTTGTCATGTCTAAGGTCTTTCACCAAGCACACAGATGTGCTCCTATGTTGTTTTGGGTACATTATACACATAAATCTGTAATATATGTTGACTTAATTTTTTTGTACTGTAAGATGTGAGGTTCAGTCAAGGTTTTTTTTTTTTTTTTTTCCTATAGATATCCAATTGTTCCAGTATCATTGTTGAGAAAATTATCTTTCCTCCATTTGAATTGCTTTTCATCTTAAAAAAAATTTTTACTGTACTTGTATGGGGATGTTTCTGGACTCTTTACTCTGTTCCATTGCTTTATTGTTGATTGATGTGTGTGCCCCTCCACCAATACAACACAAATGTTATTACAGTAGCTATATAATAAATCTTGAATTGGGGTAGATTGATTCCTCCCATCTTCTTCTTTTTTGTTTTAGCTATTCCAGCTCCTTTCCTTTGCATATAAATTTTAGAATACTCTTATCCATGAATAAACAATGTTTTCATGTGTTTTGATAGGAATTACCTTTAATCTGTACATCAGTTTGGAAGTAATTGATGTCTTTACTAGGTTGATCATCCCAATCCATTAACAGGGTATGTGTCTCCATTCATGTAGATCTTATTCTGAGTACTTTCATCAGCATTTTGTAGTTATAAGCACACAAATTCTGTGCATGTTTCATTACATTTACATGTAAGAATTTTGTTTTTTTAATTGTAAATGATATTGCATTTTTATTGTCAGTTCTCTCATGTTCATTGATAGAATATAGATCTATTCTTGATTTTTTTTTTCTGTCAACCTTGTCTCCTGTGAACACACTGAATTCACTTAGTAGTTCCTGATTCTTCCTGTAGATTCTTTGGGATATTTTATAGAGGCAGTCATTTCATCTGCAAATATGGACAGATTTTTTTCTTTATTGCACTGTTTAGAACATCTAGTGCTGTTCTACATGCCAGAGGTAAGAGCAGACATCCTTGCTTGTTCTCCATCTTAGGAGGAAACATTCAGTCTTTCACCATTAAGTTTGATGTTGGCTGTAAGTATAATCTTAGCTGTAGGGATTTTTTTTGTTGTTTTTTTTTTTTCTTTTTTTTTTTTTTTCTTATAGCTCTTCTTTATCAAGTCGAGGAAATTCCTTTTCATTCCTAGTTCCTGAGAGTTTTTATCATGAATGGGTGTCAGTTTTTGACAAATACATCAGTTGATATGATCACGTGATTTTTCTCCTTTAGCCTTTTAATATGATGAATTACATTGATTTATTTTTGAATAATGAATCATCCTTGCATGATTGAAATAAATCCAACTTAATTATGATGTGTAATTATTTTTACATATTGCTGAACACCAGTTGTTAATATTTTGTCAAGAATTTTTGCAAATATATTCCGGAGGAACTTTGGTCTGTAGATTTGTTTGTTTTTGTAGTCTTTGGTTTTGGTAACAAGGTAATACTGGCTTCAAAAATTGAATTGGGCGAGGGTTCCTTCTGCTTCTATACTTTATGGTTGTGAAGAATTAGTATTAATTCTTCTTTAAATGTTTGTTACATATCTCCAATGAAACTATCTTGGCCTAAGGATCTCTTTTTCAAAAGAAAATCACAAATTCCATCATTTTAAGAGTTATAGGACATTAGTCTCCAAATGTTTGTACATTTTACATTTATCATCTATTGTTGATTTCTACGTTGATTATATTAAGGTGGAGAACACATTGTGTACTCTATGATGTCAATTCTTTTATATTTGTGGATATGGTTTATCTTGATTATTTTTATGTGGGTATTTTAAAAGCATATGTATTTTGCTATTCTTAGAATGTTCTATAAATGTCAATTAGATCCTATTGATTCATAGTGCTATTAAACAAATCTATATCCTTGCTAATTTTATTCCCAGTTTTTCTATCAATTATTAAGTAATAGGTGTAGCAGTCTCCAATTCTAACTGTGGCTTCATCTGCTGGGTTTTGAAAGTCAGATTTGTTCCTTTAAACTGTTAGTTTTTGCTTCATGAATTC
Source organism: Choloepus didactylus (assembly GCF_015220235.1). Taxonomy (NCBI): domain Eukaryota; kingdom Metazoa; phylum Chordata; class Mammalia; order Pilosa; family Megalonychidae; genus Choloepus; species Choloepus didactylus. The sequence goes on along the minus strand of NC_051320.1, from coordinate 5,940,927 downwards.
TGAGACTATTGTTTGGGGCATAAATTATTAGGATCGTTATGTTATCCTTGTAGATTATCGTCTTATCATCATAGAATATTCCTCTTTGCTCTGAAGCCCACTTTATCATGTAATTTTACAGCCACTCCTGATTATTATTTTTTAAATCAAAGATAATTTATTCAGGTTCTCAGTTCATTACAATAAAGGAGCCATAATTAATATAGACATGGATTTTATCAAAGACATACTATTTTTTGTTGTTTTTGTTATAGAAGTTGTGAGTTTACAAAACAATAATGCATAAAACACTTGATTCTCATATACAATCCCAACAACTTGCATTGATGTGGAGCATTTGTTACTACTAATGAGAATCCTTTTTAAACAATTGTACTTTTTTTTAACAGTAGTTACCTTTTATACGATTGATGAAAGATCATTAAAATAGTTCCATCATCCATTGTTTACATTAGGTGTATATTTCCATATATGACTCTATTACCACCTTGTATTAATACTATACATTTGTTATAACCCATGAAAGAACTTTCTTATTCTTGTTGTGATCTATAGTCCATCATCTACAATCGAGTTCACTGTGCTGTACAGTCCTATAGTTTTATCTATTAATTTTTATTCTGGTAATATATACATCCTATGTTTCCTCTTTCAGTGTATTCACCTATATAGTTCAGTGCTGTTGATTACACTCAGCATATGTGCTACCACAACCACTATCCATTTCCAAACTTTTACCATCAGTCTAAATAGAAATTCTGTATAAGTTAGGCAGCATCAATGCCCCATTCCTAACACCAGTCTATGTCCTGGTAACTCATATTCCAGATTTTCATTCTTTGAGATGCTTATTATAATTGGTTCATAACAGTGAGATCATACAATGTTTGTCCTTTTGTATTTGGCTTATTTCACTCAACATAATGTCCTCAGGATTCATCTGTGTAGTTGCATGCGTCTGGGCTTCCTTCTTACAGCTGAATAATAGTCAATCATATGTATATACTGTATTTTATTCATCCATTCATTGGCTGAGGGACACTTAGGTTGCTTCCATCTTTTGGAAATTGTGAATAATGCCGCTACTAATTGGTGTTCAAATGTCTGTTCATGTTCTTGCTTTCACATCGTCTGGGTATATTCCTAGTAGTTGGATTGTCAGATCATATGACAATTGTATACTTACCTTCCAGAGGAACTGTCTCCCATGGCGGCTGCACTGTTTTACATTCCCACCAGCAATGCATGGGTGTTCCTATAGTACCACATCCTCTCCAACAACTGTAGTTTTTTGGGTTTTTTTTGGTTTTTGTTTGCTTGTTTCTTTGTTTTTTTTTTTTGTTTTTTTTTGTTTGTTTGTTTGTTTTGGTTTGGTTTTGTTTTTATAGTGGTCATTCTAGTATTTGCAAAATGATATCTTGTGGTTTTGATTCATATTTCCCTAATAACTAGTGATTATCTTATCATCTGCTTTCTGGCCATTTGTACTTCCTATTTGGAAAGATATTTATTGTTGAGTTGTAGTATTTCTTTAGGTATGCTGGATATTAAATCCTTATTAGTTATGTGGTTTCCAAATATTTTCTCCCATTGAGTAGGTTGCCTTTTCACTTTCTTGACAAAGTCCTGTGAAGCTCCTGAGTTTTTAATTTTAAGGAGGTTCCATTTATCTATTTTTATTACATTGCTTGTCCTTTGGGTGTATAGTCTAAGAAACCATTACCTAACACAAGATATTGAAAATGCTTCCATATATTTTCTCCTAGGAGTTTTATTATCCTTATGCTTATTTTTAGGTCTTTGATCTATTTTGAATTAATTTTTGTAAAGGTGTGAGATAGGGGTCCTGTATCTTTCATTTGCATATGGATACCCAGTTCTCCAAGAACCGTTTGTTGAAGAGACTATTCTTTCCCAATTAAGTGGACTTGGAAGTCTTGTCAGCTATCAATTGGCCATAGATGTGTGGCTCTGTTTCTAAGCTCTCAGTTTGATTCCATTGATTGATGTGTCTCTCTTTAAGCCAATAACAAGCTGTTTTGACCACTGTAGTTTTGTAATATGCGTGAAAATCACAAAATGTGAGTCCTCCAATTCTGTTCTTCTTTTTCAAGATGTTTTTGTCTATTGGCAATCCATACCCTTCCAAATAAATATTTGATAATTGGCTTTCCCATTTCTGCAAAGTAAACTGTTGGAATTTGGATTGGGGTTGCATGAATCTGTAAACCAATTTGGGTAGAATTGACAACTTAAATATATTTAGCCTTCCAAACAATGAACATAGAATGTCCTTCCATTTATTTAGGTCTTCTTTGATTTCTTTTAGCAAATTTTTTTTTAGTTTTTTGTGTACAAGTCCTTTTCATCCTAGGTTAAATTTTTTCCTAGATATTTGACTTTTTTAGTTGCTATTATAAATAGATTTCTTTTTCTTTATTTCCTTCTCAGATTGGTCCTTATGGCTTTACAGAAACACTGCTGACTTTTGCATGTTGATCTTGTATCCTGTCACTTTGCTGAACACATATATTATCTCTAGTAGTTTTGTGGTAGGTCTGTCAGGGCTTTCTATATATATAGGATTATATCATCTGCAAATAGGGAAAGTTTTACTTCTTCCTCTCTAATTTGGATGTATTTTATTTCTTTTTTTTTTTTTTTTTTTTTTTTTTTTTTGCCTAATTGCCCTAGCTGGAAATTCTAGCCCAATGTTGACTATCAGTGATGTTAATGGACATTCTTCTCTTGTTCCAGATACTAGAGGGAAAGCTTTCAGTGTTTCATCTTTGAGAATGATATTAGCTGAGAATTTTTCATATATGCCATTTATTATGTTGAGGAAGTTTCCTTTTATTTCTCTCCTTTGAAGTGTTTTTATCAAGAAAAGATGCTGAATTTTGTCAAAAGACTTTTCTATGTTAATCAGGATGAGCATGAGGTTTTCCCCTTTCAATTTGTTAATGTGATGTATTACATCAATTGATTTTCTTCCAGTGATTTTCTTCTGTTGAACTACCCTTGCATATCTAGGATAAAACACAATTGATCATGGTATATAATTTTTTAATACACTGTTGGATTTTATTTCTAGTATTTTTTGAGGAATTTTGGATCTGTATTCATTAAAGAAATTAGTCTGTGATTTTCTTTTATTGTAATATCTTTATCAGGTTTTTAATATCTTTATTAGGGTGATGTTGGCTTCATAGAATTAGTTTCTTCTTCCTTAATTTTTTGGAAGACTTTGAGCAGAATTGGTATTATTTCTTCTAGGAATGACTGTTAGAATTCACCTTTGAAGCCATCTGGTCCTGGGCTTTTCTTTTTTAGTTGGTTTTTGATGACTGATTCAATCTCTTTACATATAATTGGTCTGATGATATTATCTATTTTTCTAGAGTCAGTGTAGGTTGTTCATGTGTTTCTAGACTATGTCTTTTTCATCTAGTTTGTCTAATTTGTTGTCATGCAGTCATTCATACTATACTTTTATGATCCTTTTTATTGCTGTGGGGTCAGTAGTAATGTCCCCTCTCTCATTTCTGATTTTTTTTTTTTTTTTTTTTTTTTTTTTGCATATTCTCCCTTTTTTCTCTGTCAGTCTAGGTAAGGGTTTGTCAATTTTATTGATCTCATGATGAGCCAACTTTTGTTTTTCTAAATTCTATTTTTTATTCTGAATTTCATTTATTTCTACACTAATCTTTGTTATTTTCTTCCTGGTAGTAGTTTGCTGTTCTTTGTCTTGTTCTTCCTGGTGTGCAGTTAGGTCTTTGATTTTAGCTCTTCTTTTTTAATGTAGGCATTCAGGGCTATAAATTTTCCTCTCATCACTGCCTTCTCTACATTACATAAATTTTGATATATTTTGTTCTCATTTTCATTTGAATCAAGATATTTACTGATTAATCTTGCAAATACTTCTTTGACCCACTGATTGATTGTGTGTTGCTTTACTTTTTCCAATTTTCTGTCTGTTACTGATTTCCAGCTTCATCCTATTATGGTCTGAGAAAGTGTTTGTATAATTTTAATATTTTTAAATGTATTGAGACTTTGTTTTGTGACCCAACCTGTGGTCTATCCTGGAGAATGATCCATGAGTATCTAGGAAGAATGTGTATCTTGCTGTTTTGGGTTGCAATATTCTGCATGTGTCTGTTAAGTCTAGTTCATTTATCCTATTATTCAAGTTCCCTTTTTCCTTTTTGGCCCTTTGTCTAGATGTTCCATCTATGGATGCAAGTGTTTTATTGAAGTCTCCAAGTATTATTGTAGAGGTGTCTTTTTCTCTTTCAGTTTTGCCAGTGTATGCCTCATGTATTTTAGGGCACCATAGTTGGTGCATACATATTAATGATTGTCATATCTTTTTGGTGGATTGCCCCTTTTATTAATATATAGTGTCCTTATTTGTCTCATAACATTTTTATTTAAAGTCTATTTTGTCCGATATTAGTATAGCTACCTCAGCTCTTTTTTATTTACTATTTATGTGGCGTATCTTTCTCCAACTTTTAATTTTCAACCTATTTTTGTCTTTGGCTCTAAGGTGAATCTTTTGTAGACAGCATATAGTTGGACCATATATTTTTATCCACTCAGCCAATTTGTGTTTTTTGATCAGGGAATTTAATCAATTTACATTCAGTGTTACTACTGTGAAGGCCATACATACTTCAACCATTTTACCATATGGTTTTTATAAGTCATATTTTATTTTTGTCTTTTACCCTTACTGATAATCTTCATTTCTAGAATTTACTCCAAGTCTCTCACTTTTGTTTCCACTTTCAGACTGCAGAACTTTCTTTAGTATTACTCATAGGGCAGGTCTCTTGTTGATGAACTCTCTTAGTTTCTGTTTATATGTGTATATTTTAAACTCCCCTTTATTTTTGAAGGGGATTTTTTTACAGATAATGGAATATTGGCTTCAATTTTTTCTATATCATTATCTTAAATATGTCATTCCAATGTCTTTTCACCTCCCATGTTTTCTGATGAGAAATTGGCAATTAATCTTATTGCAGTTCCCTTGTATGTAGCAAATTGCTTTTCTCTTGCTGCTTTCAGGATTCTCTCTTTATTTTTGGCATTTGACATTCTGATCAGTATGTGTCTTGGAGTAAGTCTATTAGGATTTATTCTGTTTGGGGTCAGTGTGCTTCTTGGACTTTTATAGTTGTCTTTCATTGAGTTGGGAAGTTTTCAGTCAGTATTTCCTCAAATATTCTTTCTGCACCTTCTCCTGTCTATTCTCTTTCTAAGACACCCATGATATGAATGCTTGTATTCTTCATGCTTTCATTCAATTCCCTGAGACCCTCCCCAATTTTTTTTTCCATTCTATTCTCTGTGTTCTTCAGAATGTGAGATTTCTATGGTCATGTCTTCTAGTTCACTGATTCTTCCGCTTGTTCAAATATGCTGTTGTATGCACTATTGCATTTTTAATCTCTTTTATTGTGCCTTTCATTCCCTTAAGTTCTATTATGTTTTTTCCATACTTCCAAATAATTCTTTATGCTCCCCAGTGTCTTCTTGATATCCTTTACCTCTTTAGCCATATTTTTTGTCATCTCCTTGAATTGATTTAGGAGATTTGTCTGAACATCTTTGATTAGTTGTTCTAAATTTTTGTAAATTTTTGGCTGATTTCTAGGCATCTGATTTTCTTGATGGATTTACTCTGAAGGTCAACTTCTCTCTCTTGAATTAGGGTTTTATTGTTGATTGTCTTTCATCTTAAAATTTCTCTCTGACACTTGACACTTGGTTCAACTTACTCTAGACTTTTAGAATTGCCTGTGTTTAACTGATCTGATCTTTTTCAGCTCTTCATCATCTGGTTCTTTTCCTAGGTAGGCAGTACAATTTTTAAGATGGCACTATTTGTGCAAGTTTCACTTCCAATTGTTCATTGCTTATGGGAAAAAACACTGATAATTTTTTTTATGCATTGATTTTGTACCCCACTACTTTGTTGAATTCATTTATTAACTCTAGGAGCTTTCTTGTGCATCTTTCAGGGTTTTCTGTATAGAGAATTATGTCATCTGCAAATATGGAAATTGGAATATTTAACTTCTTTCTTTCCAATTTGGATTTTTTTTTTAACCTAATTGCTCTGTCAAGAACTTCCAGTACAATGCTGACTTACAGTGGTGACAGTGGACATCCTTGCCTTTTTCCTGATCTTAGAGTGAAAGCTTTCAGTCTTTTACCACTAAGTAGAATGTAGAATGTTAGCTGTGGGCTTTTCATTTATGTTCTTTATCATGTTGAGGAACTTTCTTTTTATTCCTCATGTTCTAAGTATTTTTACCAAGAAGGAATGATGGATTTTGTCAAATGCTTTTTCTGCATCAGTTGATATGATCATGTGTTTTATTTCCTTCATTTTGTTAATGTTGTGTATTACATTAATTGATTTCCTTATGCTGAATCACCTTTGAACATCAGGGATAAATCCAACTTAATTGCAATGTATAATTCTTCTAATGTCCTGTTGGATTTGTTTTGCTAGTATTTTGTTGCAGATTTTTTCATCTGTGTTCATAAGATATATTGGGCCGTGGTTTTCTTTTTTTGTGGTATCTTTATCTGACTTTGGTTTGATGGTGATGTTGTCCTCAAAATGAATTAGGGAATGTTCCCTCCTGTTCAGTTTTTTGGAAGTGTTTGAGCAGAATTGATGTTAAACCTTCTTGTAATATTTGGTAGAATTCCTCCCCCATTATGCCATCTGGTACTGGGCTTTGTTGGGAGGGTTTTGTTTACTGATTCAATCTCTTTACTAGTAATTTGTTTCTTGAGATCTTCTATTTCTTGCATCACTATACACAGTTTTTCTGTTTCTAAGAATTTGTCTATTTCATCTAGGTTATCTAATTTATTGTCATGCAGTTGTTAATAGTATTCTCTTATAGTATTTTATATTTCAGTGGGGTCCACAGTAATCTCTCCCTTTTCATTTCTTATCTTCATTATTGTATTTTCTTTCATTTTTTTCTTTGTCAGTTTAGCTAAAGGTTTGTTATTTTTAATGGTCTTTCCAAAAAATCAACTTCTGGTCTTATTGCAAAATCATGCAGTAAATACAGAATTCCCATATACCCCTCCTCCAACACACAGTCCTTGTTAACACTTTACATTAGTGCAGTATTTTTGTTACAACTGATGAAAGAATATTATTATAACTGTTCTATTAAGTATAGTTCATTGTTTATATTAGGGTTCATTATGTTGTACAGTCATATGGTTTTCTTTTTAATTTTTATTCTAGTATAACAATTATACAACCTAAATTTCCCCCTTTTAACTGCATTCAAATATACAATTTGGTGGTTTTAATTGCATTCACCATGTTGTGCTACCATCACTACCATCCATTACCAAAACTTTTCCATCATCCCTCATAATAATTCTATACCAGTTAAGCATTAATTCTTTAATCCCTTTTCCCACACAATCCCCTAATATCCAATATTCTTGTTTCTAATGCTATAAATTTTCTTATTCTAATTATTTTGCATTGGTGAGCTCATACAACATTTCACTGTATGTCTGGCTTATTTTGCTCAACATGGTGTCTTCAATGTTGTCACATGTATCAGAACTTCCAATGTTGTCACATGTGTCAGACTTCATTTCCTTTTATGGCTCTATAATATGTCATTTTTTGTACATACCATCTTCTTCTGTCGATGGACACTTGGATTTCTTCCATCTTTCAGCAATTGTGAATGTTCCACTGGGAACACTGGAGTGCAATTATCTGTTTGAGTCCCTGGTTTCCAATTCTTTTGGGTATATACCTAGAATTGGGATTGCAGGGTTACATAGTAATTCTATACTTAAATTTCTGAGCATTCACCACTGTCTTCCACAGCATCTGCACAATTTTATACTCCCACCAACAATGTTACTATCTACTTAACCTTTTCCCAATTTTCTATTTTCCATTTTAAAAATAGTAACAATTCTGATGTTTGTGAAATGGCATCTCTTTATGGTTTTGATTTGCATTTTCCTAAACTTAAGCTGTATTTTTTAAGGTAGCTCTTTTGGTGACAAATATTCTTGTTTACCTTTATCTGAGACTGTCTTGTCTTCCCCTTCATTTATTTAGGAATTCTGGTTTTGCAGTCCTTTTCTTTCACCTGTTGAAAACATTGATATCATTTTCTTCTGGCCTTCATCATTTCAGATGAGATAACCATTGTTCTTTTCCATATTTAGGTAAAGTGTCATTTTTCTCTGGTTGCATACTTGATTTTTTTCTTTGTATTTAGTTTTCAGAAGTTTGGTGAATCTTGTCATGAATTTTGAGGGGTTCATCCTGTTTTATAAGCTTCTTGGACATGTAGATTCATGCTTTATGCTAAATATGGAAAATTTTCAGTCATTTATTTTTCTTCAAATATTTTTTCAGCCCTATGCTCTTTCTCTTATCCTTCTGGGATTTTGATGACACAAATATTCTGTCTTTTGCTTTGTTTTAGCCCAACAGTTCTCTTAGGCTCTGTTCTTTTTTTTTTTTTTTTTTTTTTTGGTCTATATTCTGTTAATATTGTTGAATTTTCAGGTTCACTGATTCTGTTCTCTGTCCTCTTCATTCTATTGTTGAGCCCATCCATTTTTATATTTTTTTTATTCCTGTTGTATGATATTTTGGTCTATAATTTCCCTTTGGTTTATTTTTATATCTTCTGTTTCTTGGGTAAGAATTTCTAGTTCTTTGCTGAGATCATCTAGTTTTTCTTTTGTTTCAAGCATGTTTGTAATTTCTTGTTGAAACAGTTTTATGATGGCTGCTGTTCCAGTTTGCTAATGCTGCCAGAATGCAAAATACCAGAAATGGCTTGGCTTTTACAAAAGGGGATTTATTTGGTTACACCATTACAGTCTTAAGGCCGTAAAGTGTCCAAGGTAAGTCATCAACAATCAGGTACCTTCACTGGAGGATGGCCAATAGTGTTGAGAAAACCTCTGTTAGCTGGGAAGGCACATGGCTGGCATCTGCTCCAAAGTTCTGGTTTCGAAATGGCTTTCTCCCAGGACATTCCCTTCTAGGCTGCAGTTCCTCAAAAATGCCACTCTTAGTTGCTCTTGGGATGTTTGTCCTCTTTTAGCTGCTCCAGAGCAAGAGTCTGCTTTCAACAGCCGTCTTCAAACTGTTTCTCATCTGCAGCTCCTCTCTCAGCTCCTGTGCGTTCTTCAGGGTGTCCCTTTTGGCTGTAGCAAGCTCACTCCTTCTATCTCAGCTTATATAGTGCTCTAGTAGACTAATCCACAGAAACTATCCAATCAGTGTCATCACCCATAGTTGGCTGGGGCACATCTCCATGGAAACACTCAAAGAATTACAATCTAATCAACACTGATACATTTGCCCACACAAGATTACATGAAAAATAATGGCAATTTGGGGGACATAATGTATTCAAACTGGCACAGCTGCCTTAAAATCCTTGTTAGATAGTGCTAATATTCTTATCATGTTGGTGTTGGCATCTGTTGATTTTTTCCTCAATTTTTGATAGTTTAAATATGATTTATTTTAGAGCTTTAATATGATTTAAGTTGACACGAGTATTTTGTGTATAATGTCACAAGATGCTGAATATTTCTTAAATCTTTGTTTTGACAAGCTTTCTCTGACATGACTCCAGAAGATAAGGGTGGGAGTGCCACTTCTTTACTTCTAGGTGCATGTGGAAGTCCAGACCTTTGTTGATACCTGGGTTGGAGGTAGGGAGTAAGGAAATCTTTCTGCAAGGTAGATTTGGTGATTCAGGTTCCCATTAGGTTTTCTGACACCACCTCAGCAAAAAGATGGAGAAGTGCCTCCTTAACAATCAATGGGTCAGTGAGGAAGTACAGGTACCCCCAATGATTTCCACTGACACTGTGGGTGGGGGGGGCTTTGTTCCCACTTGGCAGGGATGCAAGTCCCTGCTCCTCACATAGCCTTCTGTGACATCACTCCAGCAGGGATTTGGGACACACTAATACCTCTGGACAAGAGTGGGAATCTAGGCTCTCCACTCAGCTTTGGCTGGTGTGGGGTGAGGTGAGTTGCCTGTATTTTCTGTGATATTTGATTAGAGTGGATCAGGCATTATCTAAATTTTCCTGTCTTGCTAGATTGCCACTTCCTTGGTCCTTTGGCCAGGGGTGGCAGAATTTCCTTGAGCCTTTTTGTGTCCAGGGTGTTTCCATGTTGCTGGCTTCTCCTGTACCCAATCTGGGAAATATGAGGCAAAAAAAGTCACACCCAAAACCCAAGGAACATACAGCCATGTCATTGCTCAAGTCTCTTATTTTCTCTGACTGTAAGAGTCTTACTATATCCTATATATAATACCCAGGGTTTAATGTACTTAGTAGGAGAAATAGAGAAAATATTTATACTCTATCTTTACAGAAAGATAATTTCTTGATTAGTATTGAGAAGCAATGTATTTAATTAGTTGTTAATTTGAATGTTTTCATTAGCACTATTATTTTAAAACTGATTAATTTTTCTAATGTGTTCTACTAATTTTAATTTTTGATGATGATTGCTCATACAAGTATTTCAATTGGGTTGTAAAATTACTCTTACAAATACCATGATTCTGTACAATATTTATTTCATAAAAATGTCTTTAGGCACCCAAAAAATTCTTATAGACACAGCAATAGCAGACTTAATATTATAGGAATATATTGTAACGAGAATTACTGGTTCATGCATTAATGATTTTATTCCATTTTTTGGAAGTTTCATAACTATAGGAGTAATTTCTTAAACTCATTTCAAACTTGCAGTTTGAAATTACTCCCTCAAGTTCAATTTTATTACTTATGTATCAATCCCCATAGCATTAATCTGAATATAGAGAATGATGCTATGATCTAAAGAAAATTAATACTAAGTCTTTTCTATCCTATTAACTAAAATTATAAATTAAATATGTAGGGGCTGAATGGAAAGTTTATTCTTATACTTTAATTTTTTATTTTAAAAAAGTGTTTCACTCCCTACCCCTATTTTCACACACTCAGACTTTGATAATCCAAGCAGTGTTCAACTTGTATTGTGCTCCCTGTGGTCTGTTTCAGCTGGGTGGATCCTCGCCTCTTTCTCTCAAGAGAACAATAATGTGGAACTTTTTATCTGATCGTCCTGCCTGTTGGCAGTATGTAATGATGTTTTTGTAGCCTCGGTTAACCACACTTCACTACTAACATATTAAATACTTTACTTATAATATGTGTGGTTTATTGCCTCTCTCCTTCTCTACAGTTTAAGCTCCCCATTGGCAGAAGTTTTAATCTAATTCTTTTACTAATTGTTTAGCAGGGTGCCTGACTGTGCTGGTTGCTCAATGAATATTTGTAAAATTGATTGAGTGGTTGCTTAAGTGAATGTAAAAGTGATTTTTCATCCATCTGCATTGCACTGTTTCTTTTAAAAATATTTTATGTTTCACATAAAGATACTTTTGAAGAGTATTTGTCTAGTGATATGCAGAACACCCTCAATTGGGGGTTGTCTGACAGAGTTATGAGTTTTGGGGGAAGAATACCAGAAAGGATAAGTGCCTTATCATATCCTTTTTGGAGTACATGATATTAGCATGATATTATTAGTGATGTTAAACTTTATCCCTTGGTTAATGTGGTGTGTTCCAGGTTTCTTCATGGTAAAGTTACTGTTTTCTCTCTTTGCAGACACTATGTCTTAGAAGTGAGGTACTAAGTCTAGTCTCCACTCAAGGCCGGTGAATTAAGACTCCAGAGAAAGGAGTCTAAAAGACTGTGAGGCCCTATTTAAAACCACCATAGTTGGTTTGATGAGTTGAGCCCTCTACCACAGGTTTTACCCTTGGGAAGACGGTTGCTGCAAAGGAGAGGCTAGGCCTCCCTATGGTTGTGCCTAAGAGCCTCCTCCCGAATGCCTCTTTGTTGCTCAGATGTGGCCCTGTCTCTCTAGCTAAGCCAACTTGAAAGGTGAAATCACCGCCCTCCCCACTACGTGGGATCAGACACCCAGGGGAGTGAATCTCCCTGGCAACGTAGAATATGACTCCCGGGGAGGAATGTAGACCTGGCAACATGGGACGGAGAACATCTTCTTGACCAAAAGGGGGATGTGAAAGGAAATGAAATAAGCTTCAGTGGCAGAGAGAATCCAAAAGGAGCCGAGAGGTCACTCTGGTGGGCACTCTTATGCACACTTTAGACAACCCTTTTTAGGTTCTAAAGAATTGGGGTAGCTGGTGGTGGATACCTGAAACTATCAAACTACAACCCAGAACCCATGAATCTCGAAGACAGTTGTATAAAAATGTAGCTTATGAGGGGTGACAAGGAGATTGGGAAAGCCATAAGGACCATACTCCACTTTGTCTAGTTTATGGATGGATGAGTGGAAAAATAGGGGAAGGAAACAAACAGACAAAGGTACCCAGTGTTCTTTTTTACTTCAATTGCTCTTTTTCACTCTAATTATTATTCTTGTTATTCTTGTGTGTGTGCTAATGAAGGTGTCAGGGATTGATTTGGGTGATGAATGTACAACTATGTAATGGTACTGATCGAAAGTACGATTTGTTTTGTATGACTGCGTGGTATATGAATATATCTCAATAAAATGAAGATTAAAAAAAAAAAAAAAAGACATAATGCTGAGCAAAATAAGCCAGGCACAAAAAGAGAGATATTGTATGTTACCACTAATGTGAATTCTGTGAAAAATGTACAGTGTTTTATACTGTAGAATGTAGGGGACCTAGAGATACCAATTAGTGGAGGGGGAATGATAATCTAATAAGAACAGATAAACTATGGAAGGTAATCTCAATGTTATGGGAATGCTCAGGAATGATTATGGTTTGTAAACTTTCTTGGATATAGTAAGATCATGTTGGAAGCAATAGAGTTATTTTAGGTTTTTTTTTCTCTTATTCCTTTGTTTTCTTAGGGGTTGTTAATTTTCTTGGGGTATGGTAGGAACATGTTGGAAGCAATGTAGTTATTTTAGATTATTTGTTTTTCTTACTCCTCTGTTTGGACATGGTTTATTAATTTTCTTTGGGTATGGTAGGAACATATTGGAAGCAAAGTAGTTATTTTAGGTTATTTGTTTTCCTTAATCCATTGCTTTGTTTGAAATGTTGTGGGGGTTTTTTTGGTTGTTGTTTGCCTGTTTGTTTTTAATTTTTTGATAAACAAAGTTAAAAAATTGAAAAAAAATCAGTAGAAAAATGGGAGTAAAAACTAAATGACAAATAGGGTGGGATGGGGGATGGTTTGGGTATTCTCTTTTCACTTTTATTTTTTATTCTTATTCTGATTCTTTCTGATGTAAGGAAAATGTTCAGAAATAGATTGTGGTGATGAACGCATAACTATATGATCATACTGTGAACAGTTGATTGTATACCATGGATGACTGTATGGTTTGTGAATATATTTCAATAAAACTGAATTAAAAAAAAAAAAAAAAAAAGAAGAAAAAAAAACCACTATAGTCTGCAATACTTATTTTCAGGGAGTGACTTTGAGGCTAAGCAACTATCTTATTTACCCCTAAAGTTTTTCTCACTAATTTTAACATCAGTGGATCTTACCTGCAGGTGTTGCTACTCTGGTGTTCTAATAGTGCTTTTTATTTCTCTCATTCCTTGTAAATTTATTATTTGAAATTCTTCTGTGGGGTAATTTGTCCCTTTTCCCCATTTGTTTATTCAATTATTTATTTCAGAATGGACTCGACATTTATTTTATTCCTTGGGCTATAATCTAACTCTATTATTTAGCATGTTGCTCAAATTCTACCAGCTTTGGTCATTGAGGAGTCTTTCAGGCTGGCTCCTGTGTCATTCTGATATGGGTCCATCACCTGCCATCATCATCATCATCATTATTATTATTTAGCACGTCCTTATTTTCTTACACTACACGACGCTCCAGGGACCTCGTGCATTTTCCCCACCCCAGCTTTAAATCAGTCATTTCTCCAATGATCTTTCACTGGAGAATGGTGTTAGAAATCAAGATCTGGGTGTTGGGTGTTCTCATGGGGTGTCACTGCTACAAAGTCCTGTCAGTGTTGAAGCAGGAAATATAGGCACTTATCCTGACCTACATGTTTATAGTATTTCTGTATGTTTCTGTCTTTTTAAATATTAAAAGACAAATGTGACCTCATAGTGATATATCAGACTCCAATCCACTTCTGCTGAGCTCATTATCATCTCCCCTCTATGTTGCTTATTTGGAATTTCTTTCTTTCCCAGTGAGAAACTGGGGTCCCAGTCTCTATAATTTATTTACTTATTTATTAAACACTAATACATATGTGAAACAGTGTCAGAATATATCACGTACAATGCAGTATTTATGTAGTTATTCTTTTTTGTTTGTCATCTTACATACAGAGTTAAAGTATTGTTTATTCGAGATCCTTTAAGTTGGTTCTTTTCTTTTCACATCTCTTTTGGTGAGGTTATGTCACATATTTATAATAGGATTGGAATCACTTGTCACAATCTGCATTCCATCCTAGCATCCTTCAACATTCTGGTTGATCTTTTAAAACTTTGCATACAGTAACATTCTCTTTGATGTATATTTGCATGTGTTGCCAAATTAAGATCAATCTATCCACCTTGGTACTCTCCAATTCCATCACCCAAAAAGTCCCCAGTGGTTCCCTTTGTTGACAAGCACTCTCACACTCTCTCCTTCCTTTCCTGGCAACCACTTCTCTGTTTCTATCTCTCTAACATAATTCTTCTGCACAAAGAACTTGATTTAGCTATTTTTGAAGAGTTTGTCTGTCAGAAGTTACTGCTGTACTTCTCCCTCACCTGGTTTTCTGGAGATGACTCCAGTCATTCTTTTCTTTCTTCCTCTGTGGGTGCTGAGTACAGAGGTTGTACCTACTCCCCACCCCATTCAAGATCTTCTCCTGGACTTTGATTTGCAACATTTGAAAACAATGTACCTGGTGAAGGTTATTTGTTTCTTTGTTTTGCATTTAACCTGCTTAGTGTTTCCTGGCCTCTGTGGTTTGGTTTCTTCCCCTTATTGTGCAAAATTCTCAGCCATTGTTTTCTTCAACTATTTCTTATTCTCAGGTCTCCTCCTCTTCTCCAGCTGGGATTCCAGTTAGGCATTTGTTAAATTCCTGGTATTGTCCCACAGCTTTTGGATTCTCTTTTTTTTCCCCCATTCTATTTTCTCTTTGCATCTTTGTTTGTATTTCTATTGTCATGTCTTCACGTTCACTGATTATTTCCTCAACTGTGTAGAATCTACTGCTAAGCTTAACAAGACATTTTTAAGTTTTGTTTCTGTGCTTTTCATTTCTACCATTTCCATTTGAATCATTCTTATAATTTCTATCTCTCTGTTGAAATTACCTATTTGATCTTGCATGCTGTGTACTTTTTTCCATCAGAGACTTGACATAGTAATCATAGTTATTTTAAATTCCTTTTCTGATATTTAATCTGTGTGTTATCTGATTGTGACTCCTAAAGATGCTGTCACTGCAGAGTGTATTTTTTCTTGCTCTTTGGTTTGCCTCATAATTTTTTGTTGAAAGCCAGATGTGAGATATAGGATGGTAGCTACTGTCATGTATGTTTTCTTCATGCTTGAAGATAAGCATACCTTACCTTCTGCTAGGACTTTAGTGGGGAGGTTTGTGATAATCTAGCCAGTAGATGACTGGAGTTTGAGTGCTTTATTGCTATGATTTCCCTCACTACACCAGAACCTTCAAATGGCTCTATTGATGTCTTAGGTTTACTGGCTGGGCTAATTTGCTGGAGCATTTTACTAAAGTGTCTGTTTCCAGCTTCTCTGCTTGGACTTGGGCCTTCCTACTGTACTCCTCCCAGAAAGAATCTGTCTGCAGCTCTCTCAGCTGCATTCTACTGGCACACATGATGCTTCTTACTATAGGGATGGGAAGTGGAGAATGAGTGTTTTCTGATATTCTGATTCAGCCTCTGTTGCAGCAGACACTGTGAATCTGGGTTTGGGGGTTATGGCCCTCAGAGATATCCCTGCCTCCAGACGTAATGCTGCACCCAGCAGCTGTCCCTGATCTGCCCCCCTTCCTCGGTAGCAGTAGGTTTTCACCAGGGCTCTTCAGGCTGCAGAGTTTGTTGTCTGCACCTCTGCAGATTCAGCTGTTTTGAGGAATGGTGAGTTGCATCTGGTGGAGTCTTAGCAGTACCTGCTTTTTCCCTTCCCAACCAGCACCATGGATGAAGGCTTCTCAGGATTCTGCCTGATTTCCCAGGGAGAATCTCCCGGGGTTCTTGGAGAAGAAGCCTGCAAGAAGGTGCAATCCATGAATGTGTGCAGACCCTGGGGGTTTAATACTCTTACTTTAGCCTGTACTCAGACTTTAGCAATTTATTTTAAAAAATCTAGCCCAATCTTTTTACAGCTTTTTGGCCTTCAGTAGCGTTGCCACCAAATATCCAGATTATAGGTTGTTTATTTGCCCTGCGACCTCAGACTTCCAGTAGGCCTTACATTTGCAGTTACTCCAGTTATTTTCTTATTGTAAGAGTGAGGCTACAAAACAATAAAAAAGAGTAACCCAACCTTCTCAGTCAGTAAGCCTATGTCTTCTTGTTCTGTTTTCTTGGTGCATAATTTAAACAGCCCTGTTTCCTGTACTTAAGCATCAAAGCCATCTGTGATTCTCTTTCCTATGCATGCTTGTTTGCATCTACATGCTTCCACTATTCTTTATAAAAATTGGTTAAATAGTTTCCCCCTGATTTTTTGAAATGGTACCTTTTGAATGACCAAATGATATCAGACAAAAATCAAAGAACATAAACTTCAAATGGAGTATCCATTGCCTATTTGCATATGCATCTGCAAAAGATATTTTTGTATTTATATGCATGTATTTATCTATACATATTATATACACTGTACAGAAAATTCCATGACATAATAAAGAATGGGGCATTTTAATCTTTTCTAACTTTCACTCATAATGTAATAAATATCACATTTCAGTAATATTCTTCCACCTAAAAAATAAGTTTCTTAAGATATAAACACAAACATGAACAAAGCTGTGACTTATATGTTGCACTTTAGTGATCACCTGTACTTTTGAAAGATGATGTCACTGCCAATTGCAGATTGTATCACTGAGGGTATCTTTTTTTTTACTCTGTGTGTATGTATTTATTTTTAATCAACTGTATGAAAAATGAAAAAAATTTAAAAAAATTAAAAAAACATACAATAAAAGGACATTTCAAAGAGACCATAACAAGGGAGTAAGAAAAAGACAACTAACCTAAGCTAACTACTTTACTTTCAACATATTCCTACTCTACCCCAAGAAAGTAACGTAATATAGCAACATTTCTGTGAACTTGTTCCTATTATACCATTCAGAAATTAACAGACCATAGTCATTCCTGGGCATTCCCAGAACATTAAATTTACCCACGATAGCTTATCTGTTCTTATTGGATTATTGTTCCCCCTTCCTTAATTACTCTCTATCACTAGTACTGAGGGTATCTTATAGTCAATAATAGGCACAAATAAAACAAGACAGGGTTGGGTGTGGTGGTAGTTTGTAAAAAGTAGGAAAATACAGCATATTTGTGGGTATCTTGTAAGATCGCCATTAGTCAGGATTCTACAAAGAAACAAAACCTATTATATATAACAGAACAAAATGGAATGGAACAGAAAGTTACATATATATATATATATATATAGAGAGAGAGAGAGAGAGAGAGAGATTTATTATGACTCATGTAACTACGGAGAGTAGAAAATTTGAGCTCGGCAGAGCACGCTGCAAAGTGGAAACTCTGATAAAGGTAATGCTGATGTTGAGTCCAAATTCCCGGGGAGAAGCTGGTTCTGTCAGTAGAAACTAAATCGATAAAGGTGGGGGATGATATTAGGATGAAAAGAAGCTATTGAAGTCTGTACAAATCATTGCTGTTGGAAAAACTGGGTGCAACCTAGATAACCAATGCAACACAGACTTACATCTCTTGTAATTATTATACTTCAGATCTAGGATTATGCAGGCTCTTTCCTTTCAATTTGGAATGCAGACATTTCTCCTGGATGTTTATACCTCTGTATTTACTTCAAAGAAAAAAAATCAAAAGACAAAAATAAGAAAACACATTTTACATTAGACAGTCCATAAAATATGTTTAAAATGCACACATGGCTAAATTACACACATGTGCACACACATGTACCAGTGTTGAGAACAGGAACACAGGTTGAGTGTCTATCACAATACTGGGAGATTTTTACTAACTTTATTGCCTGAGGGACACACGTAAAGGAAAAGAATTGGTAGCAATTAATGAGATGACCACCATCTTAAGGATAAAGAAAGTGTTGTGAAATACAACTGGAAAAGACAAGGCCTGGACTCATCAGTGTCACTAGTTAGGGACTCAAAATCTTTAACAACCCAAACTTTGGCAGCTAGCATGGTGATTATCTGTGAGGCACTCTACTTCCCGTCATCCCCTTTATTCTCGTTCCATTCTAACAGCACAGATTCCAGGGTTCAGTATAGAAGACCATAGTGAGGGACCAAGCTAAAATGTTAGAGGCAAACTGTACTGATTTTTCTCTTGCTATGTAACAATCCTAGTGGCTTAAAACAACACAAAGGCACCATGTCAGTGTTTACGTGGCTAGAGGTCCTGACACTGATTAGCTGGGCAGCTATCAGGGACTCATGGCTGAGGCCCTGAGTTGTTTCCTGGGGCTTCAGTCTCATTTGCGTCTTGAGTCTTCTTGCAAGCTCACTGGTCACGGATAGAATTCATTTTCCAGCCACCATCTCCGTGAGACCCTCATTTTCATGCCAGTGCTGTACAAAGACTTGGCTGGGCTCCTAGAGGCCAGCCTGAAGGTGGTTGGCACGTGAGCCTCTCCTCTCAACATGGCAATGTGCTTCCTGTAGGCAAGCAGGAGGATCTCTGTCACTTGGAATCACTCCAGCCTCTTTGGAGAATCACCTGATCAGGCCATGCCCACCCAGGATAATATTCAGGTAGAGTCACTCAAATTCAACTAATAAGGGGACTTAATTATACCTACAAATTGCTTCTGCTAAATAATGTAACCTAGCCATGGGATGGATACCCCATAATATTCCCAAGCCCCACTTAAACTCAAGAGGAGTAAATTAGCAGGGTGTTGACATCAGGCAGCAGGTATCATGGGGGAATCTTAGAATTCTGCCTACCTAGCAGGGATGGAAGAATTAGGAACTCTGCACCTTTGAGATTGGGACATACCAAGGCAGAAATGTTCAAGCACCATAACTTGGGGGGTGAGAGGTGGGGAGGTGGCAGCAACCAACTGCACAGATTTTCCAGGACACAAACCAACTTCTTCATGTCAAAGAACCTGGCAGTGTGCAGGACACCTGTCAGTAATGAGCTACAGCAAATGCCTTCTGTGCATGGGCATCAAATATCCACCAGAAAAATCAATCTGAGGGGACAATTTTACCAAAGTCAAATGTTTAGTTAAGCAGTTAAGCAATTAGTTCTGTATTGGTTCTTACTGTGGAATGTTTACATTTTATGTATTTATTGGTGATTGTGAACATGACTAACAGGAAGAAATAAATCATCAAATAACCAGAACATGGAGGCTATGAGGGGGTGGGATATTAGAGAGGAAAAGTGAATTACTTCCAGACTTAGTGTCAGGATGGTCATAATAAAAAGGCATTATCATAGATGCAGACCTGATAAACATCATTTACAAATGTAACTATGTAAAAATTTAAAATCTTTCAAAAAATTGAAAACAATTCCAATTAAAAAGCAAAAAAATGAAAATAAAAATAAAAAGGAAATGCTTGTTAAACCTACTAATAGTCAATAAGGAAAATAGCTAAAAACATCAATAAATATTATCTATGTTATTTGCTGTTGCTTTAAATGTATTCTACAGAACATCAGTCCTAAGAGGTACTCTGGGAAGAAAGAGCGTCTCTAAATAGATTTAGGAAGTACTACTTATCTCGTTCCCTCTTGGAGAGTCACCTTATTATACAAAGGATTTAAGCAGTTCTGGAATAATGCATCCTGTTTAACTTTGCTGCTGCATTAGCTGTTCCAGATGATTTGACCAAAGAACCCCTTATTGGTTTTCACGTCTCTAACTTTAGTCCCCAGCTTTTAAACAGCATTTCCCCCCAAAATTGTGCTATAATGCTGCCCCCTAGTGGTGAGCGCGGCAGGAGCCCATCTCACCACGGTAATGACTCATGTATTGTGTAAGTAGTTTTGCTAAATTGGATTTGAGACATTTATTTTTGATTTATCTTCTATTCTGGAAATTACAGGGATTTTTTTTTAAAAAATGATTCTTTGAAAATACTTGGAAGAGATATTAGTATACAATTTTAACTGTGCAGAAACAATTTTATGCTAAAGTGAAAATGAAGCCTGTAAAGGGCATCTTTAGAATGAGAGATAGAAAAAAGAATGAAAGAGAGAGAGAGAGAGATCTAAAATCTTTGTTAATAAAATATTAAATTTAGGGAATTTGGGGAATTGAGAGAGGAAAGACCTAAATGATTTGTTGTGTAACAGAACAGAAGCCATTAGGCCATTTTTTTGGTTTATAGTTTAATAATCATTTGTATATGTACACACATACATATAAATGAAATAAAAATCAAATTTAGAATTATAAGCTGTATTTAATTCATAAAACAATCAGAGGTTAGAAGAAATCAATAAAAACTACTCTGAAGAGGCAATAGCAGTACTGATGAGAAACTATCAAGAAAACATAGGACAAAATTGTATAAACCTTATGTGCCCTTGAATTTTTAAAAACCTTGATTACCTAAACTTCCCCACTAACAAACCAAATTTAAAAAAGAAAAAATAAAGTTTCATTTATAAAACTAAACTTTTCTCAAGAAGGAAGAAAATTTGGTATGACATCAATAAATCAAAGGATAAAACCCCACAGATATCTCAATAGCTGCCAACAGAATTTAATGAAGTTTGAAACATATTGATGAAAAACTTCATTGCTGTTAAGAATAAAATGATACTTTGTTAACCTGATATTTTAAAAAACTAACTGAAATAATGGAGACATTCTATTAATTACCAGGAATAAACATATGTTGTTTCAAAATTATTATTTATTACCAGCCTAGGATTTAGAACAATGCAATAGAATGTGAAATAGATATAAAAGGTATATCCATAAGAACTGAGGCACAGTTATGATCTACAGATGATCATTATTGTCCCAGCTAGTTTAAAAGAATTATGTTAGAACTATTAGAGTTGATCAATAAAATTTGACCCTGTATATTAACGCAATAGTTTTTTCACATACCAAAATTGCCAGATAGGAAATGTAATCCTCAAATATACTATTGATTATCTTAGTCTCCTAGGATTGCTGTAACAATTCAGCATAAAGTTGGTGGCTTAAAACAACATGCATTTATTGTCACACATTTCTGGAAGCCAGAAGTTTGAAATCCAGGTGCTGGAAGGTTATTCCTATGTTGAACAACCCTTGCATACTTGGGATAAAATCCCCTTAATCATGGTATATAATTCTTTTAATATGCTGTTGGATTCAATTTGCAAAAATATTTTGTTGAGGGTTTTTGTATCTGTATTCATTAGAGAAATTGGTTTGTAAATTTCTTTTCTTACAGTATCTCTATATGGCTTTGGTTTTAGGGTGATGGCCTCATACCATGAGTTGGGTAGTGTTCCCTTCTTTTTTAGGAAGAGTGTGAGCAGGATGCATATTTATTCTTCTTGGAATGATTGCTAGAATTCACCTGTGAAGCCATCTGGTCCTGGGCTTTTCTTTGTTGGGAGGTTTTGGATGACTGTTTCAATCTCTTTACTTATAACTGGTCTGTTGAGATCTTCTATTTCATGTGTTTTTAGGAACTTATCCATTTCATCTATGTTTTCTAATTTGTTGGCATACAGTTGATCATAGTATCCTCTTATTATCTTTTTTATTTCTGTGCAGTCAGTAATAAAGTCCCCACTCTCATTTCTGATTTTATTTATTTGCATCTTAGTTCTTTTTTTCTTTGTCCATCTAGCTATATGGGTTTGTTAATTTTATCAATCTTTGTAAAGAACCAACTTCTGGTTTTGTCAATGCACCCTATCATTTTTTTATTCTCAATTTCATTTATTTTTGCTCTAATCTGTGTTAATTCTTTCCATCTGCTTGCTTTGGGATTATGTTGCCCTCCTTTTTCCAGTTCTTCCAGATGTGCAGTTTAGTCTTTGATTTTAGCTCTTTCTTCTTTTTTAATGTATATATTTAGGGCATTGCCTTATCAGCATCCCATAAATTTTGATATATTGTTTTCTAATTTTCATTCAAATATATTTATTGATTTCCCTTGTAATTTCTTCTTTGACTACTGATTTTTTAAGAGTGTGTTATTCAACTTCTATATATTTGTGGATTTTCCAGTTCTCTGTCTGTTATTGATTGCTAGCTTCAATCCATTATGGTCAGAGATGACACTTTGCATAATTTTAATCTTTTTAAATTTATTGTGTCTTGTTTTATGACCCAACCTGGGGTCCATCCTGGGGAAGTATCCGTGAGCACTTGAGAAGTATGTCTATCCTGCTATATTGGGGTGCATAAAGTATATGTTTGTTAGGTCCAGTTCCTTTATCATATTATTTAATGTTCTCTCATTCTTTAGTAATCTTCTGTCTAGATGCTCCATCTATTGATGAGAGTGATGTATTGAAGTCCCCAAGCATTATTGTAGAAGTGTTTATTTCGCCCTTCATTTTTGCCAATTTTGCCTCTGTATATGGGGGCATATTTAGCTGTATAAATACTTATTACCTTATTTCTTCTTGGTAGGATTGAACTTTTATTAATAAATAATGCCCTTCTTTGTCTCTTGAAATAGTTTTTGACTTAAAGTCTATTTTGTCTGATTTTAATATAGCTACCCCTATAGATCTTTTTTGGTTACTGTTTGCATGGAATCCTTTTTTCCATCCTTTTGCTTTCAATCTATTTGTGTCTTTGGGTCTAAGTTGAGTCTCTTGTAAACAATGCGTAGTTGGATCCTGCCTTTTTATGTATTCAACCAACCTGTGTCTTTTGAATGGAGAGTTTAATCCATTAACACACAGTATTATTACTGTATACATAGTACTTACTTCAGCCATTATGTCCTGTGGTTTTTATATGCCATATCTTTTTTTGTCTCCATGTTCTTTTACTGCAAACTTCTTTCCCATATAGTTGATCTTTTGGTGATGTATCTGGCTGATTCCTTTCTCAATTTGTTTCTGTATTTTTTAAACATACTTTCCTTGTGGTTACCCTTGGGTATATATTACACAACCTATATCTCTAAGCTACCAATTTGAAAAGATACCTACTTAGCCTCAATAGCGTACATGTTCTCTACTCCCATAGCCCTGTTTCCCCTCTTTATGTTGTTTTTGTCCCATGTAAGATTTCTATATTTTGTATGTCCATTATCAGGAAATATGCCTTTTTCTTGGACAATTGTATTCTGACTAATAAGAATTAATGAGTAGAGCTGTATATTGAGGATACAGTGCTATAGGGTTTTGCCTTTACCTTTTTAGTTACCTTTCCTAAAGATCTTCATTTTTTCCCACTACTCCAACCCTTTCTCTGTCTCTCTTGTCTTTTCCTTTCAGCCTGTAGAACTCCCTTTAGTAATTCTTATAGGGAATGTCATTTGTTGATAAACAGTTTCTGTTTATCTGTGTATATTTTGAAGTCTCCCTCATTTTTGAAGGACAGTTTTGCTGGATAAATAGTTTTTGGCTGGTAGTTTTTCTCTTTCAGCACCTTAAATATATCATATCATTGCCCTCTCATTTCCATGGTCTGATGAGAAATCAACATTTAGTCTTATTGAAGATTTCTTGTATGTGGTGAATCACTTTTCTACTGCTGCTTTCATAATTCTCTCTTTATCTTTGCATTTGACATTATGATTAATAAGTGTCCTGGAGTAAATATGTTAGAATTTATCATGTTTAGAGAATGTTGTGCTTCTTGAATATGTGTACTTGTGTCTTTCATAAGAGTAGGGAAATTGTTGACCATTAATTCCTCAAGTATACTTTCTGCCCACTTTTCTGTCTCTTATCCTCTTTGGACACCCATGACACCTGTTTATGTGCTTCACACTGTCACCCAAATTCCTGAGACACAGTTCATTTTTTTCTATTATTTTCTCATCTGTTCTTCTTTTTGTGAGATTTTGATTGTTATGTCATCTAGTTCACTGATTCTTCTACCTGCTGAAATGTGCTGTTGTATGCCTCTAGTGTATTTTTAATCTCCATTACTGTGCTTTTCATCCTTTTAATTTCTGTTTTTCTTTTTAAACTTTCAAATTCTTCTTTATACTCATACATTGTCTTCTTAATATCCTTTAATTCTACATCCATATTTTCCCTCATCTCCCTTAACTGATTTTGGAAATTTATTTGAACTTCTTTGATTAGTGCTCTAGATTCTGCATCTCTTCTAATTTTTCATTTGTTCCTTAGACTGAACCATATCTTCCTGTTTCCTCATATGGCTCATGTTAAGTATGGCTGATATCTGGGCATTTGATAATTTTCTTTTTCTCTGTATTGTCCAGGGTTTTATTGTTGGTCGGTTTGTGCTAAGGCTCTTCCTTGACACTTAATCCAACTTATTCTGGACCTTTGGAGTAGCCTGTGTTTAACTGTTCGGATTTTCTTATCTCTTCTTCATCTGTTTCTTCACTTGGATATGTGGTGCAATTTTAATGATTGCACTTTTATTCAATTTTTCACCTCCAGGATAAAGCTTCCTCTCCTGTTCTTTCTCTGGAAATCTTGGACTCTTTTATTTGTTTTAGTGCAAAATATTCTCCTCAGCTCCTCTGACTTGTTTAAATTCTCTAGCTCATTCAGTGCCCCCTTTTACTCACACTTTTCAGTTCTGGGACACATTCTGTCTTATAGCAGCTCAGTTCCCCCCACCTTTTTATGAGGCATTTCTGCCTCTGGTGTCTGCCCTAATAGGGTATCCTTAGGATATCCTGCCCCAGGGACCCAGATTGGCTCAATCCAGAAGGGTCTATTTTGCATTTAAGTGGTCCACAAAGAGTGACTAGATCGAATGAATGCACCTCTTGCCAAGAGTTCTGCTGTGGGTTCTCTCTCTCTCTCTCTCTCTCCCTTTCTCCCCCACCCTCTCTCTCTCCCTCTCTCCCTTTTCCACCATGGGCCCTTTTCTATGTGGGACTCCTCAGCAGCATGTGCTCTGCCCTGGGCTTCTGAAGACTTTGTTCTCTGTGCCTGGATATGTGTGTGCTTCTAACTCACTGCTGTGAGTGGCTCTGTAGTCTGCATCATGGCAGAAGGGACCTGGGCTGTGCTGCCCCTGTGTGACTCCCAAGCTAGTGGGACAGAGTGAAGGGTTGGAGTCCAGATAGGTGGTTCTGGGAAGAAACTCTCACTGCTCTTGGAGATTATTCCTCTTTTTCTTAAATTCAGCATTTGTGAAATCTCCAGTCTCTATTGTCCTCCTGAGTTCTAAGAAAGTGGGGTTTGTCTTTTTATTAGATGATTTCAAGGGACGACTATTCCAAAGATGATGTACATCATGCTGTTGATTATGTCAAGTTCCAAAATTAAAAACTTTTGTGCCACAAAGGAATTTATCCTGAAAGTAAAATGACATCCTACAAAATGGCAGAAAATACTAGGAAATCACATAGCCAATAAAGGTTTAATATCCAGAATATATAAAAAAAAATCCTTCAAATTAACAAGAAAAACAGCCCAATTAGAAAAGTAGACATTTATCAAAAGAGAATATATAGATCGCTATAAAGCAACAGAAAAGATGCTCAACATCATTAGCCATCAGGGAAATGCAAATCACAACCACAATGACACACCATTTCACACCCATTAGAATGGTTGCTATTAAAAAAAAACATAAAATAACAAGTGTTGGAAAGGATGCAGAGAAATAGGAACACTTTGTTCATTGCTGGTTGGAATGTAAAATGGGTTTGGCAGTCCCTCAGAAAGCTAAGTATAGACATTGTACACCAGTCAGGAATGCACGGAAGGGTCAAGATCAGAGCTCGGGATTGTAAGTAAGTCTCCCAATTTGTGGAGGCTGGCAGACCACCTGCACTAACTTTGCAGGTGTGTCTGGAATCACCTCCCCTGGGATAAAAAAGCCCTCTTTTCTAGGAGCAATGGAAGGTAGCGCAACCAAGCTCCAATTGTGGATTTAATTAACAAATTCAGACTACTCAATACAAGCTCCTAGCCCAGAAAAACCTGGAGAAAGCACAAAAGAAAATTGGAGCTTTCTTTGTGGCAGAGAGAAAGTAGGGCTGATGGAAACAAGCAAACAAACAAAAAGCAGAAAGAGGCATTTTGAGTTGGCTGGTTGCAGAATACTAGAAAAAAGGCTGTGCCCCAAGAAAAGGGGCACATAAAACTGGATACCAACTCTGGCTTTTGATTGGCAGACCAGGGGGCTGGGGAATGGCTCTGGAAGGATATTTTAAAACTTTTTAGCAAAAAGAAAGCAGCAGGCTTTTCCAGTTTTCAGCAATGTCCCATGCAAAGGTCAAGTTAAGGAGTATCTGGGAAACAAAGTAACTAGTCTAGTGAAGGAGATAATACCCTGAAGGGCATATCTTTCCCAAGAAGGGGGGTAGGGCCAAGTACAAGTAGGCCATCTCATTCAGAGAATTCAGGCCACAGGGTCTGGAAAACAGAAACAGTTTAAGCCTGCACTCTGCCTCAGCCTCTGGCACAACCACACCACTGGCAGGGACAGGGTCTACGAGGAATTAAAGACACTGTACCACATTACACCAATGGGGAGCTGTGGGCTGATAAGTGCTATGTTCTGGGCAGGAGAGAAAAAGCACATAATCAAGAGGCTTCCCAGGAAAGACTGGTAACCTGCTGGGACTCATCCCCGGAGAACCCTGATACACCCTCTTTCTGAGCCTTGAGCTTGTTGTATCTTGGAAAATCTGATTGGGGTAAATCCTACCTTGGGAAAACCTCGAAAAAAATCTTCCATATAAGCATGACAAGAACCCAGCAAAAAAATAGTTTAAAAAATCTGATCAGTTAAACAGAAGCTATGGTAGAAGTCTAGAAAATTTGAATCAAAAGTCAAAGATCCTTCTGCAGGAAGGTCAAGGCTTTTCCCACTAGACTTTTTTTTCCTCATGTTCTAGAAAGATCACTAATAGTCAAGTGGAACAAGTACTCCATGATGAACTTCTATTGGAATTTTTATTTAAGGGAGGCTAATTTTTAATTTAACTTGCTCGAGATATGAGTTCTATGAAAGGTGATCCTCCCACCTGACCCTCTGAGCTTTACTGGAACAAACTGCTTGTGGTTATTAAAGAGAATACTGATCAGAATGTTCTTCATGTAGCTTATACAGATGATTCATGTCACATGATTCCTGACATGTTTTTTCTATCATTAATGCAAACAAAATGTTTCACTAATAAAAAAACTATTGTTTCTATGAAAAAAAAGTCAAAGAACACAGACAGGACAAGCCAGCCAACAAGAAAACCCTAGGTAAAAGAGAGACCGTTACCTCCAGGAAAAAAATAGATCAAGGAAATCAGATGCCAAGACACAAGCAAAAAATAACAAGTCATAACAGAAAGCATCAAAATATAGCTCAAAGGAACAAAGTAACACTCCAAATGAGATACAAGAGTTGAAAAAACTATTCAGAGATGTTCAAATAAATCTTCTAAATCAAATCAACAAGTTGAAGGAAAATGTGGCAAAGGACATGAATGATATAAAGAAGACACTGAGTGACTACACAGAAGAACTTGAAAGCTTGAGAAAACAAATGGCAGCACTTATGGGAATGAAAGGCACAATAGAAGAGATGAAAAACACAATGGAGACATAAAACAGCATATTTGAAGAAGCAGATGAAAGAATTCTTGAACTAGAGGAAGCAACATCTGAAATCCTACCCACAAAAGAACACATAGAAATTAATGGAATAATATGAGCAGGATCTTAGGGAATGGAATGAAAACATGAAGCACATGAATGTACATGTCATGAGTGTCCCAGAAGGAGAAGAGAAGGAAAAAGGGGCAGAAAGAATAATAGAAAAAATAATCAATGAAAATATCCCAACTGTTATGAAAGACATAAAATTACAGATCCAAGAAGTGCAGCATATACCAAACAGAATAGATTCAAATAGATCTACACCAAGACATTTATTAATCAGACTGTCAAATGTCAAAGACAAAGAGAGAATTCTGAAAGCAGCAAGAGAAAAGCGATCCATCACATACAAGGAAAGATCAGTAAGATTGTGTGTGGATTACTCAGCAGAAACCATGGAGGTGCAAAGGCAGTGGTATGACCTATGTAAGATACTGATAGAGAAAACCTGCCAACAAAGATTTCTATATATGGTGAAACTGTCCTTCAAAAATGAGGGAGAGCTTAAAATATTTTCAGAAAAACAGACACTGAGAGAGTTTTTGAACAAGAGACTTACTTTACAAGAAATTCTAAAGGGAGCACTACAGGTAGATAGGAAAACACAGGAGAGAGGTTTGGAGAAGAGTGTAGAGATGAAGATAATCAGTAAGGGTGAAAAGAGAGAAAAAGTTAAGAAATGACATATAAAATCCATAAGGAAAAATGGTAGAAGAAAGTACTACATTTACAGTAATAACATTAAATGTTAATGGATTAAATTCCTGAAGCAAAAGATGTAGACAGGCAGAATGGAATAAAAAACAGGACCCATCTATATACTGTCTACAAGAGACACAGTTTAAACCCAAGGACAAAAATAAATTAAAAGTGAAAGGCTGGAAAAAGACATTTCACACAAACAACAAACAGAGAAGAGCAGGGGTAGCTGTATTAATATCAGAAAAATTGGACTTCATATGTAAAGCAATTAAAAGAGCCAAGGACACTATGTATTAATAAAAGGGACAATTCATCAAGAAGACATAACAATCATAAATATTTATGCACCAAGCCAGAGTACCCCAAAATACATGAGTCAAGCACTGACAACACTGAAGGGAGATGTAGACACCTCTATGATAATAGTTGGAGACTTCAATACACCACTCTCATCAATAGATATAACATCTAAACTGAGAATCAGTAAGGAAACAGAGATTTTGAATGGTGTGATAAATGAGCTAGACTTAACATTTACAGAATGTTGCACCCCAAAACAGCAGTATACACATTTTTCTAAAGTGCTCATGGATCATTCTCTAGGATAGACCACATGTTGGTTCACAAAGCAAGTCTAATTTTTTTTTTAAATCTTAATTATACAAAACACTTTCTCAGATCATAATAGAATGAAGTTGGAAATCAATAACAGGTGGAATGCTGGAAATTTCATAAGTATATGGATGCTGAACAATACACTCTTAAGCAACCAGTGGGTCAAGGAAGAAATTACAAGAGAAATCAGTAAATGAAAATCAGAACACAACATATCAAAAACTTGTGGGTTGCAGCAAAGGAAGTGCTGAGAGGGAAATTTATTGCCATAAATGCCTATATCAAAAATAGAAGAAAGAATAAGAGTTGAGGAATTAACTGCTCACCCAGAGGAACTAGAGAAAGAACAGCAAACTAACCCCAATGCAAACAGAAGGAAAGAAATAACAAAGATTAGAGAATAAATGAATGAAATTGAGACAATGACAACAGTAGAGAGAATCAACAAAACAGAAATTGGTTCTTTGAGATAATCAGTAAAATTGATGGACTCTTAGCTTGGCTCACAAAGAAAAAGAGGGAGAGGATGCACATAAATAAAATCAGATATTGGAGGGGAGGACATTACTACTCACTCCAAAGGTAAAAGAGATAATAAGAGGATACTATAAGCAACTATGTGCTAACAAACAAGAAAACTTGGATGAAATGGAAAACTTCCTAGGAAAGCATGAACAACCAAAGTTGACTCAGGAAGAAATAAAAGTCCTCCAAAAGCCAATCACAAGAGATCAAATCAGTCATTATTCTGGTTTGCTAATACTGACATTTGCAAAACACCAGAAATGGATTGGCTTATATACAGGGTTGCTTTTTGTGTGTGTGTGCCAGTTTGTATATTTATGTCCCCCAGAAAAAGCCATATTCTTTAATGCATTCTTGTGGGGGCTGATGTATTAGTGTGGATTGTATTGGAACCTATTGGTTCAGTGTCCATGGAGATGTGACCCACCCAATGGTTGGGGATAACTCTGATTGGATAATTTCCATGGAGGCATGGCCCCACCCATTCAGTGTGGGCCTTGTTTAGTTTACTGGAGCACTATATAAGCTGAGACAGAAGGAGCTCACAGCTAGCTGGAGCTGAGACAGACATTTTGAAGACAGCCATTGGAAGCTGATGCAGACATTTTGGAGAATGCCATTTTGAAACACCAACTTGGGGCAAGCAAACACCAGCCACATGCCTTCCCAGCTAACAGGAGTTTTCTGGATGCCAATAGCCTTTGTCCAGTGAAGGTACCCTTTGTTGATGGACACTTTATGGTCTTAAGACTGCAACTGTGTAACCAAATATACCTCCTTTTATAAAAGCCAATCCATTTCTGGTGTTTTGCATTCTGGCAGCATTAGCAAACTAGAACAATTTGGTTACAAAGTTACAGTCTGGAGGCCATGAAAATGTCCAAATGAAGACATCAACACAAGTATACCTTCACCAAAGGAAGGTCAATGGCATCTGGAAAACCTGTGTTAGCTGGGAAGGCATGTGGCTGGTGTCTGCTGATCCCAGGTTGTGTTCCAGCTCCTCTCTCAGCTCCTGTGCATTCTTCAAAATGTCTCTCTTGGCTTCAGCACCTCCTTCTCTCTGTGAACACTTTTATAGGACTCCAATTATTCAATTAATACCCATGCTGAATGGGTGGGGTAACACCTACATGGAAATTGCCCAATCAAAAGTCTCATCCACAGTTGATTGAATCACATCTCCATGGAAACACTCAATCAAAGGATTTCAACCTAATCAACACTAAAACATCTGCCCCCACAAGACTGCATCAAAGAACATGGCATTTTGGGGGACATAATTCATCCAAACTAGCATAGTCATGAAAAACTCCCAAGAAAGAAAATTCTTGGACCAGAATTGGTGAGTTCTACCAATCACTCAAGAAAGAATTAGTACAAATTCTGCTCAAACTCTTCAAAATAAATTGAAGAGGAGGGAAAGCTACCTATCTCAGTCTACGAATTCTACATAACACTAATACCAAAGCCAGACAAAGATACTATAAAAAAAGAAAAATAACAGACCAATCTCTTTAATGAACATAGATGCAAACGTCCTCAAGAAAATACCCACAAATCATTCCACATAAAAAGAATTATATACTATGGCAAAGTAGGCTTTACTCCAGTTATGCAAGCAGGGTTAAACACAAGAAAATCAATAAATGTATAAACTATATCAATAAATCAAAGGAGAAAAACCAGATGATCGTCTGAATCAATGCAGGAAAAGCATTTGAAAAAATTCAGCATCCTTTTTGATGAAAATACTTCAGAAGATAGGAATAGAAGGAAACTTCCTCAACACGATAAAGGGAATATGTGAAAAACCCACAGCTATCATACCTAATGAGGAAAGAGTGAAAGCTTTCCGTTTAATATCAGAAACAAGACAGGGATGCCCACTGTCACCACTGTTATTTAACATTGTGCTGGAAATTCTAGTTAGAGCAATTAGGCAAGCAAAAGAAATTAAAAGCATTCAAATTGGAAAGGAAGAAGTAAAACTTTCACTGTTTGCAGATGACATAATCCTATATGTAGAAAATCCTGAAAAATCTACAGCAAAGATACTGCAGCTAATAAACGAGTACAGCAAAGCAACAGGATACAAGATCAAAACACAAAGATCAGTTATGTTTCCATACCCTAATAAGGAGCAATCTGACTTCTACCCAGAAAAGTACAAAATATTGCTAAACAAAGTCAAGGAAGACCTAAATACATGGAAGGACATACCGTGTTCATGGATTAGAAGACTAAATGTAGTTTAGATGTCAGTTCTACCAAAACTGATTTATAGATTCAATGCAATAACAATCAAAATCCCTACAACTTACTTTGCAGAAATAGAAAAGCCAATAATCAAAGTTATTTGGAAGGGCAGGATGCCGTGAATAGTTAAAAACATCTTGACAAAAAAAAATAAGGTCTCATACTACCTGACCTTAAAGCATACTCCTAAGCTGCAGTGACCAAAACAACATGGTACTGGCATAAAGATAGGTATACTGACCAGTGGAATTCAATTGAGGTTTCAGAAATAGACCCTATCATCTATGGACAATTTATCTTTGATAAGTCAGTCAAGTCAACTAAAGTGGGATAGAGCAGCCTCTTCAACAAATGGTGCTTGGAGAACTGGATATCGATATCTAGAAGAATGAAAGAGGACTTCTATCTCACACCTCATACAAAAATTAACTCAAATGGACCAAAGATTTAAACATTAGAGCTAAGACCATAAAACTTTTAGAAGAAAATGTAGGGAAATATTTTAAAGATCTGGTGATAGTAGGTGATTTCCTAGACCTCATACTCAAAATGTGAGCAATGAAAGAAGAAATAGATAAATGGCATCTCTCCAAGTTGAGAACTTTTGTGCATCAAAGGACTTTGTCAGGTATGGAAAAACACAGCCACACATTGGAAGACAATTTTTGAAAACCATATATCAGGTAAACGTTTAATGTCCAGAATATATAAAAGATTTTACAATTAAACAACAAAAAAACCAACAATCCAATTTAAAAATGGGCAAAAGACATAGATAGACACTTTTCTGAAGAAGAAATACAAATGACCCAAAAACATGAAAAGATGCTCAACTTCACTACCTATTAGGGATTTGCAAATCAAAACCGCAATGAAATATCATCGCAAACCTACCAGAATGGCCGTTATAAAAAACAAAAACAAACAAAAAAACCCAAACTACAAGTGTTGGAGAGGGTGTGGAGAAAAATGTACACTTACTCAATGTTGGTGGGAATGTAGAATGGTGAAACTGCTCTGCAAGGCAGTTAGGCAGTTCCTCAGGAAGTGAAGTATAGAATTGCTGAATGATCCAGCAATCTATTACTAGGATATACTCAGAAAACAGAAAACTAGGACATGAACAAATATTTGTACACCAATATTTATAGTGGCAGTATTCACAATTGCCAAGAGATCAAATGCCCAAATATCTATTCTAGTTTGCGATTGCTGCTGGAATGCAAAACACCAGAGATGGATTGGCTTTTATAAAAGGGGGTTTATTTGGTTACAAAGTTACAGTCTTAAGGCCATAAAGTGTCCAAGGTAATGCATCAACAATCAGGTACCTTCACTGGAGGATGGCCAATGGTGTCCAGAAAACCTGTTAGCTGGGAAGGCACGAGGTTGGCATTTGCTCCAAGTTCTGGTTTCAAATGGCGTTTTCCCAGGATGTTCCTCTCTATGCTGCAGCTCCTCAAAAATGTTACTCTTAGTTGCTCTTGGGGCATTTGTCCTCTCTTAGCCTCTCCAGAGCAAAAGTCTGCTTTCCGTGGCTGTCTCCAAAGAGTCTCTGTAAGCTGAAGCTCCTTTCTCAGTTCTAATGCATTCTTCAAAGTGTCCCTCTTGGCTGTAGCAGCTTGCTCCTTCTGTCTGATCCTATATAGTGCTCCAATAATTTAATTCAGACCCACCCTGAATGGGCAGGCCAACACCTCCATGGAAATTATCCAATCAGAGTCATCACCCACAGTTGGGTAGGGCACATCTCCATGGAAACACTCAAAGAATTACAATCTAATTAACACTGTTAGGTCTGCCCACACAAGATTACATCAAAGATAATGGCATTTGGGGGACATAATACATTCCAACTGGCACATCTATCAATGGATGAGTGGATAAACAAACAGTAGTATATCCATACGATGGAATATTATGCAGCTGTAAGATGGAATAAAGTCATGATGCATGCAACAACAGATGAAACTTGAGGACATTATGTTGAACAAAATTCACCAGAAACAAAAGGACAAATGCTGTATGGTCTCACTAATAAGAACTAACAATAATGAGCAAAGTCTGAGAGTTCAAGTTAAGAACACAGGTTATCAGGAGGTAGAAAGAGGGTAAAGATTGGGTATTTGATGCTGAAGGAGTACAGAATGTTCAGCAGGATTGATTGTAAAGATCCAAAAATTGATAGCACAATACTTTATGATTGTTGCACAATATTGTAAGTATAATGAACAAAGCTGAGAGGGAGTATTTTTGAAAGAGGAAGGATAGGGGCTTGTATGACACAAGATAGAGTATAAATACTGGGACTGTATAACTCAGCAAAACCTAGATTGGACAATGATGGTGATTAAATGTAGAAATGTAAGAAAGTTTTTAACATGAGGGAGACTGAGTGAATGTTAACATTGCAAGGTATTGAAAATGGGATGGTATATTGTAAAAAATACAATCAGTGCAAACTATGGTCTGCAGTTAACAGTAACATTGTAATATTCTTCCATTAATTGTAACAAAGGCAATATACCAAAGTTAAATGTCAACAGAAGGGGATATAAGGGAAGGGTATGGTATTCTTGTAGGTGGTGGTGGTGTTTCTCCTCTGTAATTTTTTGTTTTGTTCTTTATTATTTTATTTTTTTCCTCTTCCTCTTTCTTTGTGGAAGAAATGGAAATGTTCTCATATGGATTGTGGTGGTGAACACATAAATCTGTGATTATAGCAGGAACTGTTGATTGTTCACTTAGGGATGGATTTTATGGTGTGTGAATAAATCTGTTAAATAAAAATGAGAAAGACACAAGTGCTAGAGAAAAGGTGGACAGAGAGATGTACCTATTGCCTGTTGGTAGGGAAGAAGAACAGTGCAGCATCTCTGGAGGGCAGTGTCGTGGTTCCACAAGAGGCCAAGTATAGTTTGCCATATGATCCTGCAATCCCATTATTTGGAATATGCTTGGAAGAACTGAAACCAGGGACACAAATAGGCATTTTCACAGTGGTATTTATGGCAGAAGTATTCGCAATTTGCAATTGATGGAGCTGTCCTATGGATACATCAACAGGTGAATGAAAGGGAGAACTGGGGTATAAACACACAATGGAATATTGAGTGGCTGCAAGAAGGAATGAAGTTATGAGGCATGCAAGTAAGTTAATGAACCTTGAGGACATTATGTTGACTGAGGTAAGCCAGAAACAAAAGGACAGATATTATAAGGCCCCACTAATATAAACTACCCATAATGAACATGCTGAGAATTGAATTCAAGAGCACAAGTTATCAGGGGATACAACATGGGCAGAGACTGAGTAATCCATGATGGAGGAGGACAGAACGTTCAATAAGGCTTATTGTAAAGGTTCCTAGACTGTAAGCTCTTATGGCAGTAATATCTATTCCTGAGTTTTATCTGTTATTTAAGAGATGTTTATTTGGTACAAAATTTATATTCTCTGTAGCACACTAT
Organism: Choloepus didactylus; assembly: GCF_015220235.1. Taxonomy (NCBI): domain Eukaryota; kingdom Metazoa; phylum Chordata; class Mammalia; order Pilosa; family Megalonychidae; genus Choloepus; species Choloepus didactylus. The sequence continues at coordinate 5,905,279 of NC_051320.1, read as the reverse complement.
TTAATTTAACCTGTAGGGTCAGTTTATTTAAACAACATAACTACAAGGAACCTAGAATAGATAACAGGATCTATTTTTTTCTGTGCAGGAAAATTTAATATCCCGATATATCCCAGACCATTTTGAGCAGAAAAAAAGAATATTTGGAAAGTCCCCTTGAAGGACTGGGGAAAAATGTGGAAATATTAAACTTCCCTACCTGGGGAATTCGTGATATTCTCACAAGCATTAAGGACTGCCAATTTAATAAGCCAAGCCCTCAATCTTGGGGCTTGCCCTTATAAAACTTATTCCTGCAAAGGAGAAGCTAAGCTTACTTATAATTATGCCTAAGAGTCACCCCCAGAGAATCTCTTTTGTTGCTCAGATGTGGCCTCTCTCTCTAAGCCAACTCTGCAGGTAAACTCACTCTCCTCCCCGCCTACATGGGACATGACTCCCAGGGGTGTAAATCTCCCTGGAAATATGGGACATGACTTCCAGGGATGAGCCTGGCCCTGGCATTGTGGGACTGAGAAAGCCTTCTTGACTAAAAAGGATAAAATAAATGAAACAAAATAAAGTTTCAGTGGCCAAGAGATTTCAAATAGTGTTGAGAGGTAATTCTGGAGGTCAGTCTTATGCATTATATAGGCAATCCCTTAACTTTCTAGCATATTGGAATAGCTAGAAAGTAATATCTGAATCTGTGGAACTGTAATCCAGGTAGAGTATATTCTTGATGTCAATTGTGTAATTACATAGCTTTGAAAATGGGACCATGTGATTGTGAAGCCTTGTGAGTGGCAATCCCTTTATCCAGGAATATGAGTAATAAACTAAAGGCAATCAATATATAAATAATGGAGGGTGGGATAAGGGGTATGGGATGTTTTGAGTGTTCTTTTTTATTTTTATATTTTTCTTTATTTTGGAGTAATGAAAATGGTCAAAAATTGATTGTGGTGATGAATACACAAGTGTATGATGATATTATGAGCCACTGATTGTACACTTTGGATGGATTATATGGTGTCTGAATATATCTCAAAAATATTAAAAAAAAAGAGCAATGTACTTAAAAACCCCTTGCAAATTATAAAGTTCTATGTAAACATAAGTTGCCTGATGGATTAGAATGGGTATAGAGGAAATGATCTATAGTTTTAATTTTTAATAAAATTTTATAAAAATTTGAGTGTGTAAACTAAAAAAAAAAGAAGCTAGGTGTATAAGTATAGTATTACCATACGACCCACCAATCTCACTGCTAGGTATATAACCAGAAAAACTGAAATCAGGGGCTCAAATAGATATGTACGCAGCAATGTTCATGGAGGCATTATTCACAATTGTCAAAAGATACAAGCAACCAAGTGTCCATCAACTGATGAATAAATAATATGTGGTATATGCACACAATGGAATATTATTCAGTTGTAAAACAAATGAAGTTTTGATATATGTGACATGAATGGACAATGAAGACATCATGTCAAGTGAAGTAAGTCAGACACAAAAGGACAAATATTGTTTGTTCTCACTGGTTTGAAATGATTAGTATAATCAAACTGATAGAGTCAGAATCTAGACTATAGGTTACCAAGGGAAGGGGTGGGGATAGGGAATAGGAAATTAAGGCTTAACATGTACTGAGTTCCTATTTGGAACAATGGAAATGTTTTGGTAATGGATGCGAGTGATGGTAGCACATTTTAAACATAATTAACAGTATTGAAATATATATATGAATGTGGTTAATGGGGAAATTTTAGGTTATATATATGGTCATAAAATAAAATTTTTAGAAATCCATGAGATTGCCCTACACAATCAGTGAATCCTAATTTAATCCATGAACTATAGTTAATAGCACAATTATTAAAATATGATTTTATGAAATGTAACAAATTGTACCACATCAAGGCAAGGTGTTGTAATAGGGTGGTATATGGGAATCTGGTATGTTACGTATGCTCATTCTGCAAACCCACAACTTCTCTAATAAAAAAAGTAATGCTGAGAAACTAAACAAAAACAGACAATGTGTCCTTTAAACATAAACCTGAGCATTGTAAAGACTATTCAATATTTCCCAAATCAATACATGTAAATAATATACTTCTTATGAATTCCAATCCATTGTCATATATATTTCCTATTCACCATAGTGGCATTTAAAAAAAATTCCAGATAATCCCCAGATTGCTGATCTTTCTGCCTCATTCTCAATAATTACTTTAGGGTAATCTATAAGCTCATGCTTCCTTTCATTTCCTGCTGATGGATCCACCCATCTCTTCTTTCCTCTTTCCTGTTTAAGTGGGCACTGCTATTTTCCTGTAAGGTTGCTCTATGGCCTGGGCTTGAATCTCTACCGCACCTTCTCAGGGACAGTGTGTACACCCTGTGCACAGTACTCCACTAACACCAAGTCCTACTTTCTTCAATTATTTCTTGGTCACAATCCAATTCCTACATTTAAGTGCTCACCTTACTCATCATCTCTAACAGTTCTTGTGCTTTTTGCTAAATGTTATCACTTCCACACCAACCCCTCCAGACACACAATTAGGATTGATCTGCTGGCCACCTGGTGTCTGGGAGGGTGTCCTGACCCCATTTTGAGCAATGAGGTGTGAGATAAAGAGTCACAAGTTTTGGGAAACATATTGGCTAGTGCACAACCTGGAGAGCTTCTGTGTCTCTCTGGCCCAGATACAGTCTACATTCAGGAACATAAGTGCTCTACCTGGGTTACCAGGCAAATGTGCTGAGAATGTGGGCTGGGTGTGTAGCTCAAGTGAGAGATATTTGTTGTTCTTGCCACATTTGCTAGCACAGCATAGTCCTGCCTGTCCTTCCTGAAACCACATCTTAGGAAATTCAACACTGCTGACCAGTTGTTTTTTTATAAATCAAAGCTAAAATATTGTGTTATGACTTCTGATTATATCCTATTTTCATACTTCTTTCATATATTTTTCTGTTCATCTAACCTATAAAAGTCAATTCTCAGTATTCTTTGCTAGATATTTCTCTCATATTCTATGACTTCAATTGTTATTTATAGGGACGTGACCCCCATGTTTTCTTTTATTCATCAAAATACATACATACTGTTCTAGTTTGCGAATGCTGCCAGAATGCAAAACACCAGAAATGGACTGGCTTTTATAAAAGGGGGCTTATTTTACAGTTACAGTCTTAAGGCCATAAAGTGTCCAAGGTAACGCCTCAACAATTGGGTACCTTCACTGGAGGATGGCCAATGGTGTCCAGAAAACCTCTGTTAGCTGGGAAGGCACATGGCTGGCATCTGCTCCAAAGTCCTGGTTTCAAAATGGCTTTCTCCCAGGACGTTCCTCTCTAGGCTGCAGTTCCTCAAAAATGTCACTCTTAGTTGCTCTTGGGTTGTTTGTACTCTCTTAGCTTCTCCAGAGCAAGAGTCTGCTTTCAAAGGCCATCTCCAAAATGTCTCTGTAAGCTGAAGCTCCTCTCTCAGTTCCAGTGTGTTCTTCAAAGTGCCCCTTTTGGCTGTAGCTCCTCTTCAAACTGTCACTGTCAGCTGCACTGAGTTCCTTCTGTTTGCCAGCTCATTTATATGGCTCCAGTGATTTAATTTAGACCCACCCTGAATAGGTGGGGTAACACCTCCATGGAAATTATCCAATCAGAGTCATCACCCACAGTTGGGTGGGGCACATCTCCACAGAAACCCTCAAAGAGTTATAATCTGATCAACACTGATGCCTCTGCCCACACAAGATTACATCAAAGAAAATGGCGTTTTGGGGGACATAATACATTCAAACCAGCACACATACATACGTACATATATGTATGCATGCATACACATACACAGACATGAATGCATTTTTTTCTCCACACATTAATATCCAATTGCCTACTAAGAAACTTCTACTATTTCACTAGAATATCTGGCCAACATTCCTGTTCTAAATTCGGTGGATGGCATTCCCTCACCCAAAAATGTGTCATGCTACTCTCTCCTGTGACTCCAGAGTTAAGGAGCTAGTTATCTCAACAGTTATGCACCACATGTGGTGCAGACGAAGATTGCCATCCACTGTGAAGGAAAGATTAACCAGAGTAACATAGCTTTTCCTGCCCAGACAGCCCTGATCCTGGCAGGTGGGCAGGCTGGGGTCACTTCAATTTTGCAGATGAAAACTAACGTTCCCAGAGTCTAAGCTTATGCCCTGTGGTAGCAAGTGCTAGTGTCAAGAGTGAAATAGAAGCTCCCACTGCCTGGCTCAGTGCTGCTGTTGCTATTTTCTGTTATTCCAGGCAGCAGGGTAATTGCTCTGTGGATGTGTCCCCAGCTCCACAGGCTGCTCCTTGATTCCCAGTTCTGGGTAGAGGAGTGTCTCCTTGCAATGTGCAGCAGAAAAGATCGGAGACTCCAGTTTTACAACATGACAGGCCTGAATGTGAGCACATTGATAGGCGAAATGTTGATATTTATACAAAGCTAGGGTACATATCTGAACTAATAAAGTTGTCCCCTTTTAAAATAAAAAAAGTAATTATGATTAAAATGGAGTGTCTCGCTATGCCTCACAACCAAGAGGTAAGTGGTTTCCCTATAGAGATGAAAATGGAAATATATATGTCTGGAAAAAAAAGGAGAGTACATTTATTTTACATATCTGTTGCTTAGTCATGTTTTCATTGATATAAATGTTGATTTTTTAAATACATAAAACATTGGTGCTAGATTGTTTTCTATTTTGCTTGAAAAATAAAGTTGCATGAAAGCATATGAAGTAAATGCATGTGTTACTGAAATTATTAAATATAGTAAATTAAATGAAAAATTTTATAGAGTAGCTGTGAGTTGAACATAAGCCATATAGAAGTAGCAGTATCAATCTGAGGATTTGACTCTTTTTACAAGTGAAATGTGTGCATATTTTTGCATATTTTCAGAAGGATTTTACGTTCCCTCGTGGCTTCACTCTCATATGCTCCTGTGCATTCACACATGCCTGCTTATAAATACTACCCACTTAAAACTAATCCTATGTCAAATACATACCAGTTGCAGCATGCTTTCTTGTCTCGTTAATTGAAAATAATTATAACAATTTAGCACATAACAGAGACAACCACACCAAAATATTTACTATATTACTTACAACTATTTCACACAATTAAAATTTGCCTGTTTGCTGTATTTTAGTGAGAATTAGGTGGCTGCATTTTATCTCTTTATCCTTATACTTTGCCCTGTCAGACACAATCTATATAGACCTCTTAAGGTTGTCAGATTCTCCTCAGTTATGGGTCACTGATGGTATACCAACATGCTGGAAGAGAACATTTTCTAGCATTTGTTAATTAATTAAAAGGCAATTCCAGTTATACTTTCCTGTTACATGAATCACAGTATTCCACTCCAATTTTGAACATGGTGCATTAAAATCATTTTATTTAATTTGGCAAAGGGTATACTATTAACTTTAGAAGAGTTTTCATGAAAGAAATTCACCTTCTTTCCATATAAAGGGCTCGTATAAATTATCTGCAGAAAAGTAATGACCACCATTGCTAAACTGTCAGCCATTATATCTGCCTTAAACTGCTTACATTGGTAAAATGGGAGAAAATTAGCAGGTGTTGGCTTATCATTATTGTTCATTGTTTATTGACCCTCTCCCATTTGCAGAGCTTCTGAGCTCAGTCTCACAGTGCTTGAATCACTGGAATGGAATATGGTAAGTAACTTTCTATTCCCTTTTCCCTACAGAGCTGGCCTCAGGATTCTCAAAAAGCACAGGAGAATTTGAAATGTAATGGAGAGTGCTTTCTGGCAACAACCTCTGCACCCCAAACCACAAGGAGGCTATTATTTCCAGAGCATTGTTTCAAGAGTACAGAACATTCAGCATCCTGCTAAGAAAAGGGATTATTTCACTTGTGGCAGTTTTGTTTTTGATTGTGGGAAGGTGCTCAGGTGGAACGTCACCTCAGACCTGACCATCAGAGGAGCTGGACCCAACACTCAGTTTCATTTAGAAATCTTCCTGTTCTCCAGCTCTTTCTTCCAGTTAGTTCTCTTATCATGTTTCCAGGTTTGTTTTGCTCCTTTTTTTTATTTTTGTTTTCTTTTACTCACGAACGTATCATGATTGTGCTATTTTCACTTAGTCCAAATGTGTACAGTGCTTCTACTGATTGTTTTAGATGTGACGCTTGCTCCTTACATTTGTAAATAGTTCATCATGTTAATCTGCCAAATGCCTTGAAAGGAGAGTGATGAATAAAAGTAATATATAAGAACAACAGCAATTTTATTTTCATTATTGATTAGTTGACCTTTTTTTTTTCCCTCTGATGCCCAGAGATAATTGATCTTCATTGCATCTCAGTTTTCTAAACTATAAATTGGGGGCATTTGGGGGGTTATCTTAAAAGCATGCTCCATTGCAACAACCACCACCATAGAAACCAGTATTACCCAGCACTACACACCAGGAAGTCTTTTAAGCATCTCTCGTGTATTAACTCACTTGGACCTGTGGTAGCACAGATGAGGAAGCAGGCACTGCCAGGGAAGTTGCACAGCTTGTGAAGCTGGTACCCAGTGAGACAGACCCTGCCCTGGAGGTACAAGGCAAAACTGAGAGAATCCGAGATGACATTTACTTTTGTGTATATTTTGTATTTTTTGCTTTATTTTCTCAATAGTAGTATGACATGTTTTGTTATATGTCCTTATGCCATATTGGAAGAAAAATTGATTATTTAACAATTCTCATTAAAATCATGGTTTTAATGAATCATATGAAATGACCTCAAATTTTCATGTAATATATATATAGTTCATGTTTATTTTCATGTTAAGATTGTTTTCTATCAAATTAATTATTATTCTGTAATACATTACCTTTTCCTTTCTATTTTATATTTTATGAAAATACAGGTTCCAAAAGTTTATAATGTTTTGCTTTTATAATTTCAGTAGATGTAGTCCAGCTCTGTGCAGTATTTGTAAGTCTCTGTGGTTTTCAGAGTCACTTTAATTTTATTAAGGAACCTGATGTGAAGGAAGATATCTTGATTAATTCTAGCAATCTGAGGGTACTGCATATGCATGTTTTCTTTCTTGAACTGTGAAATAAGAGGCAAGTGGCAAAGAACTGATGAATATATAAACTGACAGAGTGGAACATATGAATCAGGAGTGCTTTGAATCTAGGATCCTGCATCTTTCAATTACATACTGATTTGAAAGAAATACATAAGAAAGGAAAAACCCATGTAAGGTGCCTATTGTAAAGGAAGCTAGTGACTCAAAGAGTACGATAAAATTCTCTTAAAATTGTGGTAATTTTAAAGGTATGAACGTTTTTAGTTGCATTTGAATTACAGTAATATTCTCAGGGAAAATTTACCTGTTTTGTTACTTAACACAAACTTAGTGACCAGTTTATATATTGTGCTATGCCGTTCATCAGGACAAGTAGTTGGGTTTGTGAAGAAATGTTTATATGATTCTTTGCTTCTTCTATAGGTTGGCCCAGAATGCAGAGTTTTTGGTATGCATAATATGTGAAGGGTTAATGGAGGGAATTATTGGAAATTTCAGAAAAAAAAAAATATCTATTTCTTGAACACAAACTGGGCTGTATTGGAAAGGAGCATACCTACTCTTAGTCGGCACAGCCTGCGTTCATCAGCACTGGGACTGTTATTTGAGTGCCAGCTGCTCCAAACAGGGCAAAACATCCTACTCATGGCCACTAAGTTCCCTTAGAAAGAGCAGGAGCATATGTAGGAGCTGGAGCCTTTAAAGTGAGGTGGAAAACTAAGTTTGGTTAACTAATCCAAAGAGCAGAGGCGAGACTGAGAAGGAGGTAACTCAAAAGGATCCAAATGGACCATGAACAAAGAAGTGTTGTTGGAAATGTAAAGGTACCAGGTGGGATGAAGTGACTCCGGCATTCCTCTGGGTAAATCAGGGATACCCCCTTCCTTAAGCTCTGGGCTGATATACTGATGGCTTTATTCAACTTATTCATGCATACAGCTAACAGAAATGAAAAACCTCATGACCAAATGGAAGTCCTTAGTCTTAGCCTCTATAGTATAATAATGATAAAACAACACAACAATAAGAATATGGCAGCTAACATTTATAGAACATGTAATTTTGTCCCAGGCATTTGTCTGCAAATGGCTCTCCTTTAATTTCCCAACCTTCTATGAGGCTGTAATGACTATGACCACTTATCAATAGGGGATATTATTGAGGATTATGACAATAAATATGTACTCAAGGGGTGGCCTAATGTTACATCTGAGTGAGAGAGGAGAGATAGAGAGGATGGAGAGAGAGAAAGAGAGAGAGAAAAAAAGAAAAGAGAAAGAAAAAGTAAAAGAAAGAGAAAGAAAGAAAAGAAAGAGAAAGAGAGAGAGAGAGGAAGGAAGGGAAGGGAGGAGGGAGAAAGAAAGGAATGAAGGGGGAAGAAAAGAGAGGAGAAAAAAGAAAGGAAAGGAGGAAAGGAAGAAGAAAGAGCAGGAGGGAGGAAGGAAGAACCAATAAAATTGTTTTCCCTGTCCTGGATAGTAATTTCTATTACATAAACCCCCTCTCCTACCCCAAAACGTGAGTGTGGCTTTAAAAAATATGCATTTTCAGATGTGCATCATGGTGGCATGAAGGGAGCCATGACTGGGCATTTGGGGACTGAGGATAATCTCGGAAGCATGGGGATGCCGTGCTGCGAGGCAGAGCTGACCAAGGGGAAGCTTGACAGGAGAACCACCAGGAGGTGAAAGATCCTCATGGGGCATGTGAGCAGCCCCTCACCTGGCTTTCTGGATAGGAAATTCAAAACAATTCCAGAAGAAACTGAACTTGCACTTACTGCTGTCAAATGTGGAGAGAGAACTCAAGTCTTTGCATTTATAGTAAAGAAAAGGTCACATCAATCATTGAGAGAACTGTGGACATCTGTGTTGCAAAGATATTTACACTTAGTTTCTTCCTGGAAGATTCAGTGTTAACATTTTCTTAGGCTCAAACAAGATAATTAAACCCTTTCTTGTGTACAGATTAAGAAATAATTTTATTATTTGTGCATATATTAAATCTTATGGAATAATATTGATGAGATAACGCTTTCATTTCCATTTATCATTAGATTTATTTAAGCATTGACAAAATGTAATTAATTGTTTAACCTCAAGGAAAGCTTGCAAAGCAGTCCAGAATGCTTGCTTCTAATTAATATGTAGTACATACAATAAATTCTCATATAAACATCCAGAGAGTGTATTAATATTTAAGACTTCTCTTTAGCTAATATCTATCTTTCAATCCAAGCATCTATCTTTTAATTCAAGGCATTATTTCAAATATATCAAATAAAATTATAAGATTTCAAATACTAGTATTATTTCAGTCAACTATAAAGCCCTCACTCTATTTAGTTTATTTCTAGACACTTCTAAAATTGAGGAAATAATATTTCATGTTCTCTTAGAACATTGTAAATAAACTATACCCTACTAGCATGCATCCATTTCAATGTTTTCACTTACTTCTCATATTAATTGCTGCTTCCCTATCGTCCTTGCAGGGATGCTTTGTAGCAGTCATAGCTGTGCAGCGTGACATAGGTCTTAGCAAATCCCAGAATCAAAGAATTTAACAGTTACAAGAGATGTTAAACAACACCTAGTCCAAATATAAGTCCAAATATAAGTTTGAAGCCCCACTAATTACTTTGACTACATCTACTAATAAGGTATCCCCCAGTCAGGAAACATTTCAATCAACCATTTAATGCACCAACTTCATAGTTGAGTAAACAAATCATGATAGCCAAACTGACTTACTCATTTTCTGTCTCGTTGTACAAATCGAGAAGAATTCTGGTTTGGCCTTTTGCTGATAACACCTGGAACAGTGGACAGTTTGAGTTGATGGTTCTTTCAAATTTAGGAAATTCAGAGGGCTAAGCCCAACTTAGAGGTCAGAATTTTATTGAAACACAGGAGAGGAAAACTTGAGTCATCCTGAAGATAAAGGGAAACAGACCCCAAGGAGAACAAGGAGGACTTGGGAAGTGAATGAAGCACAGCGTTCACATTGACCCTGGCCGAGAAGATTGGATTCAGGCGAAGTTCAATGACTGCACTGGAAAATCCAAAGGTATATCAAAGAAAAAAACACGCCAGGTCACTAAATGGAGTGATCAACAGAAATGTCACTTAACCTGAAAATGTCACTTGTTTTCATATGGACATGTGCTCAAAACTTGACTCAGTTGTTTTATGTACTAGGTCAAGATATATTCACATAGATTTTACATATTTTTGAGTGAAATGGTTGTTTAAAATACTACAGGTATAATCTACATATAGACATATTGACATATTCAAATAATTATCATTTAGAATTATTCATAACTTTCATTTTCTAAAAATAATTTGGGTGATTTAGAAAGATGCAAAGATAACAAGGATAAGCACACATCCTTTATGAGCAAGTAAAAACATCTGAAGACACAGTCTCTGCTATTTTTTCTCAATTTGTGCTCACTGTGCTGGTAATAACTGAAGAAATCCAGTAGATTTTATTGGAGCTTGTCTTCCAGTTCATTAATTCTGGCCCCCCTGCTGTGTCCATTCTGCTATGAAATCCATCCTTTGAATCTTTAATTATTACACCCTTCATGTCATAACTTATCTTCTGGAACATGTTAATCACAGCTCTTTCTAAGTTTGTTCTCCATACCTCTGATAACTGGATCATCATTATTATTTTGTTTGTGTTTTATCTGACTTTTCTAGTTGTTTTCAGTGGGGGCATTGGTTTGCTGCAAACACTTAACACGGAGCAAAGGATAGATAATCCTCTCTAGTCACATTCTCCATAGCTCATTGTGGTTTAATGCTGGCTTTCACACAGGGATCAGTTGAAATTATAATTGCCTTTCAGTTCTAAAACTCTGATTATTTGAAAGACATCCACCTTCAGTTACTTTAAAATATTTCTACTTCTTTAAAATATTTCCAGTATCAGAATCAATTCCAGGTCAACAAGCACAGCTTCTTGTCAATGCTCTCATGTGAAAAAAATCCTATATAGGCTGCATGAAAATACAACCCATGGATGTTTGATATAATAACACTTAAGTTTTCCTTGAAATAAATACCCGTGTGCAGATCTTTCAAGTTGATGAATTCCATTTCCTTAGGCGTTAAATATACGGGCCACGTAATCTACATCTCATGGCCCCAAATCTTCCAGGTGAAATGGTTTGAAGTGGTTGTGTCCGAAGTTCAATATATGAGTTTACAGCTATAAATAATAAGAAAAACATATTGTGTCCATGTCCTCATGATGCATGGTTTTATTTCCACATGAGGAGTCCTTTCCATCTCATCTTCCTTCGTGATTATATTTAATAGAGTTCCATTAGTCAGCTTCTCGTCTCATACCTGCGTAAACCCTCATCCTGACCAGGTTTTGTGTACATTCCCTTTCTTCTTGTAGCTGAGTTGCTGAGTGCAACAAACACACAAATAATCATATCAGAGGTAATGCAGATCTGTGGGGTCCAATTTCAACCAAGTTCTCCATAGTGTTCAAGCAATTATTCTACAGAGTTTTAGAAAAACTTTTGTTTCTCCTTTGAAAAATACTCTTATAAAAGCCATTTACTTGTCTCATGAAAGAAAACAGAATTCTGAAGCACAGGCTGGGATCTAATCAGAGAATCAGCAGCAGTGATGAGTAGGTATTCTCGGCAGGCACCTTGGACTCTAGCGAGGCTGGGCCTGAGCTAACTACACCAAAATGCTTTACAAACATCTGGGTGGAAGTTGGTATGGGCAAAGGAAAAGAACAGGGGTGTCTTTATGTCCCCTGTCTTAGACTGACATTCACAACCAGAAAAAACAAAACAATGTATACTCTCCCCCTTAAGCGGCTGACCATCTGCAGAATAGGGTCTCCCAGCTCTAGGAGCACAATGGCCCCTATTTCTCCTGGAAGTTAGCTGTGCTCCTGGATGTGTACGTATATTGGCACAAACCTTGGGGCAGGACTTTTGTAGCTTCTGACTAGGATGGTGAACCATAAGCTCCTAGAGGAGGTCTGAAAGCCCTCTCCTAAGAAACAAGCATGTGAATATCATTAGGAACATGCTGTAGAGTGCCTATGAATGGCTGGGAAATGATGATGTTCTGCGTGAAGCCCCTAATTCCACTATGACACCAGCCCAGTGACTGAACACTTTAAAATAGGCTTTTGGGGACTGAAAGGAGGAGTGAATACATGTACATTTGTAAAACACCCCCCAGGAAGGTTGTGGAAATATCTTGTGTTACACTGAGCTACCCACATGCACAAGAAGATTCAGACTCTATGGGTGGGATCTGTCTTTAGACTGCTATTGTCAGATACAAAATTCTCTATTCCAGAGTCAATCATGTCAATCCTCATACATGTTCCTGAGGATTGAGCTGAGTTTAGCCCTACTAGGTCTGGCACTGGAGTAAGGGGTGTATGCTGCTCCACAGAGCTCTTTCTGGTTGTCTAAGTGCACTTTCTCCCGGCTTCCTCACCATCAGTTGGCCGAGGTTCAGACAGAGACTCCAGGCTGAGCTCACAGGATGGTAAAGAATCTTTCCTCATGCACCCTGTCTCTCCTCCTGGAGCGCTTGCCCTTGGAGGCATCAAACTCTGCTTGAGGCTCTCCAAACTCTGATCTGCTTTTCAGATGTTCTGGCTTAGCTTTTCATCCTCTCTTCCATAAGATTCAGAATTTGACAAATGTTTGGGGGAAGCTCTTCCTCTTCCTCTGTGTACCTACAGCTGCAGGGCCATCCAGAAGCTCTGCGGTCTCCTGGCCCCAGCAAGGTCCTCAGCCCCGTGTACCTTCCCACCCAGCCTCAGTCATGGCCAACCCAGCCTGTCTCCCTGCAAAGCCAATGAAGGAAGCAGATATTTTCATTTTGTTATTTATTTTAATTTTTTGCATGCCTAAACAGTTTAAACAATTTATAATACAGTAAAAGTATATTTTTAGGATAAACACCCTTTCTGAAAAATTGTAGATTTAGCTTCATTTTTAAAGAGGCCCTAGGATACATGCAGACAAACATTATGTTGGTGGTACACTACTTTGAAATTCACCCAAGTCAAAAGTTAACTCAATACTAAAAAATATCAAAGCAGTAGAGCAAATATCAAAATTTTAATACAGAATCTCAGAAAGCTCAATCTTTGTTATTTATGACCTATGAACCATGACCCATAAGAAATCTTTTGGGGACTGAATCACATCCCCCACTAAAGGCATGCTTAGGTCCTAAGCCCTGGTCTGTAGGTGTGAACCCATCTGGTTTTAGGATCTTTGAAGATGCTATTAGTTAAGGTGTGCCCGTAATACATATTTACAGAAGAAAAAGAATGTACATTTTAAATTCTGATAATTATGCAAATTTTTGCAGTTGAATAAAACAATGGACATCTTAGTGACTCTTTTAAGCAACTTCAATGTACAAGCATACAACTTATGATGTAATAAACATTCAGTAATTGGAGTAAGTTCACTTCCAAAATGAAAGACACAACACCTAGAAAAATTATTGAAGTGTCTTCATTGATGTGAACTCTGTGAACAATGTAAAATCAGTGTCTTATAATGTAGAATATACGGGACCTAGAGATAGACAGAAGCTAGAGAAGGGGGAATGATTAACTAATATGCACAGACCTGTTAATGAGGTTGAACTTAAAGGTTTGGGAATGGACAGGGGCAATGATTGTTCATTAATGGGATTTTAAGTATCAGTGCTGCATGGAAGGTGAATGTGATAGAAAGTGGTTGCTTAAAGGCAGGTATCCTACAGAGTAGCACTACAAACATCAATAAGTGTTAGCATGATATACTTCTAAGGTATCATCCTGGTACAAAGAGTTAACAACAGAGTGGCGTATGGAAAAACACCCATTACATATCATAGACTATATTTAACAGTAATACTTTACCAGCACTACATTAATACTAGAAATGAATAATTAGTGGCTGATAAGAGCTCTGGGAAGTTTTTTGTTATGATCATTGTTTAAAATAGAAAGTGATGATGATTGTACAACTGAGTGAAGATAATGTGAGACACTGATTGTTTATCTTGGACAGAACATACTTAATAATCAAGACCTCGATCTTAAAACTTGCTCTTGTGAAACTATGGCTATAAATGGGAGGCTAAGCCTTCCTATAATTATGCCTAAATGGCACCTCCAGAGAACCTCTTTTATTGCTCAAATGTGACCTTTCTCTCTCTAAACCCAACTAGGAAAACGAATACATTAACTTCCCCCCTAGGTGGGACATGACTCCCAGGAGAGTGAATCTGCCTGATGACATGGGACATGGCTCCCAGGAATGAGCCTGGCCCTGGCATTGAGGATATTGAAAATGTCTTCTTCACTAAAAGAGAGAAAATAAAGGTAACAAAATAAGGTCACAGTGGCTAAGAGATTTCAAATAGAGTCTAGAGGCTGTCCTGGAGGGTACTCTTATGCAAGCTCCACCTAGACATCCCAAATGGCCACAACATGCCAAGCTCTAACCAACAGTAATCCCCAAATACCTAAGTCCCTATCTGAGATTCCATAAAAGTTTCACTCACTGAGTTTATCTCGCAGAAGCTTAAATCCACCAGAATGTTCCTATGCCAGACAAGTCCTAAAACCCAGAAGCAGCAGCCTCTTTTAGAACACCAACCACATGTAGCCCCCTTCCCCATAACATTGACACCCCTTTTCCGTATGAACAAGTTAGGGTGGTCACTACCTAGACACCCCTGAAACCCAAGAACTCTTCAAATTAAAAGAGAGGAAGAAGTAGCATCAGACAAGATAGGATTTAACAAAGGATTATGAATACTGAATCTTTATATAAATATTTTTTAGATGCTAGGGTATTAGAATAGCTGGAAGGAAATAACTGAAACAGCGAAACTGTAACCCATAACAGTCTGAATTTTGCTCTATAGCTACTCATTAAATTGTTCTTTGAAAGTCATCCGCTTTCTGTATATACATTTCACAATAAGAAACAACTGAAAATATGGAATAGTAACCCATAACATTCTTTGAAATTACTTACATAACTACACATTAAATTGTACTCTGGAAGTTATCACCTTTCTCTCTATATATTTCACTATTTGGAAATAACTGAAATTGTGGAACTGTACCCCATAACATTCTTTGAAATGTGTTCTCTAACTACTTGTTAAATTGCACTTTGAAAATTATCACTTTTCTGTATATATGTTAAATTTCAAAATAAAAAATGTTTTTAAAAAAACTGATACATGTGAGTTGTAGAAAATTTTTAAAAAGCAAAATTGAGGAAAAGCAAAATTCCACCATCTATAGTTCACATGTTAAGTAAATATAAACTTTTAAATCTACTCTTACCAGTATTTTAATTAAAATTTAATAATTTTAAATGAAAATTGTTATACATTCTTGTAAAAAAAAAAAGAAAAAGGTGTGTCCAAACTGGATGAGGGTGGCCCTACATCCAATATGGCTGAAGTACTTATCAGCAAAGGAAACTGGAAATGGAAGAAATTCCACGAGGAGCAACCAGAATCTGGAAGTCAGCAGAATCTGGAAGAGAAAGGAAAAGACACCACCATGTGCATTGCCATGCAATGGAAAAGCCAAGGAACCCCAAAGTTAGCCACCAGCCAGAAGATACCAACCCAAGAGAAAGTGAGCATTCTAGTGTCTGAAAACATGAACCAATAAATTCCTGTTTTAAGACAACCCATTGTGTGGCATTTGTTTTATCAGCCAGGAAATTAAAACAAACCTGCTAAGCAAAGACACACGCACAGGTCTCATTACATATCATTGTCAAAGGTCATTTGATATCCCACGATATGGCTGTAAGTAATGCCAAGATATCACTGGCACATGCTGAAAGTCTTTAGCAAATAACCGAGTGAGCAAATAATGAAAGGAAGAATATAAACAAATATATTTCCAAGATTGTTGTTGGGCAAATATCCAAAATTTTTCATAGATCAAAATATGCATGGCTGCCCCTCATAAATTGCATTCTGTGGTAAGCAGGGCCCATCCAAGCACCAAAACACACTGTTTATATGATGAAGTAAGGGGCCGTCTCAGCCTCCCACATCATCCCATGGCTGACCCCCTCACCCTCTCTCCATCTGCCCTCTGGACGTCAGAAACGTGGAAGAACTTCCCTGAGTCTGGGCCATCAAACTAGACCTGCATTGCCCTGGTGTGTGAGCAAGAAAAACATGTCTACCTTTCAAACTGCTGAAATGCTGGTATTTGTTTGATACAACAGTTGATCTACTTTAACTGTGTTGGTTTGTTTTAGGGGTTAACGTGGCTAGGCTACAGCACCCAGATCTCAATCCAGTACCCACCTAGGTGTTGCTGTGAAAATAGCTTGTGCATGTGGTGGGCATCTATCAGTTACTTTAAGTGAAGATTCCTCATGATAGTGTGGGTGGGCCTCATCCACTCAGTTGAAAGACTTTACAGCATTACAGGTTTCCCTGCAGAAGAAAAAAATCTGCCTTGAGACTACAGCATCAGCTCCTGACTGAGAGTTTCCAAGATAGCTATCACTGCCTGTAAAGCAGGCTCCGCAGGAAAATCTTGGATATGTGGTGCCTGAGTTTCAAGAAGAGAGACCACCTGCCTCCTGAGCCTGTAGTTCCAGGAAAAGTAGAGAGTCTGAGAGTCTTAGTGTAGCACCATTGACAGTATTTAAAAATGCACTGAAAAAATAGGAAGCATGAGTTGCGTAGCCTTTATACAGAAATCTAGAGAATAAATAGAATGGTAAGAACAGGGCCATATATTGTTCTGGGCTCAGATTGTAAGCAGTAAATCTGGAAGATCCCTCAGTGACAAAGGGTAGCATCTCAGTTAAACAAGGGGACACTCTTGCCAGAAAGATACTCCAGTGAATAAGACAAATGGGCTTGGGTAACCACGGAGCCTGTTTTCTTATGAAAGAGGAGACATAAACATGGAAGTGACTAATATTGAGTACCAACTAAGTGGTTTATAATGGCTGAGGCAGCTAGAGCATCACAGGATGGCTCATGGGTCATTAAGACACCGGAGATGACATTTAAAGTGACACCTGAATTGAAACAGGTTAGTTGCATGGCAAGTAAAATGTTTCCTGGGAGAAAGAAAATTAGTTGCAAATATCAACACTTGCTGGGATTTTCAAGGCAAAAGCAATCCGGTGTGGACCGAAAGAGGAGAGCAAAGGGAAGAGCTGCCCCAGGAGACACCTCAAATGTCACCTGTTGCAGAGTGACTGCCCGCGATGGATTTCATATCTTGTGTGATACATAAAGTGTAGCAAGACCTGCAGATAGCCCTGTGATCTCAGACACCTCAAAAGACATTCTCAGTAACAGGTTTGAACGGAATTTGCCCCCTCTTGATTAACTTTATTTTTTCCAATGACAGTCACTTACCTGGAACTCAGCTAGTGAACATTTTACGTTAACCCATGAAGAATGGATCAATTTAATTTATTTTATATGAAACATGATTTAATATCAGATTATTTTATCCAGTTGCACATGTCTTTATTTACAATCACTTTATGTGCAAACCTCATGTGTCAATATAGGTAAAATAAATTAAGGTATAAAATTGTTCAAGAGAATCAATAAGTTATTTACCTCTGCAAGTGAAAGATAATATTAGAATGTACAATTAGGGGATAAGATTAAAAGCTGTTAGATCCATTTCCTTCTTTGGATGGGTCACAACTTCTTTGGATGGGTCACAACTTCGAAATGGAGTAGATGCTTAGAGAGGCACATTAGTTGGTTAGGCCATGCATCAGATGTGTGTGCAAGAAGGAATGGGACTTTGAACCCATTCTGAGCTTGCAGAAGTATGCACACTCTCCCGGAGCACAAAAAGAAGCCCCAGACATTCTCTGCCTCTCCCCTGCACTCTGCTCCTTCTCCCCCCCCTGCCTGCCCCATCACAGCACCTCTTATGGGAAATATCTTTAGGAAGAAAAGTATGGCCACATTTGGTAAGTTCAATTTTGATTACCTTTCTCTCTTTGAACCACAAGCTCTGCTTTCCACTGGGCTTCAAGTTTAGGGCATACTTCTCAAGGGAATATGGAAAAGAAAACAAGAAAAAGGAAGAGGAAAGAAAGTACATTAGAAGAGGATTGTATTAAGTCTTGGGGAGAGGATTCCCACTTTCCATGGAGTGGGAAACAGCAGGGACAGGATTCCATTGCCACAGCTCTAACGCAAATGTTTCCTCACTGCTGGGTTTCTGTTCATGGTGGAATGAAGTGGCTATAACTGTCATTGCAATCACTAGTTAGATCTAATTGTCCAGTATGTAGGGTCTGCCAGAAACACTCAAATAAAATGCAATAAAATGCCATGAGCTCAAAGTGTTCTGTTAAAAAATAAATGAGGTCACAGAAGACAGTGTATTATTTAAACTTACCAAAAGAAGTTGAAAGAACTGATCTAGTGTGATATGTTTGTGTGTACATCCAAAATTCAAGTGTGCATGTGTGCACACGTGTATATTTACATATACACAGTTTTGAGTGTGAGAGAGATGTGTAAAGTATGCGTAAATACAGCCAAGTACCTTAAACATATGAGTTACGAGAAATAATGTTCTCATTTTGAGTCCATATCCAAAGTTATCCATTTTTAAAAAATTGTAACAGCGGCTGCTACCAGCTTCCTTTATTACATGCTTTCTGTGTTTCAGACACCCCCAAGTTGTTAACTGCATCCTTTCCTGGATTCTTACAATGATCCCATTGAATGCAAATGTTCTCATCTTCATTTTCCCCGGAACAAACTGAGCTCAACGAGGTTAAGTGCCCAGACTCAAGCAGCCAGTAGGAGGCAATGCTTGTCTTCTTTGCTCCAAATCATGGATTGCAACATAATTTTGAATGGCAGACTGAGAGTAACATCAAAGTATCTTACCTGCTGGCACATTACTGAATTCCATGTTATAGGAATTCTCCACAGGTAGTCCCAACTGTCCTTTAAATACATATTTTTATTTACGTAAACTCAAAGGAACTTGGATGTCTGATGCATGATAGCATGGATTGGCAGATCATACAGGAGAAACACACACAGATTGTGAATACACTTTTATTATTCTTTTGAGGCTCTGCTAAGTGAAGTTTGGTAGATATGAAGACCTTGTTACTTCATGTTACGAGGTTAACATGAGGCTCCGAGGGCACCGATTTACCCTCCCAGTATTTTCCATTTTCACCCCAATAATAAATTCATGCCAAATGGTTCACAGATCCTATCTTCATTTTGTGCCCTGGATGGTATGTCCCTGAGGCTTACCCACGTCAAGCTGGAGAGAAACCCCATAGTTCCGGTGGAGCAGAGTTCACTGGCCTGGTATTTGTCTCCACCTTGTCGGGTAAGCCAGCATCATGCCTCTCCTTTGTGGAATTCATAAGCAATATCAATAACGTGCCTTTGGGTGCGTGTGTGTCTCTGCTTTCACAGCTCTCTGTCTTAATGCCACCACTAAATGTTAATGTTGACAGCGAATGCCATTTCTCTATAATAATCCACACTTTTAAAGTACAGATAATCAATCTTTGTCTTCAACGATATATTTAGTTTTCAAGGACAAAAATCCTAAGTGATTTAACTTTTGCAGAAATACTTTTTAGCATATAGAGTCATTTATACTTGCACTTACTATCAAACCACAATTATCCAGAGTGCTGTGCATGTAACTATCATGAATAATAAATGGATATTTGGATAAATAGTTACTGCTTTTAAACTATAAGTGATATGCTTTTTGGGGGCATAAATTTGTTTACTAAGAGCTTTTTAGATAAATGCTATGAATACATGAAATTAGAATATCAAAAATTTATCATGTAATTGCTATCACTGCTTTTTAATATAACCCAGAACATTCTGGGGAAAATGCCATGCTGATTATGTTCTTTTGTCCACAGATTATAAAGTGAGTGATGTGTTATGCAGGAAACAATGGCAGTTGGAAGTGAGGGTACAGAAACACATGAAGCAATAGTAAACAATTATAGAACAAACAATAGCTTGTGTTATGCTTTTGCTTGACAGTGGAATGGGGTTTGATTATTTTATACCATGCAATTTGCCTAAATCAAGGCACTTTCTAAAAATTCAGGATTTCAGTAGAGCAGTGAATCTAATCAAGGGGAATTTTAAGTGGCATTTGGGTATATTTGGAAAAGTCAAACCATATATAGTTGTGGGGAAAGTGTGCTTCTTCCTTAACCTTCATCTGAGTCTGCCAGTTTAGAATAATTGAAATCCTGAAAAATAGGCCATATTTCTCATTTCCTTTACGTGTTTCTTGGAATTGAAACAAAAGGCATGTTCAGGTTTCAGCCCCAGTCCTGTGGGTGTGAGTCTATATACAAATCGGACCTTTGAAGATGTCATTTTTTTAGAGTGCACCCAAACTGAATGAAGGTGGACCTTAGTCCCATATGGATGAAGGCTTTAGAACCCAAATTGGGCACAGAAGGAAAGAAGCCATGGGAAAAGCAAGAAGCTGGAATTTCAGGGGACCCAGAAGAGGAAGGAGAAGTGGCCCCATGTGCATTGCCATGTGATGGAAAAACCAACGAACCGCAAAGATGGACAGCCAGAAGATAGCAACCCTGGGAGGAAGCAAGCCTTTTAGCATCTGAAACCATAAGCTACTAAATTCCTGTTAAGGCAACCCATTGTGAGGTATTTGTTTTAGCAACTAGGAATCTAAAACACCTGTGAAAAGAAATTCTTGAAATTCAAGAAGAGTTTTCCAATGAGAAGAGCATATGAACTCAAGCCACGTAAGTGTTTGATTTTGTAAAACAAGTGTTTACTATAAATTCCTAGCTTTGAGACTTACTTGTTGTGGAAAATCACTTAATCTCTCAGGTTCAGAGAGACATTTTCATATGTGGAAGGGTTCCACGTATCCTTTGGGCTTCTACCTGGGGCTGTTGTGAGCAATAAATGAATTAAGCTATAGGCAGCTTCTGTGAGCCCTGAACACATTTATAAGAGTATGAAGGGCTTTTTTCTTTTATCCCTACAAAAGTAAAATACCTAAATAATTTTCTGAACAAATCAGAATGATGGTGGATTTTTTTTTAAAATGAGTTTTTACATTGCTATTAAGTTGAAAATGTGATATCCAAGAAGGTTGAGGCCCTCTGGTGAATTTTTCATTTCAGTTACTGTACTTTTCTGTGCCAAAACTTCCATTTGGTCCTTTTTTAAAATCATTTCTATATCTTTATTGATATTGTCTACTTGAAGAGGCATTGCCATCATACCTTCCTGTAATCATTGTTTTCTTTAGTTCTGCGAACATGCTTACAGTGACTACTTTTAAGTCTTTGTTAAATCCAGCATCTGGTTGCACGCACAGGCAGTTTGTGTTGCCTACTGTTTTCCCAGTGTATGGGTCATACTTTCCCATTCTTTGCATATCTCAATAGTTTTTGTTGGAAATTGAACATTTTAGACAATGTATTGTAGCAACTTTGCTATTGCTTCCCTCCCACTCCAGGGATTGCTATTACTATTTGCTCATTTATTGTTTAGCAACTGGCTGGATTATTTTAATAAAGCCTATTTCTCTGCAGCCCCTGCAGTGTGAAGCCTCTCCAGCAGCATCTCAGGGTTGCAGCTCTGGGTATGTCCTCAGTTACCGGAGAAGGCAGTCATGCTGCCAGGGCACACTTTGTCCTTTTGCCTGACTACACTCAGATGTTAATTGCCATGAATTGCAGGTGGATTGCTCTGTTGTTTTCAACGATGTCTTGGGGCATGAATTGCTTCCCAGACTAAATCTATCAAATCTGTGCACCTTTGAAAGGATAGTTCCTGAAGTCAGTGTTTGAGATTTGTTCTGACCCAAGGAAGATTCTTCGTTTAGCCTTTATCTCCAAAAGGATTTATCAATCTTCTCCTAATTGTCTTTCTCAAAAACCTATACTGTTTTTGAGAGTACCCTTAGTCTTGAAGGCCTCCCCAGTCTGTTGCAAGTGAAGTCAGTTTCTTTGGTGAGAGATTAGGAGCTATCTGTTTTACAGCCTCCTTCTGCTCCCCCAGGAAAATTCTTGGGCCAGGGCTCTGGTGCAGGAGAAGCAACAAATGCAAGTTTCTCTCTGAGTGACACCCTACTTAAGGAGATGTATACTTCATGGAAGTGGGGCAGCAGCCCCAAGGCTGCTCCCTCGCCTTGCCTTTCTGGATCTGATACTACTATCTCATGAGCTGCAGTGAGGTTGATGGGGACCTCAAAGCAGAGCTTCCAATCTCACCAGTGAAGGCAAGGGTAGAAGGGAGCCTCCAACTTGGCTGCACTCACCCAGAAGTTAGCAACTGCAACAGATAATTTAGGGCAGGATGAGTAAGGTCGGTGCCCTGCCCCATCGGGGAAGGCATGCAAACTCTCTGACTGGGAGCTGGGGGTAAAAAGAGAGCTCTGGGTTCTGGTTTGCACCTGTTTAGAGTGGAGTTGCTGCCTCACTGAGTGGGGAAGAGGGTGGAAGGAGCTGTTTTGGTTCAAGAACCACAGACTAGCCATTCATACTGAGTTTTAGTGGATTTCTTTGAATAAATGTTTCCTCATGTCCATAAGGTCATTTACAGTGACTTTAAATGGTTATTAAAATAATTGTCATTAGAGTCTGTCCAGGTGTCATGTTGGAAGAGGAATTTCCCTTAATATTTTAATATTGGGTACTTTTCTTTGGTCCGACCAATGAAAATATTCATGTTTCTTATAGAAAATGTAACCCTGTATTTTCCTAGGATGAGCTCCCCAGGAAATACTCTCTGAATCTCTGAGATTTGAGTACAAAAAGTTTAATGGAGTGCTCTTGGAAGAAAGAACATCCAGAGGTGTGAGGGAAGCAGGATGCAGTAGAAGGAAGGTTCGAATTTTGATGTAAGTGCAGAAATGGAAGTTCTGGAGCAGGAGGACTGGCTCCCACCCCCCCCCCCCCATGGACCAGCACTGTGCTCGGCCGCCTGCAAGGAGGGGAGGAGTGTAAAGTATTGTATTGGAATATTTTGGGACAAGAATATTTCCTCAGGGGACTCCATGAAGTGCTGTCAGCCTAAACCTGCCAAAAGCTGTGGAAATGAGAACTCAGTCCCGAAGGGGATCTGAGCAGTGCACTGTGGCATCAAACACAAGTATTTTTCTTTTTCTTTTCAATATGTTATGTCAAAAGAGAAATAACAAACTAAGCTGCAAGGGAACAAAGGCATTTATTTAGGTCCTGGAATTTCAATTTGGGGAGCACAGATTCTGGTAGCAACCCAAATTGTGTCCCATTTTGAAATTTCCAGCAAGGGCTTTTAAAGGGAAAGAAGATGATTGGGTAAGTTTTTTTGGTTGGTTGATATTCAGGTTAGACAACTAACTGCCTTCTTAGCCTTGTCATTTGTTTTATGGTGTCCAGGTGTCCTAGGGATTTAGGGGAACACTGTTGCTTGAGGCTTTGCCTACTTCTGGCAGTTTGTGATCTCTGGCTGATATTTACTTGAGAGTAATCACCTGAATGCTCTCCAGAACCCATTTTAAATCTCTTAGCCATGGTAACTGTATTTTGATTTGTTTCTCTTTCATTGTGCTCCTCAACTCCCTTTTTATTTTGGCCTGCAGGCTCTTTTATCCTTGGGGTTATCAACTCTTTTGTCAGGCAGGAGTAGAGGGAAGATAAGACCTGCATTTGTGTGATCCTCAATGGGACAGAGACCCAGCACATCTCACCCTCCACATGGGACAAAACCACTCCCCAGGGTTTCTTCTTCTTCATATCATGAAATTGGAATGGAAAAATAACCTTACTAACCATCTTGATTTGCTTGAACTCCCATTTTACCCAGAGAACTGCAAAGAAGAAACAGAGGCTAGCTGAGCCACGCCAACATGCCAACGATCCTTTGCGGTGCTGACAGAGACCTGATCCCGTGTAAGAAAGAGGCCCTGTGATAAATCAGCCAAGCTTGTGCTGAGGGGCTGCTAGTCTTCCCCAGATGGCTCCAATCTTGCACAAACATCCTGCTCTTGTGAGTTGCTGATTAACTGTCTGTTACTCAAGTTAACCCTACACTCCCTCACTCCTCCTTTCCCTTAAACAACCATAGAAGCTGTTTCATCAGCCCCTACGTTTTGAGCATAAACCTCCTTTGGTGCTGTTCTGCATGGATACTACTTTAGCTCAATAAACTTCTTCTACACTTGTTTTTTAAAGTCTGTTTATTCTGTTCTCAGTTAAATAATACCCCATGACCCAAAGAGGGGGAGTATTAGGGGAATTCTCAGATTTTAATTGTCCCACCTAGGTATTCATTAGTTGTGCTCTGAGTATTTATCAGTTAGTCCTTACCTGGGTATCCCTCAGTCAATTTTGCTCTGCGTATTTGTGGGTCAGTTCTGCCTTGGGTATTTGCCATTGGGCCCCAGCTTGTTTTTCCCAGCTCTTCAGAAGCACTAAATTGCCCTGACCTTATGCTCTCAGAAACACAGACACAGGCTTAGGTTTCTGGCAGGTGTGGAGCTGGCAGTGCTTGTCCCAAGGCACCGGTGGGGAAGGGAGAGCAGAACTCCCCAGGTTTCCTCCTTTGACCACTCCCCTGGGCTGCCTTCAGTGTCAGGCCAACACCACTCCAATGTTCCAAATCCTCCTCTAGTTTTCCCTTGTTAGGGATTGAATTTTGTCTCCCACAAAGATATTTCCTGAGATATGAATCCCCAGCACCATATAATGTGAACCTATTTGGAAATTGGGTTATTGCCCATGGGATAGGCAGCTTAAAATGAGGTCATACTGGAGTAGGGTGGAATGGTGTCCATCATATCAGAGAGGAAATCTGGACACAGAGAGTCAGATGTGGGTGGGACTCATGTCTCATCAGAGATGCTGGAAGAGGTGTGGGGCACATCCCCCCTACATGTTAAAGAGGAAGTGTGGCCTGCTTTCAGACACCTTGATTTTGGACTTCTGATCTTGACACATTCCTGTTATTTAATCCACCTCGTTTGTGGTGTGTTGTTAAAGCAGCCTTAGCAAACTAAGGCGTGTGTGACTCACATATTTACCCCCTTTCCCTCTCTACTTCCTTGGGGTTGTTCATCTTCACCATAATCCAAGTAGGATGAGCCAGCAGATCTTCTCCCAGATACAGAGCACAGAAATGCCAAAGCATGTGGGGGCACCCATGGGGGTACTCTTGGCAGCATTGTTTGCAATGAATGAGGCAGTTTTGTACGTACTAAGGAAAGAGCTTTAACATATATTGAAAGGGATCCAAACATGGCAGAGAAGTGTTCAGTATGTGACCATTTGTGTGGGGAATCAGGAATGGAACCAGTGAGTAGGGAACAGGAAGTAGAAAAAGATTTATTGTCAGTACCATGTGCCTTTTGAATGCTACAATATATATGCACATTTATTATTTTAAGAGATGAATTAGACACAAATCACCATATATAAGTAATTCTATAAAAAAACACACCAACAAAATGGTTTGTAAATAATGAAGTCTAAATTCTTTCCTACTCAGTAAAATAAATAATATCACAGGAAAAATAATAAATCAAGTTCCTGAAGTTTCTAATCATTGATACAGTCTCCTGCGATTTCTGCATTATTAGATGATGTATCAATTGTTTTGAATTTCTGGAGAACAAATAAGTCAGTTCCTTTTCCAGGAGGCAAAATGATATACTTAAAGCTTATAGGCATTAATAGTTTCCAAGGCTGCCTTGTTAGGTGACAGCTAGTACTTCAGTCACTGGAAGAACTGATCTAACACACTCCTTCTACTTCTTAGGTACATTTTTGGATTTAATTAATGTTGAAAATGTGCACTGAATCTCTGCATTGAGAAAAGCTTCATTAAAATGCCGAGTTATTGAGATCTGCTTTAAAATTAGTAAATAAGGTTAGTGTTTATATGACATTTTGTGCTAATAAAGAGATTTGCAAATATTAACCTCTTAATCTTTACAAAGCATCTTTCTCATTCTAATGCCAGAGAATATTGGTAGAATGAGTTTACAAAAGCAGAAGAGTGAACAGGTATTTTATGTGATCATGTATGTATATATGTATGTACCACTTTATTTAATCATGGATAATCTTTCAAGGCTACACACACTAAATTTGTTTTCATGTATAATTTGCCTCTTTTTATTTCATACTTCATGTGCTATATTAGTTTTATACTTTTATGAATAATTATTTTTATTCAGTTGCACATGTATTAATATATGATGTTTAGTTGTTACAATGAGTAAAATGTATGTGCAACTGAATACCCCGTTAGTATACTCCCTCTTTTTGTCTGCTTATTTTATCCAAAACACTAAGATATTGTATTTGGGATGATTTTTAATGCAACTTTCATTGATACATATTCATACACCATATAATCCATCGAAAGTATACAATCAATGGCTCACAGTATCATCCCATAGTTGTGCAGCCATCACCACAATCAATTTTAGAACATTTTCATTACTCCAGAAAGAAAAACAAATAGACATAGAAAAGAAAACCCAAAACATTCAATACCCCTTATCACTCCCCCATTGTTGATCCCTAGTATTGGTGTGGTACATTTGTTACTGTTGATGAAAGAATATTAAATATTATTGTTAACTATAGCCCATAGTTTGCAGTAGGTACATTTTTTTTCATCTACCACTCTATTATTAAATCTTTGTAAAAGTGTTGTGTATTTGTTGTGGTTCATGAAAGAACTTACTTATATTTGTAGGGTTAATCACAAACATCATCCATCACAAGATTCACTGTGTTATACATTCCTATAGTTTTTTTAATATCAAAAAATCTTTTATTAAAGGTAAGACAATGAAATAGCTGAATGATATGACAAATAGATATTGTATTATCATATATGACTCCAACAGCTATTTCTGTTCAAGACACCTTGGTTTCCTGATGGACGTTTTATCTTGTTTCTTGCTGGATCAGTTGGAAAATTATTCCATACTTGATTTTTTTTTTATTAAATTCAGTTTTATTGAAATACATTCACACGCCATACAATCATCCATGATATACAATCCACTGTCCACAGTATGATAACATAGTTATGCGTTCATCACCACAACCTATCTCTGAACATTTTCCTTACATCAGAAAGAACCAGAACAAGAATAAAAAATAAAAGTGAAAAAAGAACACCCAAATCATCCCCCCATCCCACCCCATTTGTCCTTTAGTTTTTATCCCCATTCCTCCACTGATCCATACACTAGATAAAGGGGGTGTGATCCACAAGGTCTTCACAATCACACTGTCACCACTTGTAATCTACATTATTATATAATTGTCTTCAGGAGTCCAGACTGCTGGGCTGGAGTTTGGTAGTTTCAGGTATTTCTTTCTAGCTATTCCAATACATTAAAGCCTAAGAGGTGTTATTTATATAGTGCATAAGAATGTCCACCAGAGTGACCTCTCGACTCCATTTGGAATCTCTCAGCCACTGAAACTATTTCGTCTCATTTTACATCCCCCTTTTGGTCAAGAAGATACTCTCAGTCCCACGATGCCAGGTCCACATTCATCCCTGGGAGTCCTACTCTGTGTTGCCAGGGAGATTTACACCCCTGGGAGTCGGGTCCCACATAGGGGGGAGGGCAGCGAGTTCACCTGTCGAGATGGCTCAGTTAGAGAGAGAGAGGGCCACATCTGAGCAACAAAGAGGTACTCAGGGGGAGACTCTTAGGCACCATTACATACAACTTTAGACTCTCCTTTGTGGTAATGAGCTTCATAAGGGCAAGTCCCATGCTTGAGGGCTCAGCACATCAAACCGTCAGTCCCAATGTTTGTGACAACATCAACACCAGTCCAGGTGAGGATGTCCAACACATCCACACCTTCCCCCAGATCCTCGGGGCTGGGGAGGGGGAGGCTGTAAATATATTTTTCATTATCTGCCCAAATTACTCTGGGATGTGTCACTATTTCACTCCAGCCTATACTAATCTACCATATCTCACTCCTTATTCAAAGTTCCATGCAATTGTGGTGTTTGAACAAATCGACTGTAGAGTTGTACCGTTTAGAAAATTTAGATCCTGTACCAAATAGATATCTATTCACTTGGTCTCATATTAAAGTTGAAGTTTTAAAACACAATCAGTTTCAACCTTTACCCTTTGGCCTGGCTTGCCCTGGTCTTAACCAGACCTGCTTCATTCATATCACTAATTGAAGTCTGGGCTCTTTTTTTGCTTTTTTTTTTTTTTTTTTTTTGACAGTAGCTGTATGCACTAATACTGACATTCATATCTGCCGAGCTCTAGCTCTGAGTTTCAGGTGTCTCAGAGATATGCATTGTTCCAGAGACCAATCAGGTTATACGCTAGGGGATCAGCATCTCAAAGTTTAGAGATAGGCCTTATAATTCAGGGATAGAGTTAACTGCTGTAAGAGCTTACAATCTAGGGACTATTACAATTATTGTGTCCACATTAGGCTATGTTCTAAGATTCAGTTCTGAGTTTACACATTGTAGTTAGTCCATATTGGTGAGGCATCATCCCTCTCACCATGTTTTCTCCAACACTTTTACTCCTATATATATATTTTCCTACAATTTTATAGAGTTATATTCACATGCCATACATTTATCAACAGTGTACAATCAGTTGTTCATGGTATCATCATAAAGTTGTACATTTATCACCACAATCAGCACTTGAAAATACTGATTACTACAAGAAAAAAAATTTTTTTTTTTTTAGCAATAAGAAGATACGATAAAAAGAAAAATAACATGTCATACAATACAATATACTACTAAGGACAGCAAATAACACCACTACCAAGAATCCCATATTACTCCCCTATATCCCCCTCTCATATACATTTAGCATTGGCGTATTGCCTTTGTTACATCTAATGGCGGTATATTACAATGTTACTGTTGACCATAGACTCCAGTTTGCTTTGATTATCTTTTTTCCTGAATACCATCCCTTTTTCAAATTTCTACATGGTTGACATTCATTTGCTTTCCCACATGCAAAAACATTTTTATATTTGAATATTTAGTAACAGTCATTGGCCACTCCAGTTTTTGCCACGTTATACAGTCCCAGTCTTTATCATCTATCTTTACCTCTGCTGTCATACATTCTCCTATCCCACCTCTCTCAGCTTTACTCAGACATCTTTGTTCAGTGTACTTACAATACCGTGCTACCATCACACAGTATTATGCTATCTATTTCTGGATCTATGCGATCAATCCTAAACATTCTGTAGTCCTTCAGCATCAAATGACTGATCTCTGCCCTCTTACTATCCCCTGGTCGCCTGTGTTGTCAGCTTTTAACCCCCAAAGTTTGTTCATTAATGTCTGTTCATATTAGTGAGACCATACAGAATCTGTCCTTTTGTTTCTGGCTAACTTCACTCAACATAATGTCCTCAAGGTTCATCCACATTATTACATGATCCATGTCTTTATTCTGTCTTACAGCTGCATAATATTCCATCATGTGTATATACCACAGTTTGTTTATCCACTCGTCCTTTGATGGACATTTGGGCTGTTTCCATCTCTTGGCAATTGTGAATAATGCTGCAATAAACATTGGTTTACAAATGTCTGTTTGTGTCTTAAGTTTCAGTTCCTCTGAGTATATACCCAGCAATGGAATAGCTGGGTCATATGGCAAATCTATGTTTAGCTTCCTGAGAAACCTCCATACTGTCTTCCAGAGTGGTTGCACCATTCTACATTCCCACCAACAATGAATAAGTGTGCCTCTTTCTCCACATCCTCTCCAGCACTTGTCATTTTCTGTTTTTTGGATAATGGCCATTCTGGTAGGTGTGAGATGATATCTCATTGTGGTTTTGATTTGCATTTCCTTAGTAGCCAGTGAAGTTGAGCATTTTTTCATATGCTTTTGAGCCATTTGTATTTCCTCTTCAGAAAAATGTCTGTTCATGTCTTTTGCCCATTTTTTAATTGGATTGTTTGTCTTTCTGTTATTGAGATGCAGGATTCCTTTATATATTTGGGATATTAAACCCTTATCTGATATGTGGTTTCCAAATATGATCTCCCATTGTGTAGGTTGCCTTTTTACTTTCCTGACAAAGTCCTTTGATGTACAAAAGTGTTTAATTTTGAGGAGATCCCATTTGTCTATTTGTTCTTTGGTTGCTCTTGCCTTGGGTGTGAGGTCTAAGAAACCACCTCCTTTCACAAGATCTTTAAGAATTGCCCTACATTTTCTTCTAAGAGTTTTATGGTCTTGGTGCTAATGTTTAGGTCTTTATTCCACTTTGAGTTAATTTTGGTATATGGTGTGAGATGGACATCCTCTTTCATTCTTTTGGAAATGGATATCCAGTTCTCCAAACACCATTTATTGAACAGGCTGCTCTTTCCCAGTTGCTTCGGCTTCACTGCCTTATCAAAGATCAGTTGTCCATAGATGTAAGGGTCTACTTCTGAACACTCAATTCAATTCCATTTATCAGTATATCTTTCCTTATGCCAGTACCATGCTGTTTTGAGCACTGTAGATTTGTAATATGCTTCAAAGTCAGGTAGTGTGAGACCTCCCACTTCATTCCTCTTTCTCAAGACATTTTTGGCTATTCGGGGCACCTTACCCTTCCAAATAAATTTAGTTATTGGTTTTTCTATTTCTGTAAAGTAAGTTGTTGGGATTTGAATTGGTATTGCATTGAATCTGTAAATCAGTTTAGGTAAAATCGCCATCTTAACTATATTTAGTCTTCCAATCCATGAACATGGTATGTTCTTCCATTTTTTCAGGTCTTGTTCAACTTCTTTTAGCAGTTTCTTACAGTTTTCTATGTAAAGGTCTTTTGTGTCCTTGGTTAAGTTTATTCCTAAATACTTGATTCTCTTGGTTGCTATTGTAAATGGGATTTTTTTCTTGATTTCCTCCTCTTGTTGCATATTACCTGTGTACAGGAACACTACAGATTTTTGCGTGTTGATCTTGTAGCATGCTACTTTGCTGTATTCATTGACTAGTTCTAGTAGCTTTGCTGTAGACTTTTCTGGATTTCCTACATATAGAATCATGTCATCTGCAAATAGTGAAAGTTTTACTTCTTCCTCTCCAATTTGGATGCCTTTTATTTCTTTTTCTTGCCTAATTGCTCTAGCTAGAACTTCCAGCACAATGTTGAATAACAATGGTAGGTGTGAGATGATATCTCATTGTGGTTTTGATTTGCATTTCCTTAGTAGCCAGTGAAGTTGAGCATTTTTTCATATGCTTTTGAGCCATTTGTATTTCCTCTTCAGAAAAATGTCTGTTCATGTCTTTTGCCCATTTTTTAATTGGATTGTTTGTCTTGTTCCTGATCTTAGAGGAAAAGCTTTCAGTCTCTCCCTATTGAGTATTATGTTAGCTGTGGGTTTTTCATATATTGCCTTTATCGTATTGAAAAAGTTCCCTTCTATTCCAATCCTTTGAAGTGTTTTCATCAGGAAAGGATGTCGAATTTTGTCAAATGCCTTTTCTGCATCAATTGAGATGATCATGTGGTTCTTCTGCTTTGATTTATTGATGTGGTGTATTACATTAATTGATTTTCTTGTGTTGAATCAGCCTTGCATACCTGGAATAAATCCCACCTGGTCGTGGTGTATAATTCTTTTAATGTGCTGCTGGATTCAATTTGTGAGTATTTTGTTGAGGATTTTTGTGTCTATATTCATTAAAAAATTGGTCTATAATTTTCTTTTTTTGTAGTATCTTTGCCTGGTTTTGGTATTAGGGTGATGATGGCTTCATAGAAAGAGTTAGGTAGCTTTCCCTCTTCTTCAATGTTTTTGAAGAGATTGAGCAGGATTGGTACTAATTCGTTCTTGAATGCTTGGTAGAATTCACATGTGAAACCATCTGGTCCTGGGCTTTTCCTTTTTGGGAGCTTTTTGATGACTGACTCAATCTCTTTACTTGTGATTGGTTTGTTGAGGTCATCTATTTCTTCTTGAGTTAATGTTGGTTGTTTATGCTTTTCTAGGAAGTTGTCCATTTCATCTAAGTTGTCTAGTTTATTAGCATATAGTTGCTCATAGTATCTTCTCATTATCTCCTTAATTTCTGCAGGGTCAGTCATTATATTTCCTTTCCCATTTCTGATTGCATTTATTTGCACCTGCTCTCTCTTTTTTTTTGTTAGCCTAGCCAGTGGTCCATCGATTTTACTGATTTTCTCAAAGAACCAACTTCTGGTTTTGTTGATTCTCTCTATTGTTTTCCTGTTCTCAATTGCATTTATTTCTGCTCTAATCCTTGTTATTTCTTCCCTTCTGCTTGCTTGGGGTTAGTTTGCTGTTCTTTCTCTAATTCCTCCAGGTGAGCAGTTAACTCTTCAATTTTTGCTCTCTCTTCTCTTTTAATATAGGCATTTAGGGCAATAAATTTCCCTCTCAGCACCACCTTTGCTGCATCCCATAAGTTTTGATAAGTTGTGTTTTCATTGTCATTTGCCTCGAGGTATTTACTAATTTCTCTTGTAATTTCTTCCTTTACCCACTGGTTGTCTAAGAGGGTGTTGTTTAGCCTCCATATGTTTGTGAATTTTATGACCTTCTGCCTTTTATTTATTTCCAACTTCATTCCATTGTGGTCTGAGAAAGTGTTTTGTATAATATCAATATTTTTAAATTTGTTGAGACTTGCTTTGTGACCCAACATGTGGTCTATCCTAGAGAATGTTCCATGAGCACTTGAGAAAAAAGTGTATCCTGCTGTTGTTGGATGTAGTGTTCTATAAATGCCTGTCAAGTCTAGTTCATTTATCATACAATTCAACATCTCTGTTTCTTTAGTGATCCTCTGTCTAAATGTTCTATCCATTGATGAGAGTGGTGTATTGAAGTCTCCAACTATTATTGTAGAGGTATCTATTTCTCCTTTCAGTGATCGCAGTGTTTGCCTCATGAATTTTGGGGCATTCTGGTTTGGTGCATAAATATTTATGACTGTTATGTTTTCTTGATGAATTGACCCTTTTATTAATATATAGAGTCCTTCTTTGTCTCTTTTAATTGTTTCGCTTTTGAAGTCTAACTTGTCTGATATTAATATAGCTACTCCTGCTTTTTTCTGGTTGTTGTTTGCATGAAATATCTTATTCCAACCTTTCACTTTCAGTCTATGTTTGTCCTTGTGTCTAAAGTGAGTTTCTTGTAGACAGCATATAGATGGGTCCTGTTTTTTAATCCATTCTGCCAGGCTGTGTCTTTTTATTGGGGAGTTTAATCCATTTACATTTAGTGTTATTACTGTAAGGGCAGTACTTTCTACTATCATTTTGGTTTTTGGAATTTATATATCATATCTTATTTTTTCCTCTCCTTTTACCTTTCCTGATAATCTTCATTTCTGCACTCTTCTCCAACTCTCTCTCTCCTGTCTTTTCCTATCAGCCTGTAGCACTCCCTTTAGTATTTCTTGTAGTGCCGGTCTCTTATTCACAAACATTCCTATATTTTAACCTCTAGTTTTCCTTATGGTGACAACACTCTTCAACCACATTTGCAGAAAATTCAGCCCTATTACTTATACTTCCAATGGTGTGCTACCCTCACCTCTGTTTCCAAATGTTTAAGTTCAACCTAGTTAAAATTCTGTACAGATAAAGCAACTGCTCACCATTCTCTAGCCTCATGCTATCTCTTGGTAACCTATGCTCTAGATTTTATGACTGACTTTATATATTATAGTTAGTTCATACTAGTGAAATCATACAATATCTGTCCTTTTGTGTCTGAATTATTTCATTCAGCATTATGTCATCAAGTTCATCCATATTGTTGGACTTCATTCCTTCTTACTGCTGAGTAATATTCCATCATATGTATGTACCATATCTTCCTTATCCTTCC
The DNA here is from genome assembly GCF_015220235.1 of Choloepus didactylus. Lineage (NCBI taxonomy): Eukaryota > Metazoa > Chordata > Mammalia > Pilosa > Megalonychidae > Choloepus > Choloepus didactylus. Next base: position 5,871,259 of record NC_051320.1, on the reverse strand, counting down.
ATCAGTTGATGGGCACTTGTGCTGTTTCTATCTTTTGGCAATTGTGAATAATGATGTTATGAACATCAGTGTTCAAATGTCTGTTCATTTCTCTGCTTTTCTTATCTTCTTGGTATATACCAAGTAATGGGAATTGTTGGGTCATTAAGCAACTCAATATTTAGCTTTCTGAGGAACCATCAAACCAACTTCCATACTGTCCATAACATTTTAGGTTCCCACCAGCCGTGGGTGAGTGTTCCAATTTCTCCACACTCTCTTCAACACTTGCAGTTTCCTGTTTTTTTAATAGCAGCCATTCTAGTGGGTGTGAGTGATACCTCATTGTGGTTTTGATTTGCATTTCCCTCATAGCTAGTGAAGATGAGCATCTTTTTATGTGCTTTTTGGCAATTTGTATTTCCTCTTTGGAGAAATGTCTATTCATGTCTTTTGCCCTTTTTTAATTGGGTTGTCTTTTTATTGTTAAGTTGTAGGATTTCTTTATATATTCTGGATGTCAAACCCTTATCAGATTTGTGGTTTCCAAATATTTTCTACGATTTCTTTATATATTCTGGATGTCAAACCCTTATCAGATTTGTGGTTTCCAAATATTTTCTACCACTGAATTAGTTGCCTTTTAACCCTTTTGGCAAAGTCCTTTGAAGTATAGAATTATTCAATTTTATGGAGGTTTTGGATGGTTTTTTTTTTGTTTTTTTTTTTTGCTTTTTTTTGGTTGTTAAATAGCTCTATTCAGATATATTTGACATAGGATAAACTGGCAATTTGATAAATTTTGACATAAGTATATATCATGAATCCATCATCAGAATCAAGATAATGAACATTTTCATCACTTCCAAAAGTTTCCTCATGTCCTTTGGTAATGCCCCTATACCTTTCTGCCCTTCCCCAGGCAAAAACTGATATGCTTTCTGTCACTTTAGAGTAGCTTTGTATTTTCTAGAATTTCATATAAATTAAATCTTACAATATTATGATTTTTTTTCTTTTGTGACTAGGCTTCTTTCACTCAGTTTTGAGTTTCACTCAGTAAGTTGTAAAAAAGTCACGAGTTTTTTACATATCATTGCATATTTGAAAAGTTCATTTGTTTTTATTGCCAAGTAGAAATCCATGATCTGGATATACAAAAATATATCCAGTCACATATTGGACATTTCAGTTGTTTCCATTATTTCTATATTACAAACAACGCTGCCATGAACCTTCACAGCCAAACTTTGTATGGACATACGCTTTCAATATTCCTGGAAAAATACCCGGGAGTAGATGTCTAGCCATTTGACAGTTGTATTAGTTTCCTAGGGCTGCCATAACAAATTTCCATAAATTGGGTATCTTAAAACATAGGAATGTATTCTCTCATAGTTTTGTAGGTCAGAAGTCTACACCTGAAGTGTTGGCAGGGCTGTACTGCTTCTGGAGGATCGAGGGTTGAACCCCTTTTTTGCCTCTTCTAGTCTCTAGTGGCTCCAGACCTTCCCTGGCTTGTGCCCACAATTCTCCAATCCCTGCCTCCCTGGCCACATCACTCCCCCTCTTACAAGATGCCTGGGGCTGCATTCAGGGCCCACCCAGATTATTCCTCTCATCATCCTTAACTAGTCTCTTATTTTGCCATATAAGATAATGTTCACTCTTTTGCCACATAAGTAATATTCACAGGTTCTGAGGGTTAGGACATGGGCCACCATTCATCCCATTGCAATAGGTGCATATTTAAATATTTCAGGAACTGCCAAATTGCTTTCCAAAGTGGCTGTGTCATTCACATTCCCATCAGCAGTGGAGGAGAGTTACAGTTGCTCCATGTCCTCATTCTTCTCAGGCTTGGCATCATCAGTCTCTTTAATTATAATGTATTCTATTAGGTTTGCAATAGCATCACATTGCCTTCTTTTTTTCTTTCATAATTGAGATTTTATTGGTTGTTCTGAAGATCAGCACACAGACATTATGAACAATTTGTACACAATTAATATATGTACTGAAAATCTAAAAAGCCATAGAGTTGTAATTCTTTTCTAAAGTTATTCCAGTGACTTTCCAGCTTAGAATTTGGAGGCAAGTTTTCCCTAAGAGGATATCAAGTACCAATATCTTCAAATGTTTATAAGCTGTTACTTCCTAAGTCCCACTAATTCACAATTTAATATCATACACACTACATACTCACATAACAAAGTTATTAGGAAAACCGGACGACCACAGCCAAGGATGTTACAGAGTACACACAGTTCTGACAGGGAGACCCAAGATCAGGGAGGAGTTTTAAGAAACTATTCTGCTAAAAGACATGGGAATAAAGGTAATTTAAAATATTCAAGACATATTAAATGCAAAACTGTGACTCCAAATCATCATGTAGTATGTGTTATATTTAGGGTATAAAAACTGCCACCCCTTACCCTATGGAATGTTAAAGTTGACAACCAAGACAGTCAAAGCTTCCCAGAACTAAATATCCCACTATTTTCTGGTTGTACCAAAAAATAAACAACCAGCAAATGATTTCTCCTCTTAAAAAAAAAAAAAAAAAGCATTTACACTTAAAAAATGGGATGAAGCGGAATTTCAATCTCCTTAAGAATGTTTCTCCTAGAGCTACTAAAAAACTTGCATTTACAAAATAGTTGATAAAAAATATTCCTCTGGATTGTACAAGAAGGGAGAAACGGGGACCACTGATGAGACATGGTATACGAGATTAACCGGACTTGGCTTCTTTCTCTCCTGCTTCATCAGAGGCTGGACTCTCTTCATTTTTAGTTTCTCCATTTTCTGCAGATAAATCTTCCATTTCTTGGTTAGCGATTTCAGCTTGTTTTTCCTTTGCTCCTGTTTTCCCTTTTGGTTGTACTTTTATGTCTGAAGACTTAACTTTTCCCGCTCCTTTTTTTGGCTTCCTTTCCACTTTGGCATGAGCAGGCTTAGCTGACAGCCTCGCCGACCTCCTCTTGGGCTCCTCCTTCTCCACACTATGGGCCTTGCTGACCTTCCCCCGGGCATCCTGGTGGCGGAGCGGGTGCTTGCGGGGTGCTGCGGCCCAGCGCGCAGAGAGCCTTCAGGATGCTGGCTGCCGGCCTCAGCCGCTCCTTCTGCTGCGGGAGCTGCTGCGACCCACCGGCATTGACTATTTAATTCACAATTCTCTAATGAGTAATGGGATTGAACACATTTTTTCATGTGCTTATGAATCATTCATGTATCTTTTTTGATAAAAGGTCTTTTCAAGTCTTTTACCCATTATTAAAAATAGGGTTGTTTGTTTTCTTGTTATTGAAGTTTCAAGAGATTTTATATATTGTGGATACAAGTCCTTTATTAAATATGGACTTTGTAAATATCATCTTCAAGTCTGTGGCCTGTCCTTTTCTTCCTTGAACAGTCTTTTAAAGAGAAGTTCTCAGTTGTTTCAATTGTAAAAAATTTCAATTTATCATAGTTTTCTTTATATGGATTGTGTGATATCTAAGAAATCTCTGCTTAACCAAGTTAAGCAGTGTATGGATTCAAGTTTATCTCTAATTTTCCTTGGCATAGGGATATATGATGCTTCAGGCATATTTGTTGAGAATTGTGCTAAAATAAGAATTGCCATTGGACCTTGTATGAAAGTCAGTTGACCACAAATATGTGGTTGTATTTCTGGAAAGTACATTGTACTCCATTTATTCAATAATCTATGTTTATGCCATAACATACTTTCTTGATTATAGTAGATTTATAATAAATCTTGAAATCCTACAATTAGTGTATTTCCTTCAACTTTGTTATTTTTTCAAAATTTTTGTGGCTCCTTATCCTAGGTCCTCTGCATTTCCATGTGAATTTTAGAATTAGCTTCTCAATTTATACAAGAAAGTAGAAAATGCCTGCTGGAATTTTCACTGGGATTTCATTAAATATATATAAATTTGGAGAGAGTTGATATCTTAATGATATTGAGTGTATTCATCTATGTAAAGAGTATTTCTCTTCATTTATTTCTCTTACTTTCCTTCAGCAATATTTTATATTTGTCAGTCTAGAGGTCTGTTAATATGGTGAATTTTAAAAATTAAACCAATTTGCATTCCTGGTATAAACCAGAATTGGTCAGGATATACTATCCATTTTGTATTCTTTTATTTGATTCACTAAAAGTTCATAAGTATTATTGCACTTATGTTAATAAAGACATATGGTCAGTAATTTTCTCATAAAAAACTTTTTTCTGATTTTAGTGTCAGAGTAATGCTTGCTTCATAAATTTTGTTGGGAAATATTATCTTCTACTTTTTGGGGGGTAATTGGTGTAGCACTGGTAAAATGTCATCATGAATGTTTGATGGGGTTCACCAGGGTCATATGTGACTGGAGATTACCTTATAGGAAATATTTTAACTATTATTACTCAATAGATATAAGACTGTTTCAGTTATCCATTTTCACTTGGGTTAATTTTGATGGATTGTGCATTGCAAGGGTAGATACAGAGACCAATAGAATAGAATTGAGAGTTCAGAAATAAGCCTTCACATCTATGGCTGATTTTTAATTAAATTCAGTTTTATTGAGATATATTCACATACTATACAATCATCCATGCTGTACAATCAACTGTTCACAGAACCATCATATAGTTGTGCATTCATCACCCCAATCTATTTTTTTTTTTTTTGCTCTGGGCAACACTAAAATACGTATTTATTTGTATAGAATATGCATAGATGAAAATAATATTTTTGAAAGGTGATTATATCTTGGTGAACTTTGCTTCCTCCAAATGTTTCTTCATTTTAAAAATGTAGCTTCCCCCACCGATCTTGAAACAATAGAATTTCACCCTCCTTCTGCCTAATATACACCGTTGTTAGCCCATGCTTTCTCACATAGAGATTTAGCGTGTCCTCTAGATGTTATGACAGACTTGCAATTTAAACTGTGATCACCCAAAGGAAGGGCTGAAGACAAAGTAAGAACTATTTATTCTTAGGCCCTTCTGGCATGTAACTAAAGACATCAGGAATCCATTTTTGTCCGAGCTGACCACTGCCCTTGCTCCAGAACTTTTTTATCTTGGTGCCTTAACTTCCTGAGAATTCCAAGGACACTGTTGTCTCACTTTTGATGCTTTCTAATGGGGCCAACCTGCTCTTTCTTAATATGTGGAAATAGAGTGGTTATTTTTCCTAAATTCTTTTTTTTTTTTCTAAGATAACTGCTTTACTTCCAACATGTTCCTACTTTACCCCAAGAAAGTTACATAATATAGCAACATTTCTGTGAACTTGTTCCTACTATATCCATCAGAAATCGACAAACTATAGTCATTGCTGGGCATCCCCAGAACGTTAAATAGCTTATCTGTTCTTGGATTATTGTTCCCCCTTCCTTAATTGCTCTCTACTGCTAGTTCCCCTACATTCTACATTATAAACCATTTGTTTTACATTTTTCAAAGTTCACATTAGTGGTAGCATATAATATTTCTCTTTTTGTGCCTGGCTTATTTCGCTCAGCATTATGTCTTCAAGGTTCATCCATGTTGTCATATGTTTCACGAGATCGTTCCTTCTTACTGCCGCGTAGTATTCCATCGTGTGTATATACCACATTTTATTTATCCACTCATCTGTTGAAGGGCATTTGGGTTGTTTCCATCTCTTGGCAATTGTGAATAATGCTGCTATGAACATTGGCGTGCAGATATCTGTTCGTGTCACTGCTTTCCGATCTTCCGGGTATATACCGAGAAGTGCAATCGCTGGATCGAATGGTAGCTCTATATCTAGTTTTCTAAGGAACTGCCAGACTGACTTCCAGAGTGGCTGAACCATTATACAGTCCCACCAACAATGAATAAGAGTTCCAATTTCTCCACATCCCCTCCAGCATTTGTAGTTTCCTGTTTGTATAATGGCAGCCATTCTAACCGGTGTTAGGTGGTATCTCATTGTGGTCTTAATTTGCATCTCTCTAATAGCTAGTGAAGCTGAACATTTTTTCATGTGTTTCTTGGCCATTTGTATGTCCTCTTCAGAGAACTGTCTTTTCATATCTTTTGCCCATTTTATAATTGGGCTGTCTGTACTATTGTCATTGAGTTGTAGGATTTCTTTATATATGCAAGATATCAGTCTTTTGTCAGATACATGGTTTCCAAAAATTTTTTCCCATTGAGTTGGCTGCCTCTTTACCTTTTTGAGAAATTCCTTTGAGGTGCAGAAACTTCTAAGCTTGAGGAGTTCCCATTTATCTATTTTTCCTTTTGTTGCTTGTGCTTTGGGTGTAAAGTCTAGGAAGTGGCCGCCTAATACAAGGTCTTGAAGATGTTTTCCTACATTATCTTCTACTAGTTTTATGGTACTTTCTTTTATATTGAGATCTTTGGTCCATTTTGAGTTAATTTTTGTGTAGGGGGTGAGGTAGGGGTCCTCTTTCATTCTTTTGGATATGGATATCCAACTCTCCCAGCCCCATTTGTTGAAAAGACCATTATGGCTCAGTTCGGTGACTTTGGGGGCCTTATCAAAGAGCAGTCGGCCATAGATCTGAGGGTCTATCTCTGAATTCTCAATTCAATTCCATTGATCTATATGTCTATCTTTGTGCCAGTACCATGCTGTTTTGGCAACTGTGGCTTTATAATAAGCTTCAAAGTCAGGGAGTGTAAGTCCTCCCACTTCGTTTTTCTTTTTTAGAGTGTCTTTAGCAATTCGAGGCATCTTCCCTTTCCAAATAAATTTGATAACTAGCTTTTCCAAGTCTGCAAAGTAGGTTGTTGGAATTTTGATTGGGATTGCATTGAATCTGTAGATGAGTTTGGGTAGAGTTGACATCTTAATGACATTTAGCCTTCCTATTCATGAACATGGAATATTTTTCCATCTTTTAAGGTCCCCTTCTATTTCTTTGAGTAGAGTTATGTAGTTTTCTTTGTATAGGTCTTTTACATCTTTGGTTAAGTTTATTCCTAGGTACTTGATTTTTTTAGTTGCTATTGAAAATGGTATCTTTTTCTTGAGTGTCTCTTCAGTTTGTTCATTTCTAGCATATAGAAACATTACTGGCTTATGTGCATTAATCTTGTATCCTGCTACTTTGCTAAATTTGTTTATTAGCTCTAGTAGCTGTATCGTCGATTTCTCAGGGTTTTCTAGATATAAGATCATATCATCTGCAAACAATGACAGTTTTACTTCTTCTTTTCCAATTTGGATGCCTTTTATTTCTTTGTCTTGCCGGATTGCCCTGGCTAGCACTTCCAGCACAATGTTGAATAACAGTGGTGACAGCGGGCATCCTTGTCTTGTTCCTGATCTTAGAGGGAAGGCTTTCAGTCTCTCACCATTGAGTACTAAGCTGGCTGTGGGTTTTTCATATATGCTCTTTATCATGTTGAGGAAGTTTCCTTCAATTCCTACCTTTTGAAGTGTTTTTATCAAAAAGGGATGTTGGATTTTGTCAAATGCTTTTTCAGCATCTATTGAGATGATCAATTGATTTTTCCCTTTTGACTTGTTAATGTGTTGTAATACATTGATTGATTTTCTTATGTTGAACCATCCTTGCATGCCTGGAATGAACCCCACTTGGTCATGGTGTATGATTTTTTTAATGTGTCTTTGGATTCGATTTGCAAGTATTTTGTTGAGGATTTTTGCATCTATATTCATTAGGGAGATTGGCCGGTAGTTTTCCTTTTTTGTAGCATCTTTGCCTGGTTTTGGTATTAGATTGATGTTAGCTTCATAAAATGAGTTAGGTAGTGTTCCATTTTCTTCAATGTTTTGAAAGAGTTTGAGTAAGATTGGTGTCAGTTCTTTCTGGAAAGTTTGGTAGAATTCCCCTGTGAAGCCATCTGGCCCTGGGCATTTATTTGTGGGAAGATTTTTGATGACTGATTGGATCTCTTTGCTTGTGATGGGTTTGTTGAGGTCCTCTATTTCTTCTCTGGTCAGTCTAGGTTGTTCATATGTTTCCAGGAAATTGTCCATTTCTTCTACATTATCCAGTTTGTTGCCATACAGTTGTTCATAATATCCTCTTATAATTTTTTTAATTTCTTCAGGATCTGCAGTTATGTCACCTTTTTCATTGATTATTTTGTTTATATGGGTCTTCTCTCTTTTTGATTTTGTCAGTCTAGCTAGGGGCTTGCCAATCTTGTTGATCTTCTCAAAGAACCAACTTTTGGTGATATTTATCCTCTCTATTGTTTTTTTGTTCTCTATGTCATTTATTTCTCCTTTAATCCTTGTTATTTCTTTTCTTCTACTTGGTTTAGGATTGGTTTGCTGTTCATTTTCTAGCTTCTTCAGTTGATCCATTAGTTCTTTGATTTTGGCTCTTTCTTCCTTTTTAATATATGTGTTTAGTGCTATAAATTTCCCCCTTAGCACTGCTTTTGCTGCATCCCTTAGGTTTTGGTATGTTGTGTTCTCATTTTCATTCATCTCTATATATTTAGCAATTTCTCTTGCTATTTCTTCTTTAACCCACTGATTGTTTAGGAGTGTGTTGTTTAACCTCCAGGTATTTGTGAATTTTCTAAGTCTCTGATGGTTATTGACTTCTAATTGTATTCCATTGTGGTCAGAGAATGTGCTTTGAATAATTTCAATCTTTTTAAATTTATTGAGGCTTGTTTTATGTCCCAGCATATGATCTATTCTGGAGAAAGTTCCGTGAGCACTAGAAAAGTATGTGTATCCTGGTGATTTGGGATGTAATGTCCTGTATATGTCTGTTAAATCTAATTCATTTATCAGATTGTTTAGGTTTTCAATTTCCTTATTGGTCTTCTGTCTGGTTGATCTATCTATAGGAGACAGTGATGTGTTGAAGTCTCCCACAATTATTGTGGAAACATCAATTGCTTCCTTTAGTTTTGCCAGTGTTTCTCTCATGTATTTTGTGGCACCTTGATTTGGTGCATAGACATTTACGATTGTTATTTCTTCTTGCTGAATTGCCCCTTTTATTAGTATGTAGTGGCCTTCTTTGTCTCTCAAAACATCCCTGCATTTGAAGTCTATTTTATCTGAGATTAATATTGCTACACCTGCTTTCTTTTGGCTGTAGCTTGCATGAAATATTTTTTTCCATCCTTTCACTTTCAGTTTCTTTGTGTCCCTGTGTCTAAGATGAGTCTCTTGTATGCAACATATTGATGGTTCATTTTTTTTGATCCATTCTGCGAATCTGTATCTGTTAATTGGGGAGTTTAATCCATTTACATTCAACGTTATAACCGTGAAGGCATTTCGTGAATCAGCCATCTTATTCTTTGGTTTATGTTTCTCATATTTTTCCCCTCTCTCTATTAATATCCTTTATTGTACCGATACCGAATCTCTTTAGTACTGAACCTTTCTCCAAGTCTCTCTGTCCTTTCTTTGTTTCTCTGTCTGTAGGGCTCCCTTTAGTATCTCCAGTAGGGCAGGTCTCTTGTTAGCAAATTCTCTCAGCATTTGTTTGTCTGTGAAAAATTTAAGCTCTCCCTCAAATTTGAAGGAGAGCTTTGCTGGATAAAGTATTCTTGGCTGGAAATTTTTCTCACTCAGAATTCTAAATATATCGTGCCACTGCCTTCTTGCCTCCATGGTGGCTGCTGAGTAGTCACTTACTTAGTCTTATGCTGTTTCCTTTGTATGTGGTGAATTGCTTTTCTCTTGCTGCTTTCAGAACTTGCTCCTTCTCTTCTGTGTTTGACAGTGTGATCAGTATATGTCTCAGAGTGGGTTTATTTGGATTTATTCTATTTGGAGTTCGCTGAGCATTTATGATTTGTGTATTTATGTTGTTTAGAAGATTTGGGAAGTTTTCCCCAACAATTTCTTTGAATACTCTTCCTAGACCTTTACCCCTTTCTTCCCCTTCTGGGACACCAATGAGTCTTATATTCAGACGTTTCATATTATCTATCATATCCCTGAGGTCCATTTCGATTTTTTCAATTTTTTTCCCCATTCTTTCTTTTATGCTTTCATTTTCCATTCTGTCATCTTCCAGGTCACTGATTCATTGTTCAACTTCCTCTAGTCTTGTACTATGAGTGTACAGAATCTTTTTAATTGGGTCAACAGTTTCTTTAATTTCCAGAAGATCATCCATTTTTTTATTTAGTCTTGCAATGTCTTCTTTATGCTCTTCTAGGGTCTTCTTGATTTCCTTTGTCTCCTGTACTATGGTCTCATCGTTCATCTTTAGTTCTTTGAGTAGCTGCTCTAGGTGCTGTGTCTCTTTGGATCTTTTGATTTGGGTGCTTGGGCTTGGGTTATCCATATCGTCTGGTTTTTTCATATGCTTTATAATTTTCTGTTGTTTTTGGCCTCTTGGCATTTGCTGAACTTGATAGGGTTCTTTTAGCATTTGTAGACCAATTGAAGTCCTTAGCTCTAATTTATCAGATCTACAGCTTCGTGGAGTACACTTTCTCTAACTAACCAGCAGGTGGCGTCCACAAGCCACCTGTTCTCCACAAGCCAGTTCTCCCCTGCTTAGCCTTTTTGGTGAGTGGGGGAGTGAGTCTTGTGGGGTCCAATTGGTGTACCAAGCTTGCGTGTGTAGTTGGTGTTGCCTCCCTTTATATGGGGCATGTTTCTGGGCAGTCAGGGAGGGGGTGTGGCCCTAACAATCAAATCTCCCTGGTGATCCTAGAGTTTTAAAGCTGCTGCAATAGTCTAATCCTTCAGTTCAGTCCTGCCACAGTTTGTCTCTGCCAATGACCCACAAGTCCTTGGTATTGGCGTATGGCTCCTGAGACTTACAAGTGGGCCCCTCTTCCAGGCTGTGCACCCCGGGTCCTCTGTTGAGGGATGACTGTGCTATGTCACAGGTGAGTGCCATCCCCCCGGGCAGTTCTGGGCTGCTGGTCTGTGTAGGGAGGCTCCCAGTCTGCTGAAATGATGGCTGAATGGGGCTTTGTTAATTCACACTGCTCCACCTTCCCAACTCTGGGGCAATCAGCTGAGGTTGCAGGGAAGGCTAATGTCCACACCCAGTTTTGTGGTATGTGCCTGTTATTTGAAGTGCTTCCGTCACACTGGGTTGTCTGGGGCAGCTCTGGGCTATGGGGCTGGCGATGGGCAGGAGTGTTTCCTGTCCACCAGGATGATGGCTGTGAGCGGACACCCCCTTTTCTTGGGAAGTTGTGGTGTTTAGTGAATTTTCTCAGCCACTGGATTATTGCCTTTTGTCTCAGAGCTCTCTTAGTTCTGCACTTGAGTTGACCTGCCCAAATTACAAGTCTTTGAAGCTTTCTGTATTGGGCTTCTTAGAGTAATTGTTTTAGAAAAAGAAAAAAGGATTAAAAAAAAAAAAAAGGGCCCTCCTCAGAGATCTAATGGGTTATTGAAATGCTAAGAGACAAAGCAACCAGGGCCATTAAGGAAAGGTCCACAGGGCAGAGAGATCAGCTTTTCTTCGGGATTTGCATATGCACCTCGGAGCCTGAGCTCTGCCCTTCCCCTTTCTATGTTCACCAGAACTCCAAAAATCCTCCGCTTTTATTTTGGAGTTTTTCGTGTTGTTTTTTTTCTATGCCTGTCTCCTCTCTGCTGGGCTGGCTGCTCTCAGAGTCTCTGGTGTCTGGTCTCAGTCTATCTATGGTTGGAGTTTGGATCAGTAGAATGAGTTTCCGATAAGGGCTGCCACTGCAGTTCTCCCTTCTCCTTCCCGGAGCTGACAGCCCCTCCCCCCACGGGACTGAGCCTGGCAGGGAGGGGCGCGGGTCCCCTGGCCGCAAAAACTTACAGATTTCGCTGATCTCAGCAGTTCGACATTTTCATGAGTGTTGTGTGAAGTATGCCCAAAGTCAGATTGCTCTGTGGTGTCCAGTCCATGCAGTTCCTGGTTTTCTGCCTACTTTCCTGGAGGAGTAACTAAAACATACAGCTCACCAGTCCGCCATCTTCCCCCGCCTCCATTTTTCCTAAATTCCCCAATCTATTTTTGAACATTTTCCTTACACCAGAAAGAATCAGAATAAGAATAAAACATAAAAGTAAAAAAGAACACCCAAATCATTGCCCCCATCCCACCCTATTTTTCATTTAGTTTTTGTCCCCATTTTTTCTACTCATCCATTCCATACACTGGGTAAAGGAAGAGTGATCCACAAGGTTTTCACAATCACCCTGTCACCCATTGTAAGCTACACTGTTATACAATTGTCTTCAAGACTCAAGGCTACTGGGTTGCAGTTTGATAGTTTCAGGTATTTACTTCTAGCTATTCCAATATATTAAAACCTAAAAAGTGTTATCTACGTAGTGCATAAGAATGTCCACGAGAGTGACCTCTCGACTCCATTTGATATCTCTCAGCCACTGATGCTTTATTTTGTTTCATTTCGCATCCCCCTTTTGGTCAAGAAGATGTTCTCCATCCCATGATGCTGGGTCCAGATTCCTCCCTGGGAGTCATATCCTGCATTGTCAGGAAGATTTACACCCCTGGGAGTCAGGTCCCATGTAGGGGGGAGGGCAGTGAGTTCACCCGTCGAGTTGGGTTAGCTAGAGAGAAAGGGCCACATCTGAGCAACAAAGAGGCACTCAGGGGGAGACTCTTAGGCACAATTATAAGAAAGTTTAGCCTCTCTTTTGCAGTAATGAGCTTCATAAGGGCAAGTCCCAAGATAGAGGGCTTGGTATATCAAGCCATCAGTCATCAACATTTGTGAGAACATCAGCAACAATTTATGTGAGGAAGTCCAACACTTCTGCATTTTCCACCAGCTCCTCAGGGGAGCCCTGCATATATATTTTTATTCTCTGCCCAAATTACTTTGAGATGTGTCCCTATTTCACACTAACCTATACAAATCTACCAGATCTTATTTCCTATTCAAAGTTCCATGTAATTATGCTGTTTGAACAAACTGATTGTACAAGTTAAACTGTTTAGAAAATATAGATCCTGCACCAAATAAACATCTCTTCCCTTGGTCTCACATGGATGTTGAAGTTATAAAACACTGTCAATATCAACCTTTACCCTTTGGCCTGATTTGCCCTAGTCCTAAGCAGATCTGCTTTATTCATATCTCTAATTGAAGTCTGGGCATTTTTTCAGATTCTTTTTAACAGCTGCTGTATGTGCTAATACTGACATTCATATCTACTGAGCTCTAGCTCTGAGTTTCAGGTGTCACACAGATACCCAAAGTTCCAGAGACTGATCAGGTTATACAAAAAGGAATCAGCATCTCATAAGTTGGAGATAGTCATTGCAATTCAAGAATTTCCTGGATATCCACATACAAGAGAATGAATGTGGACTTCTGCCTCACATCATATACAAACATTAACTCAAAATGGCTCAAAGGCCAAAAAAATAACTAAAACTATAAAATTCCTAGAGTAAAACATCACAGAATATCTTCAGAACCTTGTATTAGGCAATGGAATCTTAGACTCTAAACCAAAACTACAAGCAATGAAAGAAAAAAAATAGATCAAATGGACTCAATCAAAAATTTTTTTTAAATGTGCATTAAAGGGCATTATAAAGAAAAGAAAAGAAAATTTACAGAATAGGAGAAAATATTTGAAAACCATATATCTGACAAGGGTTTAATCATCAGAATAAAGAAACCTACCATTCAAAAACAAAAATACAAACAATCCAATTAAAAATATGGACAAAGGATTTGAATAGACATTTCTCCGAAGAAGACATACAAATGGCTAATAAAAACATGAAGAGGTGCTCAACATCATCAGTCATTTGGGAAATACAAACTAAAGCCAAAATGAGATGCCACTGCACACTCACTAGGATGGTTATTATTTAAAAAGTGGAAAATGATTGTTGGTGAGGATGCAAATAGGAACACGTGAATTTTTGGATGAGTGTAAAATGGTTCAGGCACAGTAGAATACACTTTGGCAGTGCCTCAGCAATGTAAGTATAGAATTAACACATGTCTCAGTGTTTTAGTTTGCTATTGCTGCCAAAACATAGATACCATAGAATGGGCTGGCTTTTAACAATGGGAACTTACTAATTTACAAGCTTACATTTCTGAGGTCATGAAAATGTTGAAATATAGGCATCATTGAGATGATACCTTCTTCCTAAAAACAAGCTATCTGCAATCCTGGACTCCTCTGACAATGGCAAAGCATATGGTGGCAACTGCTCATCGCTCCCTTCTCTTCTGGGCTTTGTTACTGCCAGCCTCTGGCTTCCATGGTTTCTTCTCTCAGCTTCTGTGACTTTCTCTCTGTGTATGTCTGAATTTCATTCTTTCACAAAGTGCTCCAGTAGGAGGATTAAGACCCACCCTGAATAAGGTGTGTCACATCTTAACTTAGGATCCTTCTCACCAAAAGGTCCTACTTACAATGAGTCGACACCCATATAATGGATTAAATTTAAGAACATGATTTTCTGGGGTACATAACAGCTTCAAACCATCACACCTGGCAATGCTACTTCAAGATACATACTCAAAACAATTAAAAACTTGGACTAAGACAGATATCTGTACACCAATGTTCATAGCAGCATTACTCGCAATTGTTACAAGATGGAAACAATTGAAGTGTCTTTCAGCAGATAAATGGATAAACAAAATGTGGTAGGTTTTCTTGTTGCTGTTACTGAAGCTTTTCTGAAAGCAGATCAAGCAAAAATACTTTGGGTCAATGAACATATGTATACCAGTTACCTTCTATATGCTGAGCACTGTTCTAGAGCCACTGGAACAAAATGAGCAAAAATCACTTTTATCTGAAAGCTAACAATGTGTTATAGTTCTTACTACGTGCCTCATACTATGTTGAGGACTCTGGGCATAAACTAACAGGTAACTTGATTTCTATCCACCAACATTTAAGTTTTGTTGAAGAGAGGAAACTGAAAATGCAAATTTGAAAAAGTCACAAAACACCGTAGATTTGTGAATGCCAATGTTTGTAACACCATTCTAGAGTTTGCATGCTAGTGCAAACAGGAAGGGCACAGTGTTGGATATGACAAAGATGATCCTGAAGTCATAATTGGAAAAGGGAGATGGGAAAGGTCTCGTTTGTCCTGATCAGAATATTATCTGCCTACCGGAAGCCACTTTCCTTCCTCCTTCCGGCAACTACCTCCAGGGTAAACACTACTCTGAATTTTAAGAACTTGGGTTAGATCTGCCAATTTTTGTACTTGATAAAATGGAAGATTCCATTATGTACACATGTGTGTCTAGATTCTTTGACTGCATTTTACTTGGGAGACTCATCACTGCTATTGTATGGTGCAACAGTTCAGTCATTCTCCTTGTGCCACAGTATTAGATGTTTATTTGTACCTTCTACTGTTCATGTGCACTTGAGTAGTTTCCAGTTTGGGGACATTTTGAATAGAACTGGTATGAATATAGTAGACAACAGCTTGCGATTACCATATATATGCATCTCTGTTTGGTATTTACCTATGAATGAAATTGCCTAGTATCAAGGAATGCACATATACAATTTTTAAAGTCAACTTCATTGAGGAAAAATTTGCATTCAATAAAATTAATACACATTAATCACACAGTTCCATGGCATTAAACAAATATATACACCCTTGTAACCACCACCCTAGTAAAGGTAATGAAGATTTCTATCATCCCAGAATTTTTCATATGCCAATTTCAATAATCTGCCCTATTTTCATACTATATTTAATAAATAGCTCCTGAATGCACTGTTCTGGTTTCAACCAAGGTGTATTAGTTGTGTCTGTTGCAGAACACTACATGATCAGTAAAATTTGATATGTACTCTGTTGCATCTGGCTTCCTGTGCATGCAGAATGTTTTAGAAAATTATCAGTGTTGTTGTTATCAGTGTTTTGCTTTTTCTGATTTCTCAGGAGCATTTCAGGCATAAATGTGCCACTGTTTGTGAATACACCACCACGTTTATCTGTTAACTTGCTGATGCACATCTGAGTTATTCCAACTTTTAGTTATTATAAATAAAGCCATTATGCATATTCATGTACAAGTGCATTGTAGACATATGATTTCATTTTTCTTGGGTAAATAACTCAAAGTGGAATGGTAAATGTATGATTAATTTTTAAAGACATTATTAATTATATTTTGTTAAAAAAATCTTTTCCCTCCTGACCAATGTTGGTTCCTTTAAGATAAATCAGTTGACCAATATCTGTAGGTCTATTACTGGACTGTGTATTCTGCACCATTGAACAGTCTATCCTTACATCACTATTACACTCTTGTGACTAGTGTAGCAAGTTCTTGCTATACAAGTTCTTGACATTATGTAGTGTCAGTCCTACAACTTTATCCTTTTTTAAAGGTTTTCTTTTGTATCTCTTTTAGGGTCCTTTGCATTCCATATAAATTGTAGAATCACATTGCTAATTTTTATAAAACAAGCCTGTTAGAACTTTGATGGAGATCACATTAATTTTTTAAAATCAATTTGGGGATAACAAAGAGACATCTGTGGTAGGTTGAATTAAGTACCCGAGAAAAGATGTGTTCTTAATCTTAATAAATTCCTGTGGTTGTGAACCCATTGTAAATAAGAAATTTGGAAGGTGTTATTTTTAGTTAAGATGTGTTCCAGGTGAATGAAGTTGGGCCTTAATCCTATTAGTGGAGGCTTTATGAGGAGAAAGCCCCATGGCAGGAGCAAACCCAGAAGAAAAAGGAAAAGATGTCACCTTGTACTCTGCCATGTGACTGAAAAGCCAAGGACCCAGGATCATTGGCAGCCAGCCTCAGAATGTCTTCAGGGAGAAAGCATTACCTGGCTGATGTCTCAATTTTGGACTTCTCCTATCCTCAAAAACATGAGCCAATAAATTCCCATTGTTAACCCAAAACATGTTATGATATTTATTTTAGCAGCTGAGAAACTGACAACATTTTAACAATGTTGAATTTTTTAATCCATGAAAAAGATTAAATTTATATCCTTGTTTTGAATTTCAGTGTAGAAGTCTTATACTGAATTTTATCTTAGTTAATTTTATTTTATTAAGATAATTCCTATTTTATGTTTTTTCATGCTATTGTAAATGGAATTTTTAAATTTAATTTTCTAATTTGTTGCTAGTATATATGAATACAATTGAATTTTGTAATTTGACATTGTAAACTGTGAACTTGCTAAATTAGTTTATTAATTCTAGTTGGATTTTTTTTCAACTCTGTAAGCTTTTTTAAGTAGGCAACCTTGTCACCTATTAATAGAGGTTTTTTTTCCCCATTGCAATTTTATTGAGATATAGTCACATACCATACAACCATCCAAAGTGTACATCAGTTGTTCACAGTATCACCATATAGTTGTGCATTCATAATCACAATAAATCTTTGAACATTTTCATTATTCCAAATAATAATAATAATAAAAGTAAAAATGAACACTGAAACAATCCATCCTCCCCATCCCCCATTATTATTCAGTTACTTTGTTGTCCCCATTTTTCTACTCATCTGTCCATACACTGGATAAAGGGAGTGTGAGCCACAAGGTGTCCATAATCACACAGTCACACCATATAAGCTATATAGTTATACACTTATCTTCAAGAATCAAAGCTACTGGGCTGCATTGCAACAGCTTCAGGTATTTCCTTCTAGCTATTCTATTACACTAAAAACTAAAAAGGGATATTTATATAATGCATAAGAATAACCTCCAGAATGGTCTCTTGACTCCATTTGGTATCTCTCAACCCCTGAAACTTTACTTTATTTCTTTTCTCTTCACCATTTTGGTCAAGAAGGCTTTCTCAATCCTATGATGTCAGGTCCAGGCTCATCCCTGGGAGTCATGTCTCATCTTATCAGGAAGATTTACATCCCTGGGAGTCATGTCCTACATAGAGGGGAGGGCAGTGAGTCCACTTGCCAAGTTGGCTTGGAGAGTGACGTCACATCTGAGCAACAAAAGAGGTTCTCTGGGGATGACTCTTAGGCAAAATTATAGGTAGGCTTAGCCTCTCCTTTGCAATAACAGGCTTCATAAGGGCAAGTCCCAAGAAGGAGGGCTCAGCCTACTAAAGCAGTAGTCCCAAACATTTGTGGGAATATAGGGAAACCCCAGGTGGGTAAATTTAATATTTCCACATTTTTCTTGAGTCCCTCAAGGGGGCTTTTCAATTACTTTTTTATGCTCTGCCTCAATTATTCTGAGTTATATCAGGGCTTTACACTAACATGTACAAATGAGATCTCACTACCTATTAAAGTTTCCATGTAATTATCATGCTTGAATAAACTGGCCATACAAGTTAAATTATATAGAATGCTACAGAAAATAAAGATTTTCCACCAAAATAAATATCTCTTCTTTTGGTCTCACACAGAAGTTGAAGTTTTAAAACACTGTCAATATCATCCTTTACTCTTTAGTCTGATTTACCTTAGCCCTAACCAAGGCCATTTTTTTCATATGTCTAATTCAAGTCTGATGTCTTTTTCAGCTTCTTTAGCAATTGTTGTATGAGGTAATGCTGACATTTATAGCTGCTGAACTCTGGCTCTGAGTCTCAGGTGTCACACAGATTCCTGGAATTCCAGAACTAATAGAGTTTTATTTACTCCTTTCCAATCTTCATCCTTTCTTTCCTTTGCCTTATTACATTGGAAATGGCATCAAGTACAGAGATTGGCAGAGTTGTGGAGTAAGCACTCTTTTCTTATTCCCAATTTTAGGGTTAAAGTGCTCAATGTTTCACCACTAAATATGATACCACTTTTAAATTTTTTGTACATGTCCTTCATCATTTGAAGGAGTTTTCTTATGTGCTAAATTTTTTTATTATGAATGATCGGTGAATTTTGTTAAATGCTTTTGCTATGTCTGGTCAGATGATCATATGTTTTTTTCTTCTTTATACTATTAATGTGGTTTGCTATGGATTGAACTGTGTCTGCCAAGAAGATATGTTCAATCCTAATCTTCTGCCTCATAAGTGTGACCCTGTTTGGAAATGGGATCTTTGATGATATGATTAGCTAAGATGACACCAAACTGGACAAGAGTTGGCCCTATTGCATTACGACTGCTGTTCTTATAAAAGAAGGAAATTTGCACAAGGACATAGACAAAGAGAGAAAAAACAAGGCCATGTGGTAGAGGCAGAGATTGAGTTATGTGGCTACAAACTAGGGAAAGTCAAGGATTGCCAGTAAATTCCAGAAGCTAGAAGAGATATGGAACAGATTCTTCTCTACAGACTTCAAAGAAAGCACTGAGTTCAGACTACCAGCCTCTAGAACTAAGACAATAAGTTTCTGTTGTTTTTAAGCCATCCAGTTTGTGAATCTTTTTTTTCTGGCAGCCCTGGAAAACCTAAACATAGTGCATTCTTTAAATGATTATTAAATGCTAAACTAAACTTAAATTCTTGGAATAAACATCAGTGGATTATGATGAGGTGTACTAGTTTATATATTGAATAATTTAATTTTCTAATATTTTGTTAATGATTTTTGATTCCATACTCCTTTTTCGGGATTGAATCTTGTACCAGGGCAAAGCTACGTTCAAATCTTAATCTGCATTCATGTGAGATTGAACTCATTTGTAAATAACATCTTTGAATATATGTTAAGTAGGGTCAAGGTATGGTTTCATTTCTGAATAGCATCTTTGAAAGTCCTATTTAGGTGTGTCAGCATGGGTCTTAATTCATATTACTGGGGACTTTATATATAGAGAAAATTCAGATGCAATAAAAAAAAAAAAAAGCCACAGAAGGAAACCAAGGACCAGTCTATGTGACAGAGGCAGAAATCCAAGCCAAGGAATCCCAAAGATCTTGGCAAGCCAGCAACAGAGCATTACAGATTCCAAAAGGAAGCATGACTTCACCAATGTCTTGATGGAGACTTCTGCCCTCTAAAACTCTGCAATGAATTCTCAGAGTTTAATCCAGCACATGGTGTGGTGTTTGTTTTAACAACTTGGCAAACTAAGACACTTCTGAAGGATATTGCTCTGTACTTTTATTTCATATAAAGTATCTATTGGGTTTTGATATTAAGGCTTTGCAGACTTCATTGAAGTATGTTGAGAAATGTTGCTTTTTCTTCAAGCATTTTAGTACACGTCCTCTGAAAAGCAGAGGCTAAGACACATTTAAATGTGAAAGAAACATATTACAGAACATGCATTTAACAGAGAGTGGGAGAGAGCTGGGGGAGGCTGGGAGAGTTGTCATACCCAAGGCAAGTCTGATCCCAGCTGAAGGTGAGAGGGAAGAGGGAATGCAAGTGAGGTGGATGTGTCGGAGATTGCAGAGTGGTTCTAAGCAGGTGGGACACCAGCGGGAGGCCTCCCCCAGCCACCTGTCAGAGGACCCCTGCTCCTCAGACACTGACTGGGGCAGAAATGAGGCTATGGGTTTCATAGGGCAGAAACTGTACCCTCGGTCAATCTTTCTAATAAGAGATGGAGAGCACATCTTCATGCCTGCCTGGACCCCACCTTACCCTGCCACACTGAGTTTCTTCTTCACACAAGTCCAGGGGGCAGTTCCTTTTCACTTCCTGGACCCCTTCCTGAGGAAGACCCAGCAGAAGCAGGTTCTGGAGAAACTTCAGCCCTGCCACTGAGGGCAGTCTTGATGACACCACAGCATTTCCCTCTCTCTCCTCCACTTTCAGTCTAAATCCTCGAGCCTTCGTCTGTCACCTATACTTCTTGGAAGCTAAACCCTTGGTAATTATATCATCTGAGTGCAGGGTTGGTGAACATGTGCACTCACAGTCAAGAGATGATCAGGAGGCACCAGGTGGAGACGCTGGGGTCCATCCGTGCTCCTCCCTGCCCCATTTCGTAACAGCAGCAGCTCTGTCTCCTGGTGATCAGGTCAACTGCCCCTGACAGTTCAGTGACTCATTTTTTGTCTGTTGGGCCTCAGGCACAAGAAGTCCAAAGTGCCCTAACATCTGCTTTGCTTTAGGTTCAGTGGAAACTTTACTACATCTATTGGAAAGATTATACTCCTTTGGTGCCAGGAACCCCACCCTGCAGAGTTGAGAGTAGCAGAGATGGGAAACACCCCTCCCCATTCAGTCACTGGGAGTAATGGTAAGTGGGTCCACTCCTGTATCATGGTTGCATTTCTGCATCAATGTGATATTCTTCCTGGAACACAGCTCTGCATAGAAGTCTCTGACTTCACACATGTACAAGGTCCTGACACATGCAATCTTCCTACTGAGGCACAGTATGTTGGGATTGAATCATAAACCTCAGAAAAGACATATTCACGTCTTATTTTGCATTCTTGTGGGTGTGAACCCATTTGTAACTATGACCTCTGAAGAGGCTATTATTAAAGATGTTGCCAAAAAGAATCCAGATTGGCCTTAATCCAACATGGCTGAAGTCCTTATATGCAAAGGAAATTGAATATATTAGCAGAAGCCAGCAGAAATGAGAAGAGCAGACACGAGAGACAGAGAGCTTTTCATATGAGAGAGGATTGCTGGAATACTACAGACTCTGGGAGAAACCAAGCCCTGCCAATATCTTGATGATGGATTTCTAGCATCCAGAGCCATGCAGCAATAACTTCCTGTTGGTAAAGCCAACCCAGGACTTGGTATTTGTCATAGACATAGCACTACATAGTAGCCTGACTTCACACATATGCACCCCATCCTTTAGAAAGCTGCCTTTGAGCCAGTGCCTCAGCTGGGCCTTTAGAAGGCCATCCTCTTATTCTGTGAGACCACATCCTCTACACGGTGATGTGCAATGTGATCCCCGGGGGATCTCAGGGGACCTCCCCTGGTTGAGGTCATCCTGGATGAGATTCCCTGCTTGTAGAGCTGGCCCCTTGCAAGCCCCTGAGACAGGAGCGGGCTGAGACTCTGAGGGCAATGAAGCAACCCCACATCCTGAAAGGGACATCTCCCAGTGAGGAAGCATCTCTAGAGGACCTGTGCACAATGTAGTTTACCTGCCGTCAAAGTCAGTGTCCTCAAGGGAGAGTCTCATATTGGGGTCAGTGTTGGTCTTAGTTAGTTATAAGTTGATGCTTGGAGGCAGCAATATGTTGGACCCCATGGCGCTCTGGTCCCACTGTTTGGTTCATGACAGTTTTGGAATGGCTACTGGCAAAGTCTGGGTTACAACTCTCTTGGTTGTTTGGGTTATTTTATCGACCTGGTTGTTCAGTGCCTCTTCCCTGCTGGAAGCCCCCTGGTGGACATTATCAAATGATACAAACATTTTTACACTTTGTTTCCCCCTCCCTACCTTATGCTCATCTGTATGTTACTATCCCAGGTCTCCTTATCTGGATCTTCTAGTAATTTTCCTCCCAGGCCCCTGATCAGATGGCACGTCACTGGCGTCTTACTTCTGGCCACTTCTTCCTCCAAAGGGGTGACCAGGTGTACTGCTCCCAGCTCTGCCTATGGGGATATCTCTCCCTTTGATGCTTGTTAGGGGTCACCTCTGAATATGGCTGCCATGCATCCGCTGTCTGTTTTCACCTTACACCCACATAGGAGTTGACCCATCTGTAAACCTCGCTGGGGCTTTTTCCTCCCCTTTCAGCAGGCTTTGTGGGAATCCCATACCTACATATCACTGCAGTTACCAGTTATGCAGGGGCCCTGGAGAAGGAGGTCTGGAGTATCTACCCATGTAGCTTACCTGTGCCCTCTGCCCTTGGGCATATTGCATTTTCCACTTATGAAGGCTTCTGGGCATCTCAAGGCAACTTACCAGGTCTGACAGACCTCAGTTCAAAATGGCCAGTGCCAGAGGCAGACTTCCATCATTTTCTGTGGTCGATTGATCCATTTCTTCCAGGGCCTAGTAGCCCACCAAAAGGTGCTTCTCAAAGGGTGTATAGTTCTCTGCTGCAGGTGGAAGGCCTTGCTCCAGATTCCAGGGCTGTGCTGTGACCACAGGAGCTGGCACAAGCCCCAAGCTGGTCTTGTCCCTGCACTGACACCTCTAGCATGATGCAAGCAGCTGGTCCTAAGGCACAGCAGTGGGCTGATGGCACCATGCCCTCCCCTACTCCAGGCCCCATGTAGACCTGGTGGCCCTCTAGTATGGGTGAAATGTTTTGCCCCCAGAACCCAAAATAGCCTTGCTAAGCACTGTGCTTCCTGCTTTACAGAAAGGGTACAGATGCAGCATTTCTCTCTTGCTTTGGAGGGGATATCTTGCCATTCCCCTTACTGCTGGGCTCCTAAATGTTTTACTGAACTGGTCAGTCCTTGAATCTTTGTAGGGTTCATCTCTCATCCTTGGTGGTTGTTCTAGTTTCCTAATACTACCAGAATGCAAAACACCAGGAATGGATTGGCTTTTATAAAAGGGGGTTTATTTGGTTACACAGTTACAGTCTTAAGGCCATAAAGTGTCCAAGGTAACACATCAGCAATCAGAAAGCCTCTGTTAGCTGGGAAGACACGTGGCTGACATCTGCTTTCAAGTTCTGGTTTCAAAATGGCTTTCTCCCAGGACGTTCCTCTCTAGGCTGCAGTTCCTCAAAAATGTCACTCTTAATTGCACTTGGGGTATGTGTACTCTCTTAGCTTCTCCAGAGCAAGAGTCTGCTTTCAATGGCTGTCTTCAAACTCTCTCTCATCTGCAGCTCCTGTGCATTCTTCAAAGTGTCCCTCTTGGCTGTAGCTCATCTCCAAAATGTCACTCACAGCTGCAATGAGTTCCTTCTGTTTGTCAGCTCATTTATATAGCTTTTTGATCCAGGCCCACCCTGAATGGGTGGGGCCACGCCTCCATGAAAATATCTCATCAGAGTTATCACCTACAGTTGGGTGGGGTGCATTTCCATCCAAGCAACCTAATCCAAATGTTCCAACTTAATCCCCACTAATATGTCTGCCCCACAAGATTGCATCAAAGAATATGGCTTTTTCTGGGGGACATAATACATTCAAACCAGTACAGTGGTCATGTGCATTACCAGGGCCTCCAGCATCCTAGCCTGCTCTAGTGCATCCCACTCAATCTGCATGATATTGTCAGTGTAATGGATCTGAAAGCTTTTCTTTGGGGTTACTAGATGATCAGTCTATACTACAATGGGAAGAAGAGAAAACATAGCCCCGAGGCAAAGCTGTAAATGAACACTTCTCTTCATCCCACACCGAGGAGAAATGTTTTTAATCATCTTTTCTAAGTGGGATGGAAAGGAGCACATTTACCAAATCAATAGATGCTCACCCTGTACCTGACCCTTCTGGGACGGGAGCTACTTTGATGAGCTCTGGAATTATCTACAGCAGGTCAAATCCTGCCCACCGCCTGGTTTTGCATGACCTGTGCAAACCAAAACAAATGGTTCACACATTTTAAAGGGTTTATAACAGCAAAACAAGATTAAAGCAGAAAATAATACATGGCAGAGACCATATCCCATCATTAAGCCTCGAGCATTCATTATCCGGCCCTTTACACATAAGGCTTACCATCCCCTTCTCTGTATACTTCTACAGGATCCTTCTGGTTTTACCACAGGCAGGATCGGTGAATTAAACAGAGATAGGAGAGTGGCCACCCTGAGGATTCTTAGTCTTTACCTATGGCACTAATCTCCACTATCCCCCACTCCCCGAAGTCCCATATGGCTTGTGATGGGCCGGCGCTGATCCTTGGCTGGGAACCACAGGACTGAGTGCAATTTCTGGGTTTTCCCTCAGTCTTACCCCGGGACAGCCCTTGCCTGAGAAACCCAGCATGAGGAGCACCACTGCCGCATCTATTAATTCCAAATACAAACTCAGGAACTGGGGAAATGACCCCGGTGAGATCACACTTCAGCCAGGACTCCATGTATGATCTGCTCTGAGAGTCCCCCTCTAAAGGGAGGCTCTGATGATTCCTTGAGTTTCTTGGTGTCAATGTCAATTCAGACCAGGTGTCCAAGAGTGCTTGGAATATCCTCGGTGTGGACACCCCTGTTGTGGATGGCCATTTGGGGGGGAGCTGTTGCCATCTTCCTGGCATATGCTGACCTTGGTGTTGCCGAGACTTAGTGGGCCCCCCCCCCCCCCCACTTTTTCATTTCTGTATTTGAAAACAGGCTCATGTCTGGGACCTGAGCAAGGGGATGTGACTTTTTATTAACCTCTTGTTCTCCCATTCTTGCATTTTATTTGATGACAGATGTCAAGCAGGACCCTCACAGGCTGTCTCTTTTGCCTCTAGCAACACCCAGTTCTATTAACCCTACAACTCCCTGCAGGTCGACATGCCTTGTTGGTTCCTCCAAGTGCTCCAGACAAGGGTAAATGTCTGCTCCTGGTTCCTGACAGGTGAGCAATACACCTGGCCTCTCGTACTACAGGGCCCATCATGTCCTTGATATTTACAAGGTCAGCCTGTGACCCACTGCCCACCATCACCCCTGGCCCACAGAAGAGACCACCACCAACATATCCAGGAGGCTGGTGTCTGTGTCATCCACGCATTCCCGATGGCCTTGGGGAATAATGTGTCCTCCAGGTATCTGTGGAGCATGATCCCAGTGAGTGTTCTGGTTTCATGATACACCTATCCAGTGCACCTACATCCTGCATCTTTGTTTTTCCTATGACATCTCTCAGGGCAACTCAAGTACTCCTCATAGGTGAAAGTTGGCATTTTTTTCTCTAGGCTTCCTGTGGCCACCCTGGCAGTGAGTTTGCCCCACCTGCAGAGCCCCTTGATATGGAGATGCATGCAGCTGATGAACTGCTGCATATCCGTTTTGAATTGGCTAGCACCCTTAAAGCTCCAAACCCAGGAGTTCTCTCTGTCTATTGCTAGTACATGTTGGGACATCCTTACAAATCTTTAGGTGTTTCATCTCCTTCCTCCCTTTTCTGACCCAGATGTCCCCATCTAGGTTATACTGGCATTCAGCCTGACATGCTGGCCTGGCATCCAGGAGACGAGGTGGAGCCACCTTTGAGGAAGTCAGGCAGAAGTCTGGGCAGCATCTTCCATCACATGGGCATGTGAGCTCTTACTAGGGAAGAGCAGCCACCTGGCAAGCCCTGGAGATCCAGAGGGATCTGCAGGGTCAACACTCTCCAGAGTCCCTCTCTGTCCCAAGTTTCAGGTCCCAGGCTCTCCTCCCAAGGCCCAACCTATGCATACCTTACCCACTTGGCTGAGCATCCAAATGGCTCAGGAATCCAAGGCTAACAGTGAACACTCAGCTGCCTGCTCAGCTTCTCAACTGCCTACTCATTCCTTCGGGCTGCCACAGAAGCCCTACAGCTTCCAAGCTTAGCCATCAAGGCCTTTTAGCAGCCCCAAGTCTCTCACTGTCTTTCTTCAGAGCATCAGTACAACTTCAAAATAATCATCCAATCTGCTCTTTTTAGCAATACCCCCCGCTCCATAATTTTTCTAATCAAGTACCATCTCACTTTCCACACATCTTTTCCACATCTTTCCTTTCCACCATCACTTTTCCCCAGTTCAGCACTAGTAAAATCTTCAGCAATTAAGCTGCCAGCTTGCACCAGGAATTGTTTATACCCCATGTAACAAATGAGGCAATATCTTCTCTGACTGCTGGGCAATCCATGAGCCACTCGCAACTCCCTGTACAGCTGTCTGGGTCCTCAAACTACTCCTAGCAACACTTGCTTTGGTCCAGGTCCTCCAAGAAGCAGAAGATTAAACATGTAAGCAATTTATTAGGGGAAATACCTGTGATTAAAAAGACAGAGTCTGGAGAGGCTGGAAAACCTTCTGTTTGCAATGCTCGTCTGATCCTGAGAAGAGGGCAGGAATGTAGGAAGGTTGGGTAGGAGCATCTTGGACCACTGTGCAGTGTTAAGGAAAGTTCAGCAAGGCCTCTGGGGAGAATTCTGGATGCTCCCAGCAGAGCGTCTTTCTTAGAAATCCTGCCATGCTGTCACTGGAGCAGCCCATGGGAAAGTCAGGCCACAAATACAGATTGCATTTCACAGTGCAATAGCTGGGGCCCTCAGTCAATACGCTACCTGCATTCAGAGACCTGGAAGGTACCGTCTCACATTGTGTTTATTTGCTGAGGTGTTGTGGCAAATTGCTATTATTTTTTCCTCAGAATGTGTGATTATATTCATAAGTGTAAATGTCTGGACCTGGGTTTCTTTATGGGAAGTTATTAAATTATGAATTCATTTTCTTTAATAGACAGTGAGCTACTATGGTTGTCTATCTCTTCTTGCATCTTTCTATGAAAATTGTGTTTTTAAAGCTATTTGTCTATTTTGTCTACACTGTCACATGTATTGACATATACTGTTCTACCTTATATTGTCTTCAGTATGTGCAGGATCTGTTGTGCAATCTCTTCTTTCATTTCTAATTTTGGATATTTGTGATTTATCTCTTTGTGCCTTCATTTGTCTTGCTAGATGTTAACTTTATCAATTTTGACAGAACCAACTTTTTGAGTTTTAAAGTTTCTAAATTATTTTTTGATGTTTTATTTCATTGATGTAGCTATAATTTTTATTGTTTTACTGTGATAATGTAAACAGAGACAAATAGATCAATGAAACAGAATAAAGATTATGGAAAAAGACCAAGACACACATACACCACATACACACACACACGTACATACACAGTCAACTGATTTTTCATAAATGTACAAAGGCAATTAATAGAAGAAATGATGGGATGGTCTTTACAACAATACCACTGGAACAACTGGATAGCTATATTAAGACTAGGTACCTATATTAAAAAAAAAAAAAATCCACTCTTTGCACCCAGAACAACTGGATATCTATATTATGGCTGGGTATCTATATTTGAAAAAAAAAAGAATCCATTCTTTGCACATTCCACCAAACACAAGGTTAACTCAAAATGAGTCACAGACCTAAAGATAAAACTAAAACCAATAAAACTCTTGAAGAAAATAAATGTGGCACTGAGTTGGATAAAGAATTTCTTTATCTGAAACCAAAAGCACAGTCCATAAAAGAAAAACTTCTTGTTGTTTGAAAGACCCTGTTAAGAGAATAAAAGACAAGTGACACAAGGGAAGCAAAATTTTTAATTCATGTATCTGATAAAGGACTTTATCTAAAATACAAAAAATATGAAAATTAATCATAAAGCAACCCAATTTTAAAAGTTTGGACAAAATATTTGAACAGACTACTTCACAAAAGAAGATATTTGAATGGAAAATAAATTACATGAAAAGATGGTTAACATGGAAATGCAAATTGAAACTACAAATGACATATCACTCTTCACTTCCTAAAGTGTCTAAATTAAAAGAATGACTATTATAAGTGCTGGTGAGGATGTGGAACAACTGACATTCTCATACATGGGAAAGTAAAATGGTACAACCACTTTGTAAAAGTTTGGCAGTTTCTTAATATGTTAAAGATGCACTTACCTTGTGATCCATCATTCCACTCCTAATTATTTACCAAAATAAATAAAACTGTATGCTGTATGTCCATACAAAATTTTGTATAAAAATGTCCATAGCAGCAAACTGGAAACAACCCAAATATTCATCAATAGGTGAATGGATAAAAAAATTGCGCTTATTACACAATGGAATACTATTCAGCAATAAAAGAATGAACTATTGACACATGGAACAGCATGGGTAAATCCCAAATAATTCATATATATATCAACAATAAAGCAAACTAGTTTGCCTTGGGACTAGGAGTGAGGGCAGCAGGGAGAATTGGGAGACATGGATTGCTAAGAGTCACAGAAATTTTTGAGACTGATGGATATGTTCATTATCTTTATTATCAGGATGATTTCATGGATGTATACATATGCTAAAACATCCAACTGTACATTTTAAAATGTGCAGTTTAATGTGTATAAGTTATACATCAATAAAGCTGTTAACATAAACTATCAGAAAAAGTATTTAAAATTTTTGAAAGTTATTGAGACAGCTAAGTATTCATTCTCTCCTGATGAATGTTCCATGAGTATTTCAAAATAATGTGCATTCTAAAATTGTTGGAAAAGTGCTTTATAAATGTCAATTAGGTCAAGATGATTGATAGTGTCCTTCAAGCTTGCTATAGTGTTAGCTATTTTTGCCTCCTTTTCCTAACAATCACTGATAAAATCTTGTTAGAATCTCTAATAACAACTGTATATTTATTTCTCCTTTTACTAAATTTTGTCAACTTTGAACATCTATTTTTTTTTTCCTAAAACTGGATGCCCTTAACTCTTAAAAGAAGGGCATTTCTCAATATTTTAAACTTCACACTTGAGGTTCCTTTGTTTTTACAAACTACCCCACAATATTTGTAAATGTGAGAATGTATTTGGGCACTGGAAAACTAAGTTAAAGCAATTCGACCAAAAATTTACTCAATATTGATAGCACTACATAAGTAAAATTATATACACAATACAGAATTTGGGCCCTAATACAGTAGCTTACATAAAATCACAATTTACTTTTACTACCCAGAGCAATGTGAAGTATTAGAACTAACAGACAACTCCTACAGCTTCCCACTGAGTACCCAAATCAATACTTAGGGATCTCTCCCCTCCACTAAGACATAAGTGGGAAAAAACTCAATTTCTGTCCTGAAAATGCAGTTAACCCTGAAACATCACATTCTCAGGATCAAATTTTATCAGACGGAACACCAGACAGAGATTGTGGGTAATCATTGCACTTAACTCTTGTGCCTAAGCAGTTCTTTGGGAAGTTTTGGTGTTGACCACACAAAGACACAAACTTCCCTCCCCTGGGCTCTCAGGAGCAGTGTCACCACCCTCAGTCCGTACCCATCCAGGGGGGCTGTCACAGGCTGGCAGTTAGGGTTAGCCAAGCTGTCAGCAAGACGTCATCCATAGCTTCATGCAGCACGGATCCACTGGTGTTGACCTCCTCAGGGTGACTTTCCACCCTGGAACCAAGGCATCCAACCAGAACTTGGTGCAGATGCCACTGTGCTGGGGTTGTGGTCAGTTTTGCTAACGTAGAGGCAGACTTCCATAAAGATTTCCTTGAATCTCTTCTGTCCATGGAGTGGCTCAAGGGAATTCATTTCATGACTGTCAAGTAGTTGTTTCACACCCTGTGAAACCTCCTGGAAGGGCAAGCCCACAGGTTTTCCCATTCTCAGAGAACAGCACCAGTTGTCAGCCTGACATATGCCTGTAACTATGTTTTTGATAGTCACACAGCACTGTCTGCTCTCAAGTTCCTGGAGAGAGATCAGTATTGAACCCCTGCTTACACTCAGCAATCAGTTTATCTAAGACCCAGGCATACTTATTTTGTTGATGCCACCTCATTTGTAGAACAGGTGGTGAGCAGTGATGGACTTGCCCAGATCTACATGTCCAGTGACTGTGATATTTATATGCGTCTTTTCCTTACCCATTTTGGCTTAAATTTAGCCATGGTTACCATGACACCTGTGTTCTGGTGGCAAAACCATTGCAAAACAAAATGCCTTTACTTTTATCAGTTTATTTTTATTTATTTTGAAAATCTGTTCCTAGATGCATTCACATTCTTATGTCTCTCTGATGACCTGACCATTTAATCACAAAATATTGTATTTTTTCTTTGGAGATACCTCTTTTTCTTGAAGTCCATTTTGTAGGATAGCGGTATATTTTTCACCAATTTTTTAATGATTAACATTTCCATCCTTTTACTTCAACTTATTGTTCATTTCATATTTTTAATGTATTCATTGTGACAGCATATAGTTGGATCTTACTTTTTGTGTGTTCAAAAAAATGAGTGTTTAGACTGTTGGCATTTAATATAACTACTGATATGCTTTGGTGGAAATCCATAGTCTGTTTTTTTTGTTTTTTTTTTTTGCTTGTTGTTCTTTCTATTTTTCTTTTCTGTTGCTACTTTCCTGCCCTCTTTTGTGGTTCATCAATATATTCAATATTCCATTTTATTTTTTCTATTGAATTTTTAACAATGCCTCTTTTTAAATTAAATTTTTAGTGGTTGATCTAGCACAATGTGTATCCTTACCTTATGAGAGTCTATCTGTTTTACCACTTCACACTTCAAATTTCATAACTGACAATTCCTATTTCTCATTTCCATGTTTATACTTAAATTTTTCTAAGAATGCAATTCCTTTTACTCATCCTCCATTCTATCTACTATTGCCGTCGTATTTTTACTTCTACATGCATTATTAACAGCACCATAAAATGTCATTAATTTTTGTTTAAAATAGTCAGCTGTCTTTAAGGAAATTAAGTGAAAGGGACCATTTACCCAAATGCTATTTCCAGTGATCTTTATGTCTTCCTGTAAATCCATTTTCCTTCAACACTAACCATTTTTGGTGGTTCAGACCTTTTGAAAAGATAATCTCAGCTTTTGCTTATCAGAAAATATATTTATTTAATTCTCATTTTTGAAGTGCATTTTCATTGGAAATAGAATTCATTTCTTCTTCTTTCAGCACTTTAATGATGTTATTCCATTGCCTGCCCTCTACACTTTCTGTGGAGATTTCAGCTCAGATTTGTACCATTGTTCCCTTCCAAGTATCTATGTTTTTCTCTGACCAACGTCAACATTTTCTCTTTATCTCAGCAGTTCTATTAGGTTCTTATATTCGATTTCCTTCTTTACTGCCTACCTTCCTCCTTCCCTCTCCCCTTCCTCCATTTTTTTTTTTTTTTTTTTTTTAATAATTTAGGGT
Organism: Choloepus didactylus; assembly: GCF_015220235.1. NCBI lineage: Eukaryota > Metazoa > Chordata > Mammalia > Pilosa > Megalonychidae > Choloepus > Choloepus didactylus. The sequence goes on along the minus strand of NC_051320.1, from coordinate 5,839,608 downwards.
TTATTGAGCTTCCTAGAACTTCAAGTCAATGTTTTCCATCAGTTTTGGAATATCTATGCCATTATTTTTTCTACCTATTTTCTCTCTCCTGTCCTTCAGGTACTATCTACCCTATGTGATATTACCCCACATTGTCCTGAGGCTTTGCTCTTTTTTCTATTTTTCTGCCATTGAAATCTATTGTTAACTCCATCCAGTAATTTTATTTTTCTTTTTAGTGCTGTTCTGTTCTAGATTCCCATATGGTTCTTATGTTTTCCATTTCTCTGCTGACATTTCACATCTGCACACTCATTAACATGTGTATCTTTATGTCTTCTAGTTAAAATAGGTGTTTTAAACTATTTTTTACATAATCCAGGGTTTAGGTGTCTCAGTCTGTTTCTTTTGACTACATTTTATTTCTTGAATATTAATTCTTTTTTTAAAATTTCATTGTATATATAATTTTTTGGTATGAGGGACATTTTGGACAATTGTTTTTCCATTCAGCAGTGTTGACATTTTATTTGCCAGGCAGATCAATTACTGGCTAGCGATCTACAAGTTGTGTAGATTTGGCTCTATGCTTTGTTTTGCTCTGTAAATGTCTGGTGTCTGCTACCATGGCCATCTTTGGTGGAACTCAAACTCAAGCTCTGTATCCCCTGTAGATCATTTTGAGGCTTAATGTTAACCTTGCTGAAGCAAGTCTATAATGTACTTCTTAGCCTGGACATTGTCCTCCCTCTTAAGCTGTGTCCCTTTTGGAGTCTCAGATGGGGCAGTGGGTGTTAGAGGTGTTTTTCCACTCCACTGAGGTGTAACGTAGTGACTCCTGCTACTGTTTGAACTCTAATATCTCCAGTCTGGTCTCAACCCCATAGTACCCACACTCTGAGGAGACTCAGTCTTGCCATGCACATGCACAAGCCAACTGTCAGCTCAGGGCTGGGCTCCATTTCCACACAGCCCTTCTCTCTCTTGTGTGCAGCCCTGCTGTCTACCATCTATTTGGAAGTGTGGGACTCCTGTACGGTCCTTCATAGTTCAGCAGGCGTGTCATGGGGAGAGCTAGGGGGATGTGGGGCTCGCCTCCTTTTCTATCAGGAATTGCTCCTGAGTGATATCTGTCATCCAAGGCCTGAAAATACTTACACAATGTATTTTGTCCAGTTTTTCCAGTTACTTTGTTGTTTACAGCAGGAAGGGCCAAGTCAAGACAAGTTAATTCAAGATGGCTGTTCTAGTTTGCTAATGCAGCAAGAATGCAAAACACCAGAAATGGATTGGCTTTTATAAAAGGGGTTTATTTGGTTACATAGTTACGGTCTTAAGGCCATAAAGTTTCCAAGGTAACACATCAGCAATTGGGTACCTTCACTGGAGGATGGCCAATGGCATCCAGAAAACCTCTGTTAGCTGGGAAGTCACGTAGCTGGCGCCTGCTCCAAAGTTCTGGTTTCAAAATGGCTTTCTCCCAGGACGTTCCTCTCTAGGCTGCAGTTCCTCAAAAATGTCATTCTTAGTTGCACTTGGGATATTTGTCCTCTCTCAGCTTCTCCGGAGCAAGAGTCTGCTTTCAATGGCCATCTTCAAACCGTCTCTCATCTGCAGCTCCCATGCTTTCTTCAAAGTGTCCCTCTTGGCTGCAGCAGCTTGCTCCTTCTGTCTGATCTTATATAGTGCTCCAGTAATTTAATTCAGACCCACCCTGAATGGGCGGGCCAACACCTCCATGGAAATTATCCAATCAGAGTCATCACCCACAGTTGGGTGGGTCACATCTCCGTGGAAACACTCAAAGAATTACAATCTAATTAACACTGATTGGTCTGCTCACACAAGATTACATCAAAGATAATGGCTTTCTCTGGGGGACATAATATATACAAATGGGTACAATGGCAGAAATTATAATTTCACCTTTGATTGATAGTGTTAAAAATTTCCCCAAATTTTTCAAACTAGTTGATAAGACTAACCATCAATTCGAGAGCTCTAGACGCTGGCTCACACTGGGGCATTTATATTGTGGTTGTAATGTTTATTCCTCTGATTGCTAATGAAATTAAGCATATTTTCATGTGCTTCTTCTATCTTTACAAGACTTTTGTCCAATTTCTTTTTATTGGTTGTCCACCATTCCCTTCGAGATTTACAGGTTTACTTTATAAAGTGTGTTTGTGTCCTTTTAACATACATATTTCATTTTTTCCACCTACACATTTGCTTTTGCAATCTCCTATGATGTTTTACAATAAACAGAAATAACTGTATTTTAATATAGCCCAAATTATCCATTTTCCCTTTGCATTTAACACTCATTGGGCTCTTTAGGAAATTTTTGCCTCTTCCTAAAGATAACTTTTCTCCCCAAAGTATTATATTTTATCTTTCACACTTACTTATCCAACACATGTGGCATTTATATTCTTTGGTAAGAAATGATATAAAAATCAAGACCCATAATTTTTTCCATCTGGATATCCCATTGACTTAGCACAATTTATTGTGAGGACAATTTGTTCCTCACTGAATCCCAGTACCACCTCCTTTTAAAAGATGATTTTTATGTAAATGCATGAGTCTCTTCCTGGGCCAATATTGCATTCTCTTAATTACTTTTACTTTATAATATGTTTTGATATTATTGGCATGAGACTTCTTGCTTTGTTCTTCTTTAAAATTGTGTTCTTAGATATTGGAGTCTTTGTATTTCTCTATGAATTTAGATTAAACTTCTCATTTTTTTTTTCAGAAACACATCCTAGGATTTTAATTGGGATTGTACTGCAACCATGGATTAATTTGAGGAGCATTGACGTATTTATTCTACTGTGTCTTCTAATCAATGCACATAATATATTCCTTTATTTGTTTAGACATACTTAAGTTTCTTGGAATATTGTTTCATAGTCTTTCATTTACAGGTCATTTACTTATTTCATTAGATTATTTCCTAAGAAGTTGATGTACTTTTGCTGCTATTGCTATAAATCATATATTTTATGTATGTGTTGCTATTTTTTCCACCTGGCAAAAATAAAACTTATTTTATATACTTATCTTGAAGCTGGTGACTCTGCTAAATTAACATCAATTCTAATAGTTGTTTGTAGACTTTCTTTGAATTTTCTTCATAGAAATCATGTTGTAAGTGAATATGAATGGTATTTTTCCCCTTCTAATGTTTGTCCTTTATATTTTTGTTTTACCTTACTACATTATATATGAACTGTGGTAAAATGATAAATATAAGTGGAGATATTAGGCATCATTTATCAGATAGAAAGTTTTAAAATGTTCTCTCCCTTAAACAAAGTGTTTCCAGTAGCTCTTGGTTTCTGTAAAAATCTTTTCTTATATTATAAAAGTTCCTTATATTCCCAATTTGAATATATGGTAAATTCTGTCAATTTATTTCACTGTATCTTTCAAGATTTTCATATGATTTTTTCCCCATTTTTCAATTAATATGCTGTATTACATTGATTATTTTGTGAGTGTTAAAACAGCCTATTTTTCTGGAATAAACTCTACTTAGTAACAATGCATCTTTCTTGTAGATTGTTTAACTCAATTTTGTTTAGACTGGTATATCTAAGTTCATGAGAAGGACTAGAATAAATTTCCCTTTCTTGCAATGTTCTTGTTAATTTTAGAATGAAGGTTATGACGACATTACAAAATTATGGAGAATATTTTTGGTTTATATTTTGTGGAGGGGTTTGTATAGAATTGGTGTTATTTTTCTCATAAAGTTTAGAAGAATCATTGGTAAAGCTTATGGGCTTAGAATTTTCTTTGAGGGATCTTTTTTCTCTGATGTAATAAATTCAAATTCTTTAATAGATATTGGATTGTTCCAATTTTCTAGTTCTTCTTTTGTTCGCTTTGGTGGATTGATTTTTTTTAAAAGAAATCTGTCCATTTCCTCCAGATATAAATTTTTTTTCATAATACCCACTCATTTTCTTTTAGATGTTATGAGAATTTATTATGATTTTATTTTTCATTCCTGCTTTCAGTATATTGTGTTTCATCCTTTCTTGATCACACAGTTTTACAAGTTTCTCAAGGAATCAATTTTAACTTTGCTCTTTTTCTCCATTATTTTAATCAATTTCATTGACTTCTGAACATTTCCTTGATTCTACCTTCTTTAGGTTTTATTTCCTGTTCTATTTTTTTCATATATTAATTCCTTAATAGTCAGTTTTCTCTCCTTTTTTAAAATTCAATGTTTAAAATAACCCGCACTTTTTTGGCTATATCCGACAAGTTTTTTTGTTTGTTTGTTTGTTTTCTTATGTTAATGAAAAACTATTTTATTTAAAAGGAGAAAAGACAATAAATGATTAAGTAAAAAATTAAACAAAACAAATCAAAATAAATCTTTTGCTCCCCATGTTTGTTGTGGAGGGCAAGGAAACCTAAGAAAAATGCCAGAGGGAAGAGCCTGGATTCCCAAAGCCGGATGTAATATAACCGCGGATCCACCCCTGAACTCCCCCAAGTCCCCCTGCCCCAGTCCTCCCAAAAACTCTAAAGGCTCGAATAGTTTGGATTTTGTTTCTCTACATCCTCACCCTTACTGGAAATCACTTACTCTCCAGCTTGCTTCTCGGCTTCTGAAAAGAACAGTTGCTTTCTTGAAGTGCCCCACACGGAGGAGCGCACAGAGTGAGCAAGGAAAGGCGGGGAATTGTCTTCCTGCACCTGGTCTCAGCTCCCGGGTCGGGTAAATTCTCTCCACACTCTGGCTTCCACGGAAATTTCCCTCAACTACTGACTGACCGCCTCACGCAGAGCCCGCACGGGTCCCCAGGATGGGCTGCTGCAGGTTTCCCCGCAGATTCTGGGATGGGGGACAGAGAAGTGCGTCCTACCCTTATCTTCAGAAAGGGTGGCTGAAGTCCCTTCTCCGACTCAGATGCCAAATTTCAGTCCTTTGCAGAGAGGCATTGTTGGGAAATTGCTGTATATCCATGGATATTTTTTCAGGCCCATAATGGGCATTTACCTGAAGACCTTGATCATGGAGGGGAAGAGTTAAGAGTGAGCAAGATAGGGAAGGAGGGAGGGAAGAGGGAGAGAGAGAGACACACACACACACACACACATAGATAGATAGATAGATAGATAGATGAGATTGAGAGAGAGAAAGAAGGATAAAGGGCGAAAGAAAGGGGGTGAGGACAGTTTGGAGTTTGGCTTCCTGGGTTCAATTACTGGATCCCTTCCTTACTAGCTCTGTGACCACTGGCAACAAAATGCTTAATCTATTGTGCCTCAGTTTCTTCTTTAAAAAAAAGGGGGGGGGGTATTAGTAGTAACTACTTCATAGGCTCATTACAAATACTAAACAAAATAATATTTGTAAAACACTTAAAATCGTACTTCTATGTCTCTATTTCTTACTTTTTGACATCTCCTTAGTTACCCAAGCTGAAATCTAGCAGTCACCCTTAGACGTGACACAGACTGGTGCTCAAATCTTGCTTCTGCTGCTGGATGACTACGAAACCTTTAATCACTCAGCCTATCTATGCTGCCTTTCCTCTGTCTATTAAGAAAGGACAAAAGTCTTTAAATTTTAGTGTTCTTGTCAGGATCAATAAGACCATACAGGGAGTTCATTTCCTAGAATAGTATTTTAGAGAAATGAGTCAGTGGAGTACAGGATAGTATTCTATGTGACATCATCCATACCACCAGGCATTGCATATCTCACAGGTTTTAATACTTTATTTCCATTATCATTCTGTCAATACTTTTTACAATTTCTATTTTGACTTTATCTCTGACCTATGAATTATCTTAGAGATTTTTCATTTAAATTCTTTATTTTTAGATTATTTATTTCTAGCTTTATCCAAATGCACTAATAGATGTTTTGAGTGATTACCTTTAGATTTTCAAATTATACATGCAGTAAGTCTTCAAAACTGTGAAAATAATCAGATTTTAAATAAAAATTAAGTGGTCTTATGACAAATTTTAATAGACTTTATTTTTAGAACAGTTTTAGATTTACAGAAAAATTGAACAAATATTAGTGCTCCAATATACCCCCTCTAACCACGCACTTACCTGCATAGATTTATCAATTAATATCCTGTGTGGTACATTTGTTACAATTGATGAACCAATATTTGGTAACATTATTAATTAAAGTCTTTGGTTTAATTAGGGGTCACCCTTTCAATTATACAATTCTATGGGTTTTGACAAATGCATAATGTCATATATTCACCATTACAGTATCAGGCAGAATAGATTCACTGCCCTAAAAACGCCCTGTGCTCCACCCATCCCTCCCTCCTTCTCCCCACTCTCTTCTGAACCCCTGGCAGTGGCTGATCTTTTTCCTGTTGCTATTGTCTTGCCTTTTTCAGAACGCCATATAGATGAAATCAGATGGAATCAGTCTGGCTCTTTTCACTCAAAAATATACATTTAAAATTACTCCATATTGTTTCATGGTCTAATAGCTCATTTCTTTCTTTTAAAAAAAAAATAGAATATGCCCTATGTTTAATAAGCTTAGTAGGTTTTATTTAAGTAATACAATTCAACTTCATTAATTTGAAATTTTCTGATTTGAAATCTGAAGTCACGTAGCTCTGGAAAGGAAAGTTTAGGTAATCCACGTGAGAATACGAGGAGAATATTGAAGCTGCATAAGAGAACACATTATTTTGAAGCTCTCCACACATGGAAGGTACACAATAGTTATTAAACACCTAATGAACACTAGAAACCTCAAGTGCTTCCTAATCATGATTTACATATTGATTACTTTAAAAGAATCCTTATTTGGCAAATTGGTCATTTTAGTTTGAGCAAATTATTTGTGCATATGTTGTTTTTTGCTGATAAAAAATGAGCTGCCTGAGGGTGTTCCTTGTCTTGTTCAGCTCTGTATTCCTCAATGGACCTAATATAGTATCTTATGCCAAATATAGTACTTGATGAGTATTTGTAAAAATGTCCACACTGCATGATATACTTGAAGCTAATTCAGTATTCTTATACTTCACATTCTTTTCACTAATTTGTTGTGATCATTCTTACAATTAGTCCTAGTTTTACTATACTTCCAGAGAGCAAACTGTCTACCCCTTTATTAACTCATACAAATTTATTTTTAGTAAAAATAAGGATGCAAATATTTTCCATTGGTACTTGGTAATCTGTAGTACTCACTTCTGGGGCTGATACATAATCTGTGCAATTCAGCCTTGTTTAAGAGAACGGCTCCCCCTAGAGAGCTGTGCAATGCGGCAGCCTGTACATTTCCTTTTCTGGCTCAGGACAGAGCAAACCCAATTCATCAGATTCTCTTTCTGCTGCAAACACAGATTAACAATTCAGCACAATTATTAAAAGGATTACAAAGATAGACCATTCTGCTTAGAACAGGAAAGAATAAAGATGTCTAATCTTTAGTTTATTCCTCCATTACTGTCAGAACAGCGGTCAAACATCTTTTATAGTATTATAACACTTATGTTCAGACCTTACTTCTCAATGAATCAAATTTTTAAATATTTCTTTATACTGTTAATAATTATCTTTGAAATTAAGTTAATAACTGTTTTTGAAATTGTTCACTGAGCAATTAAATATTTGTGTACATACATATTCATATTTACTCACTGCTTTATGATATACATAATTTTTCAAGTTTCAGTCTGAACACTTAATTTGTAGTAACAAGATGTGGGTTCTAGTACCAGATCTTCTAATTAGTTGAATGGTCCTAGACAAGCCATTTTAGATCCTTACCTTCATCAGATCAAACAGGGATAATAACAGCTTTTTAATCAGCCTTATAGGTAAGCACACATTAGATTTATATGAAAACATTTTGCTAATGTAACTAAACAAAGTAAAGTAAAATATGTTAGGTTTTATCATATGAACTATTTTCTAATATTTGTTTAACATTTTTATAATTTAACCAAAATAAAGATTGTGCACTTTCAGAACTACAAAATTCTGTAGTTATACAATGCGAATTAAAATAATAAAGCTAGTTATAATAATAAATCCATGTTTCATTTAATTACATTAAGAAATGATAAATATAAAATAGGTATATTTCATGAAAATACTCCTATTTATTCTAGCTTAGGAGTTCTTGCCCACATCAGTGGGTTGTCTGGCATTAGCCTCCGTGTCAGTTACTAGAACAGTCATACTGTGCACAGAGTTTCTCAAACAGATTTGGCAGCCCCACCGATGATGTGTGTGTTTGTCCATAGGACAGATCAAGCGTGTCATTCTCCCCATCAGTGATTGCTTGTAACTTCTCAAATATGTGCTCTTCAAAGATGAGGTGACAGGCAGAGCAGGCTAAGGCTCCCTCACATGCACAAAAACCATCAATATCTAGATTATTTTCAACCACAACCTCTAACAGAGAGCATCCAATTTTTCCTTTGGTTGTCAATGTTTCACCATCAAGGTAGAAAGTGCGTTGCTTTTTATCTTCGGATCTGCTCCGCACAGGCGCCCACACGCTCCCGCCCTGCTTCTAGGTCCCCAGGAGCCCGCAGGCTCTCATGCGGGGTCAGTGGGGAGCGGTCACGGGCGGGGGGCGCCGCGCACAGCGGTGGTGGCGACGCGCAGGCACCTGGTGCCGCGGGTGGTAGCCACAGCCGGGAAGGTCAGCTCATTTCTTTCTTTCATTTTTTTTAATCATATATTTTTATTGCAGAATATAACATATATATATATATATATATATATATATATATATATATATATATAATAGCTTTCCAAATACAACTTAACAAATAGCAAATTTCAAAGAATATTATGCTACAATTCCACAGTTTCAGTTATTTCCTTAGCTCATTTCTTATTATTTCCGAATAATGTTTCATTGTATATATGTACCAAGTTTCGTTATTCATTCCCCTATTGAAGGACATCTTCACTGCTTCCAATTTTTGACCATGATAAATAAAGTTGCTATTAAAATTTGTGTGTAGGTTTTTTTGTGAAGAAACATTTTCAACTTCTTTGAGTAAATGCCTGGGAGCACAATTGTGGGATTGTATGTATAGCTTTGCAAGAAACCGCCAAACGGTCTTCCAAATTGGCTGTACCATTTTGTAGTTCCGCAAGCAACGAATCGGAGTTTCTCTTGCTCTACATTCTCAGCAGTATTGGGTGGTCTCAGTGTTTTGGATGTTAGCCATTTTAATTGGTGTGTAGTGGTATCTCATTATTTTAGGTTGCAATTACCTAATGACACATGATGTTGAGCATATTTTCATATGTTTGTTTGCTATCTTCTTTGGTAAGTGCTTCTTAGAAATTTTGCTCATTTTTTAGTTGGGCTTTTTGTTTTCTTGTTGCTGGATTTTTAATTTCTTTATCTATTTTGATCACATCCTTTATTAGATATGTGCATTGCAATTTTTTTTTTCTCCCAAACAGTGGATTGTCTTTTCATTCTCTTAACAGTGTCTTTTGCAAAACAGATGTCTTAAATATTTATGAAATCCAATTTAATCAAATTTTTCTTTCATGAATTGTGCTTTTGGGGTTGTATCTAAGACATCCTCACCAAACTCAAAGTATATACGTTTTTTTCCTGTGTCATTTTGTATAAGTTTTATAGTCTTGCATTTAACATTTAGGTCTATGATACATTTTGAATTAATTTTTGTGAAAGTTTAAAGTGCGTGTCTTGATTAATTTTTCTTCGCATGTGAATGTCTACTTGTTGCAGCATCATTTTTTCAAAAGACTATTGTTTCCCCATTGAATAACCTTTGCTCCACTGTCAAAGATAATTTAACTATATTTGTTTGGGACCATTTCTGAACTTTCTATTCTGTTCCATTGATATTTTTATCTATTCTTTTGCCAAAGCCACACTGTCTTGATTGCTGTAGCTTTGTAGTGAGTCTTGATGTTGAGTAGTGTCAGTGCTTCAGTGCTGTTTCTTCAGTATTGTGTGGGCAACTCTGGGTCTCTTGTTTCCCCTTATAAACTTTAAAACCTGTTGATCAGTATCCAGAAAATAACTTGCATGAGTTTGATTCGGATTGCATTGGGTCTATAGATCAAGTAGGGAAGAATTTTCATCTTATTGTCTTCCTATTGATGAACATGGAATAATTTTTTGTTGATTCCTGGGGCCTTTCTACATGGACAATCATGTCATTTATGAATAAAGTAACTCCTACTTTATCTTTCCTAATCAGTATGCTTTATCTTTCCTTTTCTTGCCTTATTGCATTAATTATGACTTACAGTACAATGTTGAATAGGAGTGGTGAGAGGAGACATCCTTGTTTTATTCCCAAACTTAGAGGAAAAGCATCTAGTTTCTCATCATTAAGTGTGATGCTGGCTGTGGGTTTTTTGTAATTTTTTTTTCAAGGTAAGGAAGTCCCCCCTATTTCTTGTTTGCTGAGAGTTTTATCATAAATGTGGGTTGTATTATGTAAAATGCATTTTCTGCATTTGTTGATATGATGATATGCTTTCTCTTTTTTAACTTGTTAATGTAATGGATTACATTAATTGATTTTTGAACGTTAAACTACCCTTGCATGCTTGGAATAAATCCCAGTTGTTTATGGTACATAATTATTTTCTACTTTGTTAGATTCAATTTGTTAATATTTTGTTGAGGATTTTCACATTTTTGTTCATGAGCTATTGGCCTGTAATTTTCCTTCCTTTATCTGATTTTGATATTAGGTGAGTGCTGGTGTCATAAAAGGAATTGGGATTGGGAAGTGTGCCCTCTGCCTTCTCTTCTGGTCCCATTTCTTCTTTAAATGTTTGGTAGATTTCCCCAATGAAGCCATCTGGGCCTGATACTTTCTTTCTTTGAAGGTTATTAATTGTTGATTAGATTTCTTTAATAAGTAGGGCCCTATTCAGATTATCTATTTCTCCTTGTGTGAATTTTGGTAGATTTTGTTTTTTAACCTTTAATCTAAGTTACAAAATTTGTAGGCATAGAGTTGTCTATAACATTCCTTTATAATCCTATTAGTATATAGGGAAACACTAGTGATGACCCTTCTTTAATTTGTGATATTAGCAATTCATGTTTTCTCATTTACTCTTGGTTATCTTGTCTAAATGTTTATCAATATTAGTTATCTTCCCATGGAACTTGTTTTTTATTTCTCTACGTTTCTCTGTTGTTTTCCTGTTTTCAATTTCATTGATTGCTGCTCTAATTTTATTATTTATTTTCTAATGATTTCTTTGGATTTAAATTGATCTTCTTTATCTAGTTTCCTAAGGTAGAGGCTTAATTATTGATTTTAGAGCTGTTTTCTTTTCTAATGGAAGCATTTGGTGCTGTAAATTTCCCTCTAATTACTGTTTAGAATGCATCCCACAAATTTTGATAAGTTGTACTTTCCTTTTCATTTAGTTCAAAGTATTTAAAAAATTTATCTTGATGTACCTTCTCTGATCCATGAGTTATTTAGAAATGTGTTTGTTGTTTAATATCCAAATATTTTGGAATTTTGAGCCTTTTTCCTTTATTGATATTTCTACTTATTAAAGTAGAGCACGAGACCCCTTGTAATCTGGGAGCATAATTTGCTTAATATCCACCTTTTAAATCTGTTAGGATGTGTTTTATGGCCCAGGATGTGTTCTATCTTGGTGATTGTTCCTTCTGAGCTTTAGAAGAATACATATTCTAGTGTTGTGGGATGAAGTATACTATAAATGTCAATTAGATACAGTTGACTGATGATGTTTAGTTCAAGTCTATCTTTACTGATTTTCTGCCTGCTTTATCTGTCAATTACTGACAAGGGGATGTTGGAGTCTCCAAATACAATAGTTAATTCATCTATTTTTCTATCAGTTTTTGCGTCATGTATTTTGAACCTGTGTGTTATGTGCATAAACATTCAGGATTGTTAGGTCTTCTTGGAGATTTGATACCTTTTTCATTATGTAATGCCCCACTTTATCCCTGACAATTTTCTTTGCTTAGAAATTTTCTTTGTTTGGAATTAATAGCACTATTCCAGCTTTCTTTTAATGAGTGTTTATATCATATATCTTTCTTCATCACTTTAGTTTGTATTGTTCTATCTCTTTATCCACAAAGCGGGTTTCTTATAGACAACCTATAATTGGGTCTTGCGTTCTTATCCACTGTGATAGTCTCTGCCTTTTATTGCTGCATTTTGACTATTGCCATGATCTTAGAGTTTTCATGTCTCTGCTTAGAATATGTTGTTGTATGTTGCCAACTTTTCCATTAGCGTGTTAATCCTGGTTATTTTCAATTCCTAATCTGATAATTCCCAAATAACTTCCATATCTGACTCTGATCTTGATGCAAGCTCCAAGAATCCCCACTGCGTTTTTTACCTTTTGATATGCCCTTTGATATGCCGGTGACTTTTTGTTGAAAGTTATTCAAGATGTACTGAGTACAAGGAACTGAGTTCAACAGGCAATTAGTGTGAGGCTCCTGTTTATCCGGTGAAGAGTTAGACTGTATAGCTGTAGTATCAGAGGCTCAGATTTCCTCTTTTGTCCTTGTTTTGGACTCCCCTGTTGTCTTTGGACTTCTTTAAAAAGGTCGGAGCCTTGTAGTTCTTTCCATTGCAATCACCTGGTATTACCCCAGAGGCCTGTTGATGTGGTGGTAAGAGGTAGGGAGAGGAGAAGCATGCTGTAATCCCAGAACTAAACCTCAGTTTTTTTCTGAGCCCCCAGACTTTTCCACACCCCCAAGCTGTGACCTTCACAAGTGTTCTTCTGTTTTCCCCACTCCTTTAGGTGAGACAGAAAAGCCAGCGGGAGCTGGAGTTTGGTGTTTCTCTTCCCCCACATTGGTTAGGCACTGGCAAAATAGTTTCTTTTGAGGGCAGCTCTTTGCCAAGGAGAAAGAATGCTCTGGCTGTTTGAAAATGGCCACTTTCTTCTCCTCCACTGCTGGAGGGGATTTCCCTCCAATCTTTACAGTGGGGTTTTCAGAGGTAAAACTAACAAAAGTGTGTCCCTCCCCCCAAAACTAACTCCCTCCCTCTACCCTATCTATCAAGTTAGTCCCCACTGAGCCCTCTATGCTCTATGGTTCCGGTACTGGCTCCCACAGAACTTTCACCCCACCCGTCTTCTTCAGGTAGCTGAAATTCTTTGTGTCTGCCTTTCTCTTCTCTTCTTGGGGCAGGTACTTGCCCTGAGTCTGTCCTTCTCTGATTGATCTAAGAAAAGTTGTTGCTTTTCAATTTGTTTAGCACTTTTTGGTTGTTGTTAGGATTGCAGTGACAACTTCCAAGCTCTTCTCTCCTTGGAGTGTAACTGGAAGTCCTTTAATAACCAATTTTTACCTGCCAAAAATTAGAAGTATTTCAGGCCACTAATATACATAAAGCTACCATTCTTGCTCTCTGCAAGAATCAGGAGTTCACCCAATTGTCCTCTTTCCTACCTGTTTTGCTATTTTTATCATTAATAACTTAATGCGAAATATAGCACTTTCTTTAGCAAACTAAGTTTATTGCTAAAAGCTAAATTGCTGTTGTTCTATGACACGTAAACAGAAAACACAGACTTATTAAGTTTTTCAAATCTAGTGACACTTCTAAAAGCATAATAGTCATTTGATCTTCACAGACAATGTTTGGAATATGTAAGAAAATTAAGGAAAGAAATCCAAGACATAATTATGCAAAATATATTTGATTCTCAGTTAACAGTTGTATCTGTTTTATCATCCAAAACATGTATTTAAGAGGTCATCCTTCTATTAAACCTCCACTCTGCACACTGTATACAATGTAGATTTTATGACTTATTTAGTTACAGATTATGATACAGACAGTGCTTGTCACAGAGCTGTGGTCCAAAGAGTATTAATTTATTGTAACAGGCTATAGGAAAAGAAGAAAGAACATAATTTTGTTAAAAAAATCTAAGTGAGATTTAGGGGTGTGTTTTTTTATAGTATACTTGATTGTTCTTCTACCAAAAGTCTTTTCTTCCTTGGTTGAAATATTTAGACAGAATATCAGTAGGATACTTTTCTATAAGGTATCTTATTCCAAAAATAAAATTGCAAGAATGAGATCAATTATTTAAAATTCTGAAGGTTTCTGCTTAAAGGTGTTAAAGCACAAAGGAAGTTCTACCTTGAATTTGCAGTAAATGGAAAATTACATTAAAAGATAAATATCAATGATTTTCCTATCACCTAAACATATCGTGAAGCTAACAAAATTTTGATGAAGTACATTCTTAGTTAGACTCTCTTTCTTTCCTAATGTGGTCATAAAAATTTTCTTTAATAATCACTTATAAAATGTTTAATGATAGTTAAATAGTAAATAATTCTGCCTACTTCTTGAAATTAATGATTAATTGGGTTGTGATCCAAAAGGTAACACTTTAAAAATATTTAATAAATTTAAATAATGAGACATAAAGTAATGGTACCACATACAACTAACATGTCTGAAACAAAGATATTCTAAAGAAGAAGGATAATATATGTGTTCTAAATCAGTTGTCAACTCAATCTACATTGATGATCTTTACCAACCTCTAAATATAGTCTCAGTCTCTCTTGTGGTTTCATGAAATTGGGCACATTGGGCACTTGTTTTCTCTGGCATAACAGGAAAGGAATTATTCTCATGGTTTACTCCTTTAGTGGCCTCAGGAAGTTTACTTGGGGCAGTGTATCCTGGACTTATTTAAGGTCATTTAAATTTTCTTTAGAAGAAAAATTTCAGAATTTTGAAGAATACAGAAATGAGAGTTATGGAGCATGCTCTGCATGTAAAAATCACTGGAATTATTTTAGGGGCCCCTCCAATAAGCTCTACATTCTTTTAAATCAAAGGACCCTAAAAGATTGCCATCCTTTTTTACAAACTGATAGCCTGGTTGAGAATATTTAACTGTGTCCTTTTTCTCAATTTCTATTTCAGCCTCTACTCCCTGGCCCCCTCTCCACCACTGGAATCTACAGAATGAGAAACAATCAGGAGATGCCTTCAGCAGGGCAAGAAAGTATTATCAGGTGTATTTTGGAAAGTATTGTAGTGTCAGCCTTTTAATTGTAACCTTAAAACTGTAAGCAAGACATAAGTTAATATCCTTGTTTGTAGGAAATATACATAGGAGTATTATGAGTTCAAGATGTAAGATATATTCAACCTGCTCTCAAATGTTCAGAAGATGATAAATGGGTAGATAGATAATTGATAGAAAGATAATAGATATAGTTGAAAGAAAGGTGGGGGAGGGAGGTAGGAAAATAGGAAGGAAGAAAGGAAGGAAGGAAGGGAGGAAGGAAAGAGAAGGAAAGGTACTGCAAAGGTAGCAAAATGTAAAATTGGTATATACAGATATCTGGGGGTGGAGGGGTGTTGGAGTTCTCTGTATGGGGTTTTTATTGTATTTGCAACTGTCCTATATGTTTTTAATTATTTCAAAATAAAAATTAAAAAAAAAAACTGTAAGCAAGCTGTGAATTTGAGCTTTAGTCTCACAGAGGAGCAATATGTAGAGTCTGCACCCAGAAATGAATAGGCTTTCTGCTATCACCCCAGATTTGGAGGTCCCATGCCAAGGTATCACAGAGGTTGTAAATCCTAAAGGTTGTAGGAAATTACTGAGATAAGAATTAATGAGGTTATCTAGATCTCTCTTACTTGTTTTCCAACATGATTATATTTCTTTGTCTTCAACAGGAATAAAAAACAATTGAAAAATCACTACAGGGAGGCAGATTTGGGAAGTTTACCTGCTCTCCTGCCAGTGTAAATAAACCTCCTTTTCCTCCACAGCCTGTTTGTCATGTCTGTGTGTTAAGCTGCACTGAGCTATGAATCCAGATTTGGGGGGACTCATCTACAGTGTATGTGAGACATGGACCAGAGAACTAGGGGTGAGAAAGATGAGTAACTTTTTTTTAATTCACTACTAAGGGTTGCCTGATATGTGTCAGAACAATCTGATCAATAACATTGATTAACACTGCTTTGTTGAATAGGCAATCAGCAAATGGGTGAAACAGCTCCTGCCAGGAAGAGCTCACGCTGTCTTCTATTCAAGGATTTTCTCACAGGCTGATATGAGTTTGTGGCTTATTGTGAGTATTATAAACACACAGTGCTAATTCAGTTTGCATAGCACTACACTCAGCATTGTTAAAAGTATAGAAATATACTACACAACCCCATTAAAAGAGAGAGAAATAAACATGTACTAAAGTTGTCACACACGATCTTTGAATAATGCTAGACTAGAATTAGAATTGCAAAATTGTGCAAAATTTAAGTAACCCAAAATAAACTTCCCAAGGAACATTTTTTGAATTGTTTTATTGTTAACAATATATTAAGCTTGTATAAGGTAGTTATAAAATCACAAGCCTTTATTAATAAAGCAAGGGTAGTGATGTGAGCCTTTTTGATGAGGCATGTTCATTCTTAGCGTCAGAAAAATATAGAATGGTTAATAATATAAAAAGCCCAGATTATACCTTCCACAAGTTAAAGATTGAAAGTCACAATAGGAATACTTCAAGAGATGTCTCATTTTAAAGTTACCTGAAAACCAGAAGCACAGGGTATAAGAGCATCCTTATATGCTTTAATCAAAACAGTGCTGTAGAGAAGAATTTGTAGCTCAGAGTAAACTTAGAAAAGGAACATGGTGACACTGAATTATCTTACTCCTTAAAAATCAATATGAAATCAGGTGGAAATCAGTATTAGAAATGTGGGTGGCATTATTTCAAGGTGATGAGGTGGATTCACAGAGTGGTAGCAATCTCAGAAGGATGCAAGTATCTGAGAAACAAGGCACAGATTCTGTGTTCAAAGTAGAAGAAAATAATGAGCAGATGGTACTCCAGGCAAAGGGGGCACTTCAGGCATCATAATTTTCACTGTCTGACCTGGTGTATTGCAATTTGACCTGGTGTGTTGTATTGCATAATATTGTCTTGTAATTTTGTTGCATGACCTGTTGTGTTGAATTATGTGAAAGGCAGCAGCTTAAATTAACGACATTTGTTAACCCTGGTACAAGCCCGCCATTCATAAGTATATCTCCCAAACATAATGTCATCAAAACATAAATATCTTAATCCTATTAGTACAGTAGCTGCTAGTAGGTGTCTTGGATGGCAGTTTGCAGAGCTGATCTAAAAAGCCGCGTTTGGGAGAACCAACTGGTTCTAGAAAAGCAGCATCTGAGAGTGCTCCTGGAGAGGGGCTGTGTAATAGAATCTGCCCTTACCTTGGAATTCTCAGTGATAAAAATGGCAATCACTGATGTGGAAAAAATTTAAATACTGACATTTTATAAGTGTAGAAAACAAATGCTAATAAGAAACATTAATTGCAGCTAAAAGAAATAAAGATGACAGAGAATTTGTACAACATAAAGGAAGTGGCTTTAGAGTAAATCAGAGTGTTGGACTGAAAAGTCAATATATTTTCCTTCATATTGTTAAAGTGTTTTATTTGAAAATAATTATACACTCTCAAGAAGTTGCAAAGTGGTCTCATAGGTACTTCACAGGGTTTCTCTTAATGCTTACATCATACATAATTATAACATAACCAAGAATTTGAAGTTAGTGCAGTGTGTGTGTGTAGTTCTGTGTCATTTTATCACCTGTATAGATTCATTTAACCATCACTTCAATCAAGACACGGAACTATTCCATAACCACAAAATTCTCTATCATTACCCTTTTATACCCATATCCCCTTCTCCCAATAACATCCCTTACCCCTTACGCAACTTTTCGTTGCTGAGTAGTATTCTATGGTATGGATGTACCATAGCTTGTTTAAACATTCACTTATTAGGGGCATTTTGATCATTTCTGGTTTTTGACTATTCCAAATAATGCTTATATGAAAAATCATACAGGATTTTTTTCATGTACATAAGTTTTCAGTTTTCTGAGATAAATGCCCAGGGGTGAAATATCTGGGTCATATGGGAAGTTTCATTTTTTATAAGAAACTGTCAAAGAATTTTCCAGACTGGCTGAAACCAGTTTACATTCCCATCAACAATGGATGAGCAATCCAGTTGCTTCACATTCTTGCTGCCATTTGGTGCTGTCTAGAGAGAGAGAGAGAGAAAGAGATAGATAGATAGATAATGTATATCAGTATATGTATAGTTGTCTATGTATATATTAGTTGTTCTTATTGTGTTAATTTGCATTTCCCTAATGGCTGGTGATGTTGAACATCTTTTCAAGGGCTTCTTTACGATCTGTATATCCTCCTTAGCTTTTTGCCAATTTTCTAATTGGATTGTTTTCTTAATGTTGAGTTTTGAGAATCTTCATATATTCTAGATATAAGTCCTGTGCTACATATGTGCTTTGCAAATATTTTCTGAAGTTTTAACATTACTTTTCATCCCCTACATACTCTTTTGAAGATCAATGGTTTAAAATTTTGATGCAATCCAGTTCACCCATTTATTTCTTTTATGCTTCATGCTTTTGTGGTCAGTTAAGAATGCTTCACTAAACTCTAGTTCCTGAAAATTTCTCCTGTTTTCTTCTAAAGTTTTGGAATTCTACATCTTACATTCAAATATATGACTTATTTTGAGTTAATTTCTGAATAGTGTGTGAGGTTTATATAAAGGTGTTTTTTGAAATTTTTATTATTATTTTTGTTCTTACTTGTGGATATGCAGTTGCTCCAACCCTTTTGTTGAAATGACTGTATGTTTAACAACAGCAGAAGGGAGTTAGGTAAGCCCTGGGGTCCACGTGTGGGAAGTTAGGGTGCACCAGACAGAGATAGATCTGGCAGTCAGGACTTGAAAAAAATTATTGTGCCACTTCTTTCTGGCCTTCATGGTTTTGGATGAAAAGTCTGCCAACATTCTAATGGTTTTTCCCTATAGGTTATAATTTCCAGGATGCCAGGGTGTTCAACTTCAAGTTCATGTTTGTTAGGTCGGAGTCTTTCAGGAATCCACACAGTGCAGTAAGTCAGTTTGAGCATAAAGTTTAAGATTTATTAGAGGAAGAAAGCAGGTGGGAGCCAGAAAAAAGGAAGAAAGAAAGATAATGGCTCCAGCTCTCTATCTGAGAGCAGCATTTTTTAATGAAAAAAGGAACCCACGTTGGGTAGGGTGTCTGCTGTGATGTTCTGTGCCTCGATTGGGTGAGTGCTTTTCTAGTTTTGGGCTGATTGGTTGCTAGAGTTCTGAGACAATATTCTTTTTTAGGAAAGCAGCTGCGTTATCTAACTAGGGAGAGCAGGCCTTTTTGGTTGTTCATCTTATGGACATACCTGACCTTGCCTTACCCAACTTTGAGGGACCACTGTGTCTTGAACAGCCTTGAACAGCTTTGAACAGCCTCATTCTTTACTTTATGGGGCACCTGTTTTCTGTGAGATAAGCTGTGTGGGGCCCCTGGGTTAGAAACTCCTTCTACATGTTAGTTTCTTCTTCTGGGATCTAACAATGTTCAGCTGGTTTCATGTCCTTCAGTGGTGTAGACTCTACTTTCTCCTCCTTAAAAGACTTGCAGTTCTGTATCAGCTCTGGAATGGTTACAGCTTCTAGTGTTGCTTTGGATCTGGTGGAAACTCAGACTGAAGTGAGTACTGAATACAGTGTGGACAAGTGTGATGGTTGAATTTGCCAAAATGGATCAAAAACTAAACCATTAAGTAAAGGCTGTTCAATATGCAATAAGTGATGTAAAAGAAAATCATCCAGAAAAAATACCAGGTTTAAAATTATTAGTGGAGGAGAAATTTTTGGCTTAACAGAATAAGAATTCTAATGCAGACTTTCAAAATAATGAAAAATTTGTACAATTTAAACAATAGCTGAGAAACCTAAAAAAACAATGTAAGTCAGCATGCTTTGCTTTGTTTGGGCTTTTTAAACTTAGAGAACTGCATTGATGAGCAGTCCCAGAAAACTGATTTTAAAAAATTTGCTTATCTGCTTGGCTTGATCCTTTTTTTCCTAAATTGCTTTTTACTGTTGTAATTCTGCACTTTGTCTAACTTTTGGCTCAAATTAGCTTGTCCTTTTCTGAAAGCCTACAGTTTCCATAAAGTGCTGAGAAAATTCTCCAGCAGTCAGAAAAAGTTACATTGTATTGTCCCACTGCTGGGGAGGAGAATCAAGGAAACAAAACAAAACTGTAGTCCTTCTCAGTCTTCTTGGTTCTGTTTATTAAAATAACAAGGGCGTTTTTCACATTTTAAACTGCTCTCCCAAGCTTTAAAAACTAGAATCTGGTTTTTGACTATTCCAAATAATGCTTATGTGAAACGCATGCTTTTGTGGCCATTTAAGAATGCTTCACTAAACTCTAGTTCCTGAAAATTTCTCATTTTCTTCTAAGGTTTTGGAATTCTACATCTTACATTCAAATATATGACTTATTTTGAGTTAATTTCTGAATAGTGTGTGAGGTTTATATAAATGTATTTTTTGAAATTTTCATTATTATTTTTGTTCTTACTTGTGAATATGTAATTGCTCCAACCCTTTTGTTGAAATGACTGTATGTTTAACAACAGCAGAAGGGAGTTAGGTAAGCCCTGGGTCTTTCAGCTGTTGTTTAAATTGTACAAATTTTTCATTATTTTGAAAGTCTGCATCAGAATTCTTATTCTGTTAAGCCGAAAAATTTCTCCTCCACTAATAATTTTAAACCTTGTTCTAGTTTTCCTGTTCTATAGTAGTATTAGCAATGTTTTAGAGAAGATTTTTTTTCCTTCTCAAATATGGACCATAATCCCCCTGATTTCTTCTATTTTGGTGCTAGGATAAATTCCATATAATTTTTTATTTTTTTGCCTTCTTGATAATTGTATTATACTCAGGCTTTTAAAAATGACATGATTTTGATTAAAAAATGAGAGTGGACAGAATGATTTATTATACAAAATTTTTTGTAGATACTATTTGCCAGGAACAATATTTCCTGCACAAGGATGTACATATGGCCATTCTTTCCCCCCTTTCCATGGGATCCACATAACAATTTTATGTATTTCTTTTTTTTTTATGTTAGCTTCTATTTAGTTCTAGTCCCTTTCCTTCTTTTAGGATTCAGGCTCTTTTATTCCTTAAAGAATTAAATAGTAATGCAAGAAATGTTTTCTTTTAAACTTTAGTCTTGCCTCACCTTCAGTTGGAACAGAAATGTTGAATGATATGAGATAAAAATTTACTTCCCTTATTAGTACTTAGTGTAGTGATTTATATTTTAAAATAGGCTTTCTTTTAAATATACACTTTTTTTTTTTAACTCGATGCTGAGATCTCCAAAAATGACTGAGGGAGTGGCTTTGTTTTTGTCTATTTTACAAACTACTTAAGTTTCACAATTTGGGATGTTTTGCAATTATGAGTCTTTTGCATTTACTGAAAATTTAAATAGCAAGCATTAAAAAAAAAGTCTGTATGTTTGATATTGACTTGCTCTTGCACCCTTATCATAATAACTTAGCTTAAATTATGAGGGGCAATTCCTGAGTTCTCTATTCTTTTTTTATATTATCATCTTTATCAAGATACAATTGACATTTCCTACAATTCACCCACTTAAATTGGTACAATTATACATTTTTCAGTATGTTGACAGAGTTGTGCAGCCAGCAGCACAATAAACTTTAGGACATTTTTAGTATCCCCCAAAATCCCCCATAACCATTTCCAGTTACACATCATTCCCTTCTAATCTCTCCAGCTCTAGGCAACCACTAATCTTTTAATGCTTTTTAAAAAGGCTAATAATTTTCTGCATCTGATGATTTTTTATTTGTTTGGTATAAAAATGTTACTTTAATTAATTCTTATGCATACTTCCTATTGCATAGAAATTTCTAAACTACTATACTCTAAATTGTCTTTAGATCCTTTTGAATTTTTTACATCAACTGTCCTATTATGTGAGAATAAAAGTTTTTTTCTTACTTTCTAATCTTTATCATCTTAAGAGCACTAACATTTCACCGTTTTTATGAATGTTTGTCATTGTTTTTTGTACATATCCTTTGATAGTTAAGGAGTTTCCATTTTGTTGCAAGTTTGCTATGATTTTTATCCTGACTTTATGTAAAATTGTATTGGATTCTTTTTGGAATCTATTGAAATTATCATTTAGGTTTTTTTTCCCTTTAATTTGCTAATTTGGAAAATTGTATGAATATATTTTCTAATGTAAAACCATTCATGCATTCCTGAAAAAAATCCTAACTTTATCATCATTTGTTATCTTGTATGTCCTTTGGAGGATTCAGTTTGTCAATATCAGAAATTTTACATGAATACAGCTGTATTCATGTGGACTATTAACCTATAATTTTCTTTTCTCATCCGTATTTGA
The DNA here is from genome assembly GCF_015220235.1 of Choloepus didactylus. Classification (NCBI taxonomy): domain Eukaryota; kingdom Metazoa; phylum Chordata; class Mammalia; order Pilosa; family Megalonychidae; genus Choloepus; species Choloepus didactylus. The sequence goes on along the minus strand of NC_051320.1, from coordinate 5,817,254 downwards.
CTAATGATAATATACAGATATATAAATTATATAGAATTATCATATAAATTCTGTTAATTAGAAGTAATAAATGAGGTAGAGAATAGTCCCTCATTTTCTTTTCTCTGAAGAATTTTATTTATTAGAAATATCCTGCCCTGAATGTTCATAGAACTCACCTGTGAAACCACCTGTTACTTTGCATGTATGTGGAGATATTTTAAATTACTAATTCAGTATATTTAATGGTTTCATAATTATTTGGGCCATTTCTTCTTGGATCAGTTTTGTTAAGTTAAGTAAACATACAATAAAACAAGCACAATGATGAAGAGTCAAAATAAAAAAGAAACACCCTGCACAATCAGATGGTGAAGACTGCAGATATTAGAATCAGAGAATGAAATTGAGTGTTTTTATACTTAAAATGAAGGAAAGGATTCAAAATATGATGAAGAAAGACCATAAAAATTGATCACACAGAATTTGAAAAATAACCTTCTAGAAATAAAATGAATTTAAAAATCTTAATAATATCCAGTTGAAATGAAAAAAACAAAGAATTGACATAGATATGAATAAATAACAAATGATTCCACTCAGAGCAACAAATGCCAATTATGAATGGGAGGTCAAAAATAGGGACGATAATGAAAATTCCATCATATGACAACCACAAGTTCCAAAAGGAGAGAATAGAAAGATTAGAAGAGAGGCAATAGTCAAAGAAATAAAAGCCAAGAATTGTTCTGAATAGAATAAAAATATCTGCAGATTCTATAAAGACACTAAATGCTAAGAATGATAAATAAAAAGTCATACACATTTAAGAGGCTATTAATGAAATCTCAGAAACAAAGAGATTATCACAAAAGAGGAAGAAAATGGCAGATGACCTATTAAAAAACAAAACGATGATTAATTTGACAGCTTACTGTGCACCAGGTTGAAAACCTATGATGTATTCTTTCCAAAATGTTCAACCTAAACTTAATCAGCCCTTTAAATCTAACTTCAAGTTTATATTTAATACAAAAGATAGAGGAACAAACTAAAAATTTCAAGAGGAAACAATCAGACAAATTTAGAAGATAGGACATTCTATAAGATGACAGGGCGTGTGATTTCAGTAAGTCAGTCACAAACAAAGGGACTGTAATAAATTTAAAAGCTTTATGGAAAATTTACATGAAATGTGTGCTTTCCATAAACTGTGTTTGCTTACCATGGCTGGTCTAACAAATTATTACAAATTTTGTGGCTGAAAACAATGTAACTTTATTTTCTTACAATTCTGGAAGCCAGAAGTCCAAAATAAGCTTTACCAGGTCAAAATTGATGTGTTCCTCAGGTTGTGCTGCGTCCAGAGGCTCTAAGGAGAATCTAATTCCTTGCTTTTTTAGGTAGCTTCAGGGATGTCCTCATTCTTTGATCTATGGCCCCACATCACATTACATTTTCTCCTTCTGCTTTCGTCATCACATCACCTCCTTCCTCTAGTATATACTCCCTCTACTTCCCTCCTGTAAGGACACTTGTGATTGTGTTTAGAACCCACTCGTAGAATCCAGGATAATCTCCCCAGCAAAGTCTGTCTTGCTGTATAGGATTACATTCCTGTATAATCACAGTAGCTTAATTCCAGTGAGATGTAGAAACTTACTCCTATAAACCTCTAATCTCTCTTCCCCCAGTGTGCTATCATTATTATACATATCATATCTATATATGTTGTAGTCATCAGTATATTATTAAAATTATTCCTTTATATTATTTTATGTATTTTAAAGAAGCTGATATAAGAAAGGAGAACAAATACATATTTTCTGAGTATGTTATATTAACCTCCATATTTAGAATTTTTTTTGTCATTTTAATTTGTTCCTGTGGATTCAGGTCATCTGGTGTCATTTCCTTGCTCTAATACAGCTTGTTTCCCACTCACCTCCTATTGTCAGATTCCCATCTGGGATTACTTGTTGTCAATCTGAAGAACTTCCTTTAGTATTTCTGGTAAGGCAGTTCTGCTAGTGACAACCTTTCTGTTTTTGTCTATCTGTGAATGTCTTAATTTCACCTTCATTTTGAAGGTTGGAATTGCTAGCCTTTTGGTTATTGGATCTAGAATTCCTGCTTGAAAGGTTTTTATCATCAGTACCTTGAATAGTCATCCCACTGTCCTCTGGCCTCCATTGCTAGAGAGAGAAATCAATTGTTAATCTTACGGGATTCCCTTGATGCTTTCAAAGTTTTCTCTGTCTATATCTTTCATCATTTTTACCATCATGTGTCTGGATGTGAATCACTTTGGGTTTATCCTACCAGGAGTTTGTTGTACTTTTCAGATGTGCAGATTAATACTTTTTCAAATTTGGGAAAGTTTTGGTCCTTATTTCCTTAAATATGTTCTGTTTCTTTCTCTTTATCCTCTTCTGGTACTCCTACAATGCATGGTGAACTTAACAGTACCTGATGTTTACCTGAGGTCCAGATTGTTTTTCTTCATGATTTTTCCTCTCTGTTTCTGGGATTGCACAATTTCTGTAGATCCATCTTCAAGTTCACTGATTCCTTCTTGTGTCAGCTCATACATACTCTTGGGCCTTGTTCTGGTTTGCTAGTGCTGCCATTATGCAAAATACTAGAATTGTGTTGGCTTATATAAAGGGCATTTATCAGGTTATAAATTTACAGTTCTAAGGCCATAAAAGTGTCCATACCAAGGCATCAACAAAAGGATACCTTCACTGAAGAATGGCCAATGGCATCCAGAACACCTCTATTAGCTGGGAAGGCACATGGCTGGCACCTGCCAGTCCTTTGCTCCCAGGCTGTATTTCAAAATGGCTTTCTCCAATATGTCTCTGGGCTTCTATCTTCACTCCTCTCTCTCAGCTCCTGTGCATCCTTACTTCTTTCTCCCAGGGTGTTTCTCTCTAAGCATCCATGGGTCCTCTCTTAGTTTCTCTGGGACATATTCTGGCTTCATCTCTTAGTTTAGCATCTCCAAACATCCTTCTCTCTGCATCTCCAGGCATCTCACAGTGTCAGCAAGCATCTTTGTCAGCTCTTGAACTCTCTTAAGTAATTCAATCAAGACCCATCCTCCATGGAAATAATTTAATCAAGACCCACCCTCCATGGAAATAATTTAGAAAAGATATCACCCACAATTGGATGAGCCACATCTCTATGGAAACACTCAATCAAGGGGTTTCATCCAACAAGATTGGGTTAAAATATCATGACTTTTGTGGGGGACATAATATATCCAAACTGTCACAGACCACTTCAGTGAATTTTTCATTTTGGTGACTGTACTCTTCAACTTCCATATTTACAATTGGTCCTTTTTAACAACTTCCATATCCCCATTGATGTTCTCCATTTGATGAAACACTTTTATGATACCCATGAAGTTGGACTGGTGGAGGAAAGGAAACTCTGATCTCTTGACCTCTCTTGCTAGGAACTGAGTCTCTGAATCTTGGAGTTGGCAGGGATGAGATATGCTGGCAGACTGCCCCCCAAGTGAGATATACTTATCCTTTGACTGGGAGCCTCGGGGAGAGAGAGCTCCACTTTCCTGGCCATACCCACAGATGGGAGTTTCCACAGTCATGTTGAGATGGGAAGGGGGAGTGACAGAGAAGGTCATAGCTGAAGTGCAAGAGACTGTTTTTAACCAATATTTCATAGATTTTCTTGAATAGATGTGTTGTCACTTGCTATTGGCTTTCAGGACAATTTCCAGAAATTTGAAAAGGCTGTTTTAAAAAAAAATTTATACCAGTATGTTGATTCATTTTCTGTTTATTTTTTCTAACTAAAATATTACTTGCCTTACACTTGAAGGCAGACCAAATCTAAAAAGTGTACAATAGTTTGAGACCAAAAATTATCCAAGACAAATACTGTTGTAGGCCAGAGGATGGAACAGGGAATACCTGAAATATGGAGAGTATGGGGGGGATACCCTACTTTTTCTGTTTCCTCTGCTGGACCTGCTCCAAGGCAAGCTCCAGTCATAAAGCTGCATAGTTGTAGTGATGGTGCCTGATATGCGCCCACCCAACACTCTTAGCAACAAGCCTTACTATAACATAATATCAAAAATATTAGAGATAAAATTCAAAATTAGTTGACATGATGAATCAGGTAAATATAAAACTTTTAAGGAAAAGACAAGAGATGCCAAGACTGTGATGACCCAAATGTTAGAATTATCAAAGATTTTAAAAAGATATTATGATGGCTCATGATGGGTGAAAATTCTTGACATCAATGGGAAAGAGAACTTCTCAGAAAAGAAAGAGAAACTATTTTAAAAATGTAAATTTTGGTACTAAAAATACAAAAACTGAAATGAAAAATTCACCAAATGAGTCCAAATGCAGAATTGAGATTACAGAGAAAAGAGTCCATGATCATAAAAATTGATCAATAGAAATTACCTAATCTGAAAATTTGACAGAAAAAAGTAACAAATATGAATAGATTCTCAAGGACCTGTGGGACAATATCAAAAAGTCTAATATTCATGTCAGTGTGATGCCACAACAGAAGAAAGAGTTTGATGCAGAAAAAAAAAAATTTGAAGAAATAATAACAGCAAACTGCTTAAATTTGATGAAAGACAAATGTGTCCAGATTTAAGAAGCTCAGTTTATCCTAGACACATCATAATCAAACTCATCAAAACCAAAGATCAAGAATATCTTTATGGCAGTCAGAGAAAAAGGACACAATGATTTGAAAAAAAACAAAAACAAAAACAAAAACTGTATCTCACATAAGAAACCATGGAGGCCAGAAGGCAGTGGAGCAATATTATTAAAGAGGTTAAAAAAAGTCAACCTAGAAATCTGTATCAAGCAAAAATATCCTTGAAGAATGCAAACTCATTAAATACATTCCCAAGTGAAGGAAAACTCAGAGAATTCATCACCAAGCAGAAAAGGCCTAGTTTCTTTAAACACCAGAGTGCATCTACTTCCTCTGGTAAGAAACTCAGAAATTCCAACTTAGGGGAGATTGTCAGTTGCCCATTGGTCTATCCAGGTTTCCATACCAAGTGTCAGCATTCTGTTCTTTCCTGATAAATGCTTTAACTCTCATCTGAAAGAAAATTGGTGAGACTTTGAATTTGACTGCTGTGATTAAAAAATTTGCACAGTTAACTTTTCTTTGATGTTCAGCATTATCACTCTTGCAGCTCTGAGAAACAGGAGATTCTTGTAGGGCTGTCATGGAAGCCCTCATTCTCAGACTGTGACTAAAGCTATAAATTAATCTGTCTGAACTTGTAATTTTTCTTTTTCTAAGTGCTAAAGTGCACTCAACAGAATCCACTCCACAAGTCTTCATATCATTATTACTGACTATATAGTTAAATGCAGAAGGATCCTGAGCTCTCAAGGCATAGGCTCCTGTTGCTATTTCATCACAATTATCCAAAGGTGATAGACAGCTTGATTAAGTGACAATGCCATATGACCTGTTACTAGCTTTCCATAACCTAGGCAAGACATTTAACACTTCACTTAAGCTCAAGGAGAATACAAATGCCATCTTCAGGGACCTTTCTCAAGGGACTAGTATGACTAAAGGAAACAAGCAAGGGAAGTTCAATATAAAGAATTAGCAAACTATGATAAAGGAGCAATCATAAAATGCAAAGATAACTAGGCTGGAGGGGGGGAACTAAGGAAGGACAAACTTTAAGGGGAATCTCCACCCCAAAGCTGGAGTTCAGACATCATTGGAGAAGGGTGTAGCCCACTGCCCATAGCCGACTGGTGTTGCCTGGATCAGAGCTGTTTCACACTCTCAGAGCAATCAGAAAGTAACCATTTGTGACACAAGCACGCAGAGAGATGGCATGGCTGTGGGTGGGAGGGCTGGAGCCCCTGATCTTTGTGTCAGGAAAGCCGCAGGAGACAAAACTTTGGGTATGGAAGAGCCATGGCAAGTGGGCTGGGAATAGAGGGAGTTGAGCATTGGTGTGGACAGGAGGCCTGGAACATAAATGTATGCATTTGGAGAGCTGTGGGAGACAAATATTTGGAGGGCAGGTACTGAAGAGGGAATCAGGGTACCACTGAGGGCAGGAGGCCAGGAATATGTAGTATCTGCATTGGGAGGGCCATGGGATGGTGACATGGACCTGGGCTGGGACTATGAGGTTGTGTCCATTCTGGGCAAGTGGTTGGGGATATCCTCACATCTACATGGTTAACCAGGTGTGCAGCATCTGTAGTGAACAAGAGAATTGTCTTTATCCTTTAAGTTCTCTTTGTTGCTGTCTACTAAAGAGTGCATGTTTTGACATCTAAGTATTTCATTTTTTTTTTTGAGTGACTGTAAATGGTATAATACTTTAAGTTTCAGTTTCTACATGTCTATTTCTAATACATAGAAATACAATAGATTTTGGTATGCTGACTTTGTATTCTATGGCCTTGACAAATTTGTTTATTAGTTCTAGGAGTGACGATAATTCTTAAATTGCAATTGTTTGATAGAAGAATATGCTCATCTTTTAAAGTTTATGTTGATTATTAATGAATGGCCCTAAAGAAAGATGGTGTTAGTTTATACCCTCTTCAGCAGTGAATAAATGTTGCATCATTCTTTCACAGACAGCATTGTCTTCATTCTTTTCCACTTTTGGGAAGTTAACTTCAGTAGGAATAAGAAGTCTTTTAACACATATGATATAGTTATATGTGGACTTTACACTTTATCAACTGTCCAGTTCTGCTTTTTCTTCAGGGGCAATGATAACCACAATTGGTTTACAAATCTTTATAGCCCAAGTTTTATTCTTTTACACGTCATTGCAGCTATAAAATTACACCATAGGGCTTTTTAAAAATTTCAATTTTTTTTAATTGTATGAGTGGTATTATAATGTACCTATGCTCCTTAACTTTGCTTTTATCCTTATGGCAATATTTTTGTGAGCTATCTCCAAGGATGATTATAGATATAGTTCATCTGTTTTGTTAGTGTATAGCATTTTATTTTCAGAATTACTTTGTAAAATTATAACTGTTTGTTCTTTAAAAATATGAACCCCCTTACTCATGAACATGAAGGTTTTCCAACAATATCCTATGAAAAATAATGTTGCAATAAGTATCTATAAATCTATCTACCTAGCTATCTTTGATGCATATAGCATGTATCTAGTTGTACACAGAAGTGGAATTACTTGCATAAGAAGCATCTTTATTTCAGGTATAACTATTCTGTCCAAAGTTTTTAATAGCAGTTTGGGAATCTTCAATGTATGTTGATGCTGAACTCTCAAACCCAACAAATGTGAAAAAGAAAATTTGGGAGTTTTAATCTGAGTTACCAATTTCATTACCTAGTGTGCTGGTTTGTATATACATCCCCCAGAAAAAAAGCCATATTCTTTAATGCAGTTTTGTGGGGGCAGACCTATTAGTGTGGATTATATTGGAAATTCTTGGTTCAATATTTCCATGGAGGTGTGGCCACGCCCATTCAGCATGGACATTGATTAGTTTACTAGAGCACTATAAAAGTGCAGACAGAAGGAGCAAGCTTGTCACAGCCAAGAGGGACACTTTGAAGAATGCACAGGAGCTGAGAGAGCTAGCTGTAGCTGAGACAGACATTTTGATGATGACCACTGGAAGCTGATGCAGACATTTTGGAGAATGTCATTTTGAAATTCAACCTGGGAGCAAGCAGATGCCAGCCACGTGACTTCCCAGCTAACAGAGGTTTTCCGGACACCACTGGCCATCCTCTAGTGAAGGTACCTGATTGTTGATGCATTATCTTGGACCCTTTATAGCCTTAAGACTGTAACTGTGTAATCAAATAAACTCCCTTTTATAAAACCCAATCCATTTCTGGTGTTTTGCATTCCAGCAGCATTAGCAAACTGGAACACCTAGCAATATATATTATTTACTGAATAATGTTAAATTTAAACTACTGGTTGTGTTACTTTGTACTTTCATAAGAATGACTTGTCCATACAAAGTTTAAAAGACTAGAGAGAATAATTTAGAGGGGAAAGGATATATGTGTGTAACATTGCTAACATTATGATTAATTTTAGAGGAATCCAAGATGACTGATTAGGGGAAGGCTGGGATCAGTTATCTCCCAGGAAAACACTAAGAGTCAGGCAGAAAATGTCAGGAACAGTGGTTCTGGGTCTCTGGAGATCAGGGGGAGTGCTCGACAACACCCACAAAAGTGCAGGACAAAGGGACAGAGAAGCTGCAGTGAGAGACTGGGAGTAACCCCCTCAGCCCAAGCTCCGGGCAGCCACCGCCCACTCTCAGGGCAGAAAGCTTTGGGTTCCCTGGCAGGCAGCAGCTGCAGACTGAGAGAACACAGAGATCCACATCCTCCAGAACAGGGCTGGGCATGGTCTAGCCAGTACTGTTCCAGCTTTTAGCTGGTGAGTTTGGACTGCTGAGACCTGTGAGTTCAAACCACCCAGACTGGCACTTCTATGTCACTTTCTAGATCTGGCAGCTAAGAAGAGCTCACCTGCTGAGGGCTGAGGAAAATAAGTTGCTGGTGAGTGCCAACTGCTAGCAGGTGAGGAAAGTGCACCTCCAGGAACATGTAAAAGCTTTTGGACAAAGAGGGCAATGTGCTGGGAAGGATAGGAAAGTGCAACCTTGGGTAGTGGAATTAAAGCCTTTTTAGCATCTTTACTTGACTCATTCCCCAGGACCCCATGGAACTAGGGTGCACACCCTCCATGAGTGACTGGCCCAGCCTTGGTTGGGTAATAATGAAGAACTGACAAATCAAGTGTCAAAGAAGAACATTAACACAAAGTCAATCAACAAAATAATCTTTGACAAGAAACAGAATCTAACCTTCAGAGTAAAAACACCAAGTTAATCCAAGGCCCAGACATCAGCCAAAATTATGCCATACCATGAAACAGGAAGATATGGCCCAATCAAAGGAGCAAATCAAAACATCAGAGGAGATACAAAATCTGGAACAACAAATCAAAGTTGCTCAAACAAATCTCCTAAACTAACTCAAGGAGATGGCTAAAGAGATAAAGGATATTAAGAAGACACTGGTTGAGCATAAAGAAGAATTTGAAGGCATGCAAAGGGAAATAATAGGTCTTATGAGAATGAAAGGAAGAATTGATGAAATTAAAAATACAGTAGAGGCACAAAACTGCAGATTTAAAGAAGCAGAAAAGATCAGCAAGCTAGAAGACAGAACATCCAAATTTGAACAGACAAAATAACAGATAGAGAAAAGAAGAGGAAATATTGAGTGGGATCTCAGGGTAATATTAGATTAACAATGTGAAATGCACACACATCCATGTCAGGGGTGTTCCAGAGGAGAAAAGAAGGGAAAAGGGAACAGAAGGAAAATTTGAGGAAATAATAGCCCAAAATTCCCAACTTCTATGAATGACATAGATATCCATGTCCAAAAAGTGTGACATAATCCAAACTGAATAAATTTGAATAGACCTATTCCAAGACACATATGAAAATCAGAATATAAAACTCCAAAGATAAAGACAGAATTCTGAAAGCAGTAAGATAAGATTATTCATTACAGAATGATAAGGTAGAGGTATGGAATATTTGAGATACTGAAAGAGAAAAACTGCCAGCCACGAATTCTCTTTCCAGAAAACCTGTCCTTCAAAATGAGAAAGAGTTTAAAATATTGTTCCAATTTGCTAATGCTGCTATTGTGCAAAATACCAGAAATGGATTGGCTTTTATAAAGAGGGATGATTTGGTTACAAATTTACAGTCTGTAGGCCATGCACATATCCAAACAAAGGCATCAACAATAGGGTACCTTCACTGAAGAGCACCGATGGTGTCTGGAAAACCTCTGTTAGCTGGGAAGGCACGTGGCTGGTGTCTGCTTGCTCCTAGGTTGCATTTCAAAATGGCATTCTCCAAAATGTCTCTCTAAGCTGCAGCTGCTCTGAGTTCCCTCATTTATGAGCTTTTATAGGGCTCTAGTAAACTAATCAATACCCATGCTGAATGGGGCAGGGCCACACCTCCATGGTAATAATCTAATCAAAGGTATTACCCACAGTTGGGTGGGTCACATCTCCATGGAAACAGCCTAATCCAAATATTCCAACCTAATCAACAAATACTTCAGCCCCCACAAGACTGCATTAAAGAACATGGCATTTTGGGAGACATAATACATCCAAACTGGCACAGATAGTCACAGATAAGCAGAAGCTGGGAGAGTTGTTGACACAGACCCACCCTTCAGGAAATACTAAAGGGACTCCTGCAGGCTGAAAGGAAAGGACAGGTGAGAGAGACTTGGAGGAGAGTGCAGAAAAGAAGAGTATAAGTAAAGTTAACTAAATGGATAAAAGGAAACAAAAATAAGATATGACATATAAAAGCCAGAGAATAAAATGATTCTAGTAAGCACCACCATTATAATGGGAACACAAAAAAATAGAGAAAATAAACAAAATCAAAACTTGTTTGTTTGAGAAGATCAACAAAACTGGCAAGTCCTTAGCTGGACAGACAAGAAAAAAAAGAGAGAAGATGCAAATAAGCACAATCAGAAATGAGAAGAGGGACATTACTACTGACCCCACAGAAATAAAGAAAATATCATAAGAGGATACTTTGAACAACTGTACACCAACAAACTAGATAACTTAGATGAAATGGACAATTTTCTAGAAACACACTAACAACCTACAATGACTCCAAAAGAAATAAAAGACCTCAGCAAACGAATAACAAGAGATGGAGACAGTCATCAACCCCCCCCCAACAATGAGAATCCTAGGATCAAGTGGCTTTAAAAGTGAATTCTTCAAGTCATTCCAAAATAATTAATACCAATCCTCCTCAAACTCTTTCCAAAAAGTGAAGTGGAGGGAACATCACCCTAATACCAAAGTCAGATAAAGAAACTACAAGAAAAGAAAATTATAGGCCAATCTCTCTAATGAATATCGATGCAAACATTCTCAAAAAAACATGTGAATTGAATCCAACTGCACATTAAAAGAATTATATACCATGATCAAGTGAGTTTTATCCCAGGTATTCAAGGCTGGTTCAACACAAGAAAATTAATTAATGTAATATACCTCTCTAACAAATCAAAGAAACCTATGATCATCTCAATTGATGCAGAAAAGGCATATGACAAAATCCAGCATCTTTTCTTGATAAAATCAATTTAAAAGATAGGAATAGATGGAAAATTTCTCAACATGATAAAGGGCACATATGAGATGAATTCAATGGTGAGACTGAAAACTTTCCCTTTCAGTCTGGGATGAAGAAAAGGGTGCCCACATACACCACTGTTATTCATCATAGTGTTAGAAATTCTAGGTAGAGGAATTAAGCAAGAAAAAGAAATAAAAGGCATCCAAATATGAAAGGAAGAAGCAAAACTTTCACTATTTGCAGATGACATGATCCTATACCTAGAAAGTCCTGAAAAAAACTACAACAAAACTACTAGAGCTAATAAACAAGGTAAGTAAAGTGGTGGAATACAGCATCAACACACAAAAATCAGTAGTGTTTCTATGCACTAGTAATGAGCAATCTGAGAGGAATCAGGAAAAAAAATCCATTTACAATAGCAACAAAAAGAATCAAATATCCAGGAATATACTTAACAAAGGATGTCAAGATGTATATTCAGAAAACTACAAAAGATGTTAATTCTACCCAAATTGATTCAGAGATTCAATACAATCCCAGTCAAAATTCCAAAGGCCTACTTTGCAAAATCAGAAAAGCTAATTATCATATTTATTTGGAAGGGTAAGGGGCCCCAAATAGCCAAAAACTTCTTGGAAGAAAAAGAAGTTGGAGGCAGGACAGTCACTTCCTGACTTCAAGGCATATTACAAATTTACCATGGTAAAAACAGCATATTGTTGTGATAAAGATAGTTTTATTGACCAAAGGAATTGAACTGAAATTTTAGAAATAGACCCTTACATCTATGGTTAATAGATTTTTGACAATGCTGCCAAGTCCACCCAACTGGAACACAGCAGTCTTTTCAACAAATGGTGGCGGGAGAACTGGATATCCATAAGGAAAAGAATGAAAGAGGATCCCTATGTCACACCTTATACAAAAATTAACTCTGAATCAAAGACCTAAATATAAGAACAAGTACCATAAAACTCCTAGAAGAAAATGTAGGGAAGCATCTTCAATATCTTGTGTAGGTGGTGGTTTCTTAGACCTTACAACCAAAGCACGAATAATGAAAGAAAAAATAGATAACTGGGACCTCCTCAAAACTGAATACTTTTGTGATTCAAAGGACTTTTTCAAGAGGGTGAAAATGCAGGATACTCAATGGGAGAAAATATTTGGAAACCACACATATGATAAGTTTTAATATCCAGGTTATATAAAGAGAACTTACAACTCAATGATAAAAAGACAACCCAATTAAAAAATAGACAAAAGACTCAAATAGACATTTTTCCAAAGAAGATATACAAATGGGTAAACAGCACAAGAAAAGATGTTCAACATCACTAGCTATTTGGAAAATGCAACTCTAAACTACAGTTAGATATCATTTCACACATTCTAGAATGGCTACCAAAAAACTACAAGTGTTGGAGAGGATGTAGAGAAATAGGAATGTTTATTCACTGTTGGTGGGAATGTAGAATGGAATAGCTGCTGTGAAGGCAGTTTGACAGTTCCTCAGGATGCTAAATATGGAACTGCCATATCATCAGGCAATTGAGCTTCTAGATACATATTCAGAAGAACCCAAGGCAGGGCTGCAAATAGAACTTTTCCCACTGATATTCATAGTGGCATTATTCACAACTGCCAAAAGATGGAAACATCCAGGCATCTGTTAACCAGTGAATGGATAAACATAATGTGGTATATATACAGTGGAATATTATCCAACTGCAAGAAGAAATGAAGTCTTGATGCATGTGTCAACATGGATGAACATCAAGGACATTATGTTGAGTGAAACAAGCCAGACACAAAAGGACAAATATTGTATGATTTCACTAATATGAGCTTAATATAACTAGTAAACTCATGGTCTTAATATCTAGAGCATAGGTCAATGAAAGAATGAGCGTAGAAAATGGGGAGCTGATGCTTAATTTGTAATAAGATTGTAAATGTTTGGAAATGGATAGATGTGATTGTAGTACATTATAGTGAGTGTAATTAACAGCAATTGTATGTGGGTACAATTGTGGTTGAAAGGGAATGTTTAGGATCATGTCTGTCACTAAAAGGAAAATCAAGGATGAAACATCAGAGTGTATAACACAGTGAACCCTCTTGAGGGTGAAAATGTTCTAGAATTGTTTGTGGTGATGAAGGCACAACTCTGTGAATATACTAGAAGACATTGATTATACACTTTAGATGGATTTTATGGTATGTGAATTTCTCAATAAAATTGCTTTAAAAAGATTAGTTTTAATGAACCTTTATTACTGAATCAAGGATCGGGTTAATTAACTTAGACTTGATTAATTTTGATTACTGAGTCAAAACACTGTATTGTTTTTAATTGACACTGCTTGAGAAATAATGAATCTTTACCTTGAATGAATTCTCTCTGAATATTTCTAATGAAGTTAAATATATAGAAGATAAAGAAATAATGAAAAACAGTTTCTACGTATGAATATATGTGTGGATATGAGTGAATTAATTTGCTTGGAACAGCTTAATAAACATTTGTTGATCAAATGAAAGTTAGACAAATAAGTATTCTGTGTATATAGTGCCAATCCAAATAGATTTTGATTTCGTCATTAAATATTTAGGTAGCACTCTTAAGCACATGGGTTTAAGAGCTCTGAGAAGATCTTGTTTAAATAATAATCATCCAACAGGTTATCCTTAGCCAGTCAGTGTGTTGGGCAGAATAACAGCTTCCAATAGCCCTCACCGTTTATATACCCCCTCTGCTTTGAGAGTTGGTAGAAGTGGTGAATATGTGAATTATGTCATATTATATAGCAGAAGGAAGATTATCCTGGTGAGCCTATATTAATCAGGGTATTTTCCTGCTGCCAATAGAAGAGAGAGCCAGAGAGGTTTGAAGAATGAGTAGGATTCAACATGCCGTTGTTGGTTTTGAAGATGCAGGGGCAATGTCAAAAGAAATACAGGTTGCCTCTAGGAGCAGAAAGTGACTCCCAGCCTACAGTCAGTAAGGAAACAGGACTTCAGTCCCACAACCACTCAGAAACAAGTTGTGTCCACAACCAGAATGGACTTAGAGCAGATTTTTCCCCAGAGCCTGAAGTTGCGAGCCCAACACCTTGACTTCATCCTTGTGAAACCCTAAGCAGAGAGCCCAGTTGAGCCCACTGGACTTCTGACATATAGAAGTGTAAGGTAAAAACTGGGTATTGTTTCCAGTCATTAAGTTTTTGGTAATTTGTTATACAGCAATAGAAAACTAAGTTAAGTAATTTTGAAGACCATTTAAGTACTTTATTTGCTAATACTGTAAAGTGAAAAAACCAAGATGGTTTAAGAACATCTTTGACTTAACAGATTTTGAAGTCTAGTAGAAAAGGAGAAATATAAAAGGTTAAAAATGGTACTGAGAAGGTCCAATTATAGAGTTATGCAAATTATTTTGAGTACAGCAGCTCTTCACTCACCATCATCCCAAACTGGTTGGCCCATACAGAGCTATTCACCACAGGTGGCTAAACTTAAATGTGAATTTTAATACAAATATGTTGTGGGTCACATTTTCCATGTTTCATATGTTCAATAACCACTGTGGCTAGAGCCTACCATGTTGGACAGAACAGAGATCATTTTCTTCAACACAGAAAGCTCTATAAAAGGGGACTGGTCTAGAATCACAGGTGGTTCTTGGAAAGAATTAAACTTGAACTGGGCCTTGAAAGATAAATAATTCCTGATGCAAGGGGGCTCTCTATTTACAAACATTGCCTGCAAGGTTTGCAGGGATTGGTTCTTAGTTTCTCTATAACATATGAATGGACCTTTTATTTTTCAAATGCAACTATCATTGCCAAATGTAATAATCCCCCTACTTGCCACTAAATAAGAGATAATCTTTCTTCCAAAAGGATTCTTATTACAACATAAGCATGGCCTGTGTTGGGTGGAAGTACACTCCCAGCTGCAGCCTGATAGATCTTCCAGCTCTTTCCAAGCACCATCTTTCTGCACAGAGGGTAGTGGTCTCCCCTGAGTGCTTGAAGTAAAGCCAAACAGATAAATTGGACTTTGTTCTGCTGGTAAAGCAATATTTCTATCTATGGACTTCCCTGTAATCCCACTCACTTTCTTTGAGGTGGCCATTTCCTTCATTTGCCAGGGCTCCTATGACAAATATCACGTGATGGGTTGGCTTAAAGAACAGGATTTTATTGTCTTGTGGCTTTGGAGGCTAGAAGTCCAACACCGAGATCTTGGCAGGACTAGATCACTGCAACACTACAGACTTGGGAAACAGCCTCTATCACACGAAGGTCTGTCTCTTTGGTCACCTCCTGTGGCTTTTTTTTGACTTCCGGCTTCTACCGACCACTGTGCCCAGATTTCCTTTGCTTATAAGGATTTCTGTCATATGGATTAAGGCCCACCCAAACACAACTGTCCACATCTGAACAGGATCTTCAACGGCCTTGTTCACAAATGGGTTCACACCCACAGGACCAGGGGTACAGACTTGAACAAGTCATTTGTGGGGGACACTGTCCAATCCCCAACAGTCAATTTGTGGTTTTGGGCAATAGAGAGCTGGTGCTCAAAGTAGGCCCTGATCTTCATTGATCATCCTGGAGGGAAAGAAGAGATTTGGAGGTCAGTGACCTCACTGCATTCCAAGAAGTAGCCGCCATCATGGCTCAGGGTGCATCAGAGTGGACAGAAAGTGAACGATCATGAAAGTTACTTGTTCCACCCAAATAACAGGGAAGAAGCATGGGAAATCTAGGGTCACAATACCTTTAAAGGGACTGGTAGAATTATTTTCCCTCCTCCTCATTCTTGTTTTCATGACCACTTCTGATATTCACAGAGAACTTGCAAGTCCCAAGCATTGTGGCAAGCTCTTTACATACAAGTTGTTTCGTATTATTCAATTATCCTGTGTCTTTGCTTCTATTATTATTTTCAATTTATAAATAAGGAAACCAAGATACTGACAGTTTAAATAACTTGCCAAAACACACAGTTTATTCTGCTGGGGTGTCTTCGCTTTTTCTCTTGATGGTTTGAAAAACATGTTCTTAAATCTAATCCATTCCTGTGGGTGTGAACCCATTGCAAGTAGGACCTTTTGATGAGGTTACATCAGTTAAGTTGTGGCCCATCTCAATCACGATGCGTCTTAAACCTATTAGGAAGTCCTTTATAAGTGGAATGAAATTCAAACACACACACAGAGAAAGCCATGGAAGCAAAGAGCTGAAACCAATGAGACCTGAAAGAGAATGGCGGTGTCAGGAGAGGCCACCATATGCGTTGCCATGTGACAATCTAAAGACCAAAGATCACGGCAGCCAGCCCAGAATGCCACAGCCTTTGGGGAGAAATCATCACTTGATGTCTTGATTTGGACTTTCTTTTAGCCTCAAAACTCTAATCTAATAAATTCCTATTGTTTAAGCTGGCCCGTTGTCTGGTATTTGCTTAAGCAGCTAATAAAAACTAAAGCAGTCTCTTTGACTCTGAACCGGGGGTGCAGCTCTTACAATGACATCCAAGGTCAAAAGGGAAGGTGAATGTTCCATCCTAGGTTTCAGAGGGTAATTTCCAATGCTGGGTAAGTTGTGGGGAAGGGGGGAAGGGGGACTTGTGTATCTGTTTAGCTGGACAATACAGTTTAAATATTTTAAACATACCTTATTTGTAGTTGTATAAAAGGGAAGAGAACAGATGACTTAGCATGAGTAAATCACCAGTGCAAGCAATAGCATACAGGCTGTGTGTATGTGTTACTTAAAAGAGTTAGTGTTGCTGAACATTGAAGCAGACAGGGAAAATCATAAAGATCTTGACTTATGTTAAGCAGCATCGATAGAATTTTATAACCATTGACATTTTGTATACAGGGAAGGGAGAGTCAGATTTGCCTGTTTTGGCTATGCCATAAATTTTACCCTGCATGATAAAACTTAAAGTCTTAGCATTTTGGTTTAAATAAATATAAATATCTCACTGAAGGGAAAGTAAACACATGTTGCAATTAGTTACTTAGGTTCCCAAATATGAGTTTTAAATGGGCTTCTATGAATGGGCTTCAAGGGATCCAGGACTTACCTGAACTTGTTTACAATATTTGTTTGTGCAAGCATGTTTCTGTAAAGTGAGTGAATTGATTTGATGGAATCCTCAAAAGGATCTATGACTTCAAAATATTTTTTCAAAAAACACTGTTTACATCACAGAAATGTAGAGCAGATTGTGCTAAGTGAGAAGAGTCAAACAGTATCAGGACTTTGTGAATTTGCTTAAAGTACAAGTGACAGTAAGATTAGGATTTCAGGGCCTAGGAAAAACTTATGCTTTAAAAATCGTCTATATTGTAGCATATGTGTGTTGAATGTTTGTGTTTGTGATTTATGTTTGTTTATTAAATATTTCCTTTATTGCATCAATTGCATATTAAATGTGTTTTTTTCCTATCATGCATCTTGGAATTGTAGCTAAAATAGCTCCAATTCATCTTTACCCTCTCTGTCTGATGATTAGTAGAAAGTTCTAAGTTCCTAAGGTCAGAAAAAATGACACTTTTTCTCTTTGTAGGGCAATGTATTGGTTTTTAAGTTTTCCCGTTTAAATGACTGACTCAAGAAAAATAATGGACTCGGCACCACCAAGTAATGGAATATGTTTTCTCACATAGTAACCAGATGAGTTTATCAAATGTGACATTTCCCAAAGTGCTAAATTCAACTATGTGAGCATAAAACTTGTGGCTTGGCTTTCAATGGATGGTCTCTGACCTCACTACTTTCTCACACTGAAGACGGAATGTAAAACAAAACAAAACAAAACAAAACAAATGGTCAAATGACCAGAATTCTCTTTACTAGTGAAAAAAAAATATATAAGAAAGATTATGGAGCCTCTGACTGCATGATGGAGGTCAGGCACAGCATTCTGAGTAGACTTTCAATGGGAAAAAATTTCCCACTGGGTATGTTGCTATAAAACTTATTGTTAAGCTCTGATTTTATATTATTGCACCAACAATTCATGTTATCCTATTTCTTTTAATAAAGTGATGACTTATTACATGGTTCAGTAAGTAGTTATGTGAAATATGTAGCAAGTGTATGTAGAATAAAATTAAGCCTAAAATCATCTCGTTCAAAATAAAACTTTTCATGAGGAAAAGGAGCTATTTATTTTAGATGTTGTTTATTCAGATATCAGTGGCTGTGGGGGCTTGTTCTTGTTTTCAAATAGTATAATCCTTTTTTGTATAATATACAATAGTATAACCCTTCTTTGTGAATATGATTGAAAAGCAGATAATTTGCTCTTTTTCTGGAGGAATTCTACATGAACTCTTCTAATTCTTGACAAAAACTTTTCTTTCCAACACTCAGTAAATTTGTATGGCAAGATTTACCCTGCTGGAGGAAAGTGAGGAGACCCTGAATTCTTTCCTTTGTCAGTCAGCACAATCAGAGCCTTTCTGTAGGAATGTGGAAGTACCACTGTGATCTGCTTGTAGGAAAAGATTCCCCAAAGACCTGTGCAAACTCACTGGTTCCTTGTTCTAAACACTCCAAGGGCAGTGCTGGGTGTCAACATGAGTGTGGTTGAGCCTGGAGACCTCAGTGGACCCACGATGCTGTCATGGTTGACATGCTTTGGAAGTGCTGACCAAGATCAAACTAAACTGCTAGCAAGGAGCAAAAATTTTGCCATCCAAAGATTTATTTATTTTTTATGGAAAGTTCACAAGATCAATTTTTACTTGAGGAACTTTGATGTCTCCCATCAGAAAATTATGATGGTGTATACATTAATGTTGATGTAAAAATATAACTTCAGGAAGAAAAGAATCTGGCTACTTAGTGTAATTTCACCCATGGTTACACTGTTGCACGAAACATCTTTCTTCTCATCCAAAGAAGTTACTTTGGAATCAGCAACTGCATGCTATTTTCTATGAATTTAATTTCTAATCTGATAAAACTATGATAGGAAGAATGCCAGAAGGAGAAAATAGTAGTTTATCCTATTCCTATTTCATATATATATATATATATTTAAATTAAACTGTTGAGTGTTAATCTGACTAAAAATATTATCATTAAATGACATGGAAGGAAGAAAGAATTCAGAGCAATGCTTCTTTTCTAGAATTAAGTGTAGATGGTTCAGACTGTATTAGTTATATTGGTAGCTACCTATCTGATTATGGAAATCTGGCCATCTTAGATTATCCTCAAAGTTATCTGCTTTAATCATGGCAAAAGCCTCTGAAATCCCAGTTACTTTCATTTATCTTTGTAATGTTGAATTTTTCTGAATCATATCCAGTAACTGGTGGATAATAGTTCCAACTTTATAGAGGACTCAAGTTCCTTTCCAGTAAGCTGTTATCTGTCTTCTATGAGCCATCTATGGGGATTCCCACTGAATTCCACTTTCTGGTATAAAAGTGATCTTCTCTCTATTTATTTTACAAACAGTGTTGGTTGATACATCTAAGGTGGAGTAAACAGGAGCCGATCGTGCACACGAACTCGGTCTATTCTCAAGATGCTCTCTGGCTCCTGTGTTGGTAGGATAATGTTGACCTTTCAGATGATAGACCTCTTAATCAGGAGACTAGGGCTTGAATTCTGGCTTGAGAATTCGTTAGGTAGCTGAAATTGAACCGGTTCAAATCATTGAATCTTCTTTTACTCATCTGACAAAAATAAATGAGGATAATAAATCCCAACTTATGGAATTGACATGAAGACTGAAACAGAAAATCTGTCTTAAGCATTCAGAACAATTACCAGCATATTATTAATTTCCCAATCTGTAATTACCATGATTGTTGTTATTGTTTTCACCACCACCATCACCTATCTCATTTCAGCCTTCTACATTAACACATTAGTATGATGTTCAAAATAATTAAATTTATTGAACATTACATAAAATCATAGGTATAAAACTCAATAAAAAATATAGTTGAACCTGACTTGTAAGTAAAATGGATACAAGAACGGAAATTTTCTACCTAGATATTATAAATACAATAGTTTTATGAATACAGAAAATGAAAATTTTTAATATAGATAATAGTTGGTGAAGGTAATGCTGAAAGCTCATAAATACTAGTAATGATAAGTTTCTAGATACATGATGTGATGATTAGGTTCATGCGTCAACTCGGCCAGGTGATGGTACCCAGCTGTCTGGTCAAGCAAGCACTGGCCTAACCATTGCTGCGAGGACATTTGTGGCTGGTTAATAAACCAACAGGCTGGTTTACTAAATCATCAGTCAATTGGCTGCAGCTGTGACTGATGACTCATTGAAGGGTGTGTCTGCCACAATGCAGTTGGCTGGATTTAATCTAGTCAATCAGTTGAAGACTTCTAAGCAAGACAGATAGAGGACCTTCACTTCTTTGGCTGCCCAACGAAGCGTTTCCTGAGGAGTTTGTCAAAGTTACCAGTTCATTTCCTGAGGAGTTCATTGAACATCTTCATTGGAGTTGCCAGTTTCCTGACTGCCCTACGGAATTTGGACTCATGCATACCCACAGTAGCATGAGACACTTTATAAATCTTATATTCATGGATATCTCTCATTGATTCTGTTTCTCTAGAGAACCCTAACTAATACACATGATTAACATACAAAAAAAGAGCCTTCTTATAAATGAAAAAATTTTAAAAATGCAATAGAAAACTAAATCACAATAGAAAAAAAATGTTATAGAACTATACAAATGCTATCTTAAAAATACTATAGAAATAAAAATTTTGATTTATACAGAAAAACAATCTGAATTTTTCTATAATTTATAAAAGACCCAATATTTTCTGAGGCCTACATAAATTGAGTAATATTCCACTTGGTTGCCAAAAATTTATATTACACAGAAGTCATTTTTCTCCAGATTAATCTATTAACTGAGCCAAGTCCAATAAAAATATATAAGGAGTTTTGGAAAGAATTTGACAAGGTGATGATAAAGTGAATATGAAAGAGCAAAATGCTAAGTTTAGCCAAAATATTTTTGGGGGGAAGAAATTGCCAGAATGTTCATTCAGAAATTCAGGCTCATTCTAAGGCTGTAATAATTAATACAGCATGGTATTAGCATAATGTTGAAGATATGTGAACCAAAGGAACTTAATTAAGGGTAAAGAGACCAGCTCAAATATGGAAAAGATATTTATTCATCAAATATTAATTGAGCATCTGTTAAGTGTCGGGCACTATAACACTCCTCTAGGCACTGACGATTTAGAAATAAAGAAACAAAATCAAAATCTTTGCTTTTACAGAGTTTAATTTCTTCCATGCTAAATAGATAATAGAGAGGCGGGTATAGTAACATAATTTCTTATAAAGGACTAATGTGAAAATGGTTCTGGAATCAATTACTCATTATCCATAGAGAAAATGTTTGACAAAACTATCATATCCTACATCCTGGGTGGCGAACCACATACATATTGAATTTCTATTACTAGGGAAAGAGGTTGGAAGACAAAATATGCATAGTATAGGTTTGCTCAGTTGGTGGTTGTTCAAAATGTATTTTCCAACAAGATGTGCTCAGGAAGGAAACAGCATGTTTGCAAGTAGAAATGAAAGGAAACAGTGAGAGTCTAGTAATTTGCAGTCTTAGAGAGTTGGAAAGCCTGACTACTTCTAGTTTCCAAAAAGAAAGAAATGGATTTTATAAAGGTGTTATGTGACAATGGTGTAGCTAAACTCAGTTGAATAAAGGAACTCAGGCAAATGATAAAATAAGGGTGGAGTGTTTCAGTCAGTTTAAGATATTTAACAGGTTGTTCAGTTCACAGAAAGGAGCAGGAATGGAAAGCAAATAAATGAATCTGGCACAGGATCATGTAGTTTGGCTGACTACTGACGAATGAACTAGTCCAGAAGTAAATACAGCAGAGGCCTACTCAGGATTTCAGAGAGTTGTACAAAGAATCTCCCTACTTGGAGCCCCCTACCTTTCCTCAAAAGTAAACACCTTCCGTAGAGATTTTAAGCTACTTTGAGGCTTTGAGCCACTTTCAGGCTCCTGTTGAACAAGCAGGAGGTGGCCTACAAAGGTGGTGTTCCCTGTGTGGCCCAGGAGAAAAATAGGATACAAACTTCCCAAGGCTGGAGCTGGGGCCATGGATGGGGAAGATCCCAGAGAGGTGACTTGGAGCATATCAAAGAATTGTCCTCTCCTCAAGTGCAGGAGGACTTCCCATTAACTGTCCCACAGGATTCAAGCAAGGCCATGGACCAATCCCTCCCCCATCCTCTGAATTGGATTGTACGTTGTGGTCACTCTATCCTTTCTCACTGCATATTAGGTGTTAGGAGGGGCATGGGTGGACAGATAACCTCTGCAAAGTCACATGTGACATCATGAAGTAGACAGGCATCAATTGGAGCTCTCAAATTGCTTGTGCATGATGTCCTTTGGGAAGGTGTGATGGTGGCCATTCTGTAGGAAGTAGAGTGAAATGGATAGTTGGTAGTCAGAAAGGTGATGGAAATAGCCAGTTTTTACCAGTATCCAGTTTTCTGAGCCTCGGGCACAGAGCTTGAATGTGTTTCACAGACCTCTTGCCTCCAACATACACACTCACCCTGACACTGCATAGAACCATGTAACTATCTTCTGGCCAATGGAATATGGGTAGAGCTGGGAATACAGCTTCCAGGCTTGGCCATGAAATATTCCACAAAACATGCCACATATTCTTTCTTCCCCTTTCCCACCTCTCACTATTGATGCAGCTGGAATTGCTAAGCACCTGGGACCTAGACGATGGCAAATGACTCAAAGCATCAAGGCCATTTACCTGAACCACTCATGTTGAAGATGGGAGCCTGGGAAGCACAGCCAGCCCAAAGCATCTTGCAGGACTGTCTGAAAGAGAGAAATACCTTTTTTTATGGTGTCATCACTGAAATTAAGGTTGTCACTGTAGCTAGCACCCAGCATAACATGGTCTTAGCATTTACATTATGAAACTTGTTAATGAGCATATGTTTCTATTGCATCTTATTTTTTCTATTTGTCTCTCTGTTAGAGATATGTATCAAGAAAAAAATGTGAAACCAGGTAGCTTTTACTTCATCTCCCTTTCTCATTCCTTTAAACTATAATGGCACTTCTTTGAATTAATACTGACATCATGTTGAATTTTATATCCTACCTTCCAACTAAGTCTAAATTGTATTTGGACATTGTCAGTCCAGTAATTGTTCTCTACTAAATTGATTCTAATTGTTTTCTATAGGTGCATATAATATACACATATCACACATGATCTTATGTTACATATTAATGTGTATTTTTATTTGTGCATTTTAAAAATTTAGTTCAAAATATGCAAATTTAATTTCCTTAGGAAATTATTGAAATAAAATTTAAAAATTAAGAATATGCAATGTCAAGTAAGTTAATTGACTGGAAAGCTATTTGAGAGTCAGCATCAACACAACAGGGGTCTTTATATGGTAGCTTTATTTAAACAGCCAAAATTTGTGTATGCACTTTCAGTTACCTATGCACTTTACATAAACTTTTCCGATCATACTGAAATTTTGTTTTTACTAGCCAAATTCAATTTGCTTTATGGCCAAGAAAATGTAAAACAAAACAAAATAATAGCATCTCTGGCAGTTACCTGTCTGGATATTCATTTCCAAATCCATCTGCTTATTCATAATTCTTCAAAAATTACTGGACTTATCTAATCTGATATAGGTTTGTAAGTGAGTTCAGATTATCCTGAAATACAAGCATAACAAACCAACGATTGTGGGTCATGATTTTGTTCAACATTTTAATATGACTGAACTTTTCTACAAAATGAAGATTTGACAATTATGTGATCAATGATATTATTCTGAACAAGCAACACAAGTTGGGAACACAAGCTAGAATAAAGTATGACATGGGGATTGCATGGCTATTTGCTACGTGGATACAGGTGAGTCTACGTTCTTATCACTCCTTTCCAATAGACTAAATGCATGCACACTAGCCTTCAAGACATCTACTGTATGATTACCTTATAATATTCATGACAGACAAGTCTTTGATGATGTGGAAGAAATCTTACAAGAATTCAGAACAAGTTGAACATGGGGTTCTGCTTTGAAATAGATAGGAATTAAATGGAGAGAACTTATGGACAAAGGAGAATGGAAAAAAAGCTGCAGCTTATTTTTCTTTGGGCTTTAACGGAATCATAAACTGAAGCTGGGAAGAAGACAGCAAAAGAATGTGGCAGGGGTGAATAAAGGGAAACAATCAAACAAACTATTAAAAGCTCATTACACTGTGATGGAAAGACCAATAAAGGACAGAGGTGTGGCCAGGTGTGGAGTGTTCATGATGGAGATTTGAAAGTTCTTTTGGCTACCTTTATAATCAATTTGGACAAAAAAATGTATTGCTGCAGGTGCTAAAACTCAAGGTCGGGGAAACAAATGCAATCTTTCATCATAAGCCCACTTTTTCTCATATTCAGGGATCTTAAGAGTGGCTCATTTGACAAGATAAAAATAGGACTTTCAGATTTATTGCAGCAGAACCTCTGGAACAGCCTAGACAAGTTCTTCTAAGTTCCTTCTCCACCTCAGGTGTTCAATGCCACCAGCCACAGGTGAGAGCAGCTGCTCCAGAATTGCAGTCTCTGCTTCCTGTTTTCCAAGTCCAACTTACTGTAAGTAGCAGGATATTGGTTTGTTCCATGGCTAATAGTGGCCCACATGACAAGACTCTGTCCAACACAACCCACAGCCACCCCTGATCTCCCCATGGTGAAAGGTTTTGAGGTAGCTTGGACCTCAGAAATTGCTTTACCAGGAGATGAAACAATCTTAACAGGATCTTTTTTTTTTTTTTTTTTTTTTAATGCATCTCCTGTTTCTTTATCTCTAGTATGATTCTCTGACAAACTGTCCTCTCTTGGTAATAAAATATAGCTTAGAGCAGCTGCAGAGGTGATAACTTCTTGGCCACAGTCCAGTAGAAAATGAAACCTCTACCTTCCAACTGTCAAGTGAAACATTTATTGTCTTGAAAAGGGTCAAGAGCCCATCCTTGGAGCAGTGTCCATCTGCCTTGGGAATAGCATCTGCTTCAACATACGGGCCACACTCCCACAGTACACAGGCTGAAATGGAAAGCCAAGTTGTATGCCAAAGGAACTCAAGGGGCCAAATCAGTATCAGCTGGCAGGTTCATGTCTGTGTTGTGCATATTTAAACAGAAGTCCTAAAACTGTAAGCCCTTGGGAATAGGAAATAAGGTCTGAGAAAACATGCAATGGAAAATAGTGATAAAAATGATGGGGGGAAGGAGTTACAAATGGGTTACAGATTTTACACATGCATAATTGGTATACTTGAAAAAGAATATAAGAAAGAACAGAAAATAAATATTCAAAAATGTTAAATCTTAGTTTCTGAAATAAGACTTCATTAAAATTGCATGTCATGATTCAAAACTCATTGACACAAACTATTACCACCAAAAAAAATCTGGTAAAGTCTATTAGACTTCAAAATAAAGACTGTCCTATAGGGGCACAGAAATAAAAAACTAAAAGGAAAGAAATCATCTATAAGGATAAAAATCAAGCTGTTTCAAGTCAGAACATATGCAAAATGGCTAGCGATTTTTGAGGGAACGTGTAACACAATGACTTTAAAGTAGACAAATTAACATTTAAGCATAGTGGTTGGAAATATTCTCAGACACGAAGAACATTATACTCAAGAGCACGTCTTGAAAAATTTACCTTTTGCAAGACTCAGCCAACAATCTACAATACCTTTTTTTTTTTTTAATTCAAGGCATAACAAAGCTTCTCTCTGAGTGGCCGGTAAGCTAAGAAATGGGATGCAAATGTTATACCCAATGATGGTTAATGATGAGTAGAAGTACATATATTGTCTTCCTTTTTCTTTGGTTTGCTACATTCCACTATAATTTTTCAAATACAAATTTCTTTTCATTTAACCTCTTTAAGGTATTGGACTTTCTGGGTCTTAAGTTTAGTGCCATTCGATAATTCTGGAAAATTTACAGCCACTAAAAGTTCAAATATTGCCCTTTGCACATTTACTATTTTCTTGAATTCCTGGAACTCGAGTTAAATGTGCTAGATTTGCTTGCTTTATTCTGCATGAAGGTTTTGCTCTTTTTCATGGGGTTTGTGGTTGCCCAGCAGCGGGCAGGCTCAGCCCAACCACCCACCCCAAACTGGTTCAGATGTCAAGCCTGATGATGTAACACACACGCCAAGCAAGTATGAAAAGAATAATTATTCACGTCATGAAGCTTTCTGTAGAGAGTGGAGCAGCTCCAAAGCTTGCCCCAAAAAAGGCTTGTGTGAAGGGAAATGTGAGTAGCTCTGGTTTTTATTGTGGTTGGAGGCAGAGATGAGGTGAGGGTCCCCAACTACAGTTTGATCTGCATTGTTTGAAGTTCTCCTCCAGGGCCAAAGAAGAGGGAGCCTGGCTTTTCCTATCAGCTTGCCCAGCTGTGGGGCAAAAGAGAAACAGGGAGGAGTGGGACTTGACAGCTGCCAGCAGTCAAACATAAGAAATAGGATCAGATCCTTATATCAGGTTTTCTTTCTATTTGTCCCCACTGTGCTAGATAAATGCTTTTGGTCTGTCTTCCAGCCTAGTGATTTCCACTTCAGCAGAGTCAAATTTGGTATTTACTCATTTGCAATTCATTCTAATTTAAAACGTATTTTCCAAAATGTTCAGTGCTTTCCTTCGGGGGGTTGTCCCAAGTATCTCGTCCACAACACTTTCAGATGTGAAAGGCTGTGTGACAGCTTTTCTATGAGCCTGTGAGCTCCCACTTAAGAAAAGGCTTGTAGTTGCCCCGCTTTGCCTGTGATTGTGATGCAAAGTACTCCTAATTCTGGGACATTTGGAAACAAGCCCAGTTGACTAACAGACTTAAATCCATATTTGTAATACGTCTTCACAGTTATGGAGGTGATGCTTTTCCCTTTGTCTGATTTCTTTGTCTTTCTCCATATATTCAGGACCCAGGTAGGTAAAGAGGGACTATTTATTGAGCCCTTTATCCCTCAAATTTTATGTGTGGTTTGGTTATGCTAAGTCACAGAAAAATACTGCCATTTGGAAACAAAATGCACAGGATGGAAGTTCAGTTCAACCAGAGTTGTAATCCTTGCTGAAGATGCACTACGAGGCCATTTAGAATTATTTTTCTTATCAATTTCCCAGTTAGTAGACTAACTGCACTAAAAAAAAAAAATTTGTTTGAATGTCTCAAAATAAAGCAGAAAATTTAAAGTAATTGGTAATGGAAAGAACCTGGAAAAGGTGAATTAACTGATTGCATTTATTCACTGGTGGATTGATTTAAACAGAATGTCAACTGGCAAAATTTCAATAACATCTGAGCATTGACTGGTTTATTGTATTAATGTTAGTGTCCTTGTTTTGATAATTGCACTATTTTATGTAAGAAAATGTCCCTGGCTTTTAGAAAATTCATTTAAGATAAAAGGAAAACAAGCCTGCAACTTATGTTGAGATGGCTTAGAAAAATATTGATAAATAAATAGGTAGGTAAATAATGATGGATAGGTAGGCAGATAGATAGATAGATAGGATGATAAAACAAGTGGTAAAATGTTAACTTTTAGGGTAGCTGGGTAAAAGGTGTGTGGAAATCCTTGGTACTATTCAGGTAATTTTTCTGTAAACATAAATTGCGTTAAAATACAAAGTTAAGAGTAATTCCAGAGAAGCTGCTGATTTTTTACAGCTGGATCTAAAAGTTATTCTGTTGCAATACATAAATGAGACAAGTAGCTTCTTTTTAGTGCAGATTTCTCATCACCCTTTTATACTCCAAGATTCTTCTGATTTAATGCCAAAGCATAAAAATCTAAAACAAAACAGAAAGAAATTGAAACTAAATCAAATCTAAGGCTTTGGCGAATTCTATTTGTTCCCTTGGGTTGATAATATCCTGGCCACTTTTAGACACCCTCAACTGTATCCACAGCCTTACCGCTCTTCACCTGGAGATATTTTATTTGTAAAACTAGATGTAAAAATCTTCACATACATCCCCACATTGTGTGGTTTCCATTTTTAAGATAACCACAACTTATTGTGTGTATTGTGTTTGTGAAAAAGTCCTTGTGGTACTGTGCCCTGATTTTTTTTCAAGTTATTGTTTTTCAATCCAATTGGTTTCAATGCTGTATTACTAATTTATAGACTGATACAAAATACACTCAGGAATTTAACTTTAAAGAGTGATTGTAAACTATTGCCTTTCCCATTGGATCTCTTAGTTGAATGTTACATATTTATCATTTTATTTTTTCTTCTCTATTTTCATGTGCAATGAGCCTTTGGCATTTCTTTAGAAAAAAATACAATTGTATTACCTGTGGGGGATTATTGTTTTTAAATTAAATTTAATTTAATTTAAATTAAATTCACAGTATCTGGATTTTAAACTCAGTGTTGATTAAATAATCCACATATAATTTGAAAGTAAATGCTTGAGAGATACTTTTATAATTATTGGAATCCCCAGATATCTGTCCCTCAGATCTCTGCTCTCTGTGTATATTGAACATCTCAAAAGCAAAAATAAATAACTTTGTAAAGGAAACTTCTCTTACTTCATTTAGAAATTATGCTGGAGTCTATTACATTAATTCAGAGCAGTTTTGTAATAAAGAAGGCAGCCACAGAATTAAGAATCTGGCAAATCTGTTCATTAATAATTCATCCTGCTTGAAACAGGCATTTGATTTTTATCATTTCACCCTGATACAGGATGGGAAATAGAAAGAATGACTACTTACATATTCTTGGTTTTAATCTAAAAGAAATTGTAAGCCACTCCCCCACCCCAAAAAACTGACACGTATAAACCAGTTCTAAGGTTTAGATGTAAAATGTAGATATCGTGTCTCCATGGCACTCGAGTGCTCTGTTACAGTGTTAAGTGCGGTCGCAGTTGATTTGTCGGGTGGGGGGTGGCGGCCGGTTGCTAAATCCTAGGCTCTCAGGATTGCTTGGAGGGTACCGGCGGCAGGGGCTCTTTCCCAGAGGCGAGGGCGAGGCGGGGGACTTGGCCAGGTCCCCGGCGGGGTGGCGTGCAAAGTATGGAGGGCGGCGAGAAAGGAACAGGCGGTACACGGTTCTTTTAGGGTTAAGAAGCCAAGAGAGAGAGCCTTTATTAGGGGAGAGTACAAGCTTATATCGGGCGTTTAGAGGGCGGGGTAGCTGTAGAGGTTAAAGGCTTGGATTGGTTCTGAGAGGGCGCGGAGGTTGATTGAAAAGGGGCGAGAGTTGCTCCGGTAACGGTGTCTGGCAACAATGTATGCGCACTGGTGGTGATGGGAGTTGCACTGGCAACGGGGAGTGTCCGGGCAAGATAAGGGGGTGGGGAAAAGGCGGTTCCCTCCGGCAAGCCTCCCCTAACAGTGTTATTTTGGGTGAGGAAATGGGGCCTGCCTCCGGCCTCACTTTCCCAGGCCCGGGGGGCTGCGGAAGGCGCTGTCGCCCATGCCCACCACCCTCCCCAGGGGCTGATCAGGTCCCCCAGCCCAGGCCCGCCAAGTTGAAGCACGTAATCAGTGTCCCGCAGTTAAGCATCTGTCACTTTCATCAATCACCAGTATCTCATGTACAGCTGACAGTTGCTGTTAGAGACGACTACAAAACAGCTGCTTCCTAATGACGAGAAATAGGAACAGAGAGATGCAAGAGAATATAAGCTGACCAACTCGGGGTTGGTAGAAATCTGATTGCTATGATAGACTGTCAACAGCCAAAGAAACTTCTGATGAAATATTTATCAACCGGGACCATCCCCACATGGAGAATCGGCTGCCCACGCGTATAGTTGGGATGCATTCAAATATAACAAATATAATATGCCCATGATATAGTTGGGATGCATTCAAATATAGTAAATATTATAAATGGTCTCCAGGCCCAAATTTCAAAAAGGTTACCTTCCTGGATCATTCATTCTTCAATTTAACAACAATGGATTGGATACACTTCATTTCAACTAGGCAATGACTACTTATGCATCTGTATGCCTTTAACAAAAAAGAATTTTGGCACAGCCTTTCCCTCTTATGTTTATTATTGTTTGCCTCTTTATTACCACTTTTAAATATAAAAGGACTTCTCCCAAAGTGTATTTTAACACTTACATATCACTAGAAATGCATGAAGAAGAATTTGATATATCTAGCAAAATTATATATGCATTTACCTTGTGACCCAGCATTCTCACTTATAGTCATCTACGCAAAGATAAACTGGCAAAAGATGAATAAGCACATGTACAGACAATGCTATTCCTTGTAACATTATTTGTAAATTAAAAAAAAAAAAGATCAGAAACCTTTCAAATGCCCATCAGTGGAGGACTGGTTCAATACACTATGATATAGCCACACCAGGTAGTACACACAGCTACAGAAAGAATAAAAATATCTCTACCAACCATTATGGTATAATCTCCACGAAATATCCTTAGAATAAAAAAAAGGTCAAGTTGAAAACATTCCACATATTTAAATATTATTACTTTGAATATCTAAGAAAGGAGCAATGTAAAGCATAAATATGTAGGTGCTTATGTTAAATACAAACAATGTTACTGGAATTTCCCTCCCACTGCAGAGAATTCAGCAAATATACACAAAACAGCTATTTACAGTCACAGTACTGTGGTTTCTGAGAGAAGAAAAATGCATCTTCTGGATCTCTGCAGACATAAAATTTTCTGAACGCAATGCTTGCAGTGGGATGTTTCAACTATACTGAGGAGACAGTGATCAGAAATGGGGGCTTCTGAGATTCCTGAGCTAGGTGGGGCAAGTTACCAAAAAGGAAGATACAGAGTAGGGCAGATGGTAGGATTGTACATCTTGGGTCTCATGATGCCAATATTTTATGATAATCTGATGATTAATCATGAGGATATTCTGAAGTTGTTCCTACCACAAACAAATGGAAGACACTGTTGGAAGAGTGACATAAATATGTCAAGGGCACCCAAGTGAAGGAAACAATGCTACTGGAAAATAAAAATGAAACTACCTCCAAAAGATTTATGGTAAATTGCATCATGAAGGACTTCCAAGTTGAATAAAGGACCTTTTCATATTTGCCTCTTTTCCTCAAACACCCTTATATGGCTTTTAAAGGGGGTGATCCTTGTAATGGTTAGTTTAACTCAAATGTGTTTAATAAGGGAGAAAAAGCTCAGAAAGAAAAGGAAAAAAAAATAGAAGCAGAGAACTTTGATATGAATTCTAAGAATATGAATTTTAATATACTACAAAAGCACTAATTTCAAAATAATCTCAGTGTTTGCTTAAATGTAAATATAACCAACTTTTAAGGAGTGCAAAATGAACATTTATAGATGAGGAAATTGAATTCCAGAAAAGTTTATCTAATTGCTCCAAATCACACACCTGTATTTGCCAAACCAGGGATAGAATCCCAGTTTCCTGACAACAAAAATAATGATGCAACATGGTAAGGAAAATGCAAATGCCTGGACAATTATTATAACATCATAGTTAAATATGTAGAAATTTAAAATCAAGAGGGGAATAATCACACACCCAACGTGCACATACACACACATACACATATATGCACATATTTGCATATGTGCACTTGCATATGATATATACATGTGCACATGCACATGTGTACACATGCATGCACACATGTATACAAACATTTGTACATGCATGCACACAATTGCATGTGTACACGTACATATGCATATATACACACACATGTACACATGCATATGTACGTGTACACAAACATGCATACATGCATGCACACACACACACACATATAGGCACACATTTGCATATTTACACTTGCATATGCATACACTCACATGCACATTCATACACATGCATACATGCATAGACAAATGCACAAGCATGCATGTTTGCTTACGTACACTTGTATACGATATATACATGTGCACATGCACACATGTACACATGTGTGCACACACATGCATACACACATACACATATGCACACATTTGCATATGCATGCTTGCATACGTGTACAGATGTGCAAATGCACATTCATGCACATGCACATACATACATAGACACATGTACACATACATACCCACATTTGTATATGTACACACGTATATGCATACACACGTTTGCACATGCACACACACACATGCACACACATGCATACACACTCATCCTAAATGAATGTATTGACTGAAGCTTACAACCCTACTAACTTAGTCAATATTGATGACTAATTGTTATTTACTTGGATGACACTTGTTCTTTTGTATAATTATTTCTGAGGGGTATAGTTAATTTTTGTTGTTGCTATTAAAGCTACAATCACTTTTGAATGACTTTACAATTTACAGTGGTTCAACTCTTTCGAAGAAAGAGAACTCCCATCATATATTAAGTTTGTGAATAAATCAAATAATTTAAAAGCTTGTAGAGATAACATTTGTTTCATCACATCCAAAAATAGACCCCATCAGTTAGAATATTTATCAACAAAATTTTAATTCTGAACCAGAAGCCAGCTATAAATTTTTATGACTTATTGTGTGTCACAGGCATAGAATAGCAGGCAAATCTATAATTTATAACTTAAGAGTGCACTGCTGACACATTTTATTTCCAAATCTTGATCCTGTTCATTATCCCTGAGCTCTGGTAGGGAAACCCTATTTTAATTTGTGGAAAATGGACTGCAGAGTTTCACAAGTATTAGGAAGGTATGTGATAGACCCAGTAAAAGGTGGTGATGGCTTTGGAATGGAAATTGATTGGGTTGAGAGCTGCCCGGTTGGAGTACCCAGAGCTACGCTGATGTACTTAGGATCATATGTGAGTGGTGATGCAAAGATGAACGAGTGTCTCTGAGTGTTTTGGAATTAGTAACTAGGTGGATTATGCTTCCAGAAACTGAAAGGAGAAAGACAAATTGGGGGAGAAAATATGTAATTTTGGTTTAGATTTATGAATTCTAATTTGCCTGTCAGGACATTGCCTTGTCAACACCCCAGTCCTTTCCTTCATAAGCTCCCAAACTCTTGGTCAGATCCCTTCTCCCTGGTACAGTTCTTATGCTTCTGAGGAGCTATTTATTTCTTCTGCCTCTAAGGGTGGGGAAATGGCACAGGCCTGCTTGGGTCAGGAAAATCCCATTTCGTGCTACAATTTACCATTTCACTGTGGGGCATGTGACCCATTTTTAGGCCAGTGAGTGTGGATACAACCTTTAATGGAGGTTTACAGAGAACAAAATTTCCTTGTTGACTGAAAATGATCCCAAATACAGCTCTGTGTGACTGGAGGGAAAACGTGTCTCAAGAATTACTCACATTATTCAGTTGGATTCTGTCAGAGGAGCAGATTGTTCACACTTGATCTCTATCATTGTAGGATTTATTAATGAAGACTGTATACAGCAGTTTCAGTGCTTCCCCTTCAAGGTAAAAGAAAATAGACGTTATCAACAAGGAAGAGGCTGTCGAAAGCACCTCCTTCACAAAGTTCTCACTTGTCCAGGAAGGGCAGCAGCTGGGAAACCATTCAGAGCCAGCTCCCATCAGGACTGAAGAAACATTCTGTGAATCAGGTAAGCACTGAGGAATTATTGCTAGCCAGTTAGTAAAATATCAGCTGGTTTTCTTTCTTTGTGTTTATCATTGCTATTGGGCACAAATAGTAAAGACCTTAGCATTCTTATACTGCTATGCAAGAGAATAAACTCAAATCTCCCTCCCTAAAGGCAAAGCAGAAAGCCATGGCAGTTCTCAGCCTTGGGATGGAAAAGTGAGTGGGAGACGGAAAGAAACTAGCTCTCTGATGTCACTGTGGTACTGCTGAATCAATCCAATCCTGAAGCTTTCCCAACCTCCTGATTTATAATCCACCAATAATACCTTCATTGTTTAAGCCATCTGGAGTTGAATTTTCCATAATTCACAAGAAAACACAGCCTAACGGAAACAATGTACAAGAGTAGATGTCACGTTGACCATTGGATTCTAAGGTCCTGGTGCGTAGGGGAAAGATGAGAGCTGATACGGTATCCCACTGCGAACTCACCGCGGGATTGAAGGCGTGGGCCTGAAGGAAAGCATCGGCTTGGAGAAAAGCACCCAGAGATGGATTTGGCAGGCACAGAAGAGCAGAATGCTGCTCTATAAAGAGAGTGAGAATCACTTGGAAATTTCCCAAGGCTGCACAGTCCCCAGCTCTACTGACAGGTTGAGTTTGGAATAGGAAGACTTGCTAAAATGTGACTAGTAATAAGTAAAGAAGACATGGCAATTCTACTTTTTTATTTGTAAATTTAGTATATTGACCCCTTTCCTGCCTAAGATGGTTACTATGAAGCTCACAGAGTTTTATCTTCATATTTATTGTTATTAAACCATAGCTCAGCCATGAATTGTACAAGATCCTCAAGCTTTATAAAACAAAATCCACTATTTCTCACACTTTAACCCTGCCTCTCTACCTTACTCTCCATATTGATTAACAGTTGCTCAAACTAGAAAACATAATAATCCTTATGATAGTTTAGATACCAAGTCCTGCTCACTTTGCTTCCCAGAATTTCTGGTCTCTCTCCATTTCTTGCCACTGCTCATCCCATTGAAATTGTTTCCTAATAGATTTTATTGCTGTTGCGTCCCCTTCCCATCCAATTTTTGTAGATGATTACCAGGATTATTTTTCTAATTTTTGTAATTTCTCTACCTTAAAATACTAAGTTGCTCTTTGACACTTCCAATATAAAATCTAAATTTCTTAGAATTAAAAATAATGATCATGAAGTCAACAATACTTAATAGGGACAGGGTCAGGGCATAAAACTACATCATAGCTGGAGGGAACAACTTCTGGCTGACAAATGCAGATGCTCTAATGGCTTTGTTCCTGAAATCCTTGCAGCACTCGTCATCTGCCCTTTCCCATATCATTTTCCTGCTGAAGACACTTCCACCCTTACTTTGCAAAACTCACTTCAGCAGTGCTGTCCTCTAGGCAGGCTTCACAGCTCCTAAGGGGCAGATGAGACTTATGTACCCCCACTGCTCAGAACACACTTTCTACTAAGTCTCTTACCCCTTGTTCTATAATTATCTGGAAAGGGAAGGCATCTGCAAGTTTTTGTGACTCCAAGCATCTGCATAGTTTTCACGTAAGAGGTGCTCAATAATTGTTTTTTAGCAATGAGTGAAAATACAGGAAGGAATGAGAGGTACTTGGTGAGCTATAAAAACCAAATATATTTAGGTTATTACTTGTAACATTTCATTTAAAGATAGCACATCTTTAAGCACTCATTTTCTCTAAAAGCTGAAAAGCTAAAAGAGTTAAAGAAATTCCTTCAAAAGCTTCTGAGAGTAATTTCTTCTCTTTTAGGAAGACAATTTGTTTAGAGAGAAACAAATTCATAATTTCTATTGTTTTGAAATTCCACTTCAGCTTTGAGTATTTAAAACAATATGATGAGCTCATGCATAGATTCCTCACAAATTCAGACTAGTTAGGGGACAATTCAGGTGGAATTTATACAAATTCTTAAAGAGAGAATATTTTAAAAGCATAAATTTATTACTGGAAAATTAATAAACCTAAATCTGAGTAAAATCAATACTGAGGAGACAATCTTCCAAACAGTATGTTCTCTTAAATGCACAAAACATATAGATAATTCAGCATTGAATTATATATGAATTATTTTTAAAAATATATAACTTCCTTTAAATTTAAACACAAATTCATAGTATTTTTTGAGCTGGAAATCATGAAAAGTTTAAGGAAATACTTATAAAAAAGACATGTGAAGTAGGTACCTAAAATTATTAAAACAATTTTCATATGAACCAAAAGTATTTTGCAAATCATATGGAATATGATACATGTCATAGTATTAAACATTAAATGCCTTTTTAGATCCTATTTTAGTTAGATACTGTTTTAAGTGCAATAGTCTATGTTAAGGGGAGAAACTATTAAAATAATGTCATGAAAATGACACCTGTCTGTGGTGGTTCTCCCCAAAACACATAGCTCCAGGTGAAGATGAGGCCCTCCCAAATCTGGGTTCACTGCTCAGTGTGGCTTAATGCACAGACACATCAAAAGGTCTGGAGAGGAAAAGAAGGTGTCTTTATGCTCTTGGGAGGGCAGGGGGAACTTCAGGATTGCCTCCCTATAGTGATTTTTTTGCTTGGTTTTTATAACTGTTAGAGACAAGGAAAGATAATCAAGTAACAAGTAACCCAAGTAACAGGCATCTGGAGAACTTCATTAGTTCCTTATCTCAGTTATTTATTACTTCCTTTAGGATTTATATCCTCTGTGATACCTGGGCATGGTGCCTCCAGGCCTCGGGTGATAGACGAGGGGACACAAACAATGGTGATTAATACATAGTTCCATTGGTATCTTTTCATGTCTGGGTGCATGTGCTTCATATTGCCCCTCTGTGGGACCAAAACTCAAAGACACAGCTTGCTTACAATTTTAAGGCTACATTTAAAATGTTAACAGTACAATTTTCCCCCTTAAAATAATATCTAATTCCAGTCTTGGGAACTGGCCCATCATTGATTCTGGTTGCCAGCTGTTGAACGGGGGCAACGTAGTCAGGGGGTTGTCTGGTGAAATTTCTGACTCATAACTTGCAGATATTGTCGATTTACTTCAGGGGAGAATAGATCGCCCTTGGCAGGAGTTCGGGAAAACAAAAAGGATTTTGTACATGTTTGAGTTTTATTTCGAGTACATAAAGACAGAAAGGCATTTCACTAGAACAAGAATAGACATAATGAGCAGGAAGATTACAGGCCCAGTTTAAAGAAGAGTTTATAACCATGACCATATTTCTGGAGGTGGCCAACTGAATAGATTAAAGAAATTAAAATTACTGATCAGAGTAGTCATAGTCTGAACTTGATCATTCAGGGATCTAGGAAAGAAAAGATGTTAACAGATTTGTCTGATGTTACCAGATTCTGTTTTGACTATAGCACAATTTTGTCCTTGTGAGGCAGTGAAGATAACTAGGGCCATTCTGTTTTGTTGTACTGCTTTGTACATTAAAGCCATTTCTGCATTTACTAGAGTTATACTATGATAGCTGGCATTTAATGACCAGGAAACAAAGGTGTTTAACACATCTATCTTGGCAATTACATTTTCAACTCTTTTGGTGGGCCAAAAACCATGGCTAAGTGATCATACCAATGGAAAAGAGAGCGAGTCCACTGAGCTTGTGACAGGAGTAAATTACCCGCCGTATGAGGAAGCTTTCTATGGATTGTTCCTCGAGCCCAAGTAACTCTAGAGTGCATTGTCTTATTGATCCTGGTGGAAGCCAGGGCCATAAATTAGATCCACAGATCTACTGGGTTCAGTTAGGGGTGACCTAATATATTCCAGGTCTCAGATTTTAGTCAGTTCCATACCAATCACTAGGTTGGTAGGTGATGGTGTGTCCACAATTTTCAGAGAGTAAATGTCCCATTTCACATATCAGGAAAGGAATGCGTAACTGGGAATGATTTTTCTGCTCCCAACAAGATGGAGCCTTCTGGCTCAGTCACCCATATCCTGGAGTAAGCCAAACTTTTCCACCCTAGAGTTGAATATGTCCATCTTTTATTCTTTCAGTAAAATTTTCTCCCTTTCTATCTAACTGATAGGAATAACATAGCACCATTTCACTAGTGAGTTTGGCAGAGAAAACAAGCGAATGCCCTGGCTGTGTTGTTTACTGGCCAGTGGCTAGGATCAGCTCTGGCGATGTCATTGGCACTTAATACATTGTATTTCTCCTGCATCTCAATCATTAGGGACTTGAGAGCCATCCAGTCTGTCCCCTGAAAGGGGGATCTCCACCATGGCAAACCAGAGGCACTAGAGATAGGCAGCTGGCTACGAATCCAGCCAACAGACTGGTTCATAGAAGGGGCATATGAATGGGCCCACTGCAAAAAAGAGATAACTCTCTTGGGTTGTTACTACAGGGCACATTGAAGTCATGGAAAAATATAAAATGAGGAACATGAGAACCATCTGACTAAGATTTTTCCTCAAATACTTTAGGCCGTCTAGAGGTTCACAAGTAGACTTATGTTCTGGATCATTAGGATGAACTACTGTGACCATAGCTTTCCAGATAACTGGAGGGTGTCTCTGTCCTGGAGCTGTAGCAGATTGACTCTGGTGTAGCTAATTCAGGGCTTTATTCCCTACAGCTTAAGAGAAGAAAAAGTAACCAGTAATACCATGTAAGGCCCAACTCATTGAGGATTTAGATGAGCCTGGGGATGCTGGTCCTTCCAAGTGTGGAGCCAGACCCAGTCTCCAGGCTGCTAATGGGGTAAGGGGGTATCTGTGGGGAATTTAAGATGATCAGAAACATAATAATTAATTTTAACTAAAGTAGCACCTAAAGATTTTGCATATTGAATTGTAGCTGATTATGAACTGGATGCATGTTGCTTGCATAGTCAACGTTTAGAAATGGCCTTCCAAATGTCATTTTATAAGGGATAAACCCAGCCTGCTTCAGGGTGCTATTCTTGCTCTCAGGAGGGCAACATGCAAAGCCTTATTCTGTTTTTAATGAGTTTCCAATCAGATTTTGGCTAGGCTGTTTTCTAAAGTTCAATTTGTGCATTCTGTTTTGGCTGTGGCCTGTGGGCTGTGGGTGGAGTGCAGGCGCCAATGGATGCCTGGGAGTCCTGAGACACCTTTGACAATCTTTAACACGAAGGCTGGTCTGCTGTCATTTTGAATCGAAAGTGGCAGTCCAAACCTAGAAATAATTAATTTCTTTAAGTACACATTTTACAATTTTTTGTGTCTTTTCAGTCTGATGAGGAAAAGCTTCTACCCGTCAAGTAAAAGTGTCCACAAGTACTAACAAATACCTGAAGTTTCCAGGGACTTTTGACGTTACTGTAAAATCTGTTTTCCAGTCCTCTTTATCACCTAAGCCTCCTTACTATCCCTGGATTGATGTCCTTTGCAATGGACAACAGCTATTATCGTTTTGGGGGTGGGGTGGGGTGGGGAGGGATGCATTACTGCATCTAACAGTTCTAGAACTAGATCTACATGCTTTATGTCTTTGCTGGCTGTGGTTAACAGACCATGCTCTTTCCAAATTGCCCCATGAGCATGCAAAATGGCAAAAGCATATCTCAAGTCTGCATGCGCAGTGCCTCTCTGTCCTGCACTCAGCTGTAGGGCTTTGGAGGGCAATTTATCTCTTTTGCTGAAGTTGCAGGTGGAAGAGGCTTCACTCCAGTGTCTCTGTGAGGATGATCATTGACTATCCTGCCCTCCCCTTACCCGGGTCCGTGTAACCACTCCTCTCAGTGACTATTGTTACGTCTGTGTCTGCTAGTGGCACAGCCGTTAGCCCTGGTCTGCTTGAATAGCCTTTGTCTAACAGCTGAACACATCATGTTTTGGGCAACTCCATTCAGACCCCTTATTAATTTCTGGGAGAAGGGTGGCAGGACTGAGCTTATCTGTAGACTTTAGGGTGACATTCAGATTGTCCAGCAGCACTGCCAGATAGCAGCTCAGCCTTCCTGCTATGAGCCATTGTCCGCCTTTTGTTATAATACAGTAAGGGAATAGTGGGGGATAAGAATACGGGTTGGGGAGCCTAAAGCAAACTTTCACCTTCTTGAAGGAGCACACAAGTGGCTGCTAGAGCACGTAAACAACAGGCATCCCTGCACCACTGTGTCAAACTGTTTTGACAAATAAGCCACTGGTTGTATACTTGCTCCAAAAGGCTGCACAACCACCCCTAAGGCAATGCCTTGCTTTTCATGGATAAACACATCAAATTCTTTCACGGAGGAGGGACCCAAGGCTGTAGCCAACATCAATTTGTCCTTTAAACTTTGAAAGCCAATTGTGCACTCTGGTGTACATCCTAAAGGAACTTTTTCACTTTCCTTCAGGGCCAGATATGGAGGTTTGGGTATTAATCCAATATTGGCTATCGACAGTTGACAGTAGCCGGCCATGCCTAAGAATCCTCTGAGTTCCTTTTTGTTCCGTGGTGTGGCTGCTGGCCAAAGGGCCTCTTCCCTACCAGGAAGCAGAGCCCATTCTCCTTTAGAGAGCTCAAATACCAGGTTATTTGACACGGGTCTGCATAATCTGAGCCTTCTCAGATACTTTATATCCTGACTCGCTAACCTGTTCAACATCATTATGGTATTAATATCTAAGGCCACATGTGATTTGCTAGGAATAAGGATATCCTCTACATATTGAAGAAAAGGTCCCTCATGGAGCTTTACTCCCTGGAGATCCCTGGGCAAGGCTTGTCCAAAAAGAGTCTGGGCATTTTTAAAACCCTGAGGCAACACAGTCCAACAAAACTGCTGCTTTTTATTCCTGTGTCAGGTTACTCCCATTTGAATGCAGACAGTTTTTGTGAGTCTTTATCTAATGGGATAAATCAAATAGAAGGAATACTTTATATCTAAAACCATAAACCAAGTATACGCATCAGAAATATTGATGAGGTAATTACTATTGAATGTGTATCTTCCTCTATTTGACTTATAGCACTTAGATCTTGGACAAATCTGTAATCTTGAGTCCCTGGTTTTATTCATCCCCATTTTAAAAATCCTTTAATTAGCAGCAAAATGCCCTCTCTGGCTTCTCATCTAAATGGATATTGCTTTAAATGTGGTGGCTGCAATCTCACCCAAGACTTCCTCCACATCTTTGAATCTGGGGGTCCCCTTATGGTCCATGCCTTTTTAGGAACTTCTTGCTTGATGCTTTGGGGTGCCCGGATCTATCCATGCAGTCTGTTAGGCCCAAGATCCCTGCTTGCATAGCACATTTTGCCAGGTGAGAGAGAGGGAGCTTTTAAGGAAATCTGTGAGTCAATTGACCTTCTGCAATTTGGCATTGCAGTGGCTGTGGGACAATGAACCAGTCATTAGCAACTCCAGACATGCCCACAACAGGGGCTGATTCCTTTGAATTTGTTACTGGTTTAAAATTAAATTTCTGGTTTAACACTGAATAAGTTGCTCTCATATCCAATTTCTTACCCACTTGGAGTGAGACCCGAGGTTCTGCGTGGGATGATTTCCTGGCTGGTGGAAGGTCCCCTGGGCCCCATCACACAAGGTCAGTGTTTTCATCCCTTGCTAGCTGTGGGGGTCAGGCTGCTGAGTGGGGTGTGCTAGACTCTGCCTTTCCGGTGAGACTCAGGCAATCCCATTTCCAGTGCCCTTCCCTCTTACAGTAAGCACATTACTGGGGACTTAATGGGCTCTTTGGGGTCCCTGCAGGTCCTTGCTTTTGTGATACATCTTCATGGTGCTTTCCCTGTCTTGGTGCCTGAGGGTAGCCAAAATTCTTGCTCAGCTTTTCTCCTAGAACATTAGCTTGGAGGTTTGCTAGGTAAGTGACATGCTGTTTTTGCTGTTTTTCGTGGGCATATTCCTGATTATGAAGAAAACACTTTAAAGGCAATTTCTACAAGCTTTAATATTGGTTTACCTATGTTAGGTCAGAGTCGTTCAAGAATGCACACAACGCAACGAGTCAAAGTTTAAGTATATGGTTTAAGATTTATTGAGGAAGAAAGCAGGTAGGAGCCAGCGAAAAGAAAGAAAATGGCTCCAGCTGTCTTTCTGAGAGCAGCATTTTTTAAAGAAAAAAACCACGTGGGGAGGGAAGGGTGTCTTGTGCTTTGAGTGGGTGAGGGCTTGTCAACTTCTGAGCTGATTGGTTGCTAGGGTTCTAACACACTACTCTTCTTTGATGTGCAGCTGTATTATCTATGTGGAGGAAGCAGGCCTTTTGGCTTGCTTGTGGTCGTTCATCTTATGGGCCTGTCTGATCTCGTCTTATCTGCCTTTTGGGGTCCAGGAGCCACTATGACTGGGATTTCTAAAACAGATTCAACCCTTGTTTCATGGCACACCTGGTATCTATGAGATAAACTGTGGGGCCCCTGGATCAGACATTCCTTCTATATATTAGACTCTTTTTTCTGGGGTCTGACAACCTAATCCTCCTCCTAGCTTTTGCAATTTCTGACAAATGTTGGGGACACTGACAAATAAAGAATTCATTCACACTGCTGTGCTGTTCTATTGGGTCTTCTGGATTTAAATTAGTAAATTTACGGTAAGCACTGACTAGTCTTTCTGACGGTTTTTCATCTGGCTTCTCGACAACTTGAATTTATTCGAGTTATTTCACTCAGGCACTCCATTTTGAAGACCCACAATTATGCAAGCTTCATAGTGGTCAAGCCTCATTCTGCCCCCTGTCCAATGGGGTCCTAATTTGGATCAGCTACTCTCATGATTTAACTTCCCGGAACCTGTACTGGATTTCCTGGATTATTACTCCTTAAAGAGCCAGCATGATCATGAGCCTTTTCAGTTAGAGTTCTCTTTTCTTCTGAGCTTAATGGCACATTTAATAAAGATTGTCTATCAGCCCAATTAGGATTTGAGTTGCAAAAATGGAGTCCAACAAGTTTCCCGTTTTCCTGGGATCCTTTTGGTAACTGGGAAACCAGCTTTTCAATTGTATAGATCTTAGGTGGACAAAAGGGTACGTACTTGCATATATCCCCTGTATTGACCTTGGTCATCTTGTCAAAGACGGAACTGTCCCTGACGTTGCCTCCAGAGGTAGAGGCGCCCTGCCTAAAGGGCATATCACTCCAGATATGAGGTGGGAAGGCCATTCTGGGGGAGTTGAAAGGCATCAGGGGCTCTTCCTCAGCCTTCTGATAAGGAGGCAATGGAAGAAGAGGTGGAAGCACAGACTCTGGTGGGAGGGGAAAGGGCAGTGCAGAAACTGC
The DNA here is from genome assembly GCF_015220235.1 of Choloepus didactylus. NCBI lineage: Eukaryota > Metazoa > Chordata > Mammalia > Pilosa > Megalonychidae > Choloepus > Choloepus didactylus. The sequence goes on along the minus strand of NC_051320.1, from coordinate 5,774,091 downwards.
AGACTCGAGCAGAAAGAGTAGGGGACTGCGGGAGCTGCAGGCATCTGCACAGGGGCTCCAGCTGTCATTTTCTTGACCAGGAACCCTAAAAATTCCCCAACCTGGGGCCCAGAAGTCTGGGCCACCAGTTCCCTAGCCCCAGACTCAGGAGCCCTGGGCAGGACCCCTGGGCACTCTCCAGCTGGAGGCCTGGGAATCCCGGTCACTCTCTCTTCAGCCTGGAGTTCAGAAGCCTCAGCCAGCATTTTCTTCACCTGGGAGCTGGGGGTCTCGGCCAACAGCTTCTTAACCTGGGGCTGGGGCCCTACTTTACCTCTTCTGTAGATGAAAGCTCAGGAGATTTCGAGGAGAGGCTAGGGGCTTGGCTGAAGGGTAAAATGCAATGCCCCAAACATTTTCTCTGCAGCTTTCCATTCTGAGCTAGAGCCATAAAACATGGTGCATATGGAATTTCATACCATTTGCTCATTCTCTCACAAAATATATCTAGCTGCAAAATAGCATTAGCCTTGGGCCATCCTATAATTTGTATTGAGGCCATATTACTTCACATAAACATTTCACACTTTTCTTTGTCATGGGCTCCCACCTGAATTGCTTCCAATGCTTAAGAATGCAATTTAAAAGATCCCCCTTATTTCCCTTAGATTTTTTCACTCATGCTTCCCATATTTTAATACTCATTAGACAACTTCTGAGAGAAGGCAAGACCAGTCTAGACACAAACCAAGATCAAAAAACAAAAGCAAAGGAAAAAACCAAGCAAACAATAAGCCAATCCAAAGTGACAACAAGTTTCAATGAACTTCTCTTCAGCCAGGGGCTGCTCCTTCTCCAGAACAAACAAGTCCCAAGTACAGTATTTCACTTACAGCTTTGGCAGGAATTAATGTGCTATCAACTCCGACCCAAACCAAATATGGCCTGTACACACATACATTCACCTGCACACACACACACACACCAGGCCTGTTTTCCCTGCAGCCAGCACCACTGGGATTCTAGATGCCTGGGACAAGAAACTCCCAGATCCAGCTCTGGAAGAAAAATTTCTCTGGCAGCTGCAGAGCCAACATTCAGAATGCCTTACCTTGGGGGTCCAGGCATCCACCGAGCAGCACTTCGCTCATACTTGGGCCCCATGTTGGGCTCCAAATTGAAGATGAGCCTCCCATCTCCCAAATCTGAGTTCCTTCCTTGGCACAGCTTAATGCACAGACACGTCAGGGCTGTGGAGGGATTTATTTACGCTAGTGGGAGGGCAGGAGAAATGTCCCAAATCTGCCTCCCCTCAGTGATTTTTCGCTTGGCTTTTATACACATTAAAGATAAAGGAAGAGAATCATCTTGGGTGACAGGTAACAGGGGTCTGGAGAACTTCATTAGTTCCTTAGCTCAGTTATTTATTATTTCCTTTAGGATTTACATCTTCTGTTATACCTGGGCATGGTGCCTCCAAGTCTGGGGTGATAGATGAGGGAACACAAACAACGGTGATTAATGTATAGCTCCATTGGTGCCTTTTCACATCTGGGTACATGCCCTATACATTGCTCCTCCTGAGACTGAAACTCAAACGAACAGCCTGCTTACATTTTTAAAGCTGCATTTGAAATGCTAACATTACACAGCCTAATCTTGAGAAAAATATCAGACAAATGCCAATTGAGAGACATTCTACAAAATACCTGACCAGTACTTCTCAAAACTGTCCAGGTCCTCAAAAACAGGGAAGTCTGAGAAACTGTCACAGCTGAGAGGAGACTGAGGGGACGTGATGACCAAATGTAATGTGGGATCCTGGATGGGGTCCTGGGACAGAAAAACAGCATTAAATATAAGCTAGGGAAATATGAATAAACTATGGAATTTAGTTAGTAATAATGTATCAATATTATTATATCAGCCATGAGGAATGCTTTTCACAGTCTACTCTTTACAAGTTACTGTGGTAGGTACTGTAAGGGACGCAGTGTTTAAGATGAGGCGCAAGTCCTGCTGTCCTCCTAGCTTTTGCAATTTGCAACAAAGCTGTGACAAAAGGACTAAACTAAAGGAAGGTGTTAATAAGGAGAACTGGATGTGGGCGTATATAGGAATGGTCTTCTATCTTTGCAATTATTTTCTAAATCTGAAACTTTTAAAATAAAAAGTCTCCTGTTAGAGTAATGGGTTAGTTATTAGGAAAAAATATATTTATAAACAGATAAATCCACACACACATTTATATGCATGTATCTATGTACACACACACATACGTAAATGTAAAACTTCACCTCAGAACACACTCCAATTCTTGGGTAAAGAGTTAAATATAAACCAAGAAGACAGACTTTCAGGGGAGATGGTGGCATGGGGGTTCCAGGACTCTGTCCTTCCACCAAAATAACTATTGAGCAGAAAGGAACTATCTAAAACAACTATTTTGAAGGGGATGTAATATTCCTATCAAATTCATTTATTCTAGCCAGTGTCCTCCAGGCTTCATGGGGATTATTTGAAGATTCTCATTAATTCAGTGGTCCTTCACATCACTTTTTTTCTGCTAAAGGATAGTTAAGATTTTATAGGTGTAGCATAGTGTGGAAACCATCAAAAATGGTGAAAAGAAAATAGTGTCTTCTATGGACAATAAAGATAATGGATTGGTTGATATGGATATGGTGGAATTATTTTGAGACATTATAATGAGACAAGATTGACATATACATTTATTTCAGATAATGATGGGCTTTTTACTTCAGTCTCAGAAATTTTGAGCAAATCATGAAAACAACAGGAAATTGCAGGAAGGTTTTGAGGAAGAGAAAAGGACCTCAGCTAACCAATTCAGCAAACGAAAATAATTGTTAGTATTATGATAATTTCTGTGTTCAGTGCTGTGGTGAATAGCAAGATGAAAAAAGATGCAGTTGCTGGTGAGGTAGTTAAGGCTACCTTTAGCTCTAAAACCCTACAATAAAATTGGCCTTACTGGAAATTTTTCTGTTTGCAAACATTAGTTTAGAGGAGAAAAGACTAGACGTAGGGAAGAGAACTAAGACAACTATAAATGTACACAGATGATACAACAGGGAAGAGAATTAAGACACTATAAATGTACATAGATGATATGACAGAGAACATGTTGGCAGTAAAACCAGAGATACATGTTAGACACAAAGGATGTTTCAAAGAAGACCTTTTAACTTTCCTCGCAATCACTTCACTTAGGGTTTGTTTGGGGTTTACCGGTCACAAGGTTCTATGTCTTATTTTTTTAACTAGATTACAAGATGACGACAGGACTTACATCATATTTTAAACACTGTATCCCTTATAGTGCCTACCAGCAACTTGTAAAGAGTAGGCATTGAAAAGCATTACTCAATTTATCTATTAAAGCAACATTTTAATGTTTTCAATTCATTAGGTTAAGATAAATTTAGACTAACAGAAATAGAGAATGTTATGAGAAGAAAGCTTTAAGGTTGTTGATTTGGTCTGTTTACAGTAAGATTTTCTTCATTGAACAGGAAAATAAAAAGATATAAAAATAATTCATGTGACTTAATATTTCATATATGATTTTAATATGTTAATATCTATATTATCAATAAAATTATTTAATGTCTTTGCTTATTATTGGTAATTTTATTTTATGAGAAAGATCAAATTTCTTCTATATAATATCCTGAAACTTGTTAGAGTTTAAATGTTAAATGACAATAATAATTCATGTAGCAACCTTCAAAACATACAATTGTAGTAGTGTTAACAGTTAAGGCAATTTCTCCTTAGGCTGGCTAGGAGAGGGAAAAGCATAGCATTTCAGTGATGTGAATGCATATGTCAAACTCTTTTGTGGCTTTAGATCCATTTCCTTTCCTGGAGGTTGAGTTTTGTCCCAATGACTTAAAGTAGCACTGCCCTGTAATGTCATCATCTCCAGCACGTACACTGTTTATAGTCACAAGAAGTTGGCAAAGTAAATGGTTTTAAGGAAAAGAGCTAACGAGGATAGAGTCTAAGATTTACACACAAACAAACAGAAAGGACATGAGCTCTAAAAATCATAGATTGTTGATCTTCACTGATCAATTGAATAAGTACCAAATCTCTCACTTCGTGTTTTTCATAGATGGAGCCTGCAAGTAAGCAGGCACGGATGCATGCACATTGTGCTAATAAAGATTTTATTTTGCTCTATCTTCAGTTCTTGAAAGACAGCTCTTTTTCACCTTTCAAACAAATGGCACTGTTAAGAGGATGATCAAACACAGGAAGCCAGGGGGAAAACTAATGGAAAATAAAACTGTCAGAGTAATTCCTCCTATCTTCAAATACCAGTACATTTCTTTTCAAACAGATTGTCTTTATTTTTTTTTTTTTTTTTGGAGTTTATTGTTTTTTTTTTTTAAATCTTCATTTTATTGAGATATATTCACATACCACGCAGTCATACAAAACAAATTGTACTTTCGATTGTTTACAGTACCATTACATAGTTGTACATTCATCACCTAAATCAATCCCTGACACCTTCATTAGCACACACACAAAAATAACAAGAATAATAATTAGAGTGAAAAAGAGCAATTGAAGTAAAAAAGAACACTAGGTACCTTTGTCTGTTTGTTTCCTTCCCCTATTTTTCTACTCATCCATCCATAAACTAGACAAAGTGGAGTGTGGTCCTTATGGCTTTCCCAATCCCATTGTCACCCCTCATAAGCTACATTTTTATACAACTGTCTTCGAGATTCATGGGTTCTGGGTTGTAGTTTAATAGTTTCAGGTATCCACCACCAGCTACCCCAATTCTTTAGAACCTAAAAAGGGTTGTCTAAAGTGTGCGTAAGAGTGCCCACCAGAGTGACCTCTCGGCTCCTTTTGGAATCTCTCTGCCACTGAAGCTTATTTCATTTCCTTTCACATCCCCCTTTTGGTCAAGAAGATGTTCTCCATCCCACGATGCCGGGTCTACATTCCTCCCCGGGAGTCATATTCCACGTTGCCAGGGAGATTCACTCCCCTGGGTGTCTGATCCCACGTAGGGGGGAGGGCAGTGATTTCACCTTTCAAGTTGGCTTAGCCAGAGAGAGAGGGCCACATCTGAACAACAAAGAGGCATTCAGGAGGAGACTCTTAGGCACAAATACAGGGAGGCCTAGCCTCTCCTTTGCAGCAACCGTCTTCCCAAGGGTAAAACTTATGGTAGAGGGCTCAACCCATCAAACCACCAGTCCCCTATGTCTGTGGTCATGTTAGCAACCATGGAGGTGGGGTAGGCGAATACCCCTGCATTCTCCACAGGCTCCTCAAGGGGGCACTACATCTTTTTTTTTTTTTAACTTGTTTGTCTTTTTTCTTTTTTTTTTTTTTTTTTTAACTTTCCCTTCTTTTTTAAATCAACTGTATGAAAAAAAAAGTTAAAAAGAAAACAAACATACAATAAAAGAACATTTCAAAGAGACCATAACAAGGGAGTAAGAAAAAGACAACTAACCTAAGATAACTGCTTAACTTCCAAAATGTTCCTACTTTACCCCAAGAAAGTTACATAATATAGCAACATTTCAGTGAACTTGTTCCTACTACATCCATCAGAAATTAACAGACCATAGCCATTTCTGGGCATCCCCAGAACGTTAAATAGCTTATCTGTTCTTCTTGGATTATTGTTCCCCCTTCCTTAATTGCTCTCTACTGCTAGTTCCCCTACATTCTACATTATAAACCATTTGTTTTACATTTTTCAAAGTTCACATTAGTGGTAGCATATAATATTTCTCTTTTTGTGCCTGGCTTATTTCGCTCAGCATTATGTCTTCAAGGTTCATCCATGTTGTCATATGTTTCACCAGATCGTTCCTTCTTACTGCCGCGTAGTATTCCATCGTGTGTATATACCACATTTTATTTATCCACTCATCTGTTGAAGGACATTTGGGTTGTTTCCATCTCTTGGCAATTGTGAATAATGCTGCTATGAACATTGGCGTGCAGATATCTGTTCGTGTCACTGCTTTCCGATCTTCCGGGTATATACCGAGAAGTGCAATCGCTGGATCGAATGGTAGCTCTATATCTAGTTTTCTAAGGAACTGCCAGACTGACTTCCAGAGTGGTTGAACCATTATACAGTCCCAGCAACAATGAATAAGAGTTCCAATTTCTCCACATCCCCTCCAGCATTTGTAGTTTCCTGTTTGTTTAATGGCAGCCATTCTAACCGGTGTTAGATGGTATCTCATTGTGGTCTTAATTTGCATCTCTCTAATAGCTAGTGAAGCTGAACATTTTTTCATGTGTTTCTTGGCCATTTGTATTTCCTCTTCAGAGAACTGTCTTTTCATATCTTTTGCCCATTTTATAATTGGGCTGTCTGTACTATTGTCATTGAGTTGTAGGATTTCTTTGTATATGCAAGATATCAGTCTTTTGTCAGATACATGGTTTCCAAAAATTTTTTCCCATTGAGTTGGCTGCCTCTTTACCTTTTTGAGAAATTCCTTTGAGGTGCAGAAACTTCTAAGCTTGAGGAGTTCCCATTTATCTATTTTCTCTTTTGTTGCTTGTGCTTTGGGTGTAAAGTCTAGGAAGTGGCCTCCTAATACAAGGTCTTGAAGATGTTTTCCTACATTATCTTCTAGGAGTTTTATGGTACTTTCTTTTATATTGAGATCTTTGGTCCATTTTGAGTTAATTTTTGTGTAGGGGGTGAGGTAGGGGTCCTCTTTCATTCTTTTGGATATGGATATCCAACTCTCCCAGCCCCATTTGTTGAAAAGACCATTATGGCTCAGTTCGGTGACTTTGGGGGCCTTATCAAAGATCAGTCGGCCATAGATCTGAGGGTCTATCTCTGAATTCTCAATTCGATTCCATTGATCTATATGTCTATCTTTGTGCCAGTACCATGCTGTTTTGGCAACTGTGGCTTTATAATAAGCTTCAAAGTCAGGGAGTGTAAGTCCTCCCACTTCGTTTTTCTTTTTTAGAGAGTCTTTAGCAATTCGAGGCATCTTCCCTTTCCAAATAAATTTGATAACTAGCTTTTCCAAGTCTGCAAAGTAGGTTGTTGGAATTTTGATTGGGATTGCATTGAATCTGTAGATGAGTTTGGGTAGAATTGACATCTTAATGACATTTAGCCTTCCTATCCATGAACATGGAATATTTTTCCATCTTTTAAGTCCCCATCTATTTCTTTTAGTAGAGTTATGTAGTTTTCTTTGTATAGGTCTTTTACATCTTTGGTTAAGTTTATTCCTAGGTACTTGATTTTTTTAGTTGCTATTGAAAATGGTATCTTTTTCTTGAGTGTCTCTTCAGTTTGTTCATTTCTAGCATATAGAAACATTACTGACTTATGTGCATTAATCTTGTATCCCGCTACTTTGCTAAATTTGTTTATTAGCTCTAGTAGGTGTATCGTTGATTTCTCAGGGTTTTCTAGATATAAGATCATATCATATGCAAACAATGACAGTTTTACTTCTTCTTTTCCAATTTGGATGCCTTTTATTTCTTTGTCTTGCAGGATTGCCCTGGCTAGCACTTCCAGCACAATGTTGAATAACAGTGGTGACAGCGGGCATCCTTGTCTTGTTCCTGATCTTAGAGGGAAGGCTTTCAGTCTCTCACCATTGAGTACTATGCTGGCTGTGGGTTTTTCATATATGCTCTTTATCATGTTGAGGAAGTTTCCTTCAATTCCTACCTTTTGAAGTGTTTTTATCAAAAAGGGATGTTGGATTTTGTCAAATGCTTTTTCAGCATCTATTGAGATGATCAATTGATTTTTACCTTTCGAGTTTTTAATGTGTTGTAATACATTGATTGTTTTTCTTATGTTGAACCATCCTTGCATGCCTGGAATGAACCCCACTTGGTCATGGTGTATGATTTTTTTAATGTGTCTTTGGATTCGATTTGCAAGTATTTTGTTGAGGATTTTTGCATCTATATTCATTAGGGAGATTGGCCGGTAGTTTTCCTTTTTTGTAGCATCTTTGCCTGGTTTTGGTATTAGATTGATGTTAGCTTCATAAAATGAGTTAGCTAGTGTTCCGTTTTTTTCAATGTTTTGAAAGAGTTTGAGTAAGATTGGTGTCAGTTCTTTCTGGAAAGTTTGGTAGAATTCCCCTGTGAAGCCATCTGGCCCTGGGCATTTATTTGTGGGAAGATTTTTGATGACTGTTTGGATCTCTTTGCTTGTGATGGGTTGGTTGAGGTCTTCTATTTCTTTTCTGGTCAGTCTACGTTGTTCATATGTTTCCAGGAAATTGTCCATTTCCTCTACATTATCCAGTTTGTTGCCATACAGTTGTTCATAGTATCCTCTTATAATTTTTTTAATTTCTTCAGGATCTGCAGTTATGTCACCTTTTTCATTCATTATTTTGTTTATATGGGTCTTCTCTCTTTTTGATTTTGTCAGTCTAGCTAGGGGCTTGTCAATCTTGTTGATCTTCTCAAAGAACCAACTTTTGGTGATATTTATCCTCTCTATTGTTTTTTTGTTCTCTATGTCATTTATTTCTGCTTTAATCCTTGTTATTTCTTTTCTTCTACTTGGTTTAGGATTGGTTTGCTGTTCATTTTCTAGCTTCTTCAGTTGATCCATTAGTTCTTTGATTTTGGCTCTTTCTTCCTTTTTAATATATGCGTTTAGTGCTATAAATTTCCCCCTTAGCACTGCTTTTGCTGCATCCCATAGGTTTTGGTATGTTGTGTTCTCATTTTCATTCGTCTCTATATATTTAGCAATTTCTCTTGCTATTTCTTCTTTAACCCACTGATTGTTTAGGAGTGTGTTGTTTAACCTCCAGGTATTTGTGAATTTTCTAAGTCTCTGATGGTTATTGACTTCTAATTGTATTCCATTGTGGTCAGAGAATGTGCTTTGAATAATTTCAATCTTTTTAAATTTATTGAGGCTTGTTTTATGTCCCAGCATATGATCTATTCTGGAGAAAGTTCCGTGAGCACTAGAAAAGTATGTGTATCCTGGTGATTTGGGATGTAATGTCCTGTAGATGTCTGTTAAATCTAATTCATTTATCAGATTGTTTAGGTTTTCAATGTCCTTATTGGTCTTCTGTCTGGTTGATCTATCTATAGGAGAGAGTGATGTGTTGAAGTCTCCCACAATTATTGTGGAAACATCAATTGCTTCCTTTAGTTTTGCCAGTGTTTCTCTCATGTATTTTGTGGCACCTTCATTGGGTGCATAGACATTTACGATTGTTATTTCTTCTTGCTGAATTGCCCCTTTTATTAGTATGTAGTGGCCTTCTTTGTCTCTCAAAACATCCCTGCATTTGAAGTCTATTTTATCTGAGATTAATATTGCTACACCTGCTTTCTTTTGGCTGTAGCTTGCATGAAATATTTTTTTCCATCCTTTCACTTTCAGTTTCTTTGTGTCCCTGTGTCTAAGATGAGTCTCTTGTATGCAACATATTGATGGTTCATTTTTTTTGATCCATTCTGCGAATCTATATCTTTTAATTGGGGAGTTTAATCCATTTACATTCAACGTTAAAACCGTGAAGGCATTTTTTGAATCGGCCATCTTATCCTTTGGTTTATGTTTGCCATATTTTTCCCTCTCTCTATTAATATCCTTTATTGTACCCATACTGAATCTCTTTAGTACTGAACCTTTCTCCAAGTCTCTCTGTCCTGTCTTTGTTTCTCTGTCTGTAGGGCTCCCTTTAGTATCTCCAGTAGGGCAGGTCCCTTGTTAGCAAATTCTCTCAGCATTTCTTTGTCTGTGAAAAATTTAAGCTCTCCCTCAAATTTGAAGGAGAGCTTTGCTGGATAAAGTATTCTTGGCTGGAAATTCCTCTCACTCAGAATTTTAAATATATCGTGCCACTGCCTTCTCGCCTCCATGGTGGCTGCTGAGTAGTCACTACTTAGTCTTATGCTGTTTCCTTTGTATGTGGTGAATTGCTTTTCTCTTGCTGCTTTCAGAACTTGCTCCTTCTCTTCTATGTTTGACAGTGTGATCAGTATATGTCTCGGAGTGGGTTTATTTGGATTTATTCTATTTGGAGTTCGCTGAGCATTTATGATTTGTGTATTTATGGTGTTTAGAAGATTTGGGAAGTTTTCCCCAACAATTTCTTTGAATACTCTTCCTAGACCTTTACCCTTTTCTTCCCCTTCTGGGATACCAATGAGTCTTATATTCGGACGTTTCATATTATCTATCATATCCCTGAGGTCCATTTCGAGTTTTTCAATTTTTTTCCCCATTCTTTCTTTTATGCTTTCATTTTCCATTCTGTCATCTTCCAGGTCACTGATTCGTTGTTCAACTTCCTCTAGTCTTGTTCTATGAGTGTCCAGAATCTTTTTAATTTGGTCAACAGTTTCTTTAATTTCCATAAGATCATCCATTTTTTTATTTAGTCTTGCAATGTCTTCTTTATGCTCTTCTAGGGTCTTCTTGATTTCCTTCATATCCCGTACTATGGTCTCATTGTTCATCTTTAGTTCTTTGAGTAGCTGCTCTAGGTGCTGTGTCTCTTCTGGTCTTTTGATTTGGGTGCTTGGGCTTGGGTTATCCATATCATCTGGTTTTTTCATATGCTTTATAATTTTCTGTTGTTTTTGGCCTCGTGGCATTTGCTGAACTTGATAGGGTTCTTTTAGGGTTTGTAGACCTATTGAAGTCCTTATCTCTAATTTATCAGATCTATAGCTTCGTGGAGTACACTTTCTCTAACTAACCAGCAGGTGGCGTCCACGAGCCACCTGTTCTCCACAAGCCAGTTCTCCCCTGCTTAGCCTTTTTGGTGAGTGGGGGAGTGAGTCTTGTGGGGCCCAATTGGTGTCCCAAGCTTGCGTGTGTAGTTGGTGTTGCCTGCCCTGTATGTGGGGCGTGTTTCTGGGCAGTCGGGGAGGGGGGGTGGCCCTAACAATCAAATCTCCCTGATGATCCTAGAGTTTTAAAGCTGCTGCAATAGTCTAATCCTTCAGTTCAGTCGTGCCACAGTTTGTCTCTGCCACTGACCCACAAGTCTTTGGTATTGGCGTATGGCTCCTGAGACTTGCAAGTGGGCCCCTCTTCCAGGCTGTGCACCCCGGGTCCTCTGTTGAGGGATGACTGTGCTATGTCACAGGTGAGTGCCGTCCCCCCAGGGCAGTTCTGGGCTGCTGGGCTGTGTAGGGAGGCTCCCAGTCTGCTCAAATGATGGCTGAATGGGGCTTTGTTAATTCACACTTCTCCACCTTCCCAGCTCTGGGACATTCAGCTGAGGTTGCAGGGAAGGCTAATGTCCACGCCCAGTTTTGTGGTGTGTGCCTGTTATTTGAAGCACTTCCATCACACTGGGTTGTCTGGGGCAGCTCTGGGCTATGGGGCTGGCGATGGGCAGGAGTGTTTCCTGTCCACCAGGATGGTGGCTGTGAGCGGACACCCCCCTTTTCTTGGGAAGTTGTGTTGTTTAGTGAATTTTCTCAGCCACTGGATTATTGCCTTTTGTCTCAGAGCTCTCTTAGTTCTGCTCTTGACTTGACGTGCCAAAATTGCAATTCTTTGAAGCTTTCTGTATTGGGCTTCTTAGAGTAATTGTTTTAGAAAAAGAAAGAAGGATTTAAAAAAAAAAAAAAAAAAAAAAAAAAAAAAAACGGCCCTCCTCAGAGATCTAATGGGTTATTGAAATGCTAATAGACGAAGCAACCAGGGCCATTAAGGAAAGGTCCACAGGGCAGAGAGATCAGCTTTTCTTCGGGATTTGCATATGCGCCTCAAGGCCTGAGCTCCGCCCTTCCCCTTTCTGTGTTCACCAGAACTCCAAAAATCCTCTGCTTTTATTTTGGAGTTTTTCGTGTTGTTTTTTTTCTATGCCTGTCTCCTCTCTGCTGGGCTGGCTGCTCTCAGAGTCTCTGGTGTCTGGTCTCAGTCTATCTATGGTTGGAGTTTGAATCAGTAGAATGAGTTTCCGATAAGAGCAGCCACTGCAGTTCTCCCTTCTCCTTCCCGGAGCTGACAGCCCCTCCTCCCCCGGGACTGAGCCTGGCAGGGAGGGGCGCGGGTCCCCTGGCCGCAAAAACTTACAGATTTCGCTGATCTCAGCAGTTCCACGTTTTCATGAGTGTTGTATGAAGTATGCCCAAAGACAGATTGCTCTGTGGTGTCCAGTCCACGCAGTTCCTGGCTTTTTACCTACTTTCCTGGAGGAGTAACTAAAACTTACAGCTCACCAGTCTGCCATCTTGCCTGGAGTTTACTCTTATCCAGATTGTCTTTAGAATGTGTAAAATTCACCTTAGAGTGTTTTTTTTTTTAAACAAATGAACTTGACTTTTTCTTAAAGAGTGGCTAGTGCCTTGAGGGATAATAAAAGCTTTCAGCTTCCTAAAATTTTCAGCTGATTTCCCAATTTGACAAAGGGTAGCAGGGCAAACTCCTTGCCTTACAACAAAGTGTTATAGGATCATAAATGTATGCAGAACAGACAAAATTATGGATTTCAAATCTAATCCTAAAGTACACGATGAACAGTTCTAGCTCTGTTTATGTCTCTCAATGGGATCAAGAACTTAATTGACCTTGACAGATTTTAAACCTCCAATGTTAGACTGGTGATAATTAGACTGCTAATCTAATCCTCCATTCCTACACACACAGTTTCGTTAAGAATTAAAGAGGTTGCTTCTTACTATTTTGAAGATCAAATTTTTAATGCTTTTCACCTTAGCACTCCCCAAACTATCCTTAAATCTGTATCTATTATTCTAAATTACTGTAGTGATTATTGCATGGTAGTTAAAGGCATGTCTCCAGAATCAGACACAATGAGATTTAATTTTTTTTTTTTTTTTGCTGCAACATATAAACTTGATCCTGGTGAGGATGAAGAAGGCCCTTTACCTACTTGTTCTCTAACTTCTTATCTTTAAAATCTGATAATGGTAACTGCTCTAAGATTTTTGTGGAGTATTTAGTAAATAATATAACAGCTACACCTTAAGTGCCCAATAAAAAATAAAAAATAATACGGCAATTACTATCCAATGGAAGTTCACATATTTTTATTGTCATGGAGTCATTATACAGTCATATATTACATATGCTTTTTATACTCTAAGGAATCAAAGTCAGTTGCATTTAGGATATGTTTTGAATAATCCTTGGAAAACTACTCTCTGACAAAATTACACCAGGACATACTCTCAAAGAAGGGACATGTGTCAGGAATGTGTGGCATTTCATGCCTTCATATAAACAACTTTTTCACTAGGAATTGAGTTTGAATAAATTTTCCACATCTCTATTTCCCTGCTGTGAGAAACTTGGCCATAAGTCAGTAGTGAATTTGGTAAGCTGTGATAAGAGGATATCGATAAGCAGATAGAAAACAGAGGAAGGCATGGGGCATCAGCTAAACAGAGATTCTCAAACTCTTCCTTGGTGGTCCCCCTCAAAAGATCCCAAGGCTCAGAGAATCCCTGGGGGATTGTGAGTCCAGCCAGATGCAGCCCCCAAAGAGTGCAAAGGTCTATGAAGTATCCTTCTGTCTTGTCTTTACAAAGATGATAATCTGTGAAAGAAGGAAGCCGACTCCGTCTCTGTGTTCCTGCAAAAGAAAGTTTTATTCTACTCATTTCTACAGGTTTTTATAGCATACAAGGTAGTCTCCTACATGACTGTTTTCAGGTATTTCAGGGAGGGTACATTTTTTCTAAAGCCATAAGGTCATGATTGCATGTCTTTGATCTCAAGGGACAATATCTTTGGGCTAGATGGGAGACAGCAGGAACAGGAGACAGGAGCACGCAAGGAGCCTGGCAAGGAGCCCTTATCTAAATCGCCACCTGCCTTCAGGCATGCAATGCTTTGGCCTTTTCCCAGCCTGGTGCCCGCCTTCAGGCTTCCGGAGCTTGGGAGCAGCCTCCTGTACAACTTATCAAGCCAGGGAACCTTCCGTGTCTCCACATCTCCCTCTTTTTTATTATGATTACAATTTGGTGTAATGACATAAAACTCATTCATAGGGATATCATGGGGGTTCCGGGAATGGGTGCCACATCTTTATAGGCTGTTCCACCCACACTGGAGTCAGCTTTGGGCAGTATCTTCTTTGTACAGTTATTATAGCGCAGCATCGTTGGTTCTCTGGGAAACAGGACGGTGGGCTCCAGGGTTCCATTGGGCTGTTCTGTGACAGATAACTTTTTAAAAATAACTGAAATTATAATTAGCAGTATTACATTGTTGTTTGATGTTATGCACATTAGTAACCAAAAGAAGGTTAGAAGTTTTTAATTTTTATAACAGTATTTAAACATTTTTTTCTGCAATTTATAACATATTACATGAATTTAATTATTTTTAGTAGTTTATTTATTTATTTTCCAAGGTGAAAGAACAAATTCTTTGTAACTGTTGGGAATGAAAAGATATTCTTTAGGGTTTGACCTAGAGAATGTAAAATGTTAAAAATTATTAGGTTTGAAACAGTATATATATATACATATATATCATTTAGTTAAAGTTAAGGGAAAGACTTAGCTCTTTTAAAAGTGAGAAGACAATATTTTTAAACAACCAAGGACATGATAAATTTAACATATGTTGAGTGCAAGAAGTTATTTTGATAAAAGAGACTTTTTGCATTCTACACTGATTATTCAGAAAAACCCTTCTACAACATTTTATTAAGAAATAACACCTTAATAATTTAAGGAAACTTTTTTCTTAATAAAAACAGCAGGAGACCTTAATGTGAGGAGCTTGCAGTATGGTGAGGAATGTTTTATATTTTGTGAATTATTAGGCACATACACACAACATTGAATATTAATTACTGCTTTGGGTGTTGGTTAAAATATTTAATGCTATTTTGTTTTATAAAACCCCCTTTTTTTTAACTTCTGAGGTTTTGTTGTTAAGCAGTATTATTACTAGTTTTTACCATTTTTTAACTTTGACCACAGAAATAATTGTTTTCACAAACTTTTTGCAGCTTTCTGTATCTATTTTCCAACCTTGACTACAGAAATAAATTTTCCACTCTACAAACCTTCTACAACTTTTTGTATTTATCTAGGCTTCATTCCACATTCCTATTCATCCAGGCTGCATTTTACATTCCTCATTAGAGATATTATTTTATGATACTGGGTTTTTCACACAAATGCAAACAGTGCAAACTGCAAAAAATTTAAAAGGAGAACTATGAATTTGGGGTTACAGTTAGTGGGGCTTAAACCCACTGGGTTTGCATGCATGAACTTTGGATTAACTTAATTAGCTTTACTACATAATAGACTAATTGAAACAAAAAAAGGCAAAGTGAACACAATAAATAAAAAATAACACACTTACCCAGCACAGGGAAAGTTTGAATTGCAAAGCTACCTTAACTCAGATGCGTTTGGTGTTTGTCTGTGGTGGGCACTTTTACCTGGACTTCCCAGTCCCGGTACTCCAGGAAAAATTTCTGGGCAATTGGTTAACCATAATGGGGCAAACAAAATTTCTGGGTAATGCTGCCTTGTGAAGACAGTGTTGCAAAACTGGTGTGGCACTTTTAGGGAGGCAAGGCAGCAGTGTTGGCAATAAAGGAGGAAAGGGAAGGAGCGAGGCTATGGCCATTTCCCCGCCACCTTTATCAGCTGACTGTATGGGGGCCGAGGGCTCAGGAGGCAGGAGACCTTTATTGGAGAGAGCGGCAGTCTCTTTCTCAGGTACCTTAGTTTCCAAAGCCTCAGTCTCGGCAACATGAAGAGGGGCCAGGGCAGTGTGAATAAGAGTCCATGTAATAAATGTTTTACAGGAAACTTTCTGTCCTCACTCAAAGTGGCGCTTTAAATTTCATCCAATGCACTCCTACACGTCTAAGTCTAATGTGCCTTCCTCAGGAAACGAAGGGTTATACTGAACCACATCATGCAATAAAGAATACAAATTAACTTCTGAAGCAGCAGCTCCACTGGCCTGCAGCAGCTGTTGTAAAACTAAAACATACCAGTGCTGGGGAACACTGAGAGACTGACCATATCATTGAGTGGCTGAAACTTCTGACCCACCACGAGATAACTCGCTTGTACTTACTGCACAGCTTCCAAACGCCGTGGTCAGGACTGGAACACCTCACACGGGGCACCAATTGTGAAAGAAGGGAGCCCACTCCTTCTCTGTGTTCCTGCAAAAGAAAGTTTTATTCTATTCATTTCTACAGGTTTTTATAGCATACAAGGTAGTCTCCTACATGACTGTTTTCAGGTATTTCAGGGAGGGTACATTTTTTCTAAAGCCATAAGGTGTGATTACATGTCTTTGATCTCAAGGGACAATGTCTTTGGGGCTAGATGGGAGACAGCAGGAGCAGGAGACAGGAGCACGGAAGGAGCCCGGGGACTTTACCCTTACCTAAAGTGCCGCCTGCCTTCAGGCATGCAAAGCTTTGGCCTTCTTCCAGCCTGGTGCCCACCTTCAGGCTCCCAGTGCTTGGGAGTGGCCTCCCTGTATAACTTATCCAGCCAGGGAACCTCCCGTGTCTCCACAATAATCCACATTATTCAGCCCCCAACAAGTGCAAAGGTCTGTGAAGTATCCCTGAATCTTGTCTTGAGAAAGATGTAGACTTTGCACTTGCTTTTTGACCTATGATTATTTAATAAAATAACTCTTTATTACATGATAATCCACATTATTCAAAATGCTTTCAAAAGTCAGAAACCACCATTCATATTGTAGGGGTCAAATACAGGCATGGGGAGGGGAGCATCCTGGATAAAAAGCCTTTTCACCTCAAACGTACAAAGTGTTGGCAACATCAGAGCCTCCTCAGAGCAGCCCAGGGATTCCTGTACGATGCAGTGTCCCGTAAGGATATGGTGAATTATTTTACTTCAACCACTTCCATGAGGTAACCCTAAAAATACAGTACACAATGTGATGGTGCTTCTAATGCTTCCTCTGTGTAGCCCAGCTATGTGGAGCCTCAAAGTCAGAGAGAGGAGAGTGCCATGCCTCAGGCGGGCATTTCTTAAAGTTTCTTTATGGTGTCTCAGCGTGGCTGTTGTCAGCCTGGTGGAGCTGGTCAGTTTACACATGGGAGCTCACTGATAAAACATTTTCCTTTGTGACAAAGGAGCAGAAGATTCCAATGACGATTTCAGTAGGCACTTAAATTATTGCTTTAACATATACGCGAATGAGACGTTATTTTGTATGAATACAAAGATATAACCAATTTATATTTTTATGTCCATCATTGGTAAAAATCTGTTTTCTTTAGTAAAACTAGTTGAGCTAACAATAAATACAGCCCTGCTCCTCTGTCTTTCTCCGAGCATCAGTAAGCCAAAGGTATTTATCTACAATTTCCTAACGTATCTGTCATCACAGAGGTGAAACCATCAGAAACAGGTCAGCAAAAGGAGGGCAAGCCCATTCCTCTTGCTCCAGGTCCCCCTCCCCCTCCCCATTCATGCTCTATTTAAACAACATAAGTGGGCTAAAGGGACTACAGAGACTAAAGAGGCAAAATACGAGCAGAGTTCTTCTTTTCCTCCAGTGTAATTACAACCCACTCTCCCACAGATGATATTTCAATGAGGTGCTTTCATCATTAGAAAAACAGTGACTTTTTAATGAGTTCTTACCTACTGATTCTCCTAACAACTTTCAAACTCTGAATTGTTATTTTTAAAATTATTTCCAGAAGGTCCAAATCCAATCCAATCCTAGAAAAGAAACTTCTTTTCAGTAAAGGGTTTATATCTTACTTTTCATTCCCAGTCTACACATGTCCTAGAGAACAGAAGTTTCCAACTTTCTCTGATTCATACAAAACAGTCTATAAAATATGGCCTTTCTTTCTTATTCAGTTAATAACACTTTCTTGACTATATTTAGTCAATATTTTTTCTTATAACCAAAGTATCTATTAATTGATATTATTTCCCCTTACATATATTCTCATTTACATTCTGCATTTTAAAAGCTCTACTGTATAGATAATTTATTTTCTTTCATCATTCTAACCTTTATATTGATTTAGTATATTGATTTATAGTGATTTAAATTTCATCATTCTAACCTTTGTAACCTTTATATTATATTGATGTAATATATTGATTTAATATAGGTTTTAAATGAGAGTGTAATTTTTAACAAACGTCAACATTTATAATATTTAAGGAATTTATTATCAATTTTGATTAGAAGAGAAGGATGGAAATGGAAAAATAACATTAATCTTTAGAAATATATCACCTCAGCAGATGTGTTTTATGCCTTCTTTGATTCAGTAAAGTCAGCACAATCACAATTGTCTGCCCAGAGGTAAACACTAAATGTCTTCTTATATGACAAAAAAATTTTAAGGACAATCCTCAGTAAAAAAATTTTAAAAATATAAATGTACATGCCCTAAATTAATGTTATCAGTTGAAATCAGTTACCCATGCATTATTAATTTAGACATTCACTTGGTGAAAGAAGGTACATTGGAGGTAGTACAGATTTCTGTTTGTGTCCTTTCAGTATGTTTTAACTGGTTAGTAGAGAGCAAAATATGCTTTCAGCTGGAGAAGTCAGGGCAATAGTAACAGACAGCTAATATGCACGTTCTAAAGCTCTGTAACCCACGTGTTAAATCGAGACTCCATTCTAAGTGTACCTTGTCAAGGCATGGAACCTTACTAAGTCCAGGTTCATTATTTCTAAATTGTGGATAGTAATAGTACATATGGTCTTTTGGGGGTGGTAACTGATTAATGTATATAAAACACACAGCACAGGAAGTAGCCAGACTCTCACTCCTCTCCACTGCCACTATAATTTCTAGTCTACCAGTACCACTCCTACTGACTGCTTAGTAAAGTAAGTGACTGTTGAATTTTGAAAATAGATTCTTTCCTAAAGAAAAACATACTTTTCATTGAGTATTGATGCAAGTTTTAACAATTTGTCATATTTCTGAGACAAATTAGAATAATAAAAATATTATTTTAAGATTTTGCAATGTTTAAATGTCAGATTTGCTTTGATTTCTTGTTATTCATTAAGATTTCTCCTTTTAGCAGTAGACATTTTGCATAGCTTTTTGTTTCCTAAAATATGTCATTATTGGTGCTATATTTTTACATTACATTTAAGTTCCTCAAGCTATTTTAAATTACTTTAAAGCACTTATATGTCTTAATCAATAATCTGTTTCCAATATAGACTGAATATACTCTGTATATATACAGGGAATTCTACATAAGAATAAAATGGGCTTATACCAGTCACCAGAATAATGCAAAGGGTGTTAACTTGTTTGCCTCTGAGAACTGTTTTACTCAGTTGGTAGTGACATGAGGATGGTTATACATGCTATGAGTCTTTTAGGTTCCCCAAAACTTCCTGCCATATCACACCAGTTATAATGCCACCTCCTTGTCCATCTATAAACATATGAAAAAATCTATGAATTAACACTTTGGGTACCTGTTTCATGCACTAACTTTTTCTCGGTTTAGAGCACTCATTTTGCTTGGGTGAGATGTGGTCATCAGAAGACACCAATGTTTCTGAACAAGGTATTTGAAATATTTCCAACATAACATGCCATGATTTTAGTTGCTGTCAGTTATAGATTCAATCTTTATGTTCCAGAACTTGGCTTCTATTTGAACATATTGTCTTTGCTCCCATTTTGCAAATTCTCATCCATCCTAAATCTTCTTTGATGTTATATTCCTTGTTTATGTATTTGTAATACCTAGCATATAATTAATTTTTGTAATATCAAATTTCACATAAGATAGTTGAAATATTCTAATATATTCTATATTTCATAGTGAATATTAATAATTATGGTCAAGTTTGCCAGACTAATGTTAACAGAATTCTAAAGGACCCTAGAGACTTCATGATCTTTATCTCTTTTTAGGATAAGATGTGGATTGAATGGTCCAAAGGGAAGGTCATGGCTTTCAATTCTACTTGAGTAAGTTAAGACTCCAAGCCATCACAGTTAAAGGCACAGGATGGTGAAGTCCACTTTCCTTCAGGTTCCTCTTTCTTCTGCCTCCTTGTGCCATGATTACAGCAACATTGTAATTACTGTTTAATCGTGGCTAGACTTAGACCTGCCTGGGACATGGGCCTGCCAGGGGGATAATATGATTGAGAAGCTGCATGTTTAGAATGTGCTGGGCTTCCCTGGAAGCAGAAGAGGGCCCAGCTAGTTTTCTCAGAACAGAATGAGGGCCAGAAGCATAAAAACATCCATACAAAGAGCAAAGCAGGGCATCTGAAAAGACCCTACAGGATCCTCCCCAATAGCAACAGCCTCTCAACGTTTTAGTTGGAGCTTGAGGGCCTTAGGAACATCCCCATTTAACTGGAACCTGGTCACATCCCTGCTCTGAGTAATGGTGTCTGGTGGTGTACACTTCATCTATATTAAACCAAGTCATATCCTTTGCTTGCATCTTTGAATCTTATCAGTCACACTTCTGAAAATCCTGAATTCAGCCATTCTTAATACATTATGCAAGGTTTCAATCTACATCACATTTATTTTTGCACATATTAATGAGATGATATACCTAACGTCTGGAGGCACTCATCAAATAACATATGTGCTTTGATTCTGTTTTTTTTGATCAAGATTATGTTCCTACATATATTTGTTATGCTGCAACATTTTGGACTTTGTCACAGAAGGAGGCCTCAGATATTAGGCATATTGTATTGTGAGTTACAGCTATTGTTCAAATTGTGTAAAATGTTACAATATGTTATCCCTAGGATGTTTTTCTCAGCAATCAAAATGATAATGGGTTGAGAATGATACCATCAATTATTCATTGAACAATATCCATTGGGTTCTAATTATCTGCTAGGGACTTTGCAAGATAGTTGAGAAACAAATATGACAACAAAATTGGTCCCATAAATTAAATAACCATCAGAAATACATAATAAAGTGTTTCTGAGCTTGCTTTTAGTCATGTTTCTTAAGTAAAGTCCAGTAGAAAAGAATGGGTAATAGCACTGCCCCTCAGCTTGGACTAGCCTTCTGGAATGGGGCTGAAAATTTCCGCCTCTGTTTGGCAAGGCCAAAGGGTTGGATCCTAACATGCTCTGGGAGTAGGTTTGCCTTTCTTTAATTTCAGAAGAAAAACATCACTTTATGTTGTCATCAAGAAGAATGTCCCCTGTGGCTTCCTGTCAGCTTATCTCACAAATATGGCTCTCATAATTTCAGGAAAACACGTTTGTCCTTGCTGGTAATATCAACCATACATCTGGCTTTCATTGACCTTTTCACAGCCATCACATAATCTGGACACTATATGCATCCTTGTTTCTCTATAGATGAAAGATTAAGAAAAAAGAGAGAGAGTGACATGCAGTATGAAAAACAAGATTTGCTCTAATTTTAAAAATCTGACTTCAGACTTGTCAAAGATGGTCTCTTTGTAATGTACTGTGGATTCCCATCCATGGCCACCTAAAATCTGTATATTATAAGAATAACACAGCAAGTGTGGGAAATTGTTTTGACATGTTTTCTAGAAGAAAGTTATGTTGAAGACTGAATTATATTCACTGTCTACATATTACTTTGTGTAGTCTAATTTCCTTAGACACTTACATCAATTAATAGCAGCTGGGAGTCTACCAGCTTTACTTGTCATTAATAAACACTTGAAGTTCCAAAGTCTTTCAAAGCATTGTCACCGTTCCTTCATGTAAGACTTCTTAAAAATCACCTCAATTATTTCAATTTAATTAAAAAACCAAGTTGTCAAATTGAGCCTATTAGCTTATTATATTGTTTCTTTAGTGATTTCACACATCTATTAATAAAGATCTTTCCTTTGTTTCTTTCTAGTGGGGAAGTAATTAAAATAAATAGCTGGTATACTTTAAACAGTAATATGTTTCTTTTCCTTAAATCCCTACCTCCCTTTACTGCTCAACCCTCTGTAATCTGGCCTCTCTTGCCAAAGCTGTATTCTAAACCAAAGTGTATCTAGTGTCAAATTGCAAAATTTTTCTCATGTGTTGGTCGATAAACTATTGCTGTGATGTCTTCAGCATCAGACTAAGACACTCATTCACAAAATATGTATTCATTTGGTGACGGTGTCAGTATATTAATAACGGAGTTCTAGAAGAAAAGGGAGAGAGAAGGTGGCAAAAGCAATCATTGAAGAGGTAAACAAGGAGAACCTTCCCCAAAGACAACATGTAACAAATTTAATAAGATGTGTGAAACACGGCAGAATTAATTCAAACAAAACCATACATAGATGCATCATACTTAAACTGCTTAAAAATGTTAAGAAATATCTTCAAGAAAAGAAGAAATTCATTGAAATGAAGAAATTAGACTAACTGTTAACATTTCAAAAATAATAATGTAGATCAGAAGAGATTGGAATTATAAATCAAAGTGCTAAAAGAAAAATCTTTCAAACTAGAATTATAAGACAAGGAAATAATTTCCATTAATGAAAGTGAAATAAAGACATTTAAGACAAATGAAAACTGAGAGACATGGTTGCCAGCAATAAGAAATAATAAACTACAAAACTCTTTAGAGAAATTAAGAAAATCCTGAGTAAACAGTTTGATATACTGTGTCTATGGATTGGAAAACTCAAAATAGAACATACAGCAATTCTTCCCAATTGGGCTTGCAAAGTCGGTGATTCTAATAAAAATGCTAACAGGTTTATTTTTTGGAACTTGATATGATCATTTAAAATTTTATATAGATGTCAAAAAGCCTATAACAAATTACCATAGCTTTGGTGGCTTAAAACAATATAAATTTACTAATTTCCAGTTCTGGAAGTCAGAAGTCCCAAATTCAAGGTGTTGTTTCTAGAGTTTGTTTCTTTGCCTTTACCTACGGCTCTGCATTATTGCCTCCGGTATCTGTTGCTTCATCTCTTTCTTTGACTCTGACCTCTGTCTCCCTCTTATAGGGACCCTTGAGATCCCACTGGGCCTGCCAGGATAATGCAGAATCATCTCCCCACTTAAAGACCTGTAACTTCATCATGTCTGCAGAGTCCTTGTTGCCACATAAGGGAATATGTTTGCAAGTTCTGGGAACTGGGACAGGGATATCAACATGGTTAAGAATAAGAATGAACTGGGAGGATTTACTTTCTACATAATAAGACTTTACTGTGAAACTGCAGAATTCAAGACAAGATGGAATTGGTGCAAGAATGGTTAAAAAAAAAAATAGAATGGGACAGAACAGCAAATCCAAAAACAGACACATATTTGAACATGCAATTTGTGACAAAAGGTAGCTCTACAGCAGAGTGACAAGGGCTGCCTTCCATAAAAAGATGCTCTGTTAACAACAGGATACATTTATGAATAAAAATAAAATTAATCCAACCTCACATCATACAGAAAAATCTAATGCTGATGGATTGAAGATCTAAGTGTAAAGGAAGGATAATGTAGTTTCTAGAAGATAATATGGTTAAAAGATGCTTGTGATCTTAGGTTAGACTAGTGTTTTGTTTTTCTTAAGTTAGGCATTAAAAACACTAATCATAAAGAAAAGATATTGATTAATTGGTATTAAGAACAGCAAAAATGTTTCTCACCCTCTTTAGTAATCAAGGAGATGTGAAGTAAAACTACAAGATGCCATGCTCCGTCCACCAAAACGGATCGATCAGAGTTCAACAAGCCAGCGAGCCAGGCAGGGAATGTCGCCATCCACCCTCGCTCCTGAGCGCGCTCGCAATCGTAGCAGATTCTGAATGAATTACACCTGAGGCTGCACATGCACCCCAGCCAACCTCCAGGCCCGGGCACGGCCAGCTCCCTTGCAGCACAGGCGAAGCTGGGGCTGGGGCACGGAGCCGCGTGAGAAGAAACGCACCGTGACGGTGTTCGTGCCTGGCGCAGCGCAGTAGCACACAGCACGGTGTGGGAAAGTTGTCTGCCGCTTGCATGAAAGAGTGTGTAAAGATACACCTTACAAAGAAGGAGGATCTGCGTATGCCGGTTTCATTTTGCCAACTGAGTTTATTTTAAAAACAAGAGAGTCTGCTTTACAAAGGCCTTATTCCTCATCCATCAGTGGATCCCCTCCTCTGAGAAAAGCTAATTTTCAATAACACCACAGAGGAGTTTAGAAAAAGTCACTGCAGGCGGCAGGGGATCCCAATGAGAATATTCTGACCAGCTGCAGGAGCTGCAGTTGTAATAGTTTTTCAAAGCTTCACAAATTAATGAAGAAGCAGAAGGAAAACCTTCAAAAGACTCCAGAGAACATAAAAGGGCCTTCAACGAACCTTCCAGGGATCACAACAAATGTTCCAAAGAATCCTAAGAAATCCAAAGAAAATAAACCACTGAGAAAAGACAAAATAGTCCCTGAGATGGTGTTTTAGGAACCTAAACCCTTGTCAAAAGAGCCAACGACCTTTATTAGAAACCAACGACAACCAGATTCTCCAAGTGAAAAGTCCAACAGAGCAAAACAAATCAGGTAAGCACATGAAGAATGGCGAATGTGACAAGGCTTACCTAGATGAGCTGGTAGAGCTTCACGGAAGGTTTATGACACTGAGGCAAAAGCACATTCTGCAACAGCTCGTGAACCTGATAGAAGAAACTGGGCGTTTTCATACCACAGACATGACATTTGATTTCCACCTTTGCTCGCTGGACATAGCCACAGTCGGTAAACTACAGAGTTACCGGGAAACATCTGGAACATCCTGAGGTTACAAATGGATGCATCAAAAACTATTTTTGGGGTGTGGGGGTGATTTTCTGTTTGTTTATATTATAACACTCAAAATGATGCAATCAAAAGGGAAAAAAATAAAAATCAAACAACCTGCAAAAAAAAAAATGGATCATTTAATAGAAAGGGCAGGAAAGGTTGTTCGTCCACCAGGGCTACCCACACACTGCTAGTTGAAGTGTAAATTGGTACAATTTCTATGGAATATTCTACTAAGATTGAATATATGCATACCAAGTAATCCTCTCCTTGTTATATATCCCCACAAATATGCATATATAAAGTCACCAACATACAGGGTAATAGCGTTCTTAGCAGCTGTCTCCGCAGTGATTAAAGCCCTAAGCAAGCTATCAACTGTACAATCATTAAATAAATGGTGTTGTAATCATACAATTGAACACAACACAATGAAAATGAATGTACTTCAGCTATACTTACAATGTGAATGAATTTCAAAAAACATAATATTAAGTGAAAGAAGATGGAAAAAAAAAAAGAATACATGCCAGATTCCCATTTATATAAAGTTCAAACCTGGAGAGTAGAGTTTTTTAAGCTGTGTTCATAGATACTTTCAGGGAGGGCACTTGGGTAGTGACTGGGATGGTGGTATCTTGAGTCCTGTCAATTTCCAATTTCTTAATCTGATGCTGGTTTCATGAGGTGATAATTCATTAAGCTGCACATTTAAGATCTGTGCTCTTTTTTGTATGTGCTGTATATTTTAGTAAAAAAGATTTTAAGATGAGATTTTGAATATTTTTTTTCACTTTTTATGTTTTGAAATAATCATATGTATAAGTCATTAAAACTAGAGAAAAAGATTACAGCATTGATATTAATACACAGCCAACCCTGTGCACATAATGCTAAATAAACATATTATTTTGGACCAAACATAACAGCATCATGAAAGAAATATAGCCATTTATCTCTCATTTTGGGAATATTATGCAAAGAGAAATACAATATTTTCCACAACTCTATTGGTCCCAAGTAATGAGACAAGAAAGAAAACTTCTTGTATAACGATTATGCAGAGACTTTTAGTATCGAGGCAAGAATTCAGGTATCCTGCTGAGATTTGTTTCCTCCGTTGTGAAATGTAATGGAAAGAACATACTTTGATCAAGATAATTGTAAAAATAATGTCATTAACTTTTATTACAATATGTATTCACAATAACAAGATTCCATTTATTATTTGCGGTCGCAGTTGACTCGTCTGGGGGGGGGGGTGGCGGCCGGTTGCTAAATCCTAGGCTCTCGGGATTGCTCGGAGGGTACCGGCGGCGGGGGCTCTTTCCCGGAGGTGAGGGCGAGGCGGGGGACTGGGCCCGGTCCCCGGCGGAGGCGTGCAAGGTGTGGAGGGCGGCGAGAAGGAACAGACGGGACACGTTTCTTTTAGGGTGAAGAAGCCAAGAGAGTTTATTAGGGGAGAGTACAAGCTTATATCGGGCGGTATAGAGGGCGGGGTAGCTGTAGAGGTTAAAGGCTTGGATTGGTTCTGAGAGGGCACGGAGGTTGTTTGAAAAGGGGCGGGAGTTGCTCCGGTAACGAAGAGGGTGGAGGGTGCGGGTAAGGCACGGGGGGGGGGGTTTTCTCCGGCAAGCCCTCCCCAACGGTTGTACTTTGGGGTGAGGAAATGGGGCCTGCATTCGGCTCCACTTTCTCAGGCCCGGGGGGCCGTGGAGGGCGCTACCACCCGTGCCCCACTACCTTTCCTAGGGGCTGATCAGTTCCCCTGGCCCAGGCCCGCCAAGTCAGAACTCGATAACAGTGTCCCGCATTTCCCCCTTCTTTTCTAATTAGAGGAAGAAGCTTACCGGAGAGATCCGCCAAGGGATGAGGGAAAGGGGAGGTGGGGGAAGGGATAGGGGTAGATGGTAGTTAGAGAGGCTGGAGCTCGACGTTGGTGTGGCGCCCGGGCGTTCGAGAGGGGCCTCGCTGCTTGCGGGATGGACGAGGGTGGCGACGCTGCGGAGGGTCAGCTTCTTCAGCGGAGGCAAGTTGTTGATACTGGACTTGCACAAATGATGAAAAGACAGCATTGGCTTGGTTCTTAGCAAGCTGGACAATTCTGCGGATAATGCAGGGCCCTAGGGTGAGAGCTAGAATAATCATTAGTAGGGGGCCGATGAGAGGGAGGAGGTATGGGAGGAGGGGGGTAAAGATGTGGGACCAATAGTTGGCGGCTTCACGGTCCCTTTTGCGCTGTTCTAGTCCCTCTCGGACTTTCTTTAGGCCGTCTTCGGCGAGACCTGTGGAATTGGCATATACACAGCACTCTTCTCCTAGGGCGGCGCAAAGGCCTCCTTCTTTGAGGAGGAGAAGGTCGAGACCTCGGCGGTTTTGGAGCACGACCTCAGAGAGGGAATTGACAGAATTTTTAAGATGGGAAATAGCGTTCTGTAGGTGACGAATGTCTTCGTCAACCGCTGCTCGGAGGTGAGTTAGGGCGGAGCCTTGACTGGCTAATGCAGCGATTCCGGTGCCAGCGCCTGCAAGACCTAGGAGGGAGGCAATCGTGAGGGCGGTGATGGGTTCTCGCTTTTGCAGGGGGGCAGAAGCTGCAGTTCTTTCCAGGCGGAGGAAGAAGTCTTCCTCGTTGTGGTATAGGACCCTAGGGATAAGGACAATTAGGAGGCAAGTTTCATGAGTTGTATTGAGGGTCTGCACGTTAAGGCAGGGGGTAAGTCCTGTAGAGGAGCAGAGCCATTGGGAGGAGTTGTGGGGAATAAGAAACTTGGCAGAGCTGCTGGGAGATGAGTAGTTGGCACAGGCTGTGAGGTTGGGAGAGTTACTTGAGCGAGGGCGGATGCACTTTCCTGTAAAGGAGACTGAATGAAAGGTTAGGGGGACAGCTGAGGTATTCCAATTGCATTCCGAGGGGTTGTCTTCTGTGTTTTCTGAAAAGGAGAGGTTGGAGGCAACTGGCTCATACAGGGGGGAGGAAGTGGAGAGGCAAAGCCAACAAGAGGAGGTAAGATTGGGGTTGGAGGAATTCACTGAGGTGAAGGCCGCTTGGATAAGGTCGAGGAGGGGAGAGGAGTAACGAGAGGGGGGCAGAAAAGGTTGGGGTGGTGGGGTTGGCGATGCGCTGTTTGTAGCTGAGGTGCGGTTTCCGGATGCGCTGCTTGTACTTGAGGTGCGGCTGGAGGGCTTTTGAGCGCAGGTTTCTTCGACCCTGGAGACAAAGGTGGCAAAAGGCTCATTTGGCTCCTGGAGGAGCTTGGTGAATTTACTAGGCCGACAGGCGGAACAGTTGGCAAAAGCTCGCAAGGCGATTCCCCGAAGGATAGGCCAAAAGGTGGCAGGCGCATTAATATAGGCGGATGCATTTATAAACGCTCCCGTGCCCAAGTAGGCTTCGGGGTGACGGTAGACTCCAGTGGCTGCGTCTTGCTCGCTTTGCTTAGCTGCTTCCACCTGGAAGTGAGCACGCCAATCAACGAACTGGCCGGGGTTAAGGATGGTACGGGCAAGCGAGGCCCAGTCTTGGGGGAGGCAAAAGTCCATGGCGAGATCCTGCAGTAATTGGGAAGCGTATGGGCTACCTAACCCGTCCTCCTTGACGGCCCTGCGAAGCTGCTTGATAGTATCTGAGTCAATGGGATACCAGTCGTACGGTTTCTGCGGTGTGGGGGTAAGGTTAAGAGGAAAGCAGCGAAAAGCACGAGAGAAAGGAGGACGCGCTTGCAGAGGGCCTGGCACAGGGGTGGGGGCAGGGGCAGCTTGCCCCAAGGGTTGCCTTGAGGTGTAGAAGGCAGCCAGGGGTTGTTAGTCGGCAGGGTGGGAGGAGCGGCGGCAGCTGCCGGTAGCGGCTCCGAGGGGGAGCTCGCCGAAGGGGGAGGCGGAAGTGGGAGGCCCCAAGCGTCGCAAGATGGCGGCGCGGTAGGCGTGGTTAAGACACAAGATGGCGGACTAGCTCCGCCCTGTGAAAGGGCGGGGTCCAAGGCATAAGATGGCGGACTAACTTCGCCCTGTGAAAGGGCGGGGCCTAAGGCATAAGATGGCGGACTAGCTCCGGCTTAGGGCTGACGTCATCATTAGAGCACTTCCTCCCCTCAGTGGAAGAAGAAGGAGGAAGTTCGCCATTTTGGAGAGGCTTAGTATTGCTTTGTTTTTGGGGGGCGACTTCAAGCGCGTTGTTAATCTGCTCGACTAAGGATTCTGTGTCCGAATCGTGGTCAACATTAGTATCGCTGTCTGAATCTGTTGACTGGGTTGATAGGGCCTCCTTGGATTTAATGGGGCCTCGATCAGGGGGGAGGGAGCCTTGAAGGCAGGAGCGGACGGTTATTAAGGTGGGGAGCAAGCCGGGAGGGAAGCGCTTGCTCTCATGTTCCATGGCGTTGGTGACCCGATCAATAAGGCGATTATAAGTAACAGGGTCCCAAAGATGGCAAGTGGTGAGCCATGGGTTAAAGGGCAGCAGGAGGTCCCAGTATACTTGCAGCTGCCGGACAGACACCTTACAGCGATGTGTGTCTAGGAGACCCGCTAGAGCGCGAACTTGAGGTGCTTGGCGTGCAGATAGACGATTACCCATAGCGGAGGGAGAAAAGAAAAAGGGGGGTTGATTATTGAGTAAATAAAATGAGGTAAACCGTGGCCGCGAGGCCGAAGGAGACGGCGAGAATAGAAAGCGGGACCCTCTAGTAGCGAGAGCAGTTTGGGGGGGGCGGTCGCAAAGAGGCACACGGCGCCAAACAAAGAAACAAAGACACAAAGGACCACAGCAAAGTAATGGAGGGGAAGAGGGAAAGCTACTGGAGGAAGAGTGTTAGGAGGAATGGGGGGGACATAGGAAGAGAAGACGAAAGGTAGTCGGGGGCAAGAGCCAGGTTAATGCGGGAAAGGAAGAGCGGCCCGGGCGCGGAGCGGCGTGGGAGAGGCGGCTCCGGACGTGGAGCGGCGAGGGAGAGTCAGCTCCGCGGGGCGGCGAGGGAGAGGCGGCCCTTACCTTGCAGGCGAGGAGAAGGGGAGTTGGAGAGGCGTCCGGGCGAGCGGGTGGTTTTACTGGACCGCTGCGTGGAGAGGACTTTTAATCCCAGGGTCGGTAGAGCATGAGACTCTTAATCTCAGGGTCGTGGGTTCGTGCCCCACGTTGGGCGCCAGTTGCGGTCGCAGTTGACTCATCTAGGGGGGGGGTGGCGGCCGGTTGCTAAATCCTAGGCTCTCGGGATTGCTCGGAGGGTACCGGCGGCGGGGGCTCTTTCCCGGAGGCGAGGGCGAGGCGGGGGACTGGGCCCGGTCCCCGGCGGAGGCGTGCAAGGTGTGGAGGGCGGCGAGAAGGAACAGGCGGGACACGTTTCTTTTAGGGTGAAGAAGCCAAGAGAGTTTATTAGGGGAGAGTACAAGCTTATATCGGGCGGTATAGAGGGCAGGGTAGCTGTAGAGGTTAAAGGCTTGGATTGGTTCTGAGAGGGCACGGAGGTTGTTTGAAAAGGGGCGGGAGTTGCTCCGGTAACGAAGAGTGTGGAGGGTGCGGGTAAGGCACGGGGGGGGCGGGTTTCTCCGGCAAGCCCTCCCCAACGGTTGTACTTTGGGGTGAGGAAATGGGGCCTGCATTCGGCTCCACTTTCTCAGGCCCGGGGGGCCGTGGAGGGCGCTACCACCCGTGCCCCACTACCTTTCCTAGGGGCTGATCAGTTCCCCTGGCCCAGGCCCGCCAAGTCAGAACTCGATAACAGTGTCCCGCAATTATTATAAATGAACATAGCTCCAATAAGGAATAAAAATCCATGCTGAGCACTTTCTTTAGCTCTGCTATTGACACTCTGGAGTCTTACCCAAAGGTCCTGTATTTTCAGCAAGGGAAGTTCCTCCTCCGGATCAGAATGCAGACGCTGCCAGGCTACGTTAGCTAAGGCAATTGTTACAGTCTCTGGGCCATTCTTCCTTCTGGTTCTTTCTCTGCATAGTTCCCTCCTTGTGACTCTGCCACACAGATCAACCCACTTCCTCCCCCACTAACCACTCTCCAGCTCTCCGTCTGGAGGAGCACCAGCATTAAAACCAGGGCTCCTGAAGTTTTAAAGATGAGGACACTGAAACTAAAAGCACCCTTTTAATAATTTAATAAGAGGTAAGTTACGGCAACATGAGTTAAAATTCTCCTAACATCCATATTGGTTGGTTACTTTATCATGCTTTGCCATAATCAAAGTAAAATAACCAAATTATTTTTATTACATTTTTTACAATTATATCAAGACTAATAATATGAACTGTTTGGTGTTAGTGTTACTTACTGTCTGTTGTTAGGACTTGAACACTATATTGAGGCCCAGTGAATAACCTGGAAATAATTTTGCCTTCTAACAGTTAAATTTTAAAATTAAAAAGAAATGCAATAAGTTAAAAAAAACTATAGAATAAATTGCTGGACCTGCCAGTCTTGACTATACTCTGATGGAAATTATTGGCATTTCCAAAGGAAGAACAAGTTAATCTGAAGAAAGCATATCTGTAATCACAGAGTCAAAAATTCCATTATTTATTCATGCTTTTTTTTTTTCCCAGATTTTTAATACTCTTGACTTATAGGAAAGCTCATCCTTCCCGTCAACATCAGTCTATCATAACCAGATAAAAGAAAGGATCCAGTCTGTAACTAAACTGTTTTATTCTAGTTTGTGGTCACAACCAATCTTACTGTTACGGTTTGGTTTCCCACACGTCTGCCTGTCCCAGAGCACTGGCACTCTGCCCAGATCCCCTGGGGTTCCTTTCTAACCACGATTATGCAGCCTGGAAGCTTTGAGCTTCCATGCGTTCTGCTTCCAATAGCCAGCACCTGCGGATTCAGCTTTTGGAAGAATGCCCTGGAGCACTGGGACCCTCTTTGTCTGCATGCATGGAAAACAAAACTGCCTGGGAATTTATCTGTCCCCAGGTGTGAGCCTTAGTTAATGATTGGCAGGTGCACAGGAGTGGCAGCCCCAGCTACTCTGCCCCGGGGTGGGACAATTCTCACGTGTAACTTACACTCCAAATGTCCTCCAAGGCTCTAGGAAAGGCTCCCCTACCCTGTCTCACCTTCTTATTCTGTCTGATTTCTTGTGGGACATTTTCTTAATCAGTTGCTTACACAGTTCCTTAACTCAGGCGTTGCATCTGAGGAACTTGAGCTAATGCAACCAAGTGTTTCAGAGAGAAAAAATAATGGACTACTTATGTCATGATGAGAATTCTAGTCTTGTTAGCATCATTATTGGCCAAATCAAACAAAATAGGAGAGAACAAATTAGAAAATACCACTATATCTCAGCAAGTCTTGTGCATATAACTCAGGTTTAATCAGAGTATATTAGGCTAAAATACTTGATTCTTTCTGGAAGAGTCAAATCCCAGTATTTCTAATACCGCCCTAATATCCAAGATGCAATTCAATCAATTACACAGAGGAATCCCTGTATCACAAGGCATATTTTAACTACTTTTATGATTTTGGAATGTTCTCCAGAACAGTAGCCTAGAATATTCAAAAGAATATTGCAAAATTTTCCACTTCTCTCTCATAATGGATTTTTAAGTGGCTTCTTATTTCTGAGTGGCCAATGGTTGTTATTCTAGTAGAAGATGTGTCAACCAAACATTAGTTTCTTTATTCATACAATAAATACCGATAGAGTGTCTGTCTATTACACACCTGACTGTGCAATGGTCTGTGGAAAAAAATTAGGGACACACAGATCATGTCCTCAAATAGCTCAAAATCCTGTGGTGGTTCAGAAATGCAAAGCGAAATATAATAACGTGAGTTCTGTGGTAGCACCAAGGAAACTCATTCAGTTTGGTATTTTAACTTTATGTCACCCAGTATGTATATCCCTTTAGGGAGATGTTAACAATCTTCATTGTTCCCATTTTGACAGAACCTTCCGATCACATTGTCATACTCTTCAGAATCCCAGATGTCCTGCTTAACTTTATTGTCCTAATTTTTAAGGATCTGATATTGTTCCTGTAGGAGCCCTAAACTTTGCTTTTTGCCTCTGGCAGACTCCAACTAGCAAAAAAACAGCCTTAAGATCAGCAATAAGATCCATCAATATGCAGACACCGCAGATAATTTCCCCTAATTTCACCCCATGAACTTTTCATTTCTAAAAAATGTTAAGATAGTTTGCAAAGAAATATTTGCATTATCTCTACGTGTTTTGTATATTGAGGGAACATGGGGTCAGATTCATACATGTCCCCTACATTAATTCTATTTTATTCCTGTAACAATTACCAAGGAGTAGTGGATTATCAAGCCATAGGTATTATCTGGAGACATATGCGCATTACTAGGCTATTTTCAAAGTTAGAAATTCAGAAACCTAGCTGAACAACATAATATGCAATTAAAATCCCATTGTAACAATAGTAGTGTCTAGAACAGTACTAGAGAATCATAAACTAACTTCCCCTATTTTATTTCACCAGTCTATTGATGATGACAGAAATTGATGATGATAGAAATATTTTAATCATCTGTCCCTTGGGATATGTGCATTAGTTGATATAATATAAATTGTTAGATGTGTCTTTAAAGGGTAAATCATTTGTTATGTCTCAGCTATTCCATGTGATTTTTGTGGAAGGTTCTAGTTATCTGATCTTAAATCTAGTTTGGCTATGCATGTCGTAAATTCAGTAATAACCACAACAAAAATGAATTTCCATGTAGTAGTATTATATGGTTCATTTTTTAAAAAAGTTTAATGAAGATTTCAAGTGTCAAGGCTGATTCATCAGTGAATGCTTGGATTTTTTTAAGTATCTTTAATCCATTTTAACCCCATTTTAACTTAGTATATTGTGTGAAACTTTAAGGAAGAAAAAATATCTAAAGAAAAATTTTAAACAGGTCATGGAAGTTAAGTCAGAGAGATTTTGTGTGACAAATGGTAAAATAAAATCTTAGCTTCCATGGACCAAATCAAAAAAGCTTCTGACCCAGTCCTCATCTGCCCCTGTCTGGTTGGACTAAACTTCTTTGTCTCGTATTGAGTGATATGGTGACCCTAACATTAATTAGAACAGTGGAAATAACAGAACTGAAATTTATTGACTTTACTGTTAGAGCCATGAAAAAAAGAGTGCTCTAAGTTTTCCAAGTAAGATTATTATAATCATTGTACATTTTGCATTATCTCAGGTTATTCTGAGCCATGAATTGTGCCAATCATGGTCCATTATTCATTAAAGTTTCAAGGTCAGAATATTTTACATGCATATTCTGTGAAAGCATTGCATCAATCTATACTACTTTATTCATCAAAAGCTGCCTAGAGAATTATTTGAAGTGCATGAATATTTTAGTAGATTTATGTTATGTCAACTCTTATTGAATATAAAAAATGGAAAGAAACTTCAGAATTCAGTGAGTTTGAAGAGTCAATAGAGAGCACTTTGATTTTTTCCTTGTTAATGAATACTAAAGCAATATCTTCATGACAATACTTAGGGAAAAATAGACAAAGAAAACAAATAAATCTTTATTGTTAGAGTTACAGCTTTTCCATAGAGCACAAAAATAAAACACTGAAGTCCAATGACTTTGTAGCATTCTTTCTCTCTTGAATATTTTTCTCATATTCCAGTCAGGGTAGCAAAACAGGCTTATATTTCAACAGATATTGGAGTTGGACCTGATTTCCCATTTTATTTTTGAGCCAGGAGAATGAGCTACAACATATGTCTTTTATTTCTTGTGCAGATATATTGAATACTATTATGTAAGATAATTTTCTATCCAAATCCTATCTCATATAGGATCAAAAGTGTTTAAAAGATTTAATATTTTGGTATCTTGAAGTTATTTTAAATTTAAAACTTTTTCATAATCATATATTATTTTCCTTTTGAATTAACATTTAAATTTATGGTGATTCCTAAGAAGTAAAGTTAACTTTGATTATTTACATGTTTATTCATTTAACAAATATTCACTTTCACTGAACATCTATTAATTAGGCAATATTCTAAGCACTTGAAAGGTATCAGTAAATCAGATAGACAAAAATAAAGTCTTTTTACAGCTTACATAATTATGATATATGTTTATAGTTAGAGGGAATCTTTTATTTCTAGGAAAAAATATTTACAATGTGGCCACAAGAATATGTGCTAAGTTCATAAACATGGAATTATTTACAATTATAATTTTTACCAGAGTATAAATATATATAAAATATATATATAAAGCAGAGGAGGGATATACTTAGAGGTCTGCAGAGAAAGAGGAGAGAGGGGAAGAGGGAGAGAGAGAAAGGCAGGAAGGAGGGGGAGAAAGGGAGAGAGTGGGGTAGCAGAGAAAGAGTGGGAGAAGGTGGAAGAGAAAGGAAGAGA
This sequence comes from Choloepus didactylus, assembly GCF_015220235.1. Taxonomy (NCBI): domain Eukaryota; kingdom Metazoa; phylum Chordata; class Mammalia; order Pilosa; family Megalonychidae; genus Choloepus; species Choloepus didactylus. The sequence goes on along the minus strand of NC_051320.1, from coordinate 5,738,998 downwards.
AGGGGAGGGAGGGAAAAGAGGAGGGAGAGGGAAAAGGGGGCAAGGACATGGAGGAGAGAAGTGGGAGAAGTGGAGGGAGGGAGCGGGTGAGAGGGGAAGAGATGAGGAGGGGTGGGGGGGAGACTGGGGAGAAAAGAGGACAGTGGGGGGCTGAGACGGGGAAGGGAGAGAAAGGAAGGGGGAGAGAGGGAGAGAGGTGGGAGCAGGGAGGGGTAGGGAGAGGGAGATGGAGATCCCAGCCGAGGCCGTCATCAGTGAGCGATCCAGATGGATCCGGGCCACATCAGTGGCACATAAGGAGGGAGGCTGGTTGTGATAATCCATTGCTGGCCTCTCCTTGACTCCCTATTGAGGTCACAGTAACGATGCTCTCTCTTTAACAATTTTGTGTTTTGATGCTAATCTTTTGGAGTCATATAATCTTACTAAATTTATTTTTAAAATTAAAAATGTGCATATAATTTGTAATTGTTAAGAGATTTCTCAGTTCATTTTAAAGAACTGAGTCAATTAGAGCAAAACCAATGTTGCTGAGTTCTTTTTCACTAAGCAGTTTGAGGAACACAGATTATAACTTCTAATAAATAAATATTTAATTTTTATTATTTATTAGAAATGTTCTCATAAAATAATATTTAATAGTTAACAGACTAACCTTAAGATTCTAAGCCAACAAGTTCTCAGAACTATTTTTACAGTCTTTCAAATGATCATGGTATTTTTCCCTTTCCACCAAATAAAGCTAGACAGAAAGTCAATTATGATATGTCAAAATACTGAATAAGTATGGACAACTGAATTTTTCTGGCACAAGGTATATAAACATTTGGTGGTCTCTTTTCATATAACAAGATGTAACAGACATTTCAAGGAATGGGTTTTCAGAGCACCCCTGTCAGCAGTTACCTTACCTTGCAAGGTCCTTCATTAACAATATTTACTAACAACTGCTCTCTGAGGCCACGAATCTCTGACATTAGTTATTTTTAGCTCTTCATGGCTGAGTAAGGAATATGGATTTGGATTTCCCTAAAAATGGTCCTTGAGGTACGGATTTGGAGATTCTGGAAGGAGGGCAAAAATGGGACAAAGGCAATAATAGCTTGAGTCTAGTGTGGGAAAGAGATTGAAAGAAAAAATGGATTTACTTCTATTTATATTGCTCCCAGGTCTGAAGGCTTGACATTTTACTGTATTATTTGGTACCCACTTGCCTTTGGCCATTAAAATAAATTAAAGATCTAAGGGTCTTACACTGTGTCTTTTCCTTACTTTTCTCCTGTACTATGGAGTTACAGTTAAGACTAGCAACCCAGATCAGTATTACTTAATGCATTTTCATGATACTTGTGTACTGCTGTACTGGGGTGTTTTGTTTTTTGTTGACTTGTATGTTTGTTTGCTTCTTCTCTAAAGCATAGGTTGCATATTTTCCTCAAAGAGTAAGAGAGTAAATAGTTTAGGCTTTGCAGGCAACCCCATTCTCCATTGCATATGCTTTTATCCTTTTAACAATTCTTTAAAAGTATAATAATCATTTTTATCTTGTGGACTAGATTTTGTCTGCTGTCCGTGGTTAGCTAACTCCTTTCTCTAAAGGAAGAGATATCTAGTATTTATAGTCTATGCATTTCAAAAGAACCTACATTGGAAATAGTAGCAGTGTCATTAAACTTTTAAAATGATAAACACCCCAGTCCACCCCCTCATACCCTGTGAGGTGGTGTCATGGTGCAGAGGGGGAGCCAGGCCTTTCAGTTGCACTGGGAGGTAACAAGCCCCCTTTGCTTTGCAATGTCAGTGGCAGCCACACAGGTTGCCTGACTCTCCATCCCCTCCTGCCTAGGTGGAGTCAGGGCTTTCACCAACGCTCAGTGGGAACAGGCCATCATCTGCGGTGTCAGTGGAAGCAGTGAGGGAGCAGTGATGCTGCATCCCAGCCCTTCGCAGAGGGTGGTACCAGTGGAGGCTTAGTGGAGCCCAGACTTCATCTCCACGTGGCAGGAACGAGCGACTACCCACCTGTTTTCCCTTACAGAGTAGTGTCAGAAAAAGTCATCTAAGGTAGGATTAATTAAGATCCAGAGTCTTCTTGTTCATAGAAAATTTATTTGTAATAGCCAAAATGGGAAACAATAATGCCCTGCAATAGGTGAATGGTTAAACATATTGTGATATGCCGAACAGTCAAATGCTACTCAGCATAAAAAGGAATGAAATATTGATTCACAACAATTTAGAAGGTTCTCAAAGGCATTTTGCCGAGTGATAAAGGCCAATAACAAAAGTTCATGTACTATTTTATTCCACTTATGTAACATTCTCCAAATGACAGAATTATAGGAATGGAGATTAGTGGTTGCCAGGGTTAAGGGAAGGAGGGAGTAGAGGTAAGGGTGTGACTATAGAGAGATAGCACAAGGGAGCTCTTTGTGGTGGTGGAATGGGTAAAATGACCCAGAACTACAGGCACACATTCTATCAATGTCAGTTTGATGTTCTACTATAATTATGTAACTATGTAAGATGCAACCATCAGGAGAAATTAAATAAAGAGTACATGAATTTCTCTGTGTATCTTTTCAACTTCCTACATCTATACTTACCCCAAAAGTGAAATGCTATACAAGTATATATGAATATTACTTGGGTTGAAAAATTTTCTTTTAACAATGATTATCTTAAACATAATGGAAAGTTGGAAATTGTGTTAGGAATGCTCAAAATAAAGGACTATGGTTCCCTTCATAGGATGCTTAAACAACTCCATTGTCAAGACATCTCATTTTGTAAAATTTTTCTCTAGTACCTTTATAAAACATACAAAGGAATCAAATTAAAGGTTGAGTAATTTAATTAATTCCCAAGGATAGAAAGACAACTTAAATTTAAAAAAAAGTTTGTAAAAATAGACAATTACTTCAAGAAACACCATTGTTTCTCAAATTCAATTTGAATTTTAATTACTGAATTTTACTCCTCTTACACATTTCTGTTGAAAACATTACAGGATTTTGGTACATTTGATATTTTGCATTTAATATATGTAGAGATATTGTTTATGCTGTTATAAATGCCTATTAAAAGTACTTATTCTTTTTAAGTGCTGATGAACATATGCAAGAACTTAATTAATTTTGAATACTGTCCATTTCTAGCAAAAGCATTTTTTCTAAAACTTTCTATGAATCAAAATATTTTTGGGAATTTCCAGAGAAGATGGCAGAGTAGGGAGCTGCAGGACTCATCTGACCTCTAAAACAGCTAGTGGGTAGGCAGAAACTGTCTGATACAACTATCCTAGGGCTCAGGGGAGCTCTATACAGCAGTCACAGAAGAGCAGGAGGAAGAAGCTAAGAAACTGCAGTAAAGAATTGTGAGTAGCTTGCTCCATGGCAGCTGCCAGCAGTCATCCCCCTCCATTCCCTGGCTGGTTGCTGCAAACAGAATGGGATGTAAAAATCCTCTTCCCCAGGAACAGGGGTGAGCACAACTGAGCATTGATCATGACTTTTGATTAGTGAATTTGGATCTCTGAGTCCTGGCTTTGAGCTGCTGTTTCAGCCTGCCACAGACAGTGACTGCCATGGCCATTGTTTCAGCACTGCCCCTGACAGGGGTGGAGGCCAAGGAGATTCAAAGACACAGGGTGTCCCTAGGGCTGTGGGGAACAGTTTGCTGAAAAGCACCATCCACTGGGCAGGCCAGGACTGTGCAGCTCTGGAGAGTTGTCAAAACAGCTTTTGGGATCTTTCCTGACCCTCTCCCCAGGGCACTTTGGAGCCAGTCTGTGGTGCCTTTGTGGGACCCTGGCCCTGTTTTGATGGGGAAATACTGATTTTGGAAAGTCCTCTCTGGGGTGACCCTCCTTCCAGAATTTGCCTTCAAGTCAAAAGCAGCTAAAGACAATGAAAGTGGTGTTGAAAAAAAAAAAAAAAAAAAAGAAAAGAAAAAAAGAACCATAGAGACAAAACAAATCAAGATCAAGTTTCCCAGAGAAGGATTGGAAGAAACAAAGCTTCCCCCTAGGGGTGAAATAATTACACAAATAGCAAAATCTTATAAATTGTACCACATACCTAGGACAAGAATCAGACAAAGAAGAGTTGAAAAAATCTATCAGTTAGACATGGGTAATTCTAAAGGTCTAGAATAAGTTGAAACAATTATCAAAGAAAAGACTTAAAACAAAGCCAACAATCAATAAAACCCTAGGTAAGAGAGACAAACTGACATTCAGAATAAATTCATCAAGATAATCAGATGACCCATACTAAGAAACAGAAAGATATGACCCAGTCAAAGGAACAAATTAAAACTTCAGAGGAGACCCAAAATTTGGAACAAAAACTCAAAGATGTTCAAACAAATCTCCTAAATCAGTTCACAGAGATGAAGAAAAATATGGTTAAATAAATACAGAATATTAAGATACTGTGTGAGCATAAAGAAGAATTTGAAAGTTTAACAAGAAACATAGTAGAAATTATTGGAATTAAAGGCACAATAGAAGGGATTAAAAATACACTAGAGGCATGTAACAGCAGATTTGAACAGGCAGAAGAAACAATCAGTGAATTAGAAGATGGGGTGATCGAAATCTGACAAAAGAACAGATAGGGAAAAGAATGGAAAAAAATTGAGCAGGGACTCAGGGACTTGAATGACAGCATTAGGCTCACAAACATATGTCTCTGGGTGTTCCAGAAAGGCAAGAGAAGGGAAAAGGGACAGAAAAAATATTTGAGGAAATAATTGCTAAAAATTTCCCAACTCGTATGAAAGACATAAATATACATGTCCAAGAAATACAACATATTCCAAACAAAATAAATTCTAGTAGACCTGCTCCAAGAGACATATTAATTAGAATGTCAAATGTCAAAGACAGAGAATCATGAAATCAGCAAAAGAAAAGTAAGTTATCCCATACAAGAAAACTGCAAAAAGAATAAGTGCTAATTTCCCTTCAGAAACCGTGAAAGCAAGAAGGCAGAGGTATGATATATTTAAGGTACTGAAAGAGAAAAACAGCCATCCAGGAATTCTTTATCCATCAAAATTCTCTTTCAAAAATGAAAATGTTTAAAATATTCACAGATAAACAGAAACTGAGAGTTCATCAAAAAATGACCTTCCCTACAAGAAATATTAAAGGGAGCTCTGCCAGTTGAAAGAAAAATACAGGAGAAAGCTTGCAGAAAAGAGTAGAAATGAAGGTTATCAGTAGGGGTAAGTAAGAGGGTAAAAAGAAGACAAAAGTAAGACGACATATAAAAACCAAAGGATGTAATGGTTGAAGTAAGTACTGCCTTTACAATAATAACATTGAATATTAATGGATTAAACTCCCCAATCAACAGAACTAAAAAGTATGATCCAAATGTTTCCTGTCTACAAGAAACTCACCTTAGAGCCAAGGACTTAAATAGGTTGAAAGCAAAATGTTGGAAAAAGGTATTTGATACAAACTGTAACCAAAAAAGAGATGGGGAGACTATACTAATATCAGAAAAACTTGACTTTAAACTTAAAACTGTTATAAGAGAAAAGAAGTACAGTATATGTTGGTAAAGGGGCAATCCACCAAGGAGAAATAACCATAAATATTTATGCATCTAACCTGTTGCCCTCAAATACATGAAGCAATCACTGGCAAAACTGAAAGGAGAAATAGATGACTCTACAATAATCATTGGAGACTACAATAATCCACTAGCATCAATAGATAGAACATGTAGACAGAGGATCAATAAGGAAACAGAGAATGTGAATAATTTGATAAGTGAACTAGACATAACAGACATGCACAGAAAATTGCACCCTAAAACAGCAGGATATACATTCTTCTCAAGTGCTCATGGATCATTTTCTGGGAGAGAACACCTTTTGGTTCACGAAATAAGTTTCAATACATTTAGAAAGACTGAAATTATACAAAACATCTTCTCTGATCATAATGGAGTAAAGCTGGAAATCAATAACCAGTGGAGAACTGGAAAATCCAGAAATATATGAAAGTTAATTAACACTTTCCTGAACAGTCAGTGGGTCAAAGAAGAAATTGCAAGAGAAACCAGTAAATATCTTCAGACAAATTAAAACAAGAACACAACATATCAAAACATATGGAATGCAGTGAAGGCAGTGTTGAGAGGGAAATATATACCCTAAAGACTTATATTAAAAAAGAAGAAGAGCTAAAATCAAAGACCTAACTTCACAAATGGAGGAACTAGGAAAAGAACTGCAAAAGAATCCCAAAGCAAGCAGAAGGAAAGAAATAACAAATATTAGATCTGATATAAATGACATTTAGGTTTAAAAAAACCAATAGAGAGCTAATAAAACAAAAAGTTGGTTCTTTGAGATGATCAATAAAATTGACAACCCCTTAGCTAGACTGGCAAAGAAGAATTAATACCAATCCTGCTTATCCACTTCCAAAAACTTGAACAGGAAGAAATGCTTTCTAACTCATTTTGTTTTGCCTACATCACCCTAATATCAAAGTCAGATAAAGATACTACAATAAAAGAAAATTACAGACTAATTTGTTTCATGAATATAGGTGCAAAAAGCCTCAGCAAAATACTTGCAATTTGAATCCAACAACAATCAAAAGTCACACAGCATGGTAAAATGGGTTTTATCCCAGGTATGCAAGAGTGGGTCAACACAAGAACATAAAGTAATACAACACATTAAAGCCAAGGAGAAAAGCCACATGATCATCTCATTGACACAGAAAAGTCATTTTACAAAATCTGGCATCCTTTCTTGATAAAAACACATTGAAAAACAGGAATAGAAGGAAACTTACTTAGCATGATAAAAGACATATTTAAAAAATCCACAGCAAACATTGTATACAATAGTGAGAGACTGAAAGCTTTCCCTCTAAGATCTGGAAGAAGACAAGTATGCCCACTATCATACTGTTATTAAGCATTGTGCTATAAGTTCTACCTAGAGTTGTTAGGCAAGAAAGAGAAATAAAAGGCATCCAAATTTGAAAGGAATAAGTAATACTTTCTCTATTTGCACATGATTCTATACATAGAAAGTCTTAAAATATCTACAACAAAACTATTAGAGCTAATAAATAAGTTTAGCAAAGTGGCAATAAAAAATCAACATGCAAAAATCAGTAATGTTTCTATACACTAGTAATGAGCAATCTGAGGAGGAAATCAAGAAAAAAAATCCATTTACAATAGCAATTAAAAGAATCAAATATCTTGGTATAAATCTAACCAAGGATTTAAAGTGCCTGTACACAGAAAACTACAAAATATGGTTAAAAGTAATCAAGGAAGACCTAAAAAAAATTGAAAGACATTCTGTGTTCATGGATTGAAAAACTAATATTGTTAAGATGTCAATTCTACCCACATTGATCTACAGATTCAACCCAACCCCAATCAGAATTCCAACAGCCTACTTTGCAGAATTGGAAAAGACAATTATCAAATTTATTTGGAAGGATAAGTGACTCTGAATACCAAAAATCATCTTGAAATAGAAGAATGAGGTTGGAAGACTCCCATTTCCTGACTTTAAACATATTACAAAGCCATAGTGGTCAAAAGAGCATGGCAATGGCATAAACATAGGTATATTGAACAATGGAGTCAAATGGAAAGTTCAGAATTAGATTTTCATGTCTATGGGCAATTCATATTTGACACAAGGCTGCCAAGTCCACTCAACTGAGAAAGACTATTCTTCAACAAATGGTGCTGGGTGAACTGGATATTCATATGCAAAAGAATGAAAGAGGATCCCTGTCTCACACCGTGTACAAAAATTAACTCTAAATGGATCAAAGTCCTAAATTTAAAAGGCAGGACCATAAAAACTCATATAAAAAAAAAAGTAGGGAAGGATCATCAAGATCTTGTGGTATGCAGTGGTTTCATAGACCTTGTACCCAAAGCATAAGCAATGAAAGAATAGATAAATGGGACCTCTTTAAAATTTAAAACTTCCGTACATCAAAGGACTTTGCCAAGAAAGTGAAAAGACAACCTACTCAACGGGAGAAAATATTTTGAAACCATATGTCCAATAATGGTTTAATATCCAGAATATATAAAGAAATCCAACACTCAAAAATAAAAAAGATAAACAATCCAGTTAAAAATGGGCTAAACACTTGAATATAGATTTCTCCAAACAGGAAATACAAATACCAGAAAGCACATGAAAAGATGTTCAGCATCACTTATTATTAGGGAAATGCAAATCAAAACCATAAGATATCATTTCACACTTACTAGAATGGCCACTATTAAAGAAAATCTGAAAACTGCAAGTGTTGGAGAGGATGTGGAGAAAAAGGAACACTCATCTCTTGGAAGTGTAAAATAGTGCAGCCATTGTGGAAGACAGTTTGGTGGTCCCTCAGGAAGCTAAGTATTAAATTTCCATTGGAACCAGCAATACTGCTATTGGGTATATACTCAGAAGAACTGAAAGCAGGACTCAAACAGATGTTTTCACCTTACATTGACAGCAGCTTCATGCACAATAGCCCTCCCAATTGCAAACAGCATGATTTCAAATAAAACATGTAACAACTTTATCATTTGCAGACCAGATTTAAGCAGGGATCATCATATTAATTCACAAGCTTCTCAGGGTAACATGAAGATGTTCAATCACATATCTCCTTGTTAATACTGCAAATAATTAACTACAAAATATTCAAAGAGATGATACTTCAAATCTATTTTGTGTGACCACACAAAACTATAAAATTGCTTATAAAAGCAAATATTTCTAAACTCTTTCAAAACTTTTATTTTCCTATTATTCTGGCAAAAAAAATATGGAAGCCATTCTTAATCTGGGAAGAACCACAGAATCCACAGTATGAGTAAAATAATATGTATAATAAAAATTATTTTTCTGGGTACTTCTGTTACTAGTCAGGATGAAATCACAGTGTCCTTACTCAATCCCACACTTGAAACAAATAAAAATAGGACAGAATCCACAAAACAGTGGTTTTCAAAGCATCAGGCACTGAGAGAGAGTGGTCCCTGAATGATGACACACCAGTGAGGTGAGTCCTATGATTGCCTCAACTTCCACGCCTTGGGGCAGAGAGGGGCAATCCAAGTAGAGCCCAGCAGTCTCCCTGAGTTGTGGACATGAAGAACAGAGTCTAAAAAGTCCAAGATATCTAGAATTATGGGCAGACAATTAGAGAGCATTTTGGAGAACTGTGTAAGTCCTGTCTCAACTCTGAGTATTGATCTATACTTGTGTGTGAGGAAGCATCCTGAGGTGGTGGAAAGAACCATCTAAAGGGATAAGAACAAAAAATTTCCTAGAGCGTATGGAAGGCTTGAAACATTTCTTGTTACAGTCAGGAAAACCTCATATTTCATGATGCATTGGGGGAAATATTTGACCTCGGTGGTGGCCAGAATTAACACTGGCCTGAAGGGCGTTTTGTTCCTGGTTAACATATCTTCAAAGCTGATTCCCAAAACAAAATGGTTTCCACATAACTCTATTGCACCCCAGAACATACCTCATGAATACTTATGGTGAAACAAAAAGATATCAAATGAAGTACATTACACAATATCTAGCATCAAATAAAAATACAGCTATGTAAATAAGCAAAAAAATATGACTCGCAAAGAGGCAAAAAGCAACCAATTAAAAAATCGTACAATGAAATAGGTGATAGAATTAATAGAGATGACTTTAAAATGGTTATTGTAATTCTGTACCATGTGTTCAAGAAGCTAAAAGAAAAGTTAAGCATATTAAATTGAGATATTTCACAATAAAAATATGTAAAAATACCTGTGTGTGCCAAAAAGAAAAAAATCATAAAAATGAAAAAGAAAGAATAGAGAGGGTTCACAAACAAAATATTCAAGGAAACAATGGTTCAACAAAGCCCAAAAGAAAGATAATTGAGGACAGACATGTCAGAAACATCAAATCAAATTGCTGAAAACCAAAAAAATTCTTGGAAGTAGCCAGAGGGAAAAAAAAAAGACACATGCAGAGGTACAAAGATAAGATGACATCAAATTTATCGTCATATACACTGCAAAGAGAAGAGAGTGGAGCAACATTTTTAAAGCACTGAAAGAAAAAAAAATGTCAACCTAGAACTCTATACCCAGCAAAAACTATCTTTCAAATATGAAGGTGAAAGAAAGACTATATCATACAAACAAAGCTGAAGTAATTTATTACTAGTAGACCTTTACAGTGGGATATGTTAAAGGTAGTAATTCATGCAGAAGGAAAATGATAATGTTGGAAAAATACATCAACACAAAAGTAATGGAGAGCAACAGAGATGGTAACTATGGATGTAAATATAATGGGCATATTAAATTTAGATAGATAGATACATAGATCCATAGATATGTAGATGATAGATAAGCAAAATGGTAGCAATAAAATATGTGGCTCCTAACATGTGTAGAAGTAAAATAATCAGCAACAATGGCCTAAAGACCAGTAGAGGAGAAAAGGAAGCTATCAGTAATAGGGCAGTGTGTGTGGACTCTGTACTTCCATGCAATTTTCTATAAAACTAAAACTTCTCTGTATATTAAAATTGAAATCATGACCATTAATCAATTTATCCAAAATAGATACATAGAGAGGAAAAAAAGGAGCAATAAACCAAGCAGATAAAATAAAAGAAATAGTGAGATTGAGCTCAATCATACAAATAATATCATTAACAATAAATGGTCTCAATACCTCAAATAAAAGGCAAAGGTTGTCAGTTTAGATTAAAAATTAATATGTAACTAGTGCTGCTTACAGTAGTGCCACTTTATATATAAAGAAAAAAATGCCTTAAAAGTAAAAGGATGAAAAAATATGCCACCCTAATCAAAAGAATGCTGAAGTGACTATATTAATATCTGAAAAGCAAATTTCAGCTCCATATATATCACAACCCTACAAAGGGTCATTTTATAATCATAAAAAAGATCAGTTGATCAGTAGGACATAACAAGTCTAAATTTTTATGCATCTAGTGACAGAGCTTCAAAACCATGAAACAAAAACAGAAAAATCTGCAAGGAGAAATGAACAAATCCACAATTGTAGTCAGAGATTACAATATTGCATTTGCAATAATTGGCTGAACAAATAGAAAAAAACTGGTAGAAACTTTGTCTCAGTCTCCAAATGGAAGAAACCATAATGCCCATCAATGGGCAGTATACATGTATAATGGAATGCTACTCAACAATGAAAAAAGAACTATTGTTATAGTCAATGAATTCCAAAATAATTATGGTGATGTAAGGTAGCCAAAAAAAGGAGTACCTATGGTATTCTATTGATACGGGTTTCTAGAAAATTCAAACTAATCTCTAGTGGCAAAAAGCTGATAGATGACTAAGAATGGGGAAGGAAGGATTCTAAAGGGTCACAAGGAAACCTTTGAAGTGATTTTGGTGATGGCCTACAGATATATATATATATATATATATATATATATATATACACACACACACACACACACACATATATGTATATGTCAAAACATCATATTGTGCACTTTAAATATGTGCAGTTTATTGGTTTTAATAAAATTAAACTGTTATTTAATTATGCCTCAATAATGCTGTTAAAAATAATTTGTTGTAGGGAAGTGAAATCTATTATACATTATCTTAGAATGAGCTGAGTAAGGGGTGATACCATCTGCTTGTTTTCCTGTATGTGCTTCCTGACACATCAGTACTCTGTCTCGTAAATCATTTCCATCACTCTACAATTGGACTCCATTACCTATGAAATGTATTCCTTTGGCAACTTACACCTTGGTGCCTCAGTTTATAACCTACAGATGAAGGTGATAAGGTACTGCAAGTTTGCTTTTTGTTTTGAGGATTAATGGGTTAAATAATTGTAAATATATGTAAAGTGCTTGGAATGATAATTTGCAGAAGTTCAGCTGTCAAATATGTATCAGTTTTTAATATTGCCACCCAACAGGAAAAAATTCCATACCAAATCCTTCTATTAAATTATTATCCCATATCTCTGCTTTCTTTTATATCAAAATCTTTCAACAGGGTTGTCTACAAACTCTTACTTCACTTCCTCATCTCCCATTCTTTTTTCCACCCACTCTACACTAATCAGGCTTTCATGTGACATTGTTCTACTGAATTTGCACTCCTCAACATCAACCAATGACTTTTATAATCCCACATTCCCTACTTCTGTTTTAGTCCTCCTCATATTTGATATCTCAGAACCATTTGAGGCTGTTGATCATTTTCTTCTTCTTAAAACACTCTCCTGGTTTTCCCCTTTACTCACTAACTTTATTCTCCATTTAAGTTGCCAACTTTTCCTTCTGTTTCCAGGCTCTAAATATTGACATATCCTGGCAAAATCCTTGGTTCCAGTCTCTTGTTCATGCGTATTCACTTATTAGGTGCCATCATCCAACACTGTGACTCTGCCATAACTAACAACTTCCAAATTTATATCTTCAGGCCTGAGACTTTCTGTGAGCTTCAAACTTGTAATAAGCTGCTTACTCAAATTTTCACATCAGGTGTGTATGAGACATGTCAAACTATTCATGTCCAAATGAGACCACTCCCCATCCCTGTTGTTATTTCCCCTGTCAAGACAACATCCAGGATAAATCCAGGTGGCACCACTGCTATTGTCCCAGTTTCACATTCCCTGCATCTGTTCTTCATATTTCAGAAGAATCTTCTGAAACATTTGCCAGGTTAAATCACTAGCTTGATCCAAACTGTCCTTGGTTTCCTAATTCATTTGGGATATCTTTTAAATTCCTTCCTAAACTTCAAGGATCTAAATGAGCTGACCCATTATCTCCCTGGCCTGATATTCCACCCCTTCCCTGCATTCTCTGCCTGTGAGGTATCCTGGTCTCTTTACTGCTCTTCCCACCTGTTAGGCTCATCCCCACCACAGGGCCTTTGCACTTGCTATTTCTTCTGCATAGAATGTTAATTCCCCAGACATCTGCATAGCTTACTCCCTCACTGCACCTCCTTGTAAAACAGCACCAGCCCCTGCCACTGTTCCCTTCCCCTGGTCTACATGTCATCAAACCACTTGCATTCTCTGATATCATATTACAATGGTATTTATTTATTTTCAGTGTTCATCTTCATTCAACAGGCTGCATCTTTTTATTGGGAAAGTAATGATTTTCTGTTGAATTCTGTTCAAAATTATTACAATAAAAGCATCATTACTTTTTTTTTACAAAAAGCATAAAAGTAAATTTTATTTTTAAAATTGGTTTGTGCAATGCTATTGGAATCTGGAAAGACATGAATTCTGACTTAATAAATGCTATAAAAATCAATATCCCAATACATTTCCAATCATTTAATAAATATTGTACCAAATGCATATCAGAAGTGCTTTTAGACCCTTGGAAAAAATAAATATTATTAAGCATGGAGGGAAAGGAGAACCGGTGTTAATTTCCTAGTATGTGTAATGTCCTACTGACGACACTACAGATTAGTCAAGTAAGACCAAGAATTTGAGAGCCCTTGTATCATGCCCAAGTTTTCACTGCTGGTAAGTGGAAGACCCGGAATTAAAAGCATGATTTTCTGGTTCCTAAGTTGTCTCTATTTTAAATTCAGTAGCCTGCCATCCAACATCATTATATTCTCTGCCTTCAGCGTACTTAAAATGTATTTAGTAAGGTATCTATATTATTTATGTTAATATTGGAATCTATATCTACACTTACATCTTTATCTATATACCTACCTACATATTGTCTATCTCTATATGTATCACCATCTTTGTATAGCTATGTATCTAGGTATCTATGCAACTGTCTATCTGATATTTATGAAGTAGCATAAGCAATAAGGGCCATAAAATACATAAATGAAGTATTTTTTATCTCACCCTAAGGGGATTGGTAAATAAATAATGCTGACCATCATTTATGGAGGGCTTATAGCCGAAGATTATTTTGGAAGTATACTTTGATGAATGAGTAGCAATCAATAGCAGCAGTATACACTGAGGATTTTCAGAAAAAATATCCTAAAAATGTGTTTGGAGTAATGAATAAATTGGCAAGCAATACGATATCAATAGAACATGGTATTTCTGGGGACAGGAGAAAGGCATGTAGGTAAAGAGAGGCATTCCATGTAGCTGTGAGTCAAATTATAAATAACCTGGAGTGCCTCACTAAGAAGATTAGATTAATTGAGGATTTTGGAACAACACAATGAGTTTGAAAATGAATGATTCTAGGAACATGTAGAAGAGAAATTTACTGGGAAACAACCTAAAGTTAAAAAAGAATAATTATTAGTCACTTTAGTACTCCAAATGAGAGATCAAAAACAACAAGCACAAACTAGGCTACTGGCATTGGAATGTAGAAGCAGAATCAGTTTAGAAATAATTGAGGAAGATCTGGCCCTGCGTCATTCAGGATATTGGCTCTATATTTGTTGAGGGCAGGGCAGGGTCCCTGTGATGGTTTGGATGTATTATGTCCCCTGAAATGACATTATCTTTGATGCAATCTTGTGGGTGCTGATGTATTAGTGTTGATTAGGTTGGAACCTATTGGTTCAGTGTTTCCATGGAGATGTGACTCAATCAACTGTGGGCAAGATCTTTCATTGGATTATTTCTATGAGGTGTTGCCCCACCCATTCATTTATTGGATCACTGAAGTACTTTAAAACGAGCCACATAGGTCCTGATGCAGCAGCAGCAATGAGTGACATTTTGGAGAGGAACCGAGAGAGACATTTTGGAGATGGCCATTGAAAGCAGACTTATGCTAGACCCGAGTTTGCTCTGGAGAAGCTAAGAGAGGACAAAACCCCCCAAGAGCAACATTTTGAAGAATGTGCGGGAGCTGAGAGAGGAACTGGAACATAACTTTTATGGCCTTATGACTGTAACTTTGTAACCAAATAAGCCCCCTTTATAGAAGCTGATCCATTTTTGGTATTTTGCATAATGGACAGCATTAGCAAATGGGAACAATCCCTATATTAAATATCCATATATGACAAGGGAATTATAAAGGTGAGTTACATCACTGTAATAACTTAAGAAGTTACTGAAAGTCGTTACTGCATAATGTTCAAATGGCTTGGTATACAAAGTTTCCTTTAAATGCCTTTTGTTTGCACATGCTGTAACTAGGGAATTGAGATTCTAAAAGATAAGACCATAACTGTCCAAAAAGATATACAGATTCGAGAAAATCCACCAGATAAACATTCTTTCCCACATACATTCAGAAACAATTGAGAGAGAGACAAAGAACCTCGGCAGGAATGGGGGAAAGAGTAGATGATGGCCAAAGCACTCTTCCAAGGCATGGTCTGCCCGGGTGAAGGGAGCACCCTAACTCAGGGAGAGGAGTGTTCCGTGGACCACACCGAGTGAGTCGATCAGAAAAGCAGCTGTGGAAGCAAAGAGAAGCAATTCAAGATTGATGTTGGCTGGCTGGCTGATGGTTAGTAGTTTGCTCTCACATCATCATGCTAACCTATAAACAAGGAATTGAAAACAAGGAAGGTACATACTGATGGAGACGCAGTGAGGTGCCACCAAATGTGTGAAGCAGGAACAGAGAGCCTGGGCTGGAGGACGCCCAACTTCAGTGCAGAAACTTCTGAACCACGTGCCCAGATACCACCCTTAGTATATTTGGATTAGTTACATCCATTTTGATTAGCATACATTTGAAACCTCCTACTCACACATCACTTTCATATTTTCTTCTTCAGTTCGGGAACCAAAATAACAATAAGGGACCCCAGCAGGTTGTTAAGGTAGACAAATGATGGCTACAGAAGGGTATTCACAGTCATTGAAGCATTGGGAATGCATAGCATGAACACATTGTTTCTGGGAAAAACAGGAAAACTAAGAAAAAAATTAAAATAAAGTATTCAAGAATACAACTTTATTACAAAATCCTTGTGGTCCTCATTGAATATTAAAATAAGAATGAAATAATTATAAAAGTATTTACATAATTGAAATTATTAAATTTTGTTATTTAATAGAGATGATGATAGATCATGCTGACAGTAAGAATTATGCTTTACCTTAGTCCAGTTTTTTAAACTTTTCTTATTTTAAAAAAGTTTTATATTTTTATTATATAGAATAGTTTAAATTTACAGAAATGTTGCAAAGTTATTGAAGAGAGTTCCTGTATACCCCACCCATTTCCCCCATTGGTGGCACCTTATCTTACCATGAATTATTTGTCAAAACTAAGGCACTGACATTGGTACATTACTATTAACTAAGCTATAGACTTTAATTCTCATTTCCTTAGCTTTTACCTAATGTCCTTTTTTTCTGTTCCAGAATCCTATCCAGGATACTTCATTACATTTAGTCATCATGTGTCCTTTGGCTCCTCTTGGCTGTGGTCTGGGTTTTGATGAGCTTGTGTTTTAAGTACTAGTCAGATGTTTGTAGAATATTCCTCAACTGGAATTTGTCTGTTGAGTGTCTCATGGGTAGGCTCGGGTTATAGATCTTTGGGAGGAAGACAGCAGAAGTAAAGTGCCATTTTCACCACATCATATCAAGGGTACATTTTGTCAACATGTTTTATAATTGCTGTTACTCTTATCACCTGGCTGAAGTCATGTTTGTCAGGTTTCTCCACCACAAACTTAATATTTCCCACCATTTCCATATTGTTTTCTTTGGAAAGAAGTGACTATGAGCAGCCCATACAGGGGATAGAGAGTTATGCTCCACCTCTATTTTACCTCTTCTCCCCCACTTATTTGCTCATTCAGTCATTTACTTATATCATATGGCTATAAATCAATCATATATTATTTATCTTGTTGCTCTAATTGTGCAAGTTCTTTCATTTGGTTCCTGTGTCCCTTTGACATATCTGATCATTGTGGTTTTGTTCATGTCACAGCCCAAGAGAGCCATGCCATTCCAGAGGCCAAAGAAGACAATGAGCATTTTCTGATACATGAACTTTTTTATTCAGGGCTTACTTACAGTGTGAGAAGTCGTGGAGAGATCATGATAGCTCTCTCAGGCCGGGTAGGCATTGCATTCACAGGAAAGTCGACCACACCATACAGAGGACAGCAAGCCTTTTATAAGGGTTTAAGACAAAGACATTCCAAAGGGTGGGGGGAGCATAGATGCAAGAACAGGTCACTCTGACCTGGGGAGTGGTATAGGAAGGACTAGAATAACACTTGAACAATTACATTTGGCTCTTTTTGTGAGACTAAGAGCCTCTCACTTCCTACCTGCTTCTCATAAAGTTACATTTTAAGGTCAATTTGCCCTTTATCTCTTTACTGGCTTACAGTGACAATAGGTTAAACATTTAGCTGCCTAGGTCACACAGACTGCTGTGCACCAAAGATCTGCAGGCCTGTGTTGCTCAGGCCATGTGTTGCCGCAGTTCAATTCATTAATTTCTGGCTTTCTAAATACTCAGGCTCATCTTGTATACATTCTGTCTTAGCTCTAGAATTGTCATTTTCCCAAAGAGATTTGATTCCACTGATTGGGCAATGGTATTAGACACCAAGAACTGGATGTTTTGTTTGTTCCTTCCTAATGAATGCCGTTGCTTCTATGTCCTCTCAGTGGACAGAGCTAGGAAATGTATACATGCATAGTAACCCATGTATTCAAATATATCTATACTTAATAGATATGATTAATGATTAATGGATATCCATTATTATTATATGGGTGTTCTGGTTTGCTACAGCTGTCATTATGCAAAGTATGAGAAAAGTATTGGCTTTTATAAAGGGGGTTTATTTGGTTACAAATTTACAGTCCTAACCATAAAAGTGACCAACTAAGACATCAACAAGAGGATACCTTCAAAGAAGAAAGGCTGATGGTGTCTAGAACACCTCTGTCATCTGGGAAGGCACATGGCTGGTGTCTGCCAGTCCTTTGTTCCCAGGTTGCATTGTTTTCAGCTTCTGATTCTATGGCATTTCTCTCTAAGCATCTGGAAGTCCTCTCTTAGCTTCTCTGGGGCAAACTCTGGGCTTTATCTCTTAGGTTAGCATCTCCAAATGTCCTTCTCTGCATCTCCAAGCATTTCTGAGCATCTCTGTTGGCTCCCAGGAGTCTCTTAAAGGACTCCTGTGATCTAATTAAGACTCACCCTGAAGGGGTGGTCCATATCTCCATGATGTGTCTCACCAATAGTTACATGAGTCATATCTCCATAGAAACAACCTAATCCAAAGATCCCAGAAGATTGGATTAAAAGAACATGTCTTTTGTGGAGGATGTAATACATCCAAATTGGCACAATGGGTGTATTTCCATGTAAATCTATATTATGCAAAGTAAGAGTTTTTACTGACATCTCCAAGTCTAATTCAGTATCACAGAGTTCATTCCACCTCCCCCCCCCCCAGTGGCTTGTCTGTAACCTCCTTCTCTGTTAGTGAGATATTTAGCACCCATCATATGCCATCCATTTACTTATTAGTACAATTGTCAATATATGTATATAGCGGCCTCAGAACTGTTAACACATACGCCACAGAAATAAATGTATCAACTACAGTTCTTATGAACAGCTTCTTTGCCTTTAGTCTTACAATCTCCACTCATTTATGAAGTTAATTAGGTCAGCACCCTTTTCCTCAAATACTTTATTAAGGTTATGTGATATATTTGCAATACTGATACATTCTTTTGTCACATTCTGCATTCCATCCTGGGATACTACTTTTTCCTAATCTATGTTTTTTTTTACATTTGAATATGTTAATGTTCATTTTTTGTGATGTGATGTTCTATGGATTTTGACAAATACATAGTGTCATGAATCCACTACAGTACCTGGGTAGGTTGAATTACATACTCTAGAATAAATATGGCCTTAATCTTAATCCCCTACTCCTGTGGATGAGAACCCATGGTAAATAGGACCCTGTGAAGATGTTATTTTTAGCCAAGTTGTGGCCAAATGAATCAAGATTGGTCTTAGTCCTAATTCTGGAGGCCTTAAAGAGAAAGCCATGTGGTGGAGCTGAAGCCGGCAGTCAACGGAACCTGGAAGAGAAAGGAGAGAACATTGCCATGTGATGTGCAAAGGAACCCAAGGATTGCCAGCAGCCAAATGCTGCCAATCCTGGAAGGAAGCAAGCCTTCTGGCCTCTGAAACTATGAACCAATAAATACCTGTTGTTAGGCCAACCCATTGTGTCATATTTGTCATAGCATCCAGGAAACTAAGACAGTATCACACAGAATAAATTCGCCATCCTTAAACATTCCCTTTTGCTTCATCTACTCATCCCTCCTCCCTTTTGCCCTCTTTTGGCAACCACTGATCTGCTTATCATCTCTATAGCTTTTCATTTCCCAGAACATTATATAAATGGAATCATAAAAATGATAGTCATCTTTGCAGACTACTTTCTGTCATTTAGCACCATGCTTTTAAGATTTTTCCATGCTGTTGTTTGAATTGGATTCAACAGTACAGCTGGTTTATCCATTCAACCTATCATAGGGCATTTTGTTTACTTCCAGTTTTGGGCAATTACAAATAAAGCTGTTTTAAACATCTGTTTGCAGAATATTGTATGTATATAACTTTTCAAATCAGTTGTGAACCTATCTAGGAATTCAATGACTAAATCAAAAGGTAAAACTATGCTTAGCTCTATAATAAACTGCCAAACTGTCTTACAATGTGGTTTAACAATTTGCAGTCTCACTAAAAATGAATCAGGGTTACCAGTATTCTACACAGTATTAGTATTGCTGATTGATATTGCCATTTTTTGTTTGTTTGTTTGTGCGGATTTTTTTTTTTGTTTTTTTGGGGGGATGGATCTTAACCATTCTAATAAGTGTGATTTAATTTCTTTTTCCCTAATGAAGAAAAATTTTGAGCACCCTTCCATATGCTTATTTGTCCTTTATTTAGCTTCCTTGGTGTAAGGACCCAGGGCCCTACTCCTCTTCTATTTTAAGAGAATGTCACACTCACAGCTCCCTACATAACTGGGACAGATGTTAAAGTTGACAACCCCCTCAGGGGGGAAATAATGTATCATCAAAGCATGACAATTCCCCTCCCCTGATCACTGTTAATACCCAAGTTTCACAAGACCGTGCAGTAACTCTGTTGTCACACTCTATGAATCTAAGCCTTTATAAGCCACACCCCTAGCACCTACTGCCCTCTTTCCTGCATGGTTCACTTTCCATGGCTGGCTGCCACTGTGAGACTATCTCCTGTCCATAAGTCCCAATTAAACCCTCGTGTTTCTTTGGTCTTAGGGCTAAGCTGGGTTGGAACTCTTGGTGTGGAAATCTTTGCCCATTCAATAATTGGGTTGTTTTCTTTTGATGAGTTATAAGGATTCTTTGTATATTCTGGAGACAAGTCCTTTTTCATATGCGTGATTTGCAAATATTTTCTCTCAGTCTTTATCACGTCTTTTTATTGTTTTTAAAGTGTCTTTTACAGAGCAGAAGTTTTGAATTGTATTAAAGACCAACTTATTAATTTTTTGCCTTCATTCATCATGTTTTTGTTGTAGCAAATCACCACCAATCCCAAGTTAATTACAGACCTTATCCTGTTTTGTTTGGGAAATATTATAGTTTTGCATTTTATATTTATGTCTATAGTTCATCTGTATTAATTTTGTGTAAAGTGAGGTCTGTGTCAAGCTTCATTTTTTTTTTTTGCATGGATGTCCAATTTTTCCAGTAAATTTTTTTGAAAAGACTATCCTTTCTCCTTTCTCCACTGAATTGTCTTTATATTATTTTCAAAAATCAGTGGGGTATATTTCTGTTTGTGTATTTCTGGAACCTTGTATTAATCAGGTTTTCTAGGAAAACAGAACTGACAGGATATATATATATATATATATATATATATATATATTTTTTTAATATTTAATGTAAATATTATGAGATTTTTAAAAATAGGAATTGGCTCACATGACTGTGGGGATGGGCAATCCAAATTCTGTAGGGAAGGTAACAAGCTGGGAACTCCAGAGGAGAAGCTGGCTGGCTGAAGTAGAGGTGAAAATTCTCCCTTCTGACTTCTGAAATCATCACTTCTTCAACTGAATGGATGAGATGTCTCACATTGCTGAAGGCAATCTCCTCAGTTGATTGTAAATGTAATCAACCATAGATGCAATCAGCTATAGATGCAATCAACTGACTAATTATTTAAATCTGCAAAATATCCTCCCAGTAACAATCTGGCCAGTGTTTGCTTGACAAATGACTAGAACAAGTTGACAGATGAAATTACCCATCAAAGTGCACTCCTGTCAACTTGGCAGCCATACATATCACCTTAAATCATACTTAATCTCTACGGAAAAAAATAAAAATAGAAACAAAAGAAATCATATATTCATCTATCAATAGTCAAGTGTCCTGTATACAACAAGAAGTGCACTAACTCTCTCCCAAATAGGGTGCAATTTTGGATAATATTCTGTCTTAAACTTTATATCCTATAACTTAAATACTCTGAATTGAAGCTAATACAACTTATGTCATACACTAAGGGAAAAAGATAGGGAAGAAAACAAAGATGTTTTCTTTATGTACCTATGAAAACATACTCAAAACAAAACAGGGAAGAGCTATCCATAACCACCACAGTCCCCATTCCTGTAATTCATCATGTGGTCATAGCTCATATTTATAACTGCCTCTTCCAGGACCCATTCCATGTTCCCTTTACCCTAAGCAAGCACCTCAGCTGGGCATGTTCTTTGCCTGGTGGGGGGATGGGGCAAAAACCTTCATTCCTGAAGATTCTGGGCAATTGGTAGTACTGTCCGGACTGGGTTATTACAGTTTTCCATTGACTTTAATCATAGGGCATGGCAGTACTAAGAGGTGCCCTGGGGATCTCCTATATTCCAGGAAGATTCCTCTTTACATCTGTGGTTATAGTCCTATTCCCTTTGACAATCAGGATCAATCAGCCCAAGCAGTAGAGTAATTTCCTTCCTTGACTATTGATTCAGAGGCATAAGAAGCCCAGAGTCTCAGGTGGTGGCAGTCTTAACTTCCAGTTCAGCGGAATTATTTTTGTGTCTCCTGGTTGGAACACTCTTCCTTGTATAACTAAGAACTGTAGATCAACAGAGCTTAAGGTTGCAGAGACAGGAAGCAAAATTTTTTCTGGTGGATGACTGGGGATAATAGTGAACGGTGCTACTGTCATTCTTATCCCTTGATTCCTGGTTCTGTGAATTCTGACTGTGGAAGAAACAGCACCATAGAGTGGAAACTGATGTAGGACATACACAGCTTCCTGGAGAACACTGTCTCAGCCTTGTAAGATCCTGCCACCCAGATGATGCTGTAATTCAGTCATCAAAAGACCATTCTATCAATCCAGCTATTTATGGCAAGACCAGTGAATTTCATGAGCATGTGCCCACTTCTGTACTTCATTTACCATGAAATGGGTTCTTCAACCAAAAGCAATGCTGTTTGGAATACCAGAGAGTAGATAAGGCATTCTGTAAGTACACACGTGGTAGTCGTGGCAGAAGTATTGCATGCAGGGAAGGCAAACCCATATCTGGAGAATGTGTCTATTCCAGTTAGAGCAAAACACTGCCCCTTCTATGGTGGAAGTGGTCCAATGTAATCAACCTGCCACCAGGCAGCAGGCTGATCACCTCAGGGAATGGTGCCATATAAGGGACTGAGTGTTGGTCTCTGCTGCTGGCATATTGGGCACTCAGTAGTGGCTGTGGCCAGGTCAGCCTTGGTGGGTGGAAGTCCATGTTGCTGGGACCATTCATGACCTCCATCTGTACCACCATGACCACTTTGTTCATGAGTCCATTGGGCAGTGACAGGAATGGCTGGGGAATGATGTGAACTGGCATTCAAAAAACAGGTCATCTTATCCACTTGAATATTAAAATATTCATTTTTTGAAGTCATCCTCTGGTGAGCATTCACATAGGATACAAATATTTTCACAATTTTTTTGCTCATTCAGAAAGGCCTAGCCACATACCTCTTCCCTAGACCTCTTTGTCACCAATTTTCCAATCATGTTCCTTCCAAGTCCCTGACCTTCCAGCAAAACAATTAGTAATAGCCCATGAATCAATACACAGATGTGCCTCTGGCCAGTTCTCCTTCCAAGCAAAATGAACAACCAGGTGCACTGCTCAAAATTCAACCCACTAGGCAGATTTCCCCTCACCACTGTCCTTCAGGGACATCCCAGAAAGGGGCTCCAGTGCTGCAGGTCTCCACTTTCAGGTGGTGCCTGCATATTGTGCAGAACCACATGTAAACCAGGCCCGAGTTTTCTCTTCCTCAGTCAACTGATTGTAAGAAACTCCCCAAGACACCATAGCTCTGGGCTGGGAAAGAATAGGTAAGGTGGCAGAAGTGGGGGCCATGGGCACGTAACTTACTTGTGCCTTCAGGACCCTCTTGAGCTCTATCTCATATATACCATTTCCATTTTATGATGCAGTGCTGCTGTGCATGCCCAGTTTTATGGCTTGGTGGGTCAGACAACACCCAGCTCATGATAGGTAACTCAGGTCCAATGGTGACTTTGTGGCCCATTGTTAAGTGTTCAGTCTCTATTAAGGCCCAGTAGCAGGCTAACAGCTGTTTCTCAAAAGGAGAGTAGTTATCTGCAGAAGATGCCAAGGCTTTATTCCAAAATCCTAAGGGCATGTATTGTGACTCTCCAATAAGGACCTGCCAAAGACTCCAGACAGCATCTCTATTTGCCACTGACACTTCTAGACCCATTGGATCTGCTGGATCATACGGCCTAATGGCAGAGTAGCTTGTACTGCAGCCTGGACCTGTTGCACAGGCTCCTCTTATTCCAGTCTCCACTCAAAACTAGCAGCTTTTCTGTTCACTTGGCAAATAGGCAGGAGTGGCACACCCAAATGAGGAATATGCTGTCTCCAGTATCCAAAGAGGCCAACTAAGCCTTGTGCCTCATTTTTTATTTGTAGGAGGGGTAAGATGAATCAGCTTCTCCTTCAATTTATTGACATACTCCTCACCAACAGACATCTAGAAATTTCACTGAGGTGAAAGAATCCTGAATTTTTGTTGGATTTATGTCCAATACTCTGACATGCAAATGCATTAGCAATAAGTCTAGAGTCTACTCCTTGCTCACAAGGTCCAATCAACATGCTATCATCAATAAGGGACTTTTATGATGTGTTGTGGGAGAGAGAGATGATCAAGTTCCCTGCAGATTAGATTATGACATAGGGTTGGAGGGTTGCTATACCCCTGAGGTAGGACAGTGAAGGTGGAGTGATGGTCTTTACAGCTGAAAGCCATCTGTTTCTGGTGGTCCTTACTAACATCAATTGAGAAAAATGCATTTACCAGATCAATAGCTGCATACTAGGTCCAGGGGATGTGTTGATTTGTATAAGCAATGATACCACATCTGGAACATGTGTCTCAGGAATTTGAGTGACAGCACCAAAAGCACAAACATATATGTCATGGGTGTCCCGGGGGAGAAGAGAAGGGAAAAGGGGCAGAAGGAATATTTGAAGATATAATGGCCAAAAATTTCTCAACTCTTATGAAAGGAAAAAAAATACATGTTTAAGAAGAGTGACATACTCCAAACAGAATAAATCCTAATAGACTTACTCCAAGACACATAGTAAATGGAATGTCAAATGCCAAAGATAGAGAATTCTGAAAGCAGTAAGAAAAAAGAGACTCATCACATACAAAGGAACTGCAATAAGACTAAGTGCCAATTCCTCATCAGAAACCATTGAGGCAAGAAGGCAGTGCTATGATATATTTAAGGTAAAAAAGAGAAAAACTGACAGCCCCAAATTCTTTATCCATCAAAACTGTCCTTCAAAAATGAGAGAGACAAGATGGACACCATGGAGTAAGACATATGTAAAGTGCGTGGGTAAGAAAGAGCATCTCAGAAGCCTCTTTATCATCCTTGTGTATGTACTGGCAATATCCATCCATCAAGAATGCTTAGTTCAGTGGCTGAACCATAATAAAAAAGAATACTGTGAATTACTCCAATACAGATTTATTTAACACCAATTTATTTACGAGATATGCCTCCATGGTTTCCAATTCAAGACATTTTTGCAAGACACTGCAATTCGATTCTGGTTTCATTACACACTTGTGGCCTTTACATGGTTGGGAGTTGTTCTTCTAATAGCATGCCACATCTACAAGTGCTTCTTTACTGGCTCTGTGAGCTCACCACTGCCATTGCCACTGGATATGCTGTCCATGGAAAATTTATTGGCAGATTGTTGGCAAGGTTGTTTTGTGATGATATGCACACTTTGGCGTTCATAAGTCTAGCGTAGTTGCGAGAACAGATAGCCCACGTGGGTAGGGGGAGGGCAGATTTGGTTGGAGCATGCTGCTCCACCCTTCAGTGCCACTGGGCACCACAAAAATGAGGCTCCCACAGGAGGAAGTGGTGCTGAAAATGTTTCCCCCAACAGCCTGCTAATCTACCAGCTGAAAATGCAGTGGTAGAGGAAAGCCCCGATGCTCAGGACAATCAGGCAGAAGAGGTGGAAGACAGCAAGGAGGAAGATGATGCAGACACTGAAGATGCCACAGATGCTAATGATGGGGCCCAGATGACATGAACCAGAATGTTTTAGAATGGGACTGAGCTGCAGAAGAACTTACATGGGAAGAATGCTAGCACTTGATGGATCACTAGCTTTAATAGAACATGTCTTCTGGGTGGTGTCTTTAAACACTCTTCATTCTTGTTTTTGCATTTTGCCCTTACCACATTGGTCATTTCTCCCTTGTTGGTTTGGGATTTGAGGAACATGTCCAAGCATCTCATTTTGAAGGCCTAATCACAACCAAAGTTGGGTATTGACTTTTAGCAATAATGCTGATAATTTGTCACTGCTTAGCAACTCTTGTTATATTTCATAGGTCTCGCTGCTTACAGGGAGTCTGCTATATTGTTGTTATGGTATCTTTGCTATTGGTGGTAGAAACTGGAGTGTTCCTTCTCATTTGTGGCTGGTGGCTGGATATTTGCTCCCTGGAAGTGTTTGATGCTACTCTGAAGGATAGAGAACTGAACTTTCAGTTGGCTCCAGGTACTACTATGTTTCTGCATTGGCTAGTGGGACGGTCTATGTGTTCTACTTTGCCACCTTCATTCTGTTCCTGAGAGAGGTACTGTGGACTGTTGTCTTGTGGTTTCTAAGGAATTTGAATGATCCAGATTTTAATCCAGTACAGGAAATGATCCACTTGCCTATTTGTGGGCATCTTGAAAGATTTGTCAGAGATTGCCATTGGCTCCATTGTCCTCCTTATGCTTTGGATTCCTATACATACAATTAAGAGTCTGCTTTCTAATTTTCTTCCATGTAATGTCATGTTTTACAGTGATGCTCCAGGAAATGAACTGTCCCTAGAGCTGCTTCTGCTTCAGTTTGTCTTGCCTGCAAAACTTGAACAGGGACATATAAGACAATGGCTGAAGTGGCTTGTGTGAGCGAGGACTGTCACCAATGGATACTTGCTGGATCTTCATTCCTATTTTTTGGGAGACCAGGAAGAAAATGAGAATGGTGCAAACCAACAAGTTAATAACAGCCAGAATGCCTGAAATAAAATACTGTTCCTTTGGTGGGGGAAGGGCTTCATGCAGCCCACCAAGCCAGACTCCAGCAAGGAGCACATGTTGGTTTTCAGCCTTACCACCAGGCTTTAAATTTTTCACTCAGGCTATTTCTGTTGATTGTCTTCAGTGTGTAACCTTACTGATGACCAGCCTCATCTGCCTTACTTTACCAGTATTTACTGGCCATTGGTTAATGTCATTTTGGATGGCGACTGCCAAAATCCACAAGCTATACACAGCTGCTTGCAGCCTCTATGTCTGCTGGCTGACTGTAGGGTGGTGATGGTGCTGGTGGCTTGGGTGCCCCAAGGATGAAGAGTGATACTCCAGAAGGTTAAAGAGTGGTCCCTCCTGATAATGAAGGTGTTGACAGGTGCGGTGCTGCTGGCTGAAGTGGTGCCACTCCTTCTGGGGCTTCTGTTTGAGTTGGTTATTGTTGCTCCATTGAGAGCTCCCTTGGATTGGATGCCTCTTTTTTACCCATGGCAGGACTGGGCACTTGGAGTCCCGCATGCCAAAATCACTGCAGCTGTAACACTGATGGGGTCCAGGTGGTGGTTGAAAACAGTAATTGAGCAGGTTTAGGCAAGTGGTATCCTTCACTATATCATTCACAAATTTGCAGCTCCAGTGGTTTCTGTGCTCTTGCTTTCCCTGTGTGTACCTTATGTCATAAACATCAGGCATTTTTCCTCTACTAGGTGTTAAGGTAGAATTACCAAACTTGGTCTACTAGCAGATTTATCCATTCTTACTGATGGTCATAGTCTTAATGGGCATCTTGTCCTTCCAGGTCCACCATTTTAAGTGCCTTCAGGAACATATTAAAAATGACAAATGCTTTTTGAACTGCTAATGGAAGTCTGGCAAACAAGGCACATCTCTGCAATCTCCACAGTCATCCCAAGAAGAAAGTGGCTGTCTCAAGTACCTTGACTTTCCCTTTGCCTTTATGTCTCCTTTTTTTTTTTTTCCTTTGTGGACTGCTCTCTTTGGAGACTTTTCCCAGTGATCTCTCAGCATTGTTTTTAAGTTAAACGTATTGACTTGTGTTATTGGCCTTAAGAGAGTAGCGGGCTAGTGCTCCATTGCTCTCCATGCACCCACCGACATGTCAGCTATCTGGGATCTGTATATGTGCAAGTAGAAGTTTCCTGATACCCTAAAACCTCAGATTAAAGAATGTGCATTGTTTAAGATGTAAACAAAATGTACATGAATTTATTAAATCTAGTTGTCACAGAGCAACAGTGCAGAGGCAGGGCTTTTTAATGGCATTTACTGCAGCTCAATTTAATGGTGTCCCTGGCAGTTCTTATGAAGTAAACTGTACATTATTTTTGGCTGTTCAGATTTTACCAAGAATGTAAAAGGAAACAAGTATAAATCAGCAGTGGAAGGTCTGTTGTAAGAAAATGCAAATTTTGTATTTCACTGTTAATCATTTTTGGAAGTTATTTTGTATAACACCAAATCTCTTGTACATCTTCTACTGCCTGGTTTTTTTTTCATGTGTCTGTATTTGTAATATTGTATAGTATCTTGTGCTAGGTGAGGACATTGTTTTTAATTTTGGTAATTTAATTTTCCTGTTTATCAGCATTGGGAGTTGGGTTTTGGGACTTGTTAGAGGCATATCTATACTTAGAAAAAAAGTCAAAACTCCCTAAGAGGTTTTATTCTTTTTGGCAGCCATGGCCAAAAGTCATGCAAGAGAGATTGTAAATCTTAGAGATAGCATCACCAACAATACTGCGTCTTACTGGGATTCTTAGCACACTGTGGGATGTTTGGTGAGTGGAGATGTGGTTTGTAGCCTTAGACTGACAGCGTTAGAGGAGACTGCTTCACTCTCCTAGTTCTGCCGGTAAGCACATCATTGGCTGAGTCCTCAGGAGTATCTCTCTCCTGGCTTTCCATCAGGAAATCCCAGTGTTTCCAAAGTTTTTTGTTTACTAAATAAAACTACAAATAAAACCAACTTGAATTTATTTGTCCGGAAGAAACTGTCTGAGCTGGCCTTTAACATAGGAGCAGAAATGTATCTAATGGAAACATGCTTTGAAAGCTCAGAGAACTGAATACTTATACACCTGTTTTTTCCTCCTAACCAAAGCTTCAAGTTAGAAATTTAGAAAGCTAGTGAGCACAGCTGCCCCCATGATCCAAGTATTTAATGGTTATAGAATATTTTAAGGGTATCATGCTTGTTTTCCAGTGGCAACCTTGAGGTTTTCATAGAAAATGGATAGTGTAGGTCTTCAGGAACTATAAAAGAATTTCCATATAGTATTAAAATCCATAGACTAAAATCTGCGAATTGTTTTTATATAAAAGTCAGGCAAACATAAGCTACCAAAATCAAGGGCAAAATATTCTGGCTATTTTTATTTTTCAACAATTTTTTCCCTAAGTGGTAAGTAACTGGTTTACTCTAAAATATATTTTAAAGCATTAGTATATAAAAAAAAAATCTTGACATAAGATTCAGTGTTACATAACATTTGGTACTTTGTAGTAGCCAAATCTCTTGTATTTGAAATAAGGAATTTGCTAGCCCTACTCTAACTCAGATATTTGCTCCTACTATAAAAAATTAGCAGCATTTTAAAATGTAATATCAGCTGTCATCGTATTTCTGTATATAGATTGTTTCCTCTGGGAGAAAAATATTCTTGAATTTAGTACATAACTTGATTATTAGACTTATTTTTAAATTTTTCAAAGCATTTGTAGATCTTGATATAAATTAATTGGAACATTTTATCTGTTTTAACAGTAAGTGATCTAGGCAGGCACCACAAAAAATTAAAGATTATTTTTCTACACAATTTTAAATGAATATTATCAAGATATATTTTGTAAAAAAAAAAAAAAAAAAGAAAGAAAGAAAAACACGAATGGCCAAAAGTTTGCCCTCCATATCAAAAACTGGCAGGTAATTTTACATTGTCTTAAGAATTTCTGTCTAGTTTTTAAGTTCTGCTTCATTTTATATTAGTCTAAAACAGTCTTTGAGGAAGTTTATTAAGAAAGAAGACCTTTTTGACTTATTTTTACTGCAATTTATACACTGAAGACAAATCAGCATTTGGGGTCAGTTTTACATGACCAGTCATCAAATGGTCATATATGAAGTATGCAGTTGTTCATTATTAGCAAATTATGTTTGATTATTAAACTGTGAAGTACTAATAGTTGAGATGGAAACTGAATAAAAATTCCAATGTTAAGTTTCTCCATAGCTAGCCTAAAAGGAGCTTCAGGTTTTAGGAATTATTTTTTTTTCCTGTTAGATCTCTAGAGAAATTGTGGGGATTAGACATCTCAATTCCAAATGTAAACAAAAAGTAATTTTTATTTAAACATTGAATATTACTGTGCATTCACATCTTGTGATTTTTCTTTCCCTTATTCAACTAATAGAGAGCAACCTTCCTTCAAATGATTCGGTCTTAGATATTTTATTTCTGTTATTAGTGAAATGTTACTATTAAAGTCTAATTCTTGAAAAAAATGACAGTTTAAAATAGTCACAGATAAACAGAAACTGAGAGAGTTCATCAACAAAAGACCTGACCTACAAGAAATACTAAAAGGAGTTCTGCAGGATGAAAGGAAAAGACAGGAGAGAATGGATTGGAGTAGTGTAAAGAAGTGAAGATCTTCACTGAAGGTAACTAAAGGGTAAATGTGAAGCCCAAGAGTACTGTATTCTTAATATATAAATCTACTTTTCAATTCCTTTGAGTCAGAATACAATTGAACAGGACAAAGTCATATTTCCTGATAATGACTTGCAAAATATAAAGAGGTGATGTGTGAAAAAAATAATATAAAGAGGGAAAATGGAGGGATATGGGAGCAGAGAATGTGTATGCCATTGAAGATAAGTTTGAAACTTTTCATATTAATAGATTACAAACCTAGGTTGTATAATTTAATCTCAAGGGTAAACACAAGAACAGAAAAATAAATGAGAAAGGGATCAGTCAGATAATCACAAAATATCTGCCATAAGAAGCATAGATTACAATAAAGGACCAGAGAGACAAAATAGATATGACATACAAAACCACAGGACAAAATGGGTAAGGTAAATACTCCCTTTACTGTAATAACACTGAATATTAATAGATTAAACTCCCCAAGCTAAAGACACATTTGGTAGAATGGTTATAAAAACTACAGTCCAACTATATGTTGTTCATAAGAGACTCACCTTAGACAGAGAGACACAAATAGTTTGAAAATTAAACAGAAAAAGACAATGCATGCAATTAGAAACCAAAAAATACCTGGGGTAGCTATACCAATATTTGACAAAATAGATTTTAAGTCAAAAGCTGTTTACAAAAGATGAAGAAAGACACTATACATTAATAAAAGTATTGACCCACCAAGTAAAATAATAATCATAAATATTTATGTACCATGCCACAGTCCTCCAAAAATACATGAGGCAAAAACTGGCAGAAATGGAATTCCAATTATCAAGTTTATTTGGAAGGATAAGGGAACCCCAAAAGCCAAAATCATCTTGAAAAAAAAGTATGAAGTGGGAGAACTCAAACTTCTTGATTTTAAGGCAGAAAGCTTAGTGGTCAAAGCAGCATTGTGCTAGCACAACAGTAGATATATTGACCAATATAATTGAATTGAGAGTTCAGAAATAGACCTTCACATTTATGGCCAACTGATTTTTGACAAAGCTGCAAAGTCCACTCAATTCGGTAGAATTGACATCTTAATGATAAATAAAAAGACAAATGACCCAATTAAAAATGGGCAAAAGACTTGAATAGACATTTCCCCAGAGAGGAAATACAAATGGGTAAAAAGCACAGATAAAGATGCTCAACATACTTAACTATTAGGGAAACACAAATCAAAACTGCAATGAGATATCATTTCATAGCAATTATAATAACTACTCATTAAAAATCAGAAAATTACAAGTGTTGGATAGGATGTGGAGAAACAGGAACACTCATTCATTGCTAGTGAGAATGTAAAATAGTGCAGCTGCTGTGGAAGACAGTTTGGCAGTTCTTCCGAAAGTTAAGTATAGAATTACCATGTGAACCAATAATCCTAATACCAGGTATAAAGCCAAAGGAATTGGAAGCAGGAAATTGAACAGATATTTGCACACTGATGTCTATAGCAGCATTATTCACAACTGCCAAAATATGGAAACAACCCAAGTTCATCAACTGATGAGACTGATGAGTGAATAAACAAAATATGGTCTATATCAATGGAAAATTATTCAGCTATAAAAAGAAATGAAGTCCTGATAACATGCAACAACAGGAATGAACCTTGAAGGCATCATGTTGAATGAAGTAAGCCAGGCACAAAAGGATAAATATTGTATGATCTCACTGATAGGAAATAATTAGAATAAAGAAAACTTATAGCAGCAGAATCTAGAATATGATCCACACAAACAAGAAGAGGAGTGCCTTACATAGTTCAGCAGAGACCACTAGATTTGTTACAAAGAAAAGCCTCAGCTGAGTCTCCTAAAAGTTGATTACTAACAGTCATTAGGCTCAATGACCTTCAATGTCTGTGCTCAATGACCAGATTACTAATAGTGATTAGGCTCAATGACCTGCAATGTCATGCAGGCTGCTGTGTGCTCAAGGCTCCACCCTTTTCCCTAAGGAAGGGGGGATTCTGACCCCTGGGCTGCCACCATCCACCCCCCACACAGCAGTCTGCATTGACCATAGGACAGACATTGTATCTATATTCCACTGCAGTATAAGAGATAGAAGAGCATTAGGAGCCCCACCACACAGAGATAACAACTTCACAAAGTGATGCTCCAGGGCCAAGAAAGGGAATTGAACCATTCTACTGATAATTGATAAGACCTGTGATTTCAGTCTTTCTTTTCCAGATTTTCTAACATGTTGTATTCTGTTGGTAAGGTAGTCCACACAGTCCAGTTCACAGAGATCAATGTCCAAGGAGGCTGGAGCACCTGATGCAACTCTGATTTATATGATGTCAAATATATCATGAATATATTTTCTTAGGAAGGGAGAACAAAGTTAATGGATATTATAAAGACTTTTTAATTAAGTTTTATATATTACTAGCAAGAATACAGTAATAGTATCATTAATTGTAAAAGTATACATTTTAGAGGATCATGCTCAATAAGATGTTTTTTTTTTCATATTTAACATAAAACAAAATGAAAGCAGTACTCTGGGCATGTACTTATAACCTACCATATAAAATTATATCATATAGACAAGAGAAATGATTGGGCATTGTAGTTTTGTAATTATAATTTATAAAGTATTTTTTAAAAAAAATAGTTGAATAATATTATTGCATTAAGGATGACTAGCTATTTGTATGACTTTGGGCTTTATTTTTCCCCACTGGGCTAGTAGATGCTATATCATAATGCCTACCTAGATTTCCCCTTCAAGATCTGGCACAGATTTTCTCAGTTCCTGGACAATTAGCAGCTGACAGAAAACAGCTGAATCCTTCTGAAAATTTCCAATAAACTATTGTAAATGTTTTCTCTCACTATATCAGAGTTCTACATTTTTAATGGTATTTTTCATTGTACAGATTGATTTTAATTTTCTTACTGTGTAACTTATCAATCATTTATTTTAGGAATTATCTTTGGTATATTATTTGAAAAAGTAAAATAAGCATTCTGTATTTTCTCCAGATGCTTTTAGCACTTTGTTATTTTACTATTTATGTCAAATGAAAATGTTATTGTAAAATATGTGAGATGGAGATTTGTATGTTTTCTGAATAAATAGTTGCCCCCAAGTCATTGATCAATTAATTTATCCTTTTCACATATTTGAAATTTTTTCTTTAACATATTGTCTGGACTTTTCTAGACTTTTTGTGTTTCCATAAAAAATTGTAGAAATAAATTGTAAATTTCAAAATACATGCAGGTATTTTAGTTGTGTTTTTATTGAATATATAAAAAAATATTTGGAAAAAATTGGCATCCTAACTAGATTGAGTATTCCAATCCATCAAAAATGACATATATATACATCTGTATGTCTTCTTTAATTTCTCTCAGTGATATGTTATAGTTTTCAATATATAGGTCTTTGCATATCATTGCCAGGTTTAATTTAGCAGGTATTTGACTTATTGATAATATACTTATATATTGGCTGTGAATCCACACACCCTTTCTAAATCCACTTGTTAACTAAATGTCTTAACAAGTGTTTATTAAGTGTAACTAGTTATTTGAAGATTCATTAGTACTTTCTATATGCACAATTGTTTCAACTACAAATACTCTTACATGCATTTTGCTGACCTCCTAAAACAAGTAGGGAAGTGTTCCCTCATGTCTTTTCTCTAACAATTTGTTTGAGATTGGTATTTGCTCATTAAATGCTTGGTAGAATTAAACTTCCAGGCCACTTTGTTCTGAATTTTCATTGCATGATGAGTTTTAATTGTGAATTAAATTTATTTAACAAATATAGTGTTATTCAGCTCTTTCAGTTTATACTTTTTTCTGCCTTTGTAATTTGGAATTCTCACTAAATGAAAGGCTAGTGATAACTACCTAATTATTATTGAATGCAATATGTGTAGTAATATCCCATTGTCTGTTTCTGATACTGATAATGTATGTTTGCTCTTTTTATTCTCAATAATTTTAACTACTGTTTTAGCTGCATCTGGCAACTTTTTCAATCTCCTAATTTTGTTTCGAACTAAAGCA
This sequence comes from Choloepus didactylus, assembly GCF_015220235.1. Taxonomy (NCBI): domain Eukaryota; kingdom Metazoa; phylum Chordata; class Mammalia; order Pilosa; family Megalonychidae; genus Choloepus; species Choloepus didactylus. Next base: position 5,704,553 of record NC_051320.1, on the reverse strand, counting down.
ACATATTTCCTATGTTCCTTCTCTTTTCCTATAGGCTATTTAGAATTTGTTGCATAATTTCTAAATATTTGATATTTAAAGCTAGCTTTCTGTTGGTGAATTCTATTTTAATTCCACTGTACCCAGGGAACATACTCCACATGGATTCAAACCTTTGAAAATTTTTGAGACTTATTTTAAGGCCCAACATGTAGTCTCTTTTAGTTAATGCTCCACTTGCAATTGAAAATGCTATACATTCTGGAGCTGGAGTTTTAGAGTACAACGTGTATGTGCATGTGTTTTTTTTTAAGTTAAATAGGTTAACTTGACTAACCATGTTTTGTATATGTTTACCATTTTTCAGCTTCATTTATCAGTTATTGTATCAGTTTGTATATACATTATGTTCCCCAGAAAAAGCCATATTCTTTCATGCAATCTTGTACAGGCAGACATATTGGTGTTGATTAGATTGTAATTCTTTGATTGTTTCCATGGAGATGTTATCCCCCAACTGTAGGTGACAACTCTGGATAATTTCTATGGATGTGTGGCCCTGCCCATTCAGTGTGGGCCTTGATTAGTTTCCTATACCCCTACATAGGCACTCAGACAGAAGGAGAGAGAGTGCTACAGCCAAGAGGGACACTTTGAAGAAGGCACAGGAGCTGAGAGAGTAGCTGCAGCTGAGAGACACACTTTGAAGATAGCCATTGGCAGCTGACACTGACATTCTGGAGAACACTGTTCTGAAACACAACCTGGGAGCAAGCAGATACGAGCCACATGCCTTCCCAGCTAACAGAGGTTTTTCAGATGCCAATGGCCTTTCTCCAGTGAAGTTACCCTTTGTTGATGCCTTACCATGGACATTTTATGGCCTTAAGACTGTAACTTTGTAACCAAATAAACCCCCTTTATAAAAGCCAATCCATTTCTGGTATTTTGCATAAGGCAGCATTAGCAAACCAGAACAGTTATTGAAGCTGGTGTGTCCACATTTACAACATTGTCTGTGATTGTTTCTATTCCTTGTGTTAATTCTGTCAATACTTTATCAAATTTTAAAAATATGACTTTAAGAAGTTAAAATTTTCAGATATATAACATTTTCCTGTTGAATTATCTCATTCATTATTATAAGTTATCTGCCTTTATCTCTAGTAATACCTCCTTCTTTATATTCTGTGTCCAATTATTAAAAAGCTACACAAGCATGTTTTGAATGGTGTTTCTGTAGTGTACCTTTTCCATATTTCTACTTCAGCTGTCTGTGACTTTTATGGTATCTCTTGTAAACAACCTAATGATTGTGTCTTTTGTTCTTTGATGTCCAGTCTGACAATATTTGTCTTATTGATGTAATTAAGCATTAACTCTACCATATTTTCTTTTTATCCACCAAATCTTATTTTCTCTTTTACTCCCTCTTCCCCATTTTCTTTGGATAAAGCAAGTTTTTAAAAAAAATTTTTCTCTTCATTAGGTTATCAGTTTTATTATTGTTTCCAGTTACATAATATGCATATTTGACTCCTTAGAGTTTTCTTAATTCATCAGTTCAACCATTTGCCAAATAATACAAGTTTAAAAGTTTACTTGTATTTATCTCCCTCCAAAATTGTCACTATTGTTGCCATATTTTGCTGCTACATATTTAACAAATCCCACAAGTTATAGTTATTAGTGTTGCCTTCTTTACTGGTGCTCTTCATTCTTTCTTGATGTATCAGACAAGTTTCAATCAAGGAGATTTAATATAGGAATACAGAAATCATTGAGGATACTGGTGAAGAGGAGATGTGAAGGGAAATCTTGGTGGAATAAGAAGGGTTACCAATAAATCAATCTGAAGAGCCCATGATGTCCAATAGCTGAAACCTAAAATGGGTTGCTGGTTGTGATAGATAAGTACATGTGTCTATTTGGATGGGTTATGGTGTCCAGTTTTTTGATCAACCAATCAAGAACTGTCCTGATCATTTGTGAGGATATTTTGTGGATTTAAATAATCAGTAAATTGATTGCATCTATGGCTGACTAGATCTACAATCAACTAAGAAGATTTAACATGAGAGAAGTCTCTTTCAATCAATTGAAGGCATTAAAAAATTGAAGGCATTATTGCAGCAATCAGAAGGAAGGATTTCCATCTCTACTTCAGTTAGCCATCTTCTGATAGCCCATGGTGTAAAGTGGCAGGAGAGATACATGAAATATCACAACTGTATACTGTTACTCAAATGCATATGAGAGGGACAGCACTGGATGAGAATGTATTGTGGAGTTAAAAAGTCTAATGAGTGGAGACTTTCCATAACCAGATGCATATCATACACCAGCCTGGAGCAAGTGGAAGGGCCAAGACTGATAAATCACAGCACAGAAATCTAAGTGAATTCTTCCGTGCTGTGGAGGCTGGTGCCTCCCCCACTGCCCTGGCAGGCTGACTGGGATCTCTCCATGGTGGGAAGAGAGAAGTCCTTTCTATTAGGAGCCAGAGGAGACTTCAGCCAAGCTCCAATTGTGGAGCTTACTGATCAATTCAGATGGCTGAATACCAGCTCCAAGCACAGATAAATCTACAACCCAAACAAGAGAGAAATCTGGAGATTTATAATAGCCCTGCCTCCAGTAGGGAGGATGCAGGGATGATGAGAAAAAAAAAAAAAAAAACAAAACAAAAGAAAAAACTGAGCTTTCTGAGATTGGCTGAGCTCAGAATACCGGAAAAGGGCTGTGCACCAAGAAAAGCAGCACATAGAGCCAGGTACAAACTCTAGTTCTTGATGGAAAACCCAGGGTGCTGGGGACCAGCTCTGGGAACAGATTTTTTTTCTTTTTCTCTCTTTTTTAGCAGCCCATTAAAGAAAGCAAGAGGCATTCTCAGTTTTCAGCCCTTCCCTGGGCAATGGTGGAATTAAGGAATGATTGAAGGACAAAGTAATTACTCAGGTGGAGGAGTTAGTTTCCTAAAGGGCTTATCCCCAGAAAAGGGGTGGGCAGGGTGCAGCATAAGTGGCAACTTTCATTTAGGGAATTTAGACCCCAGAGTTTGGGATATCAGTAGCAGTTTCAACCTACAAAATGTGTAGCCAAGCCTGCCTCAAACATGCAACAGTTACAACCTACAAAAGGCAGAGTGCAGTCTTCCTCAAACACATTCCCACCAAGTGGGGGAAGAGGGGCTGCTTAAGAGACCATGAATGTTTCCAGCCTGCAGGGGACAGGGGGTTGAAGAGCAGTTCCTGCCCTCCCCCAACAAAAGAGGAGGGCAAGGCCTACATAGCACAGGTGGTGACTGTTATTTAGAGAATTCAGACCTCAGGAGCTGGAAAACAGATACAGTTTAAACCCTACTTCAGCCTCAGCCTATGTCAGAACCCTGCCCCTGGCAGGCCAGGGTCTGCTGAGAATTAAGGCATAGTAACACTTTTGGCCTGTGGGGAGCAGTGAGCTTAAAACACCAACTGCTGTGCAGGATGGGAAAAGCACAGAATTAGGAGGCTTAATAGGAAACATTGGCAACCTTCTGGGTCTCATCCACAGAGAGCCTTGATACTGATGACACTCCCCTCATGGTAACTGGGCCTCCCTTCTCTGAGAAAATCTGACCGGGGTTGATCCTATCTGGGGAGACCATCCTCCCAGAGCCAGATTAGTAGGTAAAAGTTGCTAGAGATAATGAAAGTAGTGCTTAAAACATATAGAGGCAAAAAACAAAACAAAACAAAACAAACAGCACATCAACTTTCCCTGAGGAGGAAGAGGGAAGACAGAGCTTTTTCCTGGGGTGACACAACTGCACACAAAAAGAAGTCAATCTCAAAAACTTCCATATACACAAGGCAAGACTCAGAAAAATGAGAGGTAAAAAAATCTGATAGTTTAAATGAAGCTATGCAAGAGGTGTAGAATAAGTTAAGCTGAATATCAAAGAACATTTAGAGAACAAAGCCAAGATAAAATAAAATAAAAAACAGGCAAAAGAGAGAAAATGAACTCCAAAGTAAACTAATCAAGAAAATCAGATACCTAGATATCAGCAAAATGTCATACAAGGAAGCATGAAGATATGCCCAGTGAGAGGAACAAACTAACACTTCAAATGAGATACAGGAGTTGAAACAACTAATTAAAGATGTTCAAACAAATCTTCTAAATCAGTTTAGCAAGTTGAAGGAAAATATGGCAAAAGAGATGAAGGGTATAAAGAAGACACTGAGCGACCATGAAGAAGAATGTGAAAACTTGCAAAACAAATGGAAGAACTTATTGGAATAAAATGCACACTACAAGAGACAAAAGATGAATTGGAGGCATACAACAGCAGAGTGGAAGAGGCATGTGCTGGTTTGGATATATAATGTCCCCCGGAAAATCCATTTAATTCAATCTTTTGTGGTCCGACTTGTCCATCTTTTGATTAGGGTGGAAACTTTTTATTAGATTATTTCCATGCAGCTGTTACCCTGCCCAAAGTGGGTCTTGATTAGTTCATCAGAGTATTTAAAAGAGCTTGAGAGCTGACACAGATGCTGATGCTTGGAGATGCTTGGAGATGCAGACAGAAAGGTGTTTGGAGATGCTAAGCTAAGAGATGAAGCCCGGAGTTTGCCCTGGAGAAGCTAAGAGAGGACCCCCAGACAATTATAGAGAAACACCCTGGGAAAAAGCAGCAAGGATGCACAGGGGTTGAGAGAAAGGAGCAAAGATAGAAACACAGAGATATTTTAAGAAAGCCATTTGAAATACAACCAAGGATCAAAGGAGCATCAGATGCCAGACACATGTCTTCCCAGCTGACAGAGGTGTTCCAGATGCCATCAGCCATTATTCAGTGAAGGTATCATTTGCTGATGCCTTAGTCTGGTCACTTCTATGGAATTAGAACTGTAACTTTGTAACCTAATAACTTCCCTTTATAAAAGTCAATCCATTTCTGGTATTTTGCATAATGGCAGCATTAGCAAACTGGAACAAATTTTGGTGCCAGAAGAGGGGTGCTGCTGAGTTTGCAAATACCAAACATGTTTGAACAGCCTTTTGAATGGATAAGGGGAAGATTCTGGAAGAATTGTGAGAGGATTGATAGAAAAGGCATCGATTCCTTTGAAGAGATTGTTGGTAGAAATATGGAGTCTAAAAATACTTCCAATGAGGCCTTAAACAGAAATGATGAATGTGTCATTGCCAACTGTGCGGTCGCGTTTGCTGCTTCGTGGGGGGGGGGGCAGCCGGTTGCTGAACCCTCGGCTCTCGGCGTTGCTCTGAGGGTACCGGCGGCGGGGGCTCTTTCCCGGAGGCGAGGGCGAGGCGGGGGACTGGGCCCTAGTCCCCGGCGGAGGCGTGCAAGGAGGGCGGCGAGAAGGAGCAGGCGGGACACGGTTCTTTGAGGGTGTGGAAAACTAAGAGAGCGAGAGGTTTATTAGGGGAGAGCACCAGCTTATATTGGGTGATTAGGGGGCGGGGTAGCTGTAGAGGTCAAAGGCTTGGATTGGTTCAGAGAGGGTGCAGAGGTTGATAGACAGGGGGCGGGAGTTGTTCCGGTAACTGAGCATGCTCACTAGAGGTGGGGGAGTTGCTCTGGCAACGAGGAGTGTCCGAGCAGGACAAGGGGGTGGGGAAAAGGCGGTTCCCTCCGGCAAGCCTCTCCCAACAGTGGTATTTTGGGTGAGGAAATGGGGCCTGCCTCCGGCCTCACTTTCCCAGGCCCGGGGGGCTGTGGAGGGCGCTGTCGCCCGTGCCCACCACCCTCCCCAGGGGCGGATCCGGTCCCCTGGCCCAGGCCCGCCAAGTTGAAGCACGTAATCAGTGTCCCGCACAACTGGAAGAAAGGTGATTCTTATTTTAAAGTGGCAGAGAATTTGGCAAAATTGAGTTTTGGTGTCAGATAGAAGGCGGAATTTAAAAGTGATGAGCTTGGATACTTAGCTGAAGCTATCTCCAAACTAAAAGTGGAAAATGAAGCTGGCTTCTCCTTGCAGCTTATAGTAAAATGCAAGAGGAAAGTGGAAAGCTGAGAACTGAACACTTGTGTACAAAGAAACCAGAAATGGGTTGTCTGGAAAACTCTGTGATTCAAGAAAGTGAAACCTCAGAGGATACAGCCCCATGTTGAGAGTTAACAAAACCTGGAACCAGCCAGCCATTATAGTACAAGCAAGGATTGGAGATGGAGTTATCCAGAAGCATTTGCAGAAAGTCCTGTTGTCTGATGGTTTTGGCCCCTGTATGCTGCATGTGAAGCCAACAAATTTTTGTGAGATCTGTATAGATGGAACCAGCCTGGACCAAAAGGAACAGAAAGGGGACAGATTAAAGAAAAAATTTCTTCAGAGAAGGCAGAACCATGGAAACCAAGATTTGAAGCCAAGAAATCTCAGGCAAGGAGAGCAGAGCAACCCATGCATGAAAAAAGGGTGAGTTTGCCCCAGGGGAACAAGATAGACTTTCTGCCTCAAAGCTCAAAAAGAGTTCTGCCAGGTCTTAGAAAGGCTGGGGCACATTCCTGGGAGATCTGGGAGAGACCGACTACCACCCTGCCCTTTGGATAAGGGGAGCCATTGCCCCAGAGATGCAGAGACCAGTGGTTCCTCAATGTTTGAGGAGGGTGGGACCAAGAAGAAGGTGGTCTCCCACCCCAAGGTTTGGAGAGAAAAGGGATGCCATGAAAGCCTGTGGAAGGGGTTGGACTCCTGCTTTCTCAAACCCCAAGGGAAAACTGTCATTCTATAAATGACTCTCAGACTTTGCAATCTAATGGAATTTACCTTGCTGGTTTTAGGAACTGTTTTGGCTCCATGACCCCTGTTTTTCTTTCAATTTCTCCCTATGGCAAAGGAAACATTTATTCTGTGACTGTTCCTCATTTGTATATTGGAAGCAGATAAATTGTTCTAAGTTACACAGCCAGAGAAAAATGTTAAGACTTTGTACTTATCTATATTGTGAGGGAATTAATGTATTTTTGCATTTGGATAGAACGTGTTTTTTGGGGTCCAGAGGGTGGACAGTGCTGGTTTGTATATATTATGTCCCCCAAAAAAGCCATGTTCTTTAATGCAATCTTGTGGGGGCAGATTTAGTCTTTTCATTAGGGTGTAACCTTTTGATTAGATTATTTCCATGGAGTTGTTAACCTACCTATTCAGGGTAGATCTTGATTAGTTCACTGGATTATTTCAGAGAGCTCAAGAGCTGACACAGATATTGACACTTGGAGGTGCTTGGAGATGCAGACAGAAGGACATTTGGAGATCCTAAGCTAAGAGATGAAACCCAGAATTTGCCCCAGAGAAGCTAAGAAAAGACCCCCAGACACTGAAAGAGAAACAACCTTGAAGAAAGGAGCAAAGATGCACAGAAGCTGAGAGAGAGAAGCCAAGAGATGTTTTGGAGAAAGCCATTTGAAACACAACCCAGGAACATAGGACCAGCAGATGCCAGCTATATGCCTTCCAAGCTGACAGAGGTGTTCCAGATGCCATTGGCCATTCTTCACTGAAGGCATTATCTTATTGATGCCTTAGTCTGGAAACTTTGATGGCCTTAGAACTGTAACTTTGTAACCTAATAATTCCCCTTTATAAAAGCCAATCCATGTATGGTATTTTGCCTAATGGCAGCATTAGCAAACTGGAACAAGGCAGAAAAAAGGATCAGTGAACTAAAAGACAAGACATCTGAAATCCTACACACAAAAGAACAGATAGAGAAAATAATGGAAAAATTGGGGCAGGATCTCAGGGCATTGAATGACAACATGAAGCACACAAATATACATGTTACTGGTGTCCCAGGAGACTAGAAGGGCAAATATATGGATAGAATACTTAAGGAAATAAGTGCCAAAAATTTCCCAACTCTTATGAAAGACATAAAAGTACAAGTCCAAGAATCACGGTGAACCCCAAATAGAATAGATTCAAATAGACCTACACCAAGACACTAATGGTGTAGTCAACTGTAGATTAGATTGTCAAATGCCAAAAACAAAGAGAGACTTCTGAGAGTAGCAAAAGAGAAGTGTTTCATCACATACAAGGGAAACTTGATAAGACTGAGATTTCTCAGCAGAAACCACAGAAGTGAGAAGGCAGTGGTATGATATATTTGTGATACTGAAAGAGAAAAACTGCTAATCAAGAATTCTATATTAGGAAAAATATTCTTCAAAAATCATTAAGAGTTTAAAATATTTACAGACACACAAATATTGTGAATGATAAACTTGCTTTACAAGAAATACTAGTGGGTTTACTATAGGCAGATAGCAAAAGACAGGAGAGAAAGGTTTGGAGAAGAGTGTAGAAATGAAGATTAACCATAACGGTAATAAAAAGATTAAAAAAGGATAAAAACAATAAAAAAATCCAAAGGGCAAAACAGTGGAGGAAAGTACTGCCTTTACAGTAATAACATTAAATATTAATTGAATAAACTCCCCAATCAAAAGACATAGACTGGCAGAATGGATAAAAAACAGGATCCATTGATATGCTTTCCAAAAGAGGCACACATTAGACCTAAGGACAAAAAGAGATTGGAAGTGAAAAGTTGGGAAAATATATTTCTCACAAGCAACAACCAGAAAGAGTGGGGGTAGCTCCTCTAAGATCAGAAAAAATTAGACTTAAAATGTAAAATAATTGAAAGAAACAAAGGACACTATGTATTAATAAAATGGACAATTATTCAAGAAAAAATAACAGCCATAAATATTTATGCACTGAGCCAGAGTGCCCCAAAATACATGAGGCACACACTGAAAATACTGAAGGGAGAAGTAGCCACTTCTATAATAATAGTTTGAGACTTAAATACACCACTCTCATCAAGAGATAGAACATCTAGACAGAGGATCAATATGCAGAGATCTTGAATATCATGATAAATGAACTAGACTTAAAAAGCATTTACAGAACATTCCACCCCACAACAGCAGATTATACATTTTTCTCAAGTTCTCATGGATCATACTCCAGGACAGACCACATGTTGGGTGAAAAAGCAGGTCTCACTAAATTTGAAAAGATTGAAATTATGCAAAACACTTTCTGAGGTCATAATGAAATGAAGTTAGAAACCAATAACAGGTGGAAGGCTTAAATGTTCCCAAATATATGGAGGCTAAATATCACATTCTTCAACAAACTGGGTCAAGGAAGAAATTACAAGAGAAATCAGAAAATATCTCAATGGAAATGAAAATGAGAACACAGCATAGCAAAATCTATTGCATGCAGCAAAGGCAGCACTGAGAGAGAAATTTATTTCCCTAAATGCCTATATGAAAAAAGAAGAAAGAGCAAAAATTAAGGACATAACCACTTACCTAGAGGAACTAGAAAAAGAACAGCAATCTAACCCCAAAGCAAACAGAAGGAAGGAAAAACAAAGATTAGAAATAAATGAAATTGAGAACATGAAAACAATAGAGAAAATTAATAAAACCAGAATTTGTTTCTTTGAGAAAATCAATAAAACAAATTGATGCTTAGTTAGGCTGACAAAGAAAAAAGAGAAGATGTAAATAAATAAAATCAGAAATGGGAGCAGGGACACAAAAATGGACTCTGTGATGGTTAGGTTCATGTGTCAACTTGGCCAGGTGATCATGTCCAGGGGTCTGGTCAAGCAAACACTGGCCTAACCATTACTTCAAGGATATTTGTGACTTGCTAATAAACCAGAAGGCTGATGTATTAAATCATCAGTCAATTGGCTGCAGCTGTGACTGATTACATCCATGAAGGGCATGTCTTCCACAATGAGAGAATTCAATCTGCTGGATTTAATCCAATCAGTTGAAGACTTTTAAGTGAGACAGACAGAGGACCTTCACTTCTTTGGCTTACCAGCTAAGCATTTCCTGAGGAGTTCATTGAAGTTGCTAGTTCATTCCTGAGGAGTTAATTGAACATCTTCATTGGAGTTGCCAATTTGCTGCCTGGTCTATGGAATTTGGACTCATACATACCTACAGTTGCATTAGACACTTTTATAAAATCTTATATTTATAGACATCTCTTGTTGATTCAGTTTCCTTAGAGAACTCTAACTAATACAGACTCTGAAGAGATAAAGGAGATAATGAGAGGATACTATGAGCAACTATATGCTTACAAACTAGACAACTTGGATGAAATGGACAATTCCTAGAAAACCAAGAAAAACAATATTGACTTGAGAAGAAATAGAGGACCTCAACCAATGCATCACAAGTAGAGATTGAATTAGTCATTAGAAACCTTCCAAAAAAGAAAAGTCAGGGCCAGATAGCTTCATTATAGTATTCAAGAAAGAATTAGTACTAATCCTGCCGCAATGCTTCTAAAACATTGAAGAGGAGAGAAAGCTACTTACCAATTCTATGAAGCTACCATGACTCTAATACCAAAGCCAGACAAAGATCCTACAAGAAAAGAAAATTATAGACCAATCTCTTTAATGAATATAGATGCCAAAATCCTCAGCAAAATTCTTGAAAATTGAATCCAGCATAACATTAAAAGAATTACACACCAAGAACAAATGGCTTTAATTCGAGGTATACAAGGCTTGGTCAACACAAGAAAATCAATTAATGTAATGCACCACATCAAATCAAAGAGGAAAAAACCTGATCATCTCAATTGATACAGAAAAGGCACTTGACAAAGTTCAGCATTCTCTTTTTATGAAAACTCTTCAAATGATAAAAATTGAGGGAAACTTCCTAAACATAGTGAAGGGAATATATGAAAAGCCCACAGCTAACATCATACTCAGTGGTGAAAGACTTAAAACTTTCCCCATAAGATCAGGAATAAGCAAGATGCCCACTGTCACCATTTTTATTCAACATTGTGCTGGAAGTAATAGATGGAGTTATTAGGCAAGAAAAAGTGATTAAAGGCATCCAATCCAAATTGTGAAAGAAATAAAACTTTCACTGTTTACAGATGGCATGATCTTATACCTAGAAAATCCTGAAATATCTACAGCAAAGCTTCTAGAGCTAATACATGTGTACAGCAGTGTGGCAGATTCCAAGATCAACATGCAGAAATCAGTAGTGTTTCTATACACAAGAAATGAGCACTGTAAGAAGGAAATCAAGAAAAAAATTCCATTTAAATAGCAACTACAGGAATCAAATATTTAGGAATAAATTTAACCAAGACATAAAAGAACTATACACAGAAAACTACAGAACTTTGCTAAAAGAAATCAAGGATACCTAAACAGGTGGGAGGGCATACCATGTTCATGGACTAAATATAGTTAAGATACCAATTCTATCCAAATTGATTTATAGATTCAATGCAAAACCAATTAACATAACAATGACTTCCTTCCAAGAAACAGCAAAACCAATAATGAAATTTATTTGGAAGAATAAGGAGCCCTTAATATCTAAAATTATCTTGAGAAAGAAAAATGAAATGGAAGTCTCCCTCTACCTGACTTTGTATCATGTTAGAAAGCTACAGTTGTCAAAACAGCATGCTACTGGCATAGAGATAGGTATAATGATGAATGGAATTGAATTGAGTGCTCAGAATGAGACCTTCTCATATATGGAAAATTGATTTTTGATAAGGTGGCCAAGTCCACTCAACTGGGGTGGGGCAGTCTCTTCAAAAAATGGTGCTTGGTGAACTGGATATCCATATCCAAAAGAATGAAAGAGGACAGCTGTCTCAAACCTTATTCAAAAGTTAACAAAAAATGGATAAAGACCTATACATTAGAACTAAGACCATAAAAGTTTTCAAAGAAAATGTAGGGAAATATCTTAATATTTTGTAGTAGAAGGTGGTTTCCTAGACCTTACACCAAAACAGCAAGCAGTGAACAAAGAAGACACCCTAAAAATTGAATACTTTTGTGCATCAAAGGAATTTATTAGGAAAGTAAAAAAGGGCAGCCTACTCAATGGGACACAATATTTGGAAACCACATATTGGGCAAGGGTTTAATATCAGAAAGTATAAAGAGATCCTTCAACTCAACAATTGAAAGGTAAACAATCCAATTAAAAAATATGCAAAAGACATGGGTAGACTTTTTTTCAAAAAAGGAAATACAGATGTTTAAGAGGCATATGAAAAGATGCTCAGTTTCACTAGCTATTAAGGAAATTCAAGTCAAAACCACAATGAGATATCTCACACCTACTAGAGTGGCCATTATCAATAAAACAGAAAACTACAAGTGCTGGAGAGGATGTGGAGAAATAGGTACACTTATTCTCTGTTGGTGTGAAAGTAGAATGGTGCAGCTGCTCTGGAAGACAATTTGGTTGTTCCTAAAATAGCTAAGTATAGAATAGTCATATGATCCATCAATCCCATTACTAGATATATGCTTGGAACAACTGAAAGCAGGGGAACAAACAGACATTTGCACGCTGATAGTTATAGCAGGATTCACAATTGCCAATAGATGGAAACAGCCCAAATGTCCATTAACTGAAGAGTGGATCAACAAACTTACACACACACACACACACACACACACACACACACACATACATATATATACACATACATATGTACATACATACACACAATGGAATATTATGCAGCTGTAAGAATAAAGTCTTGATGCATGCAATAACATGGATGCACATTGTGTACATTATATTGAACAAAATAAGCCAGAAACAAAAGGACAAATACTGTATGGGCTCACTATTATGACCTAACTATAAGGAACAAACTTGGAGAGTTCAAGTTATGAATACAGATTATCAGGAGATTGAAAAAGGGTAGAGATTGGGCATTTGAGCTGAAGGAGTATAGAATGTTTAATAACATTGTAAGGATTCAGAAATGGATAAACACAATATTGTGTGATGGTAGCACAATATTGTAAGCATAATGAACAAAGCTGAGTGTGAGTGTGGTTGAAAGAGGAAGGCTGGGGACACTAGAAGGAACAACAGAGGATAAAAACTTGGATTGTATAACTTATCAAACCCTAGAGTGGACAATGATGATAATTAAAGGTAGAAATATAAGAAAGTGTTTACATGAGGGAGAAAGGATGTTAAAATGGGACAGTATATGGAAAACACATACAATAAGTCCAAATAGGGTCTATGGTTAAGAGTAACATTGTAATATTCTTTCTTTAAGTGTAGTGAAGTCAATATGCCAAAGCTAAGTGCCAATAAGAGGGGGTTATAAGAGAAGGGTATGGGATTTTTGTTGTTGTTGCTCTGTTTTTGTTTTTTTTTCTTTTCTTTCTCTTCACATATAGATTGTGATGATTACTCCAGGAGCCATTTATTGCACATTTAGGATGGATTGTATGGTGTGTGAATAACACTGTTTAATAAATAAACAGAAAGATACAAGCGCTGGAGAAGATGTGGAGAGTTATACCTATTCACTGTGGGTAGAGAAGTAGAATGATGCAGCCCCTCTGGAGGGCAGTGCGGTGGTTCCACAGGAGGCTAAGTATAAGAATGCAACCCCATTATTAGGTATATACTGGGAAGAACTGAAAACAGGGAAATGAACAGACATTTGCACACTGGTGATTATGGTGGCATTATTCCCAATCGCCAGTCAATGTAGGTGGCCTAAGTGTACATCAGCTGATGAACAGAAGGGTGAACCTGTGGTGTATACACATTACAGAATATGGTATAGTAGCAGAAAGGCATGAAGTCTTGGGGCATGCAACTAGGTGAATGAACCTTGAGGACATTATGTTGAGTGAAATAAATCAGAAACAAATGGACAAATATTGTATGGTCTCACTAGCATAAACTAAGAATAATGACCAACCGTAGAATTTAATTCATGAGTATAGGTTAATTGGAGCTAAAAAGTAGGCAGGGATTGTGCAATCAATGATTAAGGAGTACAGAATGTTCAAAAAGTCTCATGGTAAAGGTTCCTTGATTGTTAAGCTCTTACAGCAGCTACATTTTTTCCTGAGTTTTAACTGTTATTTCTAAATTCTGAGATTCTGTACTTTTGTGTATAACCTGGCAGTTTTCTGGAAATTTATGTATCTGTGTGAAACCCAAGACTCATACTTAGAGTTCTGCAGCTCTGAAGTCAGCATTGCTCCATTCAGAAACTGTTAAAGAAACTGAAAAAGAGATCAGATTTCAATTAGAGACATTAATGAAGCAGATATGACTAGGACTAAAGTAAATCAGAATACAGGGTAAAGGATGATATTGTCTGTACTTCAAAACTTCCACTTCTGTGTGAGACCAAAAGGAAGAGTTTTTTTTTTTTTATTAAAATTACTTTATCAAATAAAAAAACATTTCCAAACAAAACAAAGCAAAGTTCTGAGAAAAATGAATATCCTGAAATAACTTCATTTCTTCAAATATACTTCTATCATACCAACAGAAAATGAATGAACCATAGTCACACCTGAGCAATTCCATATCATTAAAATCAGCCTCAATATCTTGTCTGTTCTTATTAGATTATCATTCCCCCTTCACAAGCTGCTATCTCTAGGTCCCCCGTATTCTACAATATAAATCACTTATTTTACATTTTTTTTCACAGAGTTCACATTAGTGGTAAAATACAATATCTCTCCTTTTGTGTCTGGCTTATTTTACTCAACATTATGTCCTCAAGATTCATCCATGTTGTCATATGTTCCAAAACCTTGATCCTTCTCACTGCTGCATTGTATTCCATTGTGTGTGTATACCACATTTTGTTTATCCACTCATCTGATGAAGGACATTTAGGTTGTTTCCATCTCTTGACAATTGTGAACAATGCTGCTATGAACATTGGTTTACAAATATCTGTTTATGCCACTGCTTTCAGATCCTTTAGGTAAATACTGAGAAGTGAATTGCTGGATCATAGGGGAACTCAATATCTACTTTTCTGAGGAATCACCAAACTGTCTTCTAGAGTGGCTGAACCATAATACAGTCCCACCAGCAATGAATAAGAGTTCCATTTCTCCACATCTTCTCCAGCATTTGTAATTTCCTTTTTGTTTAATGGCAGCCATTCTTACTGGTGTGAGATGATACCTCATTGTGGTCTTGATTTGCATCTCCCTAATAACTAGTGAAGATGAACATTTTTCATGTGTTTTTTAGCCATTTGTATTTCCTCTTCAGAGAAATGTCTTTTCATATCTTTGGCCCATTTGATAATTGGACTATTTGTACTAGTGTCATTGAGGTGTAAGATTTCTTTATATATACAAGATATCAATCTCTTATCAGAAAAATGGTTTCAAAATATTTTCTCCCATTGAGTTTGCTGCCCCTTTACCTTTTTGACAAATTCCTTTGAGGTACAGAAGATTTTCATTCTGAGGATTTACCATTTATCTATTTTTTCTTTCATTGCTTGTGCTTTAGGTGAGAGGTCTAAGAAGCAACCTTCTAATACTAGGTCTTGAAGATGTTTCCCTACATTATCTTCTAGTTTTATGATATTGTCTCTTATATTGAGATCTTTGATTCATGTTGAGTTAAATTTTGTATAGGATGTAAGATAGGGGTCCTCTTTCATTCTTTTGGATATAGATATCCTGTTCTCCCAGCCCCATTTGTTGAAGAGGCTGTTATGTCCCAGTTCACTGGATTTGGGGGCCTTATCAAAAATCAGTCAACCATAGATCTGGGGATCTATTTCCAAATTCTCAATTCAATTCCATTGATCAATATGTCTATCTTTGTGCCAATATCATGTTGTTTTGACTACTGTGAATTTATAGTAGGATTCAAAGTCAGGCAGTGTAAGTCCTCCCATTTTGTTTTTCTTTTTAGAATGTTCTTAGCAATTCAAGGCATCTTCCCCTTTCAAATAAATTTTATGAGTAAATTTTTGAATTCTGAAAAAATAGATTGTTGGAATTTTGATGGGAGTTGTGTTGAATCTTGAGGTCAGCTTGGGTAGAATTGACACCTTAATGACGTTTAGCCTTCCTATCCATAAACATGGAATATCTCTCCATCTCTTTAGTACCCTTTTTATTTCTTTTAGTAGGGTTAAGTAATTTTCTGTGTAGAGATCTTTGAAATCCTCTGTTAAGTTTATTCCTGGGTATTTAATTTTTTTAGTTGTTATTGAGAATGTAATCTTTTACTTGAGTCTCTTCAGTTATATCATTTCTACTGTATAGGAACACTACTGATTTATGTGCATTAATCTCATATCCCACCACTTTACTGAACTTTTTATTAACTTAAGTAGGTGTGTATGATGGTTAGGTTCATGTGTCAACTTGGCCAGGTGATGGTACCCAGCTGTCTTGTCAAGCAAGCACTGGCCTAACCATTGCTGTGAGGACATTTATGGCTGGTTAATAAACCAACAGGCTGGTTTATTAAATCATCAGTCAATTGGCTGCAGCTGTGACTGATGACTTAATGAAGGGCATGTCTTCCACAATGAGAGAATGAAGATGGCTAGATTTAATCCAATCAATCAGTTGAAGACTTTTATGTGAGACAGATAGAGGACCTTCACTTCTTTGGCCAACCAGTAAAGCATCTCCTGAGGAGTTCATAGAAGTTGCCAGTTCATTTCCTGAGGAGTTCATTGAACATTTTCATCAGAGTTGCCAGTTTGCTGACTGCCCTATGGAATTTGGACTCATGCATACCCACAGTTGCGTGAATCACTTTTATAAATCTTATATTCATAGATATCTCTCATTGATTCTGTTTCCCTAGAGAACCCTAACTAATATAGTGTGTCATTGATTTCTCAGGGTTTTCCAAGTATACAATCATATAATCTGCAAATAGTGAGAGTTTTGTTTCTTCCTTCCCAATTTGGATGCCTTTTATTTCTTTCTCTTGCTAAATTGCTCTGACTAGAACTTCTAGCACAATGTTGAATAACAGTGGTGACAGTGGCATCCTTGTCTTGTTCCTGATCTTAGAGGGAAGGCTTTCAGTCTCTCAACATTGAGTACTACACTGGCTGTGGGTTTTTCATATATGCCCTTTAAGAGATGTTTGTTTTGTCCAAAATAGAAATTTTCTGTAGCACCCTATCTAATCTAACTTCTCTGGTCAGAGTATTTAAACAACCTAATTACATGTAACCTAGAATAGGGAATGACATCTTGCTACTCTCTATAGGTTAATGCAATACTCTGAGACATTCCTGAGTATTTTAGGCAGAAAATTTAGAAAAGGTACTTGCAAAGTCGACTTCAGTAACTGGAGAAAAAAAGTGTGGATCTATTAAACTTCCCCACCTGAGGTATTCCTCCCAATTTAATAAGCCAAACCCTCAATCTTGAGGTTTGCCCTTATGAAAATTATTTCTACAATGGTGAAGCTAAGCTTACTTATAATTATGCCTAAGAATTACTCCCACAGAACCTCTTTTGTTGCTCAGATGTGCCCTGTCTCACTAAGCCAACTCTGCAAATAAACTGATATTATCTCCCCTATGTGGACATGACTCCCAGGATTATAAGTCTCCCTGGCACTGTAAGACATGACTTCCAGGGATAAAACTGGCCCTGGCATCATGAGATTGAGAATGCCTTCTGGGCCAAAAGTGGGGAAAGAAATGAAATATAATAAAGGTTCAGTGGCTAAGAAATTTCAGATATGGTTGAGAGGTCATTGTGGAGGTTACTCTTATGCAAGTTTCAACAAGATATTGAAGCCACAGCATGCCAAGTCCCAACCTACAGTATTCCTGAAAACCCTAAAGAATACCCCGGGCTCTCCAAAAAGTCTATAAATGCATTATTTAGTAAGTTTCTTTTTCAGAAACTTAAGGCCTCCAGATTGTTCCTATTGCAGATAAGCCCAGAAACCCAGAAGTACCAGTATCTCCAAGAACAACAACCACCATTCTTCTACCACATAAGATGGACAACCCTTTAAAGCATGAAGAACCTATAGTGGTCATTGGCCAGATATTCCCAAAGATTGAGAGAATGAGCAAATGAGAGGGAAGAGGTGTAACAGAAAAATTAGGATTTCACAAATGATTATGACTACTGACACATTATATAAATATTTCTGTTTAGTTTCTAGTTTATAAGAACAGCCAGAAGGAAATAACTGAAATTGTTGATCTGTAATCCAGTAGACTTGATCTTTGATAATGACTGTATAACTATAGAGCATTTATTGTGTGACCATGTGACTGTAAAAACCTTGTGACCAACACTGCCTTTATCCAGTGTATGGGTAGATGAGTAATAAAATAAAAACATGCATAAAATAATAATATATGTATAATAGGTCTAGAATTTGGGGAAAATACCCCTATGTAAATATGGACAATAGTAATAGTACTACTTGAACAATCTTTCAATTATAACAAATGTATATACAATTTAAAAATAGTAGAATTAAAAAAAATGCTATTCTCAATTGTAACAAATTTTCCACAGCAATGCAAAAGTGTTGGTGGTGGGGTGGTATATGGGAATCCTGTATTTTTGTATGACTATTCTATAAACCACAACTTCTCTAATAAAAAAGTATAATGATTTTAGCTGATTGTTTCTAAATATGCTTGATACAGTTAAGAAAAATGTTCTGGTTTGCTAATGCTTCTGGAATGCAAAACACCAGAAATGGATTGGCTTTTATAAAAGGGGGTTTATTTGGCTACAAAGTTACAGTCTTAAGGCCATAAAGTGTCCAAAAATAAAGGGTATCTTCACTGGACAAAGGCCATGGGCATCCGGAAAACCTCTGTTAGCTGGGAAGGTATGTGGCTGTTGTCTGCTGGCTGCCAGGTTGCATTTCAAAATGGCTTTCTCCAAAAGTCTGCATCAGCTTCCAATGGCCATCTTCAAAATGTCTGTCTCACTTCCAGTTAGCTATGAGCTCCTTCTGTCTGAGCTTATATAGTGCTCCAGTAAACCAAACAAGGCCCAGGCTGAATGGGTGTGGCCATGCCTCCATTGAAATTATCCAATCAGAGTTATCACCTACAGTTGGGTGGGTCACATCTCCATGGACACTGAACCAATAGGTTCCAACCCAATCCAAACTAATACGTCTGCCCCCTCAAGAACACATTAAAGAATATGGCTTTTTCTGGGGGACATAAATATACAAATCATCATATTCCACCCCCTGGACACCAGAAAACCTATTCTTTCCAAATATAAAACACGTTCACCCCATCACAATATCAAAGAAACTTAAATCATTTCAGTAACAATAGGTAAGTACAAGATCCTATCAACATCAGTTACAAGCATGGTCTGTCCAAAAGCAAAATTACCCTCTGGCTCTGTACCTGTGAAACTTAGAACAAGTTATCTGCTTTCAATATACAAAGGAGGGACATTCATAGGATAAACACTCCCATTGCCATAAGGAGAAACAAAGGAAAATAGGGTTTAAGGGAGCAAAACAATTCCTAAAACTCACAGGGAAATCATTAGATTTCAAAGTGTGAGAGTCATTTATCTTTGGGGCTTGACAGAGTGGGAGTTCAACCCTTGCTATGGCCTTTGTGGCAATCTGTTTCTCTCCAAACACTGGAGTGAGTGCTCCAACATAGCCACATATTGGGGAGACCAACTTCTCAGCCCCACCCTCCTCAAACATTGAGGTGCCACCCAGACTCTGCCTTTCTGG
This sequence comes from Choloepus didactylus, assembly GCF_015220235.1. NCBI lineage: Eukaryota > Metazoa > Chordata > Mammalia > Pilosa > Megalonychidae > Choloepus > Choloepus didactylus. The sequence continues at coordinate 5,685,001 of NC_051320.1, read as the reverse complement.
GGCAAAGGCTCTACCCTCCCTGAACAGTGGGGTGGTAGCCAGGCTCTACACAGTTCCCTGGGAATGTGCTCCACCCTGTTTGAGGCCTGGGGTGGCAAAACTCTTCCGGAGTATCAAGGCAGAAGGCCCACCCTCAACCTCCAGGGCAAACTCATGATTTCCATGCATGTGGGCCATTCTGCTCTCCCAGCCAGAGACCTCTTGATTCCAGACCTCAACCACCATGGCTCTGTCTTTGAAGAAATTTTTCCTTCAATTTATTCCTTGTCTGTTTCCTCCAGTCCAGACTGGCAGCTGCTCCATCTGTAAAGATCTCACAAAAATTCTGCTGGCTTCACATGAAGCACACAGGGGTCAAAGCCATCAGACAATAGGACTTTCCACAAATCCTTTTGGCTTAACTCCTTCTCCAATCTTGGCTTGTACTGAAATGGTGGCTGGGTTTCATGTTTCATTAAATCCCCACATGTGGCTCTAGCCTCTGGCATAATATTTTTTTCTGGGGGACATAACTATACAAACCACCACAAAAAGGATGAGCTCAAGGCTTCAAATTCCCAGCTTAAGTGTTTCATGAAAGGTAGGAAAGTTTCTCTGGGTGCCCCATAAGAAACTGGTTTTTTCCAGTTTCATATTCCAGATCCAGTAGCCATTGTGCAAGTGACTCAATTACAACATAAATTAAATTCCCAATCTTGTAGTGTGTGTGCTGTTAAACTGAGGGCATTGATTGGAAAGAGATGAGGATGGAATCACATATACTGATCATGAAGATTGTGGGGACATTGAAACCCTAGATGCTACTTAGTCTTCTTTGCCAAATAAACCTGTAATGGTCTGCCCTTTGAAATCATCCACCTGCTCTTAAGAATTAGCCATCCATCCTCCACCTGAAGAGCTTACCACCACATATCTGATAAACTCTAACCACCTCACCTAATGTAAGAGCCCTCACAGCTCTGTCTGAATATATTAATGCTGTTTCACAAGATAAAACTGCAAGGATGGGAACAGTGTACATATTGCAAACTACGGACAATAGTTAACAGTAATATCTTAATATTCTTTCATCAACAACAACAAATGTAGCATGCCAATGCTAGGGATCAATTATAGGGGAGATAAGTGGTATGGGATGTTTTGAGTTTTCTATTTTTTTCTTTTTTCTGTAGTAATGAAAATGTTCTAAAATGTACTGTAATGAATGCACAGTTATGTGATGACACTGTGAGCCACTGAAATTATACATTGATGGATTGTATGGTGTGTGAATATATCTCAGTAAGAATAAATTTTAAAAACTGTGAGGAAAAGCCCTGAGGTAGTTGGTTTGCAACACTGCCAATTCCTGTCATGACCCATTCCCACCACCCCTCTTTCCTTCTAACAGACACTGAAATAATGAGATACAATGTGGGACACATGAGGAGATGTGCCACATCACAAAGAATTATATGATTTTCCCTGTTGAAGTAGACAAAAATCAGGGGAACAAGTGTGGGAATGGATATTAAGGTGTGGAATAATGGAGAAGGAAGAGAAAGTTGAATCAGGCCGAATTTTTTGAAATAGGCTCACTAAGCAGAGATTCTGGATTCTGAGTTGTAGCTTGAGGTGTAAGAAAGGGCCCTAACAGATTGGGTGGTTGGCTGAAACCTGGACCATAAGGTGACCTACATTTCCTGAAGTAGATATGCCAGAACTGCCCTGGTATAATGTAAATGAGGGAATCCAAAGACTTAGTGAGATTGTAATGTAAGAGTGGTTTTACCATTTAAGACCTGCTCACCTGCCCCAGGAATGTCCAGAGGACACACCTTTCAGCAGGACTGTGAGGAATAAATTTTTGAGACTAACTCCATCATCCCTTAAGATCTCTGTGGTTGCTCTTCTCTGTAGGTCAGATATTACTGTGGGAACTGCTGTCACTGAACTTGGATCCTTAAACACAATGGGGATGATCAGATCCTAGGTTGGCAAAAGCCAAGAGCAACACTTAATCAATAAAGACAAGATGGGTGTGGCAACAATGATGGAAAGCAGACTCAAAGCAGCAGTCAAAATAATCTGATTCACAGAGATTATTATGGTGTTGGCTAATAGATCATGAGGTACCTAGAAGTAAAACAGATGGGCAATCTACTAAATTCTTTCTTGATCTGTAGAGGCAGAAGAGTTCTAAGTCAAGTGAACTAAAGTCTAACATGAATCACAAAAACAGAGAATCATGGCCCCTTATCAATTCCCAGACTTGAGAGAGTTAACAGACCCAGAGCTCCTTGAATGAAGGGAAAGCCAGACACCTTGTGGAAAGACCCTGCTTCACTATCAAAAATGTATACATTAATCTTCCTCCCACCTTCTCCAAAGAGACCTATAGCCTTTTACCAGGGTGATTGTGCACAGAGGAAAAGTAAATGTTCAGACATTTCACGATTAGATTCTGGATCAGACACACATTCCAGGAGACACAAAACAACACTGTGACCCACCAGTCAGAGTAGGAACTTATAGAAGTCAGGTGATCAATGGAATTTGAGCATAGGTTCACCTAGCAATGGGTCCCCAGACCCTTTCACGGTTATGCCTCAGTTCCACAATCCATTATTGGAATAGACATTCTCAGCCAGTGACAGAATCCCTACATTAGTTCCCTGACTGGTAGAGTAAGACTTATGGTAGGAAAGGCCAAGTGGAAGCCACTAGAACTTCCTCTATCTAGCAAAATAGTAAATCAAAAGCAATACCACATTACTGGAAGGATTGCAGAGATTAGTGCTGTCATTTTTCTGTTCAATTCTCCTATCTGGCCTGTGCAGAAAACAGATGTATCTTGGAGGATGAGAGTAGATTATCATAAACTTCACCAGGTTGTGACTCCAACTGAAGCTACTGTCCCAGATCTGGTATCATTGCTTGAGCAAATCAACACATCCTCTGTTACCAAATATTTGGCTGTTGATCTGGAAAATGCTTTTTTTCTCAATTATTTTATGTGAAGATCACCAAAACAGAGTGTTTTCAGCTGGCAAGGTCAGAATACGCCTCTCTAGCCCAGTGTCATAATCTAGTAGACTAGGAACTTGATCACCTTTCCCTTAGACATCACACTAGTCCATATCATGTTGAATGGACCTAGTGAGCAAGAAGTGTTAACTACTCTAGACTTATTGGGAAGGCATTTCATGTCAGAGGGTTGGCAATAAATAAAACTAAAATTAAGGAGGCTTCCACCTCAGTGAAATTTCTAGGTGTTCAGTGGTGTGGGGCATGTCAAGATATCCCTTCTATGATGAAGGATAGGGTGTTGTATCTGGACCCTCCTACAACCAGAAAAGAAGCCCAGCATCTATCTATTTGGCATCTTTATATTTGGACACAACATATTTCTCATGTGTGTGTCCTACTCCAGCCAGTTTACTGAGTGACCCAAAAAGCTGCTTAACTTGACTGGTGACCTGAACAAGATAAGATTGCAGCAGGTCTAGGTTGCTGTGCAGCCTGTTCTGCCATGTGGGCCATATGATCCAATGGTGGTGCTGGAAGTGTCAGTGCAAATAGAGTTGTCGCCTTGAGCCTTTGGCAGGTTCTATAGGAGAATGACAGTGGAAAACCTTTGGACTTCAGAGAAAAGCTCTGCAATCTTCTGCAGATAATTAATCTTAATTTGAGAAATAACTTTTGGTTTGCTAATTGGCCTTGGTAGAGACTGAATACTTAACCATGGGCCACAAAGTTACCATGAGACCTGAGATACTCATCATGAACTGAGTGTTGTCTAACTCACCAAGCCATAAAGTTAGGTGTGCACAGCAGCACTCCATCATAAAGTGGAAGTGGTAAATATGAGATAGGGCTTGAGCTGGGCCAGAAGGCACAAGTATGTTTCATTTGGCCCAAATGCCCATGTCCACCACTCCTGCCACATTACCTTATCTTTTCCAGCCAACAACAATGGTCTCTTGGGGTAATTCCCTGTGATCAGTTGACTAGGGAAGAGAAAAGTTGTGTCTTATTACAGAGGGTTCTATACAATATAAAGGTACCATTAAAAGTGGACAGTTGCAACACTACAGGCCCTTTCTGGGGCATCCCTGAAGGACAGCAGTGAAGGGAAATCTTCCCAGTGGGCAGAATTTTGAGTAGTTGACCTCATGGTTCATTTTGCTTAGAAGGAGAAATGGCTGGAAATGTATTTGTATAATTCATGGACTATGGTCAACGATTTGGCCAATGGTCAGGGACATGGAGGAAACAATATTGGAAAATTGGTGACAAAGACATCTGGGGGAGAAGCATGTGTTTTAACCTTTCTGAATGGACAAAAACATGAAGATATCCATGTCCCATTGGAATGATCACCAGAGGATGATTTCAGTAGAGGAGGATTTTAATCAAGTGGATAGGATGAGCCATTCTGTGAATACCAGTTGGCCTCTTTCCCCAGCTACTCTTGTCATTGCCCAATGAGCTCATGAACAAAGAGGATATGCTGGTAGGAATGGAGGTTATGCATGGGCTCAGCAACATGTACTTCAACTCACAAAAGCCAACAAGTTACAGCTACTGCTGAGTGCCCAATCTGCCAGCAGCAGAGATGAACACTCAGTCCCCAATATGGCACTATTCGAAGAGGTGATCAGCCTGCTACCTGGTGGCAGATTGATTACAGTGGACCAACATCATCATGAAAGGAGCAGAATTTTGATCTAACTGGAATAGACAGATTCTAGATATGAGTTTACCTTCCCCTCATGCAATACTTCTGCCAAAACCACCATTCATGGACTTACTGAATGCCTTACCACTGTCATGGTATTCCATATAGCATTTCTTCTGATCAAGGAATGCAGTTAACAGCTAAAGAAGTGTGGGAATGGGGACTTCCTCATGGAATCCACTGACATTGCCATGTTCTCCATCATCCTGAAGCAGTTGGATTGATAAAATTGTGAAATGGTCTTTTGAAGATTCAATTACAGCACAACTGGTTGTCAATACCTTGCAGGGATGGGGCAATGTTCTCCAGGAAGCTGTATATGCTCTAATCAATATCCATTCTATGGTGCTGTTTCTCCCATAGCCAAGATTAAGGTATGGGAATGGGAGTGGCACCACTCACTATTACCCCTATTGATCCAACAGAAAAGGCTTTACTTCATGTCTCCTCAACCTTAATCTTTGCTAGTCCACAGGTATTAGTTTAAAAGCAGGAATGCATCAACCAGGAAATACAATAATTGCATTAAACTGGAAGTTAATATTGCTGCCCAACCACTTGGGGCTCTTCATGCCTCTGAATCAATAGGGAAAGATGGGAATTACTCTACTAGCCAGGCTTATTGACCCTAATATTCAAGAGGAACTAGGACTGCAACTGCGCAATGGAGGAAAAAGGAATTTTTTTCTGGAATACAGGAGATCCCCTAGGGCTTCTCTTAGTACTACCATGCCCCATGATTAAAGACAATGGGAAACAGTGAAAACCCAATCTAGGCGATACTACCAATGACCCAGAAACTTCAGGAGTGCAGGATTGGGCCACCCCACCAGGTAAGGAACCATGGCCAGCTGAAGTACTTGCTGAGGGTAAAGAGAATATGGAATGATTAGTGGAAGATGGTATTTATAAATATGAGCTATGACTACATGATCAGTGGCAGAAATGAGGACTATAATAAATATGAGTATTTCTTTTTTTGCTTTTTATGAATGTTTGCATATATACATAATGCAAATATTTTGGTTTACTTCCCTTATCATATAACATAAATTGTATTGACTTTATATCATAGTATTTAAGTTATAGAATATCAAGTTTAAGAGGGCATGGATGTACTTCAAGGGAAGATAATGTATGTCGTCATACACAAGACAGTTGTCAAGCAGAAATATGACTCATTTTTATTTAGAGACTATTGTTTAAAGATATGTGCATGGGTGCCAAGTTGACAAGGAATGGACTGTGGTGGTTAAGTTCATGTGTCAACTTGGTCAAGTTATGTTGTCCAGTTGTTTGGTCAAGCAAGCATTTGCTTGATTATTTGAGGATATTTTGTGGATTTAAATCATCAGAAGTTGATTTCATCTATGGCTGATGACATCTAAAATTAGCTAAGGAGGTTGCCTTCAACGATGAGAGAAGTCTCATCTAATCTGTTGAAGGAGTTAAAAGGAAAACTGATGTTTTCAGCAGTCAGAAGGAAGAATTTCCATTTCTACTTCAGCCAGCCTGCTTCTCCTGTGCAATTAGCTGAAAACCTTTATTGGAGTTCCTAGCTTGTGACCTGCCCTATGGAATTCAAACTTTTCCATCCATACAGTCATGTCAGCCAATTTCTATAATAAATCTCATTTTATATTTTATATACATTATATATATTATATACAGTTTTCTGTCATCCTGTCAGTTTTGTTTCCCTAGAAACCCCTGACTAATTCACTGCTGGAGAAGTTTTTGGGAAGCTGTTGCCTCTTTGATTCCAGACCCAGGTTTTGATAATAAGTTTGAGGTCACTATTGGTCAGAAGAGCTAGCATTTGGGAAGAAGAAATGGAGGTGGAGTGGTGAAGGGTGAGGACAAGCTAGAACATCACCAGCACATTGGTATGGATCAAACCTCACACCTAAACATAATTAAATTTCAGGAATAATGACTCCTGTTCCACTATTGCCTCCCAAATCAGGGGTAACTTCTTGGGAAATATAGTTTATATTTCAAGTAAACCTATGATAGAATGATCCAGGTAAGTCCTACCTTTGTCAGCTTGGTATCTTCACCCTTATTTTAATAATTTTTAACTTCTGAATGATGAAAATAGCAAAATTATGCTCACACAGATCATTGGGCAACCATCCCATGATAATGTTTTTGCTATGAAGAGGATGTGAAAAGTTCCATGACAGTTTATTTCATCTTTTGGTGATGCTCATTCTTCTTCTGATGAGTCATTTGATATCCTATAATATAAACTAAGGTATGAGATTAACCATTTTAAGCAAAACTCATGTTTAAAAATAGGTTAATGGGAGAAGGAAAAAGGAAAAGAAACAAATTGGTCAATATATGTAAACAAATATATTCATATAAATTTAGTTGTGAGCATTTGTAAGTCTTTTAGCCCTCATTTCTACAATTGATCATATGGTTGTAGCTAGCTTTTATAAATTCCCTCTTCCTTCATATCCTCTTTTCCCTTGGGATGCTTCTTCTCTTTTTGTCATGGTTCCTTGCCTGGTGAAGTGAGTCAAGGCTTCATCCCTGAAGGGTCTCCATTAAAGGTCCTGGTTGTACTGCGTTATTATCATTTAACATTTGGATTTCTCACAAGACATGAGAATCCTAAGCAGTGTACCAGAGGATTAGAGACTTTACTAAATTCTAGACAAACTCCTCCCTGCCTCCACTGTGTAGCAAGAATCTAATTTCCTCTTGATATTCAGTATTGATCACTCCAGCTAATATAGTAATCGTCTTCTTTGCCAGTTGATTCACTGGCCTAAGGAGCACAATGTTACTAGAAGAATGCACTATGATATTTTAATTTAATATAACAGTTGTAGCCCCTGATTGAAGAATTTCATTCTTGGGAACCATGGCATCTAAATCAACAGAATCCATAGTTATAGAATTGAAAGTCCAAAATTTTGCAAGTGAATCATTAGGGTAATGGTAAAAGGAACCAGTTCCTTCCCACCCCTTGTCTCTGGACCTACACTTCCTGGCTATGGGAGAACTAGCAGCACATCTTGAGTCCTGATTCATCTCACAAAGTGTTGCTACTCAGCTGCTGCGCAGCTGAAACTTCCAAATGTGAATCTATGACATAAATAAATAATAAATATGAACAAATTAATAAATTGGGGAAAAGAGAAAATTTTCTCATGAGAAGAGCTACAAATAATTTATGCAAATGCTCCACCCTCATGGATCTGGAGTGTGACTTCCTTCTCAAGTATATAGTATTGAAAGGGCAGGAGAGAGAGTAACTTCACAGTGGAGAAACATGACAGACACCACCTCAGCCCCTTATGAGTCATAAATCATGTTGACAATGTGTACCTTTGATGTTATGTGATAAAAATGGCACTTTACTTCTGTGACAGTCCTCCCAAACTTCCATCACCACAGTCTTATCATGAGACAAACACCAGACAAATTACAATAGTGGGGCATTCTACCAAAATGCCTCACCACTACTTTTTCAAAACTGTCTAGTCATAAAAAACAAGGGAACTCTGAAGAATTGTCACAGGCTTGAGGTGCCTGAGGAGACATGATGACTAAATATAATGTGGTATCCTGGATGGAATCCTGGAATAGAAAATCAGCATTAGGTAAAAACTAAGGAACTCTGAATAAAAGCATGGACTTCAGTTAACAATAATGCAATATTATTGGTTCATTAATTTTAACAAATGTACCATATTAATATAAGGTGTTAATAATATGGGAAACTGGGTATAAGGTATCTGGGAACTCTGTTTAATACCTTCTCAATTTTCCTGTAAATATACAACTGTTTAAAAAATAAATTCTTTTTTAAAAAAGCACAAAATATACCAGAAGACAGAAAAAGAAAGCCATTCCACTATCCTATTGGGCCAGCTGCATTTGGAATGATAATTTAGTAAGATCAGTGAATTCCATGAACATGGGCTCAAGTTGGACCCCATTAGCAATACAACCAGAGTATCAACTGGAAACAATGTAATGTGGATTACCAGGGCACTGAACAGACATTAGGTAAATCTACAGCTGGGGCTTTGGGCAGAAGCTCTGTGAGCAGGAATGGAAGACATAGCCATAATTATAGGGGATATCTGTTCCAGTGAGAACAAAGTACTGTTCATTTCACAATGGAAAGTGGTCTCATGGAACCAAATTGCCAAAAGGCTGGATTATGCCTTCACAGCACAGTGCCATTCAAGGGCAATTGGTCTTAATGCTGGTAAGCTAGGCCATCATCAATTACATCCAGACTGGCCTTTGTGAGTGCATGCCCACACTGCTGAGTCCACTTGCAATGTCCGCCCCTGCTCCCAGGAGTGACTGCCTGGCATCCACTTACCAGATTATCTTATCTACCTAACTATCATGACCCTGTACTATTGAGGCTGCTCTTTAGTGAGATTTTATACAAAACTCAAATATTTTCACCAATTTTCTAGTTATGTCCCTTGAAGTCCCTGATCATTGAGCCAAACAATTAGTCATTATTCATGAATCAGTGAGAATCCATATGGCTATCTCTCTTTCCAGGCAAAAAGAATTATCAGATGCCATGTTCAAGGTTCTTCACACTGGGAAAGGGTGGGGACAGTCCATTCAACACTGCCCTCCAGGTGCACACCTGAGTGAGGACTGTAGTACTCCAACTGTCCACTGTTGTATGATGCTAATATATGTGCAGAAAATCTGGAAACAAAGCACATGTTTTCTTTCTTAGTCCATGGGTCAGAGAGAATACACCATGAAGGTTGTGAGAAAGGAAGCAATGTATCAGGAGTGGGTACCAGGGAATCTCATCCACTTATTCATGAAACATTTTTGTGCTCAATCTCAGCTGTACCTTCCACTTGAGGATGGAATTCTCAGTGGCCCAGGCAACCTGCAGGTCATAATGGGAACCTGAAGTCACTTGGTAACTTGGTAGCCCATGAGCACGTGTTCAGTCTCTACTTGGCCCAGGAGTAAAGGAAGAAGCCATGATTAAACTGAGAGTAGTTACCTGCAGTTTAACAGTCTTAAACAAATAAAATAATTTACTTGGACAACACAGAGAAGATATATGAAATGTTGCAAAAACCTGACTAGAATTCTTACAAAGAATAGCTTTGTGTTATCATATACATAACAGGAAACAACTTTGTTTTATTTTTTTAAAAGGCCACTAAATCCCTAGTTAAAAGCTAAAATGACAAAATTAACATAATATCCCATAACTTAGAAAATTAAATTATGCAAAATATGAAGTCAAAGTTAAAAACTCTAGAGAACACATTCACAACCAATATGATGGTTATGGAATGAGGGAATACAAAATTTGGTTGGAAGGCAATCACCCACAAATCAGGTTACAGCTTTAGATGTAAAAAGCCAACTGACTGTCATATGTGAATAGTGAAGAAAGATGTTAATCTTCTATTTGATGATTAGTTTTGAATATCTGCTATTGGTCAGGCACTGTAAAAACTAAGTGGTGAGCAAAATACTGAATATCATCCCTGCCTTCACAGAGCTTGTATTCTAGTGAAGGAGATGGGACAAAAGAAAGATATGCACCTAGACATCTATGGATGAAATATTAGGACAGAAGAAAATCATAAAGCTTAAATAAAAAGACTAAAACAATCAACAACAAAATTTCACAAGTATTTAATTATGCCAAAATATTCATTCATAATAGGACTGTGAATATTAAATGTAACAATTGAATAAGTAATTTAACCTTTCAATTTTTCTTTCTCTAGCATTTATTTCTGAATCTTTGGAAATGATATTACTCATTTATGATGACTAAAACCAAATTGCCAAAAATCTTATTGTGTGTAAAAGAACCTCTTCTTATGATTACAGATTATTTGGGTCAAGGATTTGGACAGGGCCCAGCAGGAATTTCTTTTTCTTTAAATAATATATGGGTTCTTAGCTGGAAGAATCAATGCTTATGGGATGGAAAGGGTTGAAGCCCCACTCACATATCAGGTGGTTGTGCTCATTGACAGTTGAAATGTTAACTGGGGTTGTCCGAAAAAACACCTGTATTCATCTTTTCCAAGTGGTCTGAGATTCTTTACAGAATGGTGACTAAGTTTCAAGGATAGAAAAAAGTGAGAGGGAAAGAGCACCAGATAGAAACTCTATCCATTTTATGATCTAGTCTCAGATGTTCCATCGCATCCTTCCCACCATATTCTCTAGGTCAGAGCAGTCATAAACCTTCCAAGGTTGAAGTGCAGTAGAAATAGGCTCCATTTATTGATGGGGAATGGCAGGGTTTTGAGAGAACAAGCAGAATAAGAATTACTGATGTAGGTATTTTGGGAAAATACAATGCCATGATCATTAAGATAAATCATTTCATTTAGTTGCTGTTTGAAAAAAAAATCTGATTCATTAATCAACAAATATTTTTTTCAGTTATTATTGACAAACATTGCTCTAACCTTTAAGAATATAATAGTTATAAGGTAAACATTCTTAGAGAATACCTTTTTGTAGTTTATGTTGAAACAATACTATTCATTGACATCAGGGTGTTTTTAAACAAACTCTGGTAGGATATGGTTAGGTCTACTGTAAGCCAAATGATTCAGTCAGAAACCATGTGTGAAGCTGAGTGGGTCACGTAAGAATGGGTCAACAAGAAATGCCTTATATGGTAGTAGGCAGACTTTTGAGTACTAGTATGGTGTTTCTCCTAGCTTGATAATAAAATAGACAGACTGCTCAAGAAGAGTCTATTCTCTTCTGACACGGTGTATAATAGTCTCTATTAATAAGCCGCTGAATTTAGGAAGTCACTCGTGAGAAATATGGGTGAACTCAGAGAGCCATGCCACATACCTGTATCCTTTGTATTGTATATATCCTTTTTGATGGGCCAGTAATGTGTGCAAATGAGAACAGCCTTGATCTTATGCCAAATCATCATTCTCACCAGTCCTCCAAAGACCAGCCTCTTGTGCTCTGGATTAATCATCAACTGCAACTAACTTCTTTCTTCTGACTTCTGACTGGTGTTTGTTCTCTCTAAATAACTCTATTGCCTTGATCGAAGGCAGTGATTTTTAGCTTGTGTTGGTCCAATCAGCTATTTCATAAAATGTCACATAGTGACTGGACTATTTGAAATTAAATCTGATGAGAAATTTCTGAAAAGGAAAATTTAGTAGCTCCTAGTATCCTGGCTCTGGTAAATTAGGATAACTCCAGGTGCTTCTAAAACCTCCCTCCCATGTTCAAGAGTATGTAGTTCTATTTTTTTCTTTATTAGAGAAGTTGTGGGTTTACAGAACAATCATGCATAAAATTCAGGATTCCCATATACAACCCCACCACCAACCCCTTGCCTTGGTCTGGAATATTTGTTACAATTGATGATAGCACACTTTATAATTGTACTATTAATTAAAGTTCATGGTTTAGCCTAGGGACCACTGTTTGTGTAGCATAGTTCCATGGATTTAAAATATATATGTATACAGAGGGTTTTTAAGATGGTGGATTAGGAGAGAGAGGGCGAAAAAACATCTCCATGAAAAACACTAGATGAAAAACAGAAAGTGCTCCAGAATACCAGTTCCAGTGATGCACTGGCTGGACAAGGTCTACTAAATCCACAGGGACCATGCACTTGGTGAAACCAAGAGTCTGCATTCTGAAACAAGTGAGTGAGGCTGCTGGGGAACTGGAAGCCATGCAGCAGTTGGCAGAAACTGGGGGATGGTTTATGGAGACAGATTAGTTTAAAAACCCAAAAGTGGCTGTGGATCTGGCAGCAAGAACCATACAGTCCAGTATGGTGAGAAGGGTTTCCCACAACCTGCACACACACCTCAGCATCTGGCATGGACAATAGCCTTTCACACACCCACAGCTAATTTTCCCAGAGCTAGGAAGGTGGAGGTCCATGGAAAGGGAGAAATTACCATGGCCCATACAGTCATCTTTTCAGTGGGCTGGGAATGCCCCTGCATGGCTCTGTGACCCAGAGCTATGTCACACAGCCCAGTGCCATGGGAGTGCTTCCCATAAACTGCACACATGCCTCAGTACCTTACATGGGTATAATGTTTTGCACACCTGCAGCTAAATGTCTAGGAGCTAGGAAGGCAGAGGTCCATGAAAAGGGGGAAATTACCATGCCCCAATACAGCCATCATTTCAGCAGGCTGGGAATGCTCCTGCAGGGCACCAGGGCCCAGAGTTATACTCCACAGCCCAGCACCATGTGTGTGTGGGGGAAGGTTCCCACAAACTGCACTCATGCTTCAGTATCTGCATGGGCGATAGCATTTTGCACACCCACAGTTAAATGTCCAGGAGCTAGGAAGGCCGAGTCCACAAGAAGGGGGAAATTACCATGCCCCATACAGCCATCTTTTTAGCAGACTGGGAATGCACCTGAATGATGCAGTGGCCCAGGGCTTCCCTTGCAGGCTGCACTCACCTGTGACATAGTGCAATCTTCCCTCAGCAGAGAGAGGCTCTAGGAGGGCAAGGCTTGTAAGAGGGACCAGCATGGAAGTCCCAGGGACCTTACACAAATACTAGGGACTTGTAGGTCTGTGGCAGAGGCAAACTGTGGCAAGACTGAACCAAAGGTTTGAACTCCTACAACAGCTTTAAGTCCCCAGGGACACCAGAGAGATTTGATTATTGAAGCCACCCTCCCTTCCTAACCACCCAGACACAACACCCACATTCAGGGTGGGCAGCACGAAATACACATGGAAATTTGGTGGACCAATTGGCTCCCCACAAGATTCTGACCACCACTCATCACAAAGACAAAATTGGGTAGAACTGGCTTGAGGGGAATAGGTGACTCAGATGCCACCTGCTGGTTAGTCAGAGAAAGTGCACACCACCAAGCTGTAGCTCTGACAAACTAGAGATAATTGTTCAAATAAGTCAGAATATCCTAAAAGAACTCTATCAAGATAAGCAAATGCCAAGAAGCCAAAAACAAAAAATCTTAAAGCATATGAAGAAACCAGAAGACATGGATAACCCAAATCCAAAAACCCAAATCAAAACATCAGAGGAGACACAGTACTTGAAGCAATTAATCAAAGAACTAATGACAAACAACAAGATCAGGGGCCAGGATATAAAGGACATGAAGAAGTCCCTAGAAGAACATAAAGGAGAATTCACAAGAATAAATAAAAAAAAAAAAAAAATAGATGCTCTTATAGAAATAAAAGAAACTGTCAATCAAATTAAAAAGATTCTGGATACTCACAGCAATAGATTAGAGGAACCTGAGCAGCAAATCAGTGACCTCAAAGAGGACAGAATGGAAAGTGAAAGAACAAAAGAAAGAATGGGGAAAAATTGAAAAACTTGAAATTGATCTCAGGGATATGCACATAAAGTGCACAAATATAAGAAGCATTTGTGTTCCAGAAGGGAAAGAGAAAGGTAAAGGTTTAGGAAGAGCATTCAAAGAAATTGTTGGGGAAAACTTCCCAAACCTTATAAACAACATAAATACACAAATCATAGATGCCCAACAAACTCCAAACAGAATAAATCCAAATAAACCCACTCTGAGATATATTCTGATCAGATTGTCAAATGCTGAAGAGAATGAGCAAGTTCTGAAGCAGCAAGAGAGAAGCAACTCACCACTTACAAGGGAAACAGACTAAGCAGTGACTACTCATCAGCCACCATGGAGGTGAGAAGAGAGTTGCATGACATATTTAAAATTCTGAAAGAGAAAAGTTGCCAACCAAGAATTCTTTATCCAGCAAAGCTCTCCTTCAAATTTGAGGGAGAGCTTAAAGTTTTCACAGACAAACAAATGCTGAGAGATTTTGCTAACAAAAGACCTGCCCTACTTGAGATACTAAAGGGAGCCCTACTAACAGAGAAACAAAGAAAGGAGAAAGCAATATGGAGAAAAGTTCAGAACTAAAGAGATTTAGTAAGGGTATGTTAAAGGACATTAAGAAAGAGAGGGGAAAAATATATCTTACAAACATAAACCAGATGATAGGATGGCTGATTCAAGAAATGCCTTCACAGTAAAAGCATTGAATGTAAACAGAATAAACTCCCCATTTAAAACATATAGATTGGCAGAATAGATTACAAAATATGAACCCTCAATATACTGCATACAAGAGACTCATCTTAGACACAGGGAAACAAAGAAATTGAAAGTGAAAGGATGGAAAAAATATTTCATGCAAGGTACAGCCAAAAGAAAGCAGGAGTAGCAATATTAACCTCAGATAAAATAGATTTTAAATGCAAGGATTTTATGAGAGACAAAGAAGGCCACTATATACTAATAAAAGGGACAATTCAACAAGAAGAAATAACAATCATAAATGTTTATGTAGCCAATCAAGGTGCCACAAAATATGTGAGACAAACATTAGCAAAACTAAAGGAAGCAATTGATGTTTCCACAATAATTGTGGGAGACTTCAATGCACCACTGTCTCCTATAGATAGATCAACTACACAGAAGACCAATAAGGAAACTGAAACCTTAAACAATCTCATAAATGAATTTGAATTAACAGACTTATATAGAATACTATATCCCAAATCACCAGGATACACATTCTTCTCTAGTGCCCATGGAATTTTCTCCAGAATAGATCATATGCTGGTTCATAAAAGAAGCCTCAATAAACTTAAAAAAAATTAAGATTATTCAAAGCACATTCTCTAATCACAATGGAATACAATTAGAAATCAATAACCACCAGAGACTTAGAAAACTCAAAAATACCTGGAGTCTAACCAACACACTACTAAACAATCAGTGGCTTAAAGAAGAAAGAGCAAGAGAAATTGCTAAATATTTAGAAACAAATGAAAATGAGAACACAACCTAACAAAACTTATGTGATGTAGCAAAAGCAGTACTGAGGGGGAAATTTATAGCTCTAAATGCATACATTGAAAAGGAAGAAAGAGCTAAAATCAAAGAACTAATGGAGCAAATGAAGAAAGAGAAGCTGAACAGCAAACTTCTCCCAGACCAAGTAGAAGAAAAGAAATAACAAGGATTAAAGTGGAAATAAATGACATAGTGAACAACAACAACACAAAATAGAATAAATAACACCAAAAGTTGATCGTTTGAGATCAACAAGACTGACAAGCCCCTAGCTAGACAGACAAAGTCAAAAAGGGAGAAGACCCAAATAAACAAAATAATGATAGAGAGAGGTGACATTACTGCAGATACTGAAGAAATTTTAAAAACTTATAAGGGGATACTATGAACAACTGTATACAACAAACTAGATAATATAGAGAAAATGGACAATTTCCTGGAAACACATGAAAAACCCAGACTGAGCAGAGAAGAAACAGAAGACCTCAACTAACCAATCACAAGCAAAGAGATCCAATCTGTCATCAAAATACTTCCCACAATTAAATGCCCAGGGCCAGATGGCTTCACAGGGAAATTCTACCACAGTTTCCATAAAGAACTGACACCAATCTTACTTAAACTCTTTCAAAACATTGAAGAAAATGGCATACTACTGAACACATTTTATGAAGCTAACATTACTTTAATACTGAAACCAGGTAAATATGCTACAAGAAAGGGAAACTACAGGCCAATCTCCCTAATGAATATAGATGCAAAAATCTCAACAAAATACTTGCAAATTGAATCCAAAGACACATTAAAAAAATCGTACACCATGACCAAGTGGGTTTCATTCCAGGCATGCAAGGATGGCTCAACATAAGAAAATCAATCAATGTAATACAACATATTAAAAAACCAAAAGGGAAATATCAAATGATCATCTCAATAGATGCTGAAGAAGCATTTGACAAAATCTAACATCTTTTCTTGATAAAAACACTTCAAAAGGCAGGAATTCAAGGAAACTTCCTCAATATGATAAAGAGCATAAATGAAAAACCCACAGTCAGCGTAGTAATCAATGGCAAGAGACTGAAAGCCTTCCCTCTAAGATCAGGAATGAGACAAGTATGTCCATTGTCACCACTGGTATTTAACCTCATGCTGGAAGTGCTAGCCAGGGCAATATGGCAAGACAAAGAAATAAAAGGCATCCAAATTTGAAAGGAAGAAGTAAAACTGTCATTATATGCAGATGATATGACCTTATATCTGGGAAATCCTGAGAAAACAATGACAGTTACTAGAGCAAATGAACAAGTTTAGCAAAGTAGCGGGATACAAGATTAATGTACATAAGTCAGTAGTTTTCCTATACACTAGAAATCACCTAACTGAAGAGACACTTAAGAAAAATATACCATTTTCAATAGCAACTAAAAAAATCAGGTACCTAGGAATAAACTTAACCAAAGAGGTAAAAAACCTATACAAAGAAAACTACATAACTTTACTAAAAGAAATAGAAAGGGACCTAAAATTATGGAAAACTGTTACTTGTTCATAGATAGAAGGCTAAATGTCATTAAGATGACAGTTCTATCCAATTCTACCCAAGCTCATCTACAGATTCAATGTAGTCCCTATCAAAATTCCAACTATCTACTTTGCAGACTTGGAAAAGCTAGTTATCAAATTTATTTGGAAAGAGAAGATGCTTTCAATTGCTAAAAACATTTTTAAAGGAAACACAAAGTGGTAGGACTTATGCTCCCTTACTTTGAAGCCTATTATAAAGCCACAGTAGTCAAAACAGCATGGTACTGGCACAAAGACAGATATATTGATCAATGGAATTGAATTGAGAGTTCAGTGATAGATGAATTGAGAATTTGGCAATAGACCCCCAGATTTACAGTCAACTGAACTTTGACGAGGTCCCCAAAGCCACTGAACTGGGACATAACAGGTAACTACAAAAGCTGGAGAGGATGTGGAGAAATTTGAACTCTTATTCATTGTTGGTGGGACTGTTTAATGGTTCAGCCACTCTGGAAGTCAGTCTGGCAGTTTCTTAGAAAACTAGATGTAGAGTTACAAGCAATTGCTCTTCTCAGTATATACCTGGAAAATCTGAAAGCAGTACACGAACAGACACCTGCACACCAATGTTCATAGCAGCATTATTCACAATTGCCAAGAGATGGAAACAACCCAAATGTCCTTCAACAGATGAGTAGATTAACAAAATGTGGTATATACACATGATGGAATACTACATGGCAGTAAGAAAGATTGATGTGAAACATATGACAACATAGATGAACCTTGAAGTCATAATGCTAAGTGAAATAAGCCAGGCACAAAAAGAGAAATATTGTATGTTACCACTAATGTGAACACTGAAAAATGTAAAATAAATGGTTTATAGTGTAGAATGTGGGAGGCCTAGCAATAGATAGAAAATAGCCAAGGGGAATGATAACCTAATAAGAATAGGTAAGTTATAGTGGATAAATTTCACATTCTGGGAATGCTCAGGAATGAATAAGGTTTGATAATTTCTGGTGGGTATGGTAGGAACAAGTTCACAGAAATATAGTTATCTCATGTTACCTGTTTTTTTAATTCCTTCACTGGGTTATAGTCTGTATATTTTCT
The DNA here is from genome assembly GCF_015220235.1 of Choloepus didactylus. NCBI lineage: Eukaryota > Metazoa > Chordata > Mammalia > Pilosa > Megalonychidae > Choloepus > Choloepus didactylus. The sequence goes on along the minus strand of NC_051320.1, from coordinate 5,666,762 downwards.
TTGGGTAGAGTAGGAGCATTATGAAAGTAATGTTATTTTAATTTATTTTTTTCTTATTCCTTTTTTTTGGCTTTATTTGAAATTTTTTTATTGTCTTTTTTTTTCCAATTTTTTGATTAAGTTAATTCAAAAATGAAAAAAAAAAAAATATGCAGAGCACCCCTGAGGAGCTGGGGGAAAATACAGACGTGCTGGCCTTCCTCACCTGGATGGTTGCTGATGTTCTCACAATCATTGAGGACTGACGGTTTGATGTGCTGAACCCTCTATCACGAGACTTGCCCTTAAGAAGCCTGTTACTGCAAAGGAGTAGCCTAGCCTCCTTAAAAGTGTGCCTGAGTCTCCCCCTGAATCCCTCTTTGTTGCTCAGATATGGCCCTCTCTCTAGCTAAGCCAACTTGGTGGGTGAAATCACTGCCTTCCCCTCTATGTGGGATCTGACACCCAGGGGTGTAACTCTCCCTGGCAATGCAGAATATGACTCCTGGGGCTGAATCTAAATGTGGCATCATGGAATGGAGAACATCTTCTTGACCAAAAGGGGGATGTAAAATGAAATAAAGTTTCAGTGGCTGAGCGATTCCAAATTGAGTCAAGATGTCACTCTGGTGGGCACTCTTATGCACAATATAAGGTAGCTCTTTTTAGGTTTTAATGAATTGTAATAGCTGGTAGTTAATACCTGAAACTATCAAACTACAACTCAGTAGCCTTAAAGCTTGAAGACAATTGTATAACAATGTAGCTTATGAGGGGTGTGCCAGTTTGCATGTATTATGTCCCCCCAAATGCCATTATCTTTGATGTAATTTTGTGTAGGTGGACCTATCAGTGTTAATTAGATTGTAATTCTTTGAGTGTTTCCATGGAGATGAGCCCCACCCAACTCTGGGTGATGACTCTGATTGGATAATTTCCATGGAGGTGTTGGCCCACCCATTGGGTGTGTCTGAATTAAATTACTGGAGCACTATATAAGATCAGACAGAAGGAGCAAGCTGCTACAGCCAAGAGGGACACTTTGAAGAAGGTGCAGGAGCTGCAGATGAGAGACAGTCTGAAGATGGCCATTGAAAGCAGACTCTTGCTCCAGAGAAGCTGAGAGAGGAATGTCCTGGGAGAAAGCCATTTTGAAACCAGAACTTTGGAGCAGATGCCAGCCACATGCCTTCTCAGCTAACAGAGGTTTTCTGGGCACCATTGGCCATCCTCCAGTGAAGGTACCTGACTGCTGATGTGTTACCTTGGACACTTTATGGCCTTAAGACTGCAACTGTGTAACCAAATAAACCCCCTTTTATAAAAGCCAATCCATCTCTGCTGTTTTGCATTCTGGCAGCATTAGCAAACTAGGACAAGGGGTGACAATGTGATTGGGAAAGCCTTGTGAATCACAACTCTCTTTATCCACTGTATGGATAGATGAATAGAAAAATGGGGGCAAAAAACTAAAGGAAAAATAGGGCAGGAGTGGGGGCACAATTTGGCTCTCTTTTTTTACTCTTATTTTTTTTATTCTTATTTTCACTTTTTCTGGTACAAGACTACAGTTCAAAAGATAGATTGGGGTGATAAATTAACACCTATGTGATAGTAATGTGAACAGCTGATTGTATAATTTGGGTGATTGTATGGTGTGTGAATAAAACAATAAAATTAGGAGAAAAAAGTACAGGTTAAAAAAAGGTAAAAATAAAATAAAATTACATGAGATTTATATTCATTATTTCTATAATTTCTAAGTTTTCTACAGGGAACCTAATTTGCTTTTGTTTAAAAAAAATAAAAAGCCTAGGTGCATGAATATATATATATATATATATATATATATATATATGTACACATACATACATACATACTGTTACCTTACATGCAACCTATCTTTCCCCCATCTAATCACATTTATATGTGTATTTCATTACTGTCAATTGCCTTAACAATGTGGGATCACCACCACCATCCATTATGAAATTATTTTCAGCAGTGCAAATAGGAAACACATTTATTTTAAGCCTTAACTTCCCATTCCCTATTTAATTTTAATCATAATACCAAGAGTTCATTGAAACACTGAAGGAAACTCTGAACAGATATGTTTTCTTATTTTTACATCATTCTCCTCAAAATAGAGGAATGAAATTCCCTTTTTCTTTATCAAGAATGCACTAAACTAATATTAGTTCATCTGCAAAATAATTATTCTCCTAAATCCTCAACTGTTCTTGCAAGTGTTACCTACTGAAATGAAGTAATCATTGTAAAAAATTTCAAACACACACTATAATAACAAAGTTGCTATAAGGTTAGGAAGATTTCTCAGACAAATGAAAGAAATTTCACCTATTTTCCAAGGCATCTTATATGCAAATCATATCCCTTAAATTCTATATTGATTTAACACAGAAGTTTTCTCAAGTCTGTTTTAGAAAATGAAATTTAACACTTACTGATAACCAGACAATATGAAGAACATATCCTGTTTTGAATTTTGTCTTCATGACACACATGAGAGAAGGTGCTATTACTATATTCTGTATACACTATACACTGATTAGGAAAGTGAATACAGAGGGGTCAAGAATTGGCACAAGTTCCCCAAAATTTTAAATGAGTCTTTCTCTAGGGTCTAGGTCTTTACTACAAAATACCTTGTTTCTCAGAATAGGAAACTAAATTGTGAAGGGGCAAACAAATTGTGTGAAGTCACATTACTAGCTGTTGACCAGCATGGCAGTGAAACAAAACCTTTTGCATTTTTGTCCAACACCATTTCTATTCAAAGTTCTTAACTACAAAAAAAAAAAAAAAAAAAAGGTGGCTGTTGAAACTGAAGAATATTTTTCTCTGGGAAGAATAAGTATGAAAAGGACATTGGTAAGCATAGCTATTAAGAACATAGTGTAAAAGTAAAAAAAAATAAATCTAGGTCAAGTCCTTCTCTTATTTACTGCCTGTGTGTCAGATGACCTACCTTCTGTAGACCTCAGTCCCCACCCCATACATAAAATCTGAATAAAAGAATTCCAGAACCTTTGTGATTATTAAAGAGAATAAAATAGACACAGCTCTTAGTCCAGGACCTAGAATAAGACAAATACAAAATGAATGTTAATACTTTTTAACCTTGTGCAGCATTGGAAAACAGTTTAGTTTCCTTCAGTTGGAGAGAGTACTGAAAACTGCATCAGAAATGATATATATGGTCATAACTAGTTTGGTGATAATGAATATTTTGTGAAAATAGACAAGTCTCAACTTTACCGTGTCTCCTGAGAAGGGTTTAAATTTTTGTCTGCTGTTTTAAGTAAATTAAGATTGAGATCCAAAACTGAATGTCATAATTTTTCTTCATTCTCTAGCTACTTGCTCTGAATTCAATGGGAAACAACTTAAAGTACTAAAAAAAGGAATCTGACCTTTTTTTGAAAAATTGTCAGTAAAGGGACTGAAATAATTCAGGTTGAAACCAAATGACAAAATCATAATCATTTTCTTTCTGCTTTGAGAATCTCTTCCAATAACACAGTATCATCTTTCTGATTTGGGAGATAACACTATTGACTGCAATTATTCTCTCTGTGTGGGTGTTTACTGAAAAGAACAATGTGCAATGATCATTTCACAGCACAGTGTGTACACCTGAAAAGAGATCTTTAATTTTCACCATCGGCCATTTGTTGTTGCTATAGCTCTTTTTAAAAATTGTCTATCATAAATTCATAAACTGACTGAAACATTTATTCCAAGGAACTTCTCTCCAGCAAACCCTGACTGTGGTATGCTAGTCCCAGGGCTTAGATGTTATCAGCAACACATAGAGTCACATTTCCTGAAGTCATCCTCCACATATTCAAGATTGACCTTCATGAACCACTAATAAAGGATCTGGGTTGACTTATTGTTATTCCCCCTGTTAGTCTACATCTAGTCCATTTGTGATGGGCATATATTAAACACTGAAATGTTAGCTCTGTACCAGCACCAATATGTACTTATTGCTTACTGCTTTCTCAAACATTTATTTAGGTTTTAAAGTATTTAAAATAAGGTACAAAGTTATGTTTTTGGAAATGGCTGAGTAAAGGCCCCCCAAAATCCTCTGTCCTGTGAAAGCAAAGAGAACACTGGCAAAATATGCAAAATAAACTTTCTCAGAGCTGTGGAAATTACCCAAAGGCTTGCAGCAATCTGGGGAGCATCTGCTCAAGAAAAATGGCTGAAACTCTGTGGGAACAGCAAGTTTTGTGACATTTTAACACACATTATTGCTGTTGCCCTCTATCCAGCTCTGTGGTGTCTTGAATCTGGTGCACAACTGAATTGAACAGCATGCAACTACTGGAAGAGCCACAGGAGTTTGGAGCACCCTAAAAGCATCATTCCCAAAGAATTGCCATTTTTGGACCTGTCTGGCTATTCCCTGGATTCCTCCACTTGCAGGGCTTGCATTTTATTTGACTTGATTCAGAGCTCTCTGCATGCTAATGTTTTTGTTTTTTTTTTTTCCTGGGGATATTTTGACAGAAGTATTAGCAGCAATTGTTTAATATCTCAACAGTCAGAGACAGTGTTAACAGCTGGGAAAAACAGAAAGCAGATCAAAAAATCTGAAAAGAACAAGATGGAACATGAGTTTTCCATAGGGGTATTTAAAAGTCTCAGTCATATTGCAGGGAATCAGGAAGGCCATGCATGTGTTCAAGGCTGGGTGCATATCTGGGAAAGGCCTAAGAAGGCCCTGATCTCTCACCTCTGGCTAATCCTGAGGTTCTGTGCAAGCAGGACATGATGGCTAAGGCAGAGTTATAAAGGCCCTCCTTGAGAATTGAATATGTACCCCAAAATGCACCAAGTCCCTTCACAAAGGCTAGAAGACTTATTGGACAGCAATCACAAAAAGGAAACAAATGGAAATTTTGTAGTTGAAAAGTATAGAATAAAAGAAAAATTCACCAGTGGGGCTCATCAATAGATTTGAACTGGCAGAAGAAATAATCACCAAAATTGAAGATAAATCAATAGTGAATATGTAATCTGAAGAACAGATAGAATAAAGAATGAAGAAAAATTAACAGAGTCTCAGAAAAATGTGGGACACCATTAATCATACCAACATACAGGTAATAGAAGTACCAGAAGGAGATGTGAGAAAGTAGCAGAGAAAAAAATACTGGGTAAACATTTCAGGTTTGATTAAAAGAAAGCCAAACAGAAAACATTAATCTATACATCAGAATCATCCAATGAACTCCAAATAATGTAAATTCAAGGAAATCCACACCTGGACACATTATAATGAGTCAAAGGCCAAAGACAAAGAGAGAATCTTTAAAGCAGCAAGTGAGTATTGATTCATCATATTCAAGGTGTGCGGTCGCGGTTACTACTTCTAGGGGGAGAGGCGGCCGGTAGCCGAGCCCTCAGCTCTCGGGGCTGCTCAAGGGGTACCGGCGGCGGGGGCTCTTTCCCGGAGGCGAGGGCGAGGCGGAGGACGTGGCCAGGGTCCTCGGCGAGAGGCGTGCAAGGAGGGCGGCGATAGGGACAAGACACTCTTCATCCAGTAGGAGTATGCGCCAAAGAGATTTATTCAGGGGTGATTACAGGTTATATAGGCTGGTAAGAAGGGCAGGGCTGGAAAGGAGGTGAAGTAGCCTTAAATGGCAATATTGAAGGGATAGGGGCTAGGATTGGTTCTGAGAGAACGCCGGAACCGTTGCAGCGGGGCGGGGGTAGTTCTGGCCACGGGCATGCGCGCTGGCGGTGGCAGGAGTGGCCTTGGCACCAGGGAGTGAGTGGGTAAGATAAGGAAGTGGGGAAAGGGCAGTTGGGAGAAAGGCGGTTTCCTCCGGCAAGCTTCCCCTGCCAGTGGCATTTTGGGTGAGGAAAAGGGAGCTGCCTTGACCTCGCTCCTCAGGCTCGGGGGGGCTGCAGAGGGCACTCACGCCCGTACCTACTACCCTCCCCAGGGGGTGATCAGGTCCCCTGGCCCAGGCCTGGCAAGTTGAGGTACAAGCTCAGACACCCGCAATTCCCCTTTCTTTTCTAATTAGAGGAAGAGGCTTTACCGGAGAGGTCCGCTAAGGGTGAGGGAAGGGGGAGGTTAGGGAAGGGAAAAAAGGGGTTGACGGTGGCTCAGCGAGGCTGGAGCTCAGTGTTGGTGTGGTGCCCGGGCGCTTGACAATGGCTTCGCTGCAGCGGGCTGGGCGAAGGTGAGGGGTTTAAAGTTCAGGGGTTCAGAGAAGCTGGAACTCGAGGTGAGAACGATGTTCAGGTGATTGAGAAGGGTCTCGCGGTTGGCGAGTCGACCGGTGGCGTTGAGGTCGCGGAGGGTTGGTTGTCATCTTGGAGTGGGGGGCGTCAGAGGTGGCGAGTTGCTGATACTGGATTTGCACGAACGAGGAAAAAATGGCATCCGTTTGTTTCCTTACAAGCTGGACAATTTTGCGGATGAGGCAGGGTCCTAAGATGAGAGCTAGAATAATTATTAATAGGGGGCCAAGAAAAGGAAGGATGTATGGGAGGATGGGAGTGAAAAAACTGGACCAATAACTGGTGGCTTCACGATCTCTTTTACGTTTCTCTAGTCCTTCTCGGACCCTTTTCAGGCTGTCCTCGACGAGACCTGTGGAATTGGCATAAACATAGCACTCTTCTCCTAGGGCGGCGCAGAGGCCTCCTTCTTTGAGGAGGAGAAGGTCAAGACCTCGGCGGTTTTGGAGCACTACCTCAGAGAGGGAATTGACAGAATTTTTTAGATGGTGAATAGCGTTTTGTAAGTGATGAATGTCTTCGTCAACAGCTGCCCTGAGGTGAGTTAGGGCGGAGCTTTGACTGGCTAGTGCAGCGATTCCGGTGCCAGCGCCGGCAAGACCTTTCGAGCGCAGGTTTCTTCGACTCTGGAGACAAAGGTGGCGAAAGGCTTACTCGGCTCCTGGAAGAGCTTGGTGAATTTATTAGGCCGACAGGCAGAGCAATTGGCAAACGCGTGTAAGGCGATGCCTCTGAGGACAGTCCAGAAGGTAGCAGGGACATTAATATAAGCAGACGCATTTAGAAATGCTCCAGTGCCCAAATAGGCTTCAGGGGGATGATAGACTCCAAGGGCTGCGTCTTGCTCACTTTGCTTAGCTGCTTCCGCCTGGAAGTGAGCACGCCAGTCAACAAACTGACCGGGGTTAAGAATGGAACGGGCAAGCGAGGCCCAGTCTTGGGGGATGCAATAGTCCATGCCGAGATCCTGCAGTATTTGGGAAGCGTATGGGCTACCTAACCCGTCCTCCTTGACGGCTCTACGAAGCTGCTTAATAATATCTGAGTCAATGGGATACCAGTCATACGGTTTCTGTGGGGTGGGCGCAAGGTTAAGAGGAAAGCAACGAAAAGCACGAGAGAAAGGAGGACGCGCTTGCAGAAGGCTTGGCGCGGGAGTGGGGGTAGAGGGGGCGTTGCCCCAAGGGTTGCCTTGAGGTGTAGAAGGTAGCCAGGGGTTGTTAGTCGGCGGGGTGGAAGGAGCGGCGGTAACTGCCGGTAGCGGCTCCGAGGGGGAGCCCGCCGAAGGGGGAGGTGGGAGTGGGAGGCCCCAAGCGTCGCAAGATGGCGGCGCGGTGGGCGTGGCTAAGACACAAGATGGTGGATCAGCCCCACCCTGTGAAAGGGTGGGGCCCAAGGCATAAGATGGTGGACTAGCTCCGCCCTGTGAAAGGGCGGGGTAAAGCGTACGTGGTTTCCGGCCCAGCTTAGGGCTGATGTCATTGCCGGAGCATTTCCTCCCCTCGATGGACAGGGGGGAGGGAGCCTTGAAGGCAGGAGCGGATGGTTATCAAGGTGGGGAGCAAGCCGGGAGGGAAGCGCTTGCTCTCATGTTCCATGGCATTAGTGACCCGATCAATAAGACGATCATAAGTAACAGGGTCCCAAAGATGGCAAGTGGTGAGCCATGGGTTAAAAGGCAGCAGGAGGTCCCAGTACACCTGCAGCTGCCGGACAGACACTTTGCAGCGATGCGTATCTAGGAGACCCGCTAGAGCACGAACTTGAGGTGCCTGACACGTAGATATACGACTACCCATAGCTGAGGGGGGAGTAGGGGGGATTGCTCCCGAGCCGGGCCGGCCGGCTGGCAGGGAGGAGGAGGAGGAGGGAGGAGTTGTTTACCGAGCAGAGAGAATGAGATAAGCTGTGGCCGCAAGGCCGAAGGAGACGGCGAGAGCAGAAAGCAGTGCCCTTTGGCAACGAGAGCAGTCAGGGGGGGCGGTTGCAAAAAGGCACACGGCGCCAAATGAAGAAATAAAAATACAAAGAACTACAGCAAAGTAATGGAGGGGAAGAGGGAGAGTGTTAGGAGGAACGGGGGTCATAGAAGTGCGCATACAAAAGGACGAAGAGAGCGTGGGGGGAGGGAGGAGTTCCTACTGGATGAAGAGAGCGTGGGGGAAGGGATGAGCGGCTTCGGAGCAGGGAACCTCCCACGGCTCCAGAAGCGGCGAAGGAGAGGCGGCCCTACCTTGCAGGCGAGGAAACGGGGAGCTGGAGGGGCGTCCGGGCGAGCGATCGACCTGCTGAACTGTTGTGTGGAGATGCTTCCTCACACGGGGCACCAGTTGCGGTCGCGGTTACTACTTCTAGGGGGAGAGGCGGCCGGTAGCCGAGCCCTCAGCTCTCGGGGCTGCTCAAGGGGTACCGGCGGCGGGGGCTCTTTCCCGGAGGCGAGGGCGAGGCGGAGGACGTGGCCAGGGTCCTCGGCGAGAGGCGTGCAAGGAGGGCGGCGATAGGGACAAGACACTCTTCATCCAGTAGGAGTATGCGCCAAAGAGATTTATTCAGGGGTGATTACAGGTTATATAGGCTGGTAAGAAGGGCAGGGCTGGAAAGGAGGTGAAGTAGCCTTAAATGGCAATATTGAAGGGATAGGGGCTAGGATTGGTTCTGAGAGAACGCCGGAACCGTTGCAGCGGGGCGGGGGTAGTTCTGGCCACGGGCATGCGCGCTGGCGGTGGCAGGAGTGGCCTTGGCACCAGGGAGTGAGTGGGTAAGATAAGGAAGTGGGGAAAGGGCAGTTGGGAGAAAGGCGGTTTCCTCCGGCAAGCTTCCCCTGCCAGTGGCATTTTGGGTGAGGAAAAGGGAGCTGCCTTGACCTCGCTCCTCAGGCTCGGGGGGGCTGCAGAGGGCACTCACGCCCGTACCTACTACCCTCCCCAGGGGGTGATCAGGTCCCCTGGCCCAGGCCTGGCAAGTTGAGGTACAAGCTCAGACACCCGCAAAGGTGTCCTCAATGAGATTAATCGCTGGTTTCTTAACAGAAACTTTAGTGGCCAGAAGGCAGCGTAATGACATGTTCAAAGTGCCGAAAGAAAAACTGCCAACCACTAATTCTAAATCTAACAAAATTAAGCTTCCCAAATGAAAGAGAAATTAGGGCATATCAAGTTAAATGAAAGCTGAAAGAATTTCAAAAAAAATTTTTTTTACCCCTTCAATGTTTAAATAAAGAAAACTAGAGAGCAATTCAAAACCACTTGAAGAAATAAAGAGCAATGATAAAAGTAATTATATAGGTAAATATTAAAGACAGTATAAATGTGTCTTTTTTAATTTTTTCTTATCAGATTTTGAAGACAACTGCATAAAGAAATAACTATAAAATCTGTGTTGATGGACACATGTAGTATAAAGAGGCAATTTTTAAAATGATAATAGCACAAAGTAAGGGAAGGAAATGGAGCATATAAGAAAAAAGGTTTTGTATAAAATTGCAATAAAGTAGATATTAATCTGAAGTAGGTAGCTATAAGTTAAGATGCTAATTGTAATCTCCAGGGCAACCACTAAGAAAGTAACTAAAAATATATAACAAAAGAAACAATAAGGGAACTAAAATGTTACTCTGGTGATTATGAGGGGAAATGTTAAGTTGTTTGAGGTAATAGGATAAAAATTTTTAAAAATCTGTGGGAAGTTGAGCCAGAAGATGGCAGTTAGGAGAGACAGGGCAAAAAAAAATCTCCATGAAAAATACTAGATAAAAGACAGATAGTCACCCAGAACACCACTCCCAGCAATGCACCAGCTGGACAAGGTCTGCTAAATCCACAGGAACCGTGCACTTGGTGAAACCAGGAGTCTGCATTCTGAAATGAGTGAGTGAGCTTGCTGAATAACCAGCAGCCATGCTGCAGTCTGGGGAAGCTGTGGGTTGGTGTTTAGAGTAGGGCTAGTTTTAAAACCCAAAAGTGGCTGTGGTTATGGCAGCAAGAACTGCATAGTGAAGCATGGTGGGAACAAGCTGTGGGCATGCCTTAATACCAGGCATGGGCGATAGCCTTTCATGTACCTGCTGCTAATAGTCTCAGAGTGAGGAAGGCAGAGGTTAGCCCAAAGGGAAAAATAATCATGCCCCTTACAGCCATCTTCCCAGTGGGCTGAGAATGCTCCTGCCCAGCCAACAGCACTGCAGCCCAGAACTGTGCCAAAAAACCCAGTGTGACAGGAAGTGTTTCCAGCAACACATGCACATGCCACAATATCTAGCATAGACAATAGCATTTTGTGCACCCACAACTAATTGTCCTGGAGCTGGGAAGGCAGAGCTATGCAAAAACAGGGAAACTAACATGCCCCATAGAGCCATCCTTTCAGCAAGCTGGGAACAACCCTACATGACCCTGCATCCCAGAACTTCCCTTGGGGGATGGTGCTCATGTATGATGTAGCAGCCTTCCCTCAGCAGAGGCCCTAGGAGGTAACAGCTTGGAAGAGGGACCCACTCTGTAGTCCCAGGGACCATACACCAATACCAAGGATTTGTGGGTCAGCAGCAGAGACAAACTGTGGTGAGACTAAACTAAAGGTTTAAACTCGTGCAACAGCTTTAAATCTACAGGAACACCTGGGAGGTTTTATTATCAAAGCTGCCCTCCCTCCCTAACTGCTCAGACACAGTCCCCACATTCAGGGTTGGAAGCACCAAACTACACATGCAAACTTGGTGCACCAATTGGACGCCCACAAGATTCAGACCCCCACTCATCACAAAGACAAAGTTGGGGAGAACTGACTTGAGGGGAATAGGTGGCTTGTGGACAACACATGCTGGTTAGTTAGAGAAAGTGTATGCCACCAAGCTGTAGATCTGAAAAATTAGAGATTAGAGTTTGAATTATTTGAAAATTAGAGTTTGAATAATCCTTTATATCATAAAAGAACCCTATCAAATTAAGCAAATGCTAAGAGGCCAAAAACAACAGAAAATTTTAAAGCATATAAAAAAACCAGATGATATGGATAACCCAAATCCAAACAACTAAATCAAAAGATCAGAGGAGACACGTTACTTGGAGAAATTAGTCAAGGAACCAAAGATGAACAACAAGAGCATGGCACAGGATATAAACGACATGAAGAAGATCATAGCAGAGAATAAAGAAGAAATTGCGAGAGTAAATAAAAAAATAGATGATCTTATGGAAATAAAAGAAACTGTAAACCAAATTAAAAAGATTCTGGATACTCACAGCACAATACTAGAGGAAGCTGAAAAGCAAATTAGTGACCTTGAGGATGACAGAATGGAAAAATGAAAGAACAAAAAAGAATGGGGAAAAAAAATTGAAATGGACCTCAGGGATATGATAGATAATATAAAAAGTCTAAATATAAGACTCATTGGTGCTCCAGAAGGGGAAGAGAAGGGTAAAGGTCTAGGAAGAGTATTCAAAGAAACTGTTGGGGAAAACTCCCCAAACCTTCTAAACAACACAAAAACACAAATCATAAAGGTCCAGTGAACTCCAAACAGAATAAATCCAAATAAACCCACTCCAAGACATATTCTGATGAGATTGTCAAATACTTGAGGAGCAAGTTCTGAAAGCAGCAAGAAACAAGCAATTCACCACTTACAAAGAAAATAGCATAAGACTAAGTAGTGACTACTCAGTGGCCACCATGGAGGTGAGAAAGCAGTGGCATGACATATTTAAAACTCTGAGAGAGAAAAATTGCCAACTAAGAATTCTTTATTCAGCAAATCTCTCCTTCAAATTAGAGGGAGAGCATAAATTTTTCACAAACAAATGCTGAGAGAATTTCCTAACAAGAGATCTGCCCTACTTGAGATACTAAAGGGAGCCCTACTGACAGAGAAACAAAGAAAGAAGAGAGAGAGATGGAGAAAGGCTCAGTAGTAAAGAGATTCAGTATGGGTAAATTAAAAGACATTAAGAGAGAGAGGGAAAAAATATATCTGACAAACATAAACTGAGGGATAGGATGGCTGATTCAAGAAATGCCTTCATAGTAATAATGTTACTGTAAATGGATTAAACTCCCCAATTAAAAGATATAGATAGGCAGAATGGAGCAAAATATATGAACCATCAATATGTTGCATACAAGACACTCATCTTAGACACAGGGAAACAAAGAAATTCAAAGTGAAAGGATGGAAAAAATATTTCATGCAAGCTACAGCCAAAAGAAAGCAGGAGTAGCAATATCAATCTCAGATAAAGTAGACTTTAAATGCAAAGATGTTATGAGAGACAAAGAAGGCCACTACATACTAATAAAAAGGAAAATTCAACAAGAAGAAATAACAATCATAAATGTTTATGCACTCAATCAAGGTGCCACAAAATATGTTAGACAAACACTTGCAAAACTAAAGGAAGCAATTGATGTTTCCACAATAATTGTGGGAGACTTCAACACATCACTCTCTCCTATAGATAGATCAACTGCACAGTAGACCAATAAGGAAATTGAAAACCTATACAATTTGATAAATGAATTGGATTTAGCAAACATATACAGAACATCACATACAAAATCACCAGGATACACATTCTTCTCTAATGCTCACGGAACTTTCTCCAGAATAGATCATACTCTGGGACATAAAACAAGCCTCAAAAAAATGAAATTATTCAAAGCACATTCTCTGACCACAATGGAATACAGTAAGAAGTAAATGACCATCAAAGGCTTAGAAAATTCACAAACACTTGGAGGTTAAGCAGCCCAATCCTAAACAATCAGTGGGTTAAAGAAGAAATAGCAAGAAAAATGGCTAAATATATAGAGATGAATGAAAATGAGAACACAACATGTCAATGTATATGGGATGAAGCAAAAGTGGCATTGAAGGGGAAATTTATAGCACTAAACACATAAATGAAAAAGGAAGAAAGAGCTAAAATCAAACAACTAATGCAGCAACTAAAAAAGCTAGAAAATTAACAGCAAACTAATCCTAAACCAAGTAGAATGAAAGAAATAACAAGGATTAAAGCAGAAATAAATAACATAGAGAAAAAAAGAATAGAGAGAATAAATCACAGCAAAAGATGGTTCTTTGAGAAGATCACCAAGATTGACAAGTCGCTAGCTAGACTGACAAAATCCAAAAGAGAGAAGACCCATATAAACAAAATAATGAATGAGAAAGGTGACATTACTATAGATTCTGAAGAAATAAAAAAAATTGTAAGAGGATACTATGAACAACTGTATGCCAACAAACTGGATAATGTAGAGAAAATGGACAATTTCCTGGAAACACATGAAAAATCTAGACTGACCAGAGAAGAAACAGAAGACCTCAATCAACCAATCACAAGCAAAGAGATCCAATCAGTCATCAAAAAACCTCCCACAAATAAATGCCCAGGGCCAGATGGCTTCACAGGGAACTTCTACCAAACTTTCCGTAAATAACTGACACGAATCTTACTTAAATTCTTTCAAAACATTGAAGAAGATGGAACAATACCTAACACATTTTATGAAGCTAACATTACTCTAATACCAACAACATGCAAAGATGCTACAAAGAAGGAAAACTACAGGCCAATCTCCCTAATGAATATAGATGCAAAAATTCTCAATAAAATACTTGCAAATTGAATCCAAAGGCACATTAAAAAAATCATACACCATGACCAAATGGGGTTCATTCCAGGCAAGCGAAGATGGTTCAACACAAGAAAATCAATCAATGTTTTACAACACACAAATCAAAAAGGAAAAATCAAATGATCATCTCAATAGACGCTGAAAAGCATTTGACAAAATCCAACATCCCTTTTTGATGAAAATATTTTGAAAGTTAGGAATTGAAGGAATCTTCCTCAATATGATAAAGAACTTATATGAAAAACCCCAGCAAGCATAGTACTCAATGGCAAGAGACCAAAATCCTTCCCTCTAAGATAAGGAATGAGACAAGGATGCCCGCTGTCACCACCGTTATTCAACATTATGCTAGAAGTGCTAGCCAGGTCAATCCGGTAAGACAAAGAAATAAAAGGCATCAAATTGGAAAGGAAGAAGTAAAACTGTCATTATTTGCAGACGATATGATCTTATATCTGGAAAACCCTAAGAAATCAATGATACAGTTACTAGAGCTAATAAATAAATTAAAGTAGCAGGATACAAGATTAATGCACATAAATCAGTAATGTTTCTATATGCCAGAAATGAACGAAGTGAAGAGACTCTGAAGAAAAAGATACCATTTTCAATAGCAACTAGAAAAATCAAGTACTTAGGAATAAACTTAAACAAAGATGTAAAAGACCTGTACAAAGAAAACTACATAACTCTACTAAAAGAAATAGAAAGAGACCTTAAAAGATGGAAAAATATTCCATGCTCATGGATAGGAAGGCTAAATGTTATGAAGATGTCAATTCAACCCAAACTCATCTACAGATTCAATGCAATCCCTATTACATTTCCAACAACTTACTTTGCAGACTTGGAAAAGCTAGTTATCAAATTTATTTGGAAAGGGAAAATGCTTTGAACTGCTAACAACACACTACAAAAGAAAAATGAAGTAGTAGGACTTACACTCACTGACTTTGAAGCTTACTATAAAGCCACATTAGTCAAAACAAACAGCATGGTACTGGCACAAAGATAGATATAGTTATCAATGGAATTGAATTGAGAATTCAGAGGTAATCCCCCAGGTCTACAGCCAACTTTTCTTTGATAAGGCCCCCAAAGCCACTGAACTGGGACATAACAGTCTTTTCAACAAATGAGGCTGGGAGAGTTGGTTATCCATATCCAAGAGAATGAAAGAGTACCCCTACATCACACCCTACACAAAAATTAACTCAAAGTGGATCAAAGACCTCAATATATAAGACAGTACCATAAAACTCCTAGAAGATAATGTAGGGAGACATCTTCAAGACCTTGTACTAGGAGGTCACTTCCTAGACCTTATACCCAAAGCATAAGCAACAAAGGAAAAAATAGATAACTGGGAACTCCTCAAACTTAGAAGTTTCTGTACCTCAAAGGAATTTGTCAAAATAGTGAAGAGGCAGCCAACTCAATGGGAAAACAATTTTGGAAACCATGTATCTGACAAAACACTGATATCTTGCATATATAAAGATATCCTACAGTCAATGACAATAGTGCAGACAGCCCAATTATAAAATGGGCAAAAGGTATAAAGAAACAGTTCTCTGAAAGGGAAATACAAATCACCAAGAAACATGAAAAAATGCTCAGCTTCAGTAGCTATTAGAGAGATGTAAATTAAGACCACAATGAGATACCATCTCACACCGATTAGAATGGCTGCCATTAAACAAATAGGAAACTATGAATGCTGGAGAGTATGTGGAGAAATTAGAACTCTTATTCATTGTTGGTGGGACTGTATAGGTTCAGCCACTCTGGAAGGCAGTCTGGAAGTTCCTTAGAAAACTAGATACAGAGTTACCCTTCGATCCAGGAATTACTCTTCTCAGTATATACCCAGAGGATCTGAAAGCAGTGATACAAACAGATATCTGCATGCCAGTGTTCATAGTAGCATTATTCACAATTGCCAAGAGATGGAAACAACCCAAATGTCCTATAACAGATGAGGGGATAAATAAAATGTGGTATATACATACAATGGAATACTACATGGCAGTAAGAAGGAACAATGTTGTGAAACATATGACAACATGGATGAACCTTGAAGACATAATGCTGTGCAAAATAAGCCAGGCACAAAAAGAGAAATACGATATGCTACCACTAATGTGAACATTGAAAAATGTAAAATAAATGGTTTACAATGTAGAATGTAGGGGACCTAGTGATAGAGATTAATTAGTGAAGGGGGAATGGTAACCCAATAAGAACAGATAAGCTATCATGGGTAAATCTAATGTACTGGGAATGGCCAGGAATGACTATGCTTTGTTAATTTCTGGTGGGTATGGTAGGAACAAGTTCATAGAAATGTTACTATATTAGGTTACTTTCTTAGGGTAGAGTAGGAACATGTTGGAAGTACAGTAGTTATTTTAGGTTAGTTGTCTTTTTCTTATTCCCTTGTTTGGTTTGTTTGAAATGTTTTTTATTGTATTTTTTTTTAATTTTTTTGATACAGTCAATAGTTAATTTAAAAAAAGAGAAACAATGAAAAAAATATGCAGACCCCCTGTGAGGAGCTGGGGGAGAATGCAGGGTTGTTGGGCTTCCCCACCTCAATGGTTGCTGATGTGCTCTCAGACACTGGGGACTGGTAGTTTGATGGGCTGAGCGCTCTATAATGGGACTTGCCCTTGGGAAGACTGTTACTGCAAATGAGAGGGTAGGCCTGCTTATAATTGTGCCTAAACTTCTCCTCCCGAATGCCTCTTTGTTGCTTAGATGTGGCCCTCTCTCTCTAGCTAAGCCAACTTGGCAGGTGAAATCATTGCCCTCCCCGCTATGTGGGATCTGACACCCAGGGGTGTAAATCTCCCTGGAAACGTGGAATATGATTCCTGGAGAAGAATCCATACCCAGCATCATGGGATACAGAACATCTTCTTGACCAAATGGGGGATGTGAAAGAAAATGAAATAAGTTTCGGTGGCTGAGAGATTCAAAAAAGGAGCCAAGAGGTCACTCTGGTGGGCACTCTTACACACAATATAGATAACCCTTTTTTATGTTCTAATGAATTGGAATACCTAGCAGTAAATACCTGAAACTATCCAACTACAACCCAGAACACTTGAATCTTGAAGAAGCTTGTATAACAATGTAGTTTATGAGGGGTGACAATGTGAATGGGAAAGCCATGTGGATTACCCTCCCCTTTGTCCAGTGTATAGATGGATGAATAGAAAAATGGGGCCAAAAAAAAAAGCACCCATTGTTTTTACTTTAATTTTTCTTTTTCACTTTAATTTTTATTCTTATTACTTTTGTGTGTGTGGTAATGAAAATGTTCAAAAATTAACTTTGGTGATGAATGCACAACTATACAATGGTACCATGAACAACTGATTGCACACTTTGTATGACTGCATGATATGTGAATATATCTCAATAAAATTGAATTTAAAAAAATTCATGGAACTACACTGCACAGTTAATAAACATGATTATTAAAATATACTTTCATAAATTGTAACAAATTTTCCACACCAATGCAAGGTGTGGTATATAGGAATCCCATATTTTATGCACGATTGTTCTGTAAACACAATTTCTCATACAAAAGAAGGACGTAAGAAACATCACAAAGAAATAATTTGAACATCCAAATAAATAAAATACTGATAGGTTATATCCCACTGAATGAAATAAGAATCTACAAGTTCATATGGATTTATATAAACAAATGGGGGAGGAAGGAAATCTTTTTTCCTACAGTAGAAGGCCAACCATAAATATAGAAAAAAACTATGAAGTTGGAAGATTATTGATGCATGCTAAAACCAGTAAATGAAAGTTTGGTGAGAAAAAGCATATATATATATATATATATATATATATATATATATATATATATATATACTGCTTTAAATTGCAAATTACCTCCCTCCAAATTACTTGTTAATTATTAACTACAAAGTTACTTTACAGTAGAAATACCTAGCAGACACCACCATAATCAAATTGTCAAACCTAATATCACCGATTTGGGGACAAACTGGTATCATATGCCTCCTGATATGATTTCCTAAGGACACAATATCACTTGTGAGATATTGCTGTTGAAATACATAACCTGAATCCAGCCATGCAGAAGTATCATGCTGTATGTGCTTCAAAAATGGCAAGCCAAGGAATACAAAGAAGGTGAGAGGAACTCTTCTGGATCAAAGGAGAGTAAAGAAGCAGACAATTAAATTCAATGAGTGATCCAAGATTGGATCTCAGATAGGAAAAAAATTATTGTGGTAATTAATGAAATTTGAAAATTGATTATGGCTTATAAAAATATATTACCTATTAACAAAATATCAAATTTCCTGAAAAAAAGAGAAAAGAAAATTTGAACAGCAATAAAAACAACTAGACCTGAGAAACTCTTATAGAACAGTCCACTTAACATGAGTAGAGTTGATTTGCTTCTCAAATATACTTGAAATATCCTTGAGGATAAACCGTATGCTAGGCATTAAAATAAGTCTCAATGAATATAAAAGGATTTAAATCACCTGAAGTATGTTATACAAAACAGTAGAATGAAGTTACATATTAATAACAGAGGGAAGTTGGGGAAAATTATGATATTTGTGGAAATAAAAAGTACCCCACTTAACCAATGGGTCAAAGAAGAAAGAGGGAATTAGGTAATCATTTGAGATAAATTAAAATGACAACAGTATACCAAAACCTACAGTATTCAGCTAAAGCAGTGCTTGAGGGAAATTTGTAAATTTATGCCATTATTGAAGAATTTTAAAAGTCTCAAATCAACAACTTACATGTCTACATTTATAACGTAAACAAAGAAGATCAAACTAAACACAAAACAAGCAGAAGGAAGGAAATTATTAATAAAGATTAGATATGAAATAGATGAAATAAAGAACAGATAAACAATAGGAAAAAAAGTTGGTTCTTTGAAAATATGAACAAAATTGATGATACTTTATACAGACTATCCAAGAAAAAAGAGAGAAGACTCAAAGTACTGAAATCAGGAAAGAATGAGGGACCAACATCACAAATCTTACAAAAAATAAACAATATTATAAGGCAATAATATGAAAACTTGCATGTCAACAAATTAGAAAACCTAAATGAAATAGACAAATTCGTAGGACTATTCAAGCTGCCAAAAACGACACAAGATGAAATAGAAAATCTGAATAGACCCATGCAATGGCTAACTTCACATGAAAACTTGGCTGGGTAATGGTGCCCAGTTGTTTGGTCAAACAAGCACTCACTTGACTGTTACTGTGAGGATATCTTGTGGATTTAAATCATCAGTAAGTTGGTTGCATTTACAGCTAATTGCATTTACAATCCACTAAGGAGATTCCCTTCAACTATGAGAAAAATCTTACCCAATCAGTTAAAGGCCTTAAAAGGAGAACTGATAATTTCCATCACCTATTCATCAAGCCAGATTCTCTTGGGAAATTCCCAGTTTACAGTCTGCCTTATAGAATTTGGGCATGCCTATTCTGACAGTAGCATGAGCCAATTTTTGATACAATAAATCTCATAATATCTACAAATGTACTCATATCTCCTGTTGGTTCTGTTTCTCTGGAGAATCCTGACTAATACAGATTTGGTACTGGAAGTGATTCTTAAGAAATAGAATCTTAAATATGAGATTTTTTTATTTGTTCCAGAGTTTATGGAATTGATTCTCTATTCTGACTAGATTCGAAGGCACTAATGACTATTATTTCCAAAGTTCAAGATGACACTGTAAATCTATGGAGTGAATTGTCAATACTGCCACTCAAATGGTTAGACGAGGAAAGGTGAGAGTGTATTTGATAACTTAACAGAGATTTGTGGAGTTAAAAGATATAACAATATTGACTAAATGTTCCTAAATATGCTGGATATAGTTGTTAAAGATAGGGATGAGCTCAAGGCTTCAAATTCTCAACTTAAGTGCTCTATGAAGGACATGAAAGTTTCTATGTGAGCCCTGAGAGAAACTCTTATTTTGTGTAGTGACACACTGGAGAGTTCTGAAAACCAAAGTGTCTCATTGTGTGAGTGGCTGGATTCCAACATAAGTAGAATTTCGAAACTTGCAGAGTGTTGGCTCTTAAAGTAAGGGTATTCATTGAAAAGGAAAGGGATCCTGAAAATTGTATTGAAGATATATGAATTGATCATGATAATTATTGGGACATTGAAATCCCTGATTTTGCTGAGTCTTCTTTGCCAGAAAACCTGTAATGCCCTGCCCTGAGGAATTAGCCACCTGACCTCCAGGCAGCCATAAGGAATCTGCATACACACTCCACCTGAAGAAATTAACCCTGCTGTGTATGATAAACCTATAGATACCTTCTCTGAGTAAAGAGTGCTCACAAATATGTCTGAAGAATTAACCCTGTTTCACTAGATGAAACTGCAATGAAATGAAGAAGTTGGCTTGCAAAACTCGGCTAATCCCTCCCACAACCCATCCCCACCATCCCTCTTTTCTTTCAGAATTATAAATATTCTGAAGCCTCACAGGCCCTGAAGGTGAGGTACAAAGTGTAACCAATGAAGAGATGCACTGTACTCCAAAAGAACTGCATGATTTTCCCAATTTAACAGACAGAAATCAGGGAATATGTGGAAATGGGTATTAAGGGTGTGAGATAATGGTGGAAGGAACATGAAGTTGGATCGGGTTGAATTTAGCGATACGGGCACACTGGCCAGAGATTCTGGATTCAAGGTTGCTGATGAAGGGGTTAGAAAGGGCTTTAGCAGTTTGTTCAGGTGGTTGCTGAAGCATAGACCAAAAGGTATTCAAAACTACCTGAAGTAGAAGTGTTAGAACTGCCCTGGTAAAATGTAGATGAGGGGATCCAAAGGTTTCAAAAGACTGAAATGTTACCATGTAAAACCTGCTCACCCACTCCAGAAATGTCCAGAGGACACACTTTTCAACCAGGACTGTGAGGAATAAATTTGTGAGATCAACACCATCATAGTGAAGTGCTCTGTGGTTGTTTTTTTTCTCTGTAAGTCAGATATTACTGTGGGAACTGCTGTAACTGAACTGAATCTTTAAATGCAGATTTTTGGATCCCAGCTTGGCAGGAGCCAAGTGGCAGCATTTAGTTGCCAAAGACAAGGTGGATGTGGCTACCATAATGAACAGCATAGTCAAAGCAGTAATCAGAATAGTTTGACTTGCAGAGACCTATGACACTGGCTATTAGATCATGGGGTCCTAGAAGTAAAATAGATGGGAAGCATACTAAATTTGTACATGGTCTGATTAAGCAGAAGTGTTCTAAGTCAAGTAAATAAAATTTCACCTTTAGTAACAAAAACAGAGATTCGCATAACCTCAATCAATTCCCAGACTTGAGACAGTTCACACACCCGAACCCCTTGAATGAAGGGAAGGCTAGATTTCCTTGCTACATTGTCAAAAATTCATCCTGTTAGTCTTCCTGTGAACTGAAACCCAAGAGATCCATGACTGTGCATTGGGTAAAAATAAATTTCAAGGATTATCAGATACTGGCTCAGAAGTGACTACTCCAGGAGATGCAAAATGTCACCATGGTTGATGAGTCAGGATAGGAACTTATGGAGGTCAGATGATCAATGGAGTTTGAGCTCAGGTCCATCTCACAGTGGATCCGGTGGTTTCCTAGACCTATTCTGTGGATATTTACCCCATTGTGGAATGCACAATAGGAGTAGACATACTCACCAATTGCAGAATCCCCACATTGGTTACCTGACTTGTCAAGTGAGGGATATTACAGTAGGAGGGGTCAAATGGAAGCCACTAGAACTCCCCCTACCTAGCAAACTAGTAAATCAAAAGCAATACAGGAATCCCATGGGAATTGTAGAGATTAGAGCTGCTATCAAGGACTTGAAGGATTCAGGGGTGGTGATTTCCACCACATCCCTGTTTAACTCCCTTATTTGTACGGTGCATAAAACAGATGGATCTTGGAAGATTACATGAATAATCATAAGGTTGAAGAAGTGATGACTCTAAGTGATAGAACTTTTGAAAAGGAACCAAACAGAACTACTGAAGATGAAGAGAACAATAACTGAAATGAAAAATTCTCAGGAGGGTTTCAAGTGCAGATTACATTGGGCAATAGAAAGAATCAATGAACTCAAAAACAAGACACTTGAAATGTGTAAGGTTGTGGAGCAGAAAGAAAAAAGAAATATTAATATTGAAAATACCCTAGCACACTTCTGAGACTCCATCAAGAGCACCAATATACATGTCATGAGACCCTCAGAAGGAGAAGAAGGAGGAAAGGGGCAGAAGGAATAGTTAAAATCTAATGATAGACAAATTCCCAAACTTATCAAAAGATGTGAATATGCACATCCAGGAAGCCCAGAGAACACCACACAGGATAAACATGAAGAAAAGTATTTGCTGTCATATACTGATCACGCTACTGAAAGCAGAGGATGAGGAGAGATTTTTGAATGCTGCAAGAGAAAAGCATCATGCTATGTACAAGGGAATCCCAATTAGACGGAGTTCTGATTTCTCATGAGAAACCACAGAGGCAAGAAAGTAGTGTGTTGAAATACTTAAAGTGCTGAAGGAAAACAACAGCTAACTGAGAATTTTATATCTGGTGAAAACTTCTTTCAAAAATGAGGGAGAAATTAAGACATTCTCAGATAAATAAAACCTGAGACAGTTCATTACCACTAAACATGTCTGACAAAAAAATGGTGTGGGGATAGTGGGGTATAGGAAAGATACATATGCACACCATTGAAGTTAAGATGGTATGAAACCAAATTTAATTGTTATACATTTAGAATGCTAAATTTTAACCCTATGGCAACCACAAGGAAACAGATGAAAAATTTCTCCAGATAGAAATGTCAATATGGTACAGCACAAGAAAACAAATAAATATAAAAATAGGCTTTAATGGAAACAAGGTACAAAAAAGGTACACGACTTATAAACATTAAATACCAAAGTAACAGAAGGAGATCTGCACTATTAGTAGTGACTTTAAATTCAAATGGATTAAACTCTCCAGTAAAGAGGTGGAGATTGGCAGAATGGGTAAAAAACATCACCCTTATAAATATGAGCTACAACCTCATGACAAGTTACAGAAATGAGGATTGTAATGGTTATGAATATTTCTTCCTTGTTTTGTTATGAGTGTGTTTATATAAATACATACACACATATATTTACACATATGTACATAGAGAAAATATCTTTGATTTCTTGCCTATTTTATTCCCTTATCATATAATATAAGATATATTAACTTTGTCTTAGTATTTATGTTATAGTGTATCAAGTTTAGGAGTGACTATTACCCAAGGACTTGTACCCTCTTCTGGGGAATAAGTTAATGCATTTTCAGTTGTATGCAGTACAGCTGATTATTTTTAGGCAAAAATATGACTGTGATTGTTTTTATTTAGAGAATATGTATGGCTTAAGGAAATGTGATTTGGTGCAAAGTTCATAAGAGGTGGACTGTGATGGCTAAGTTCATGTATCAACTTGGATAGGTTACGGAGACCAGCTGTTCGATATAGTAAACATTAGCATGATTGTTTTTGTGAGGCTATTTTGTGCAATTATATCATCAAGTTGATTGCATCTATAACTGATTACATCTCCAATCAATTAAGGAGATTGCCTTCAACAATTAGAGAAGTCTCATCCAACCTGCTGATGGCTAAAGTGAGAACTGAAGATTTCAGCAGTCAGAAGGAAGGATTTCCATCAGTTCAGTTTCCCTGGAGAACCCTGATTAATACAATCTGTGACAAAGTAATATAATTAATTACAATTAAAAATTTTGAAAATTTCCCTCAGTGCAAAACCCTGGCTAAGATATCTTGACTGGCAATTTTACCAAATTTTACCAAATAAAACTAATACCAATTCTTAACAAACTCTTCCAAAAAAAAAAAAAAAAGATGAAGGAACTCCTCAAAACTGATTATATGAGGATGATATTATCCTGGTACAGAACATGATAAAGCCTTCCAAGGAAAGAAATCTACACACCATGATCCTTATGACCATAGGTATAAAACATTCAGCAAAATACTAGCAAACCCAATCCAGCAAAATTAAATATATATGTACACTATGATGAAGGAGGCTGTATCACAGGAATGCAATATTTGAATATAAACCTATGTTATATACCATATCAGTGGAATAAAACACCAAAGTCACATGATCATCTCAATATTCAGACAAAATGTTTGTCAAAATCCAATACCATTTCATAATAAAATGGTTGACAAACTAGAATTAGAAGGGAACTTCCTTATACTGAGAAAGGATTTCTAAACCAAAATAACTACAGCTACTATAATACTTAATAGAGAAAGATGGAATGATTTCCTGATAAAATTAGGAATTAGATAAGGATAACCTCTTTCACCACTTCTTCAATAGTTACTGGCAGTTCTAGAAAAGGCAACTTGGCAAGAAAAAGAAGTAAAACACATCTAGGAAAGGAAGGCATAAAACTATGTGTATTTGAAAATGACAGGGTCATGTATGTAGAAAATCCTAAGGAATTCACTAAAAGACAATCAGAACAAATAAACAAGTACAATCAAATTTTCTGGATACACACACATGCACACACACACACACACACACACAGACATATGTACAAAATAAGTTGTATTTAAATACAATGAACATTCTGAGAATTAAATTATGTAAACAAGTCCATTTTCAATGGTATTAAAATATAAAATGCTTATAACTGCATTTAACAAAGAATTGCAAGTCTTGTTCATTGAAAAATACTTAAGGTTCTACCTTTCTCATATAATAAACTACCTTTTAGAGACAGGTGCTACGTGTTGGTAATTTTGTTGTTGCTGTTGTTCTTTGGGCTCTAAACCAAACAGTATAAACTCACAATTCCAAATCTGTAATTTCAAACCATGCTTTCCTATACAATTGCAATCAGTATGTGTTTATAATATCTTTGCTTTTAATATTACTTCTCTGTTACTTCAAACTATCACACCCATCATTTATCACCTTTAGAAATATCCAAGAGTAGTGTAGATGCTGGGAGAAAATCTAAAGTGCTACTGTCTAAGTCAACTTTGGCTCCACCACTTACTAGTCTTGTAACATTGGGAAAGTATCTGAAACTCTGGGTTTCCTTGCTTTTCTTATATGTAAAATGTGGAAAAGTTCACCTATCCCATTGGGTTACTGTGAAGATTAAATGAATCACTGCATGAAAATCATGTTGAGTAATGCCTGACTCAAAATGAGCATGCAGTATATATTAGGGCTGTCATTGCTTGCTCCTTGACGTATGGCCTTTTCTGACAAAGGTTCTAACTCTCTTTGGTTTAATGAGTGCTGTTACCACTAGGAAACACTGTGTTAAAACTTTAAACATATAAACTAAAGCAATGCTGTCAGTTCTTACATCTCCTCCTGGCTTCTAAAGTATATTTAAACAGAAACCCAACTGTGTTGTTATTGCAAATCACTCTATCATGCCCCTTACCACTGTGAATTTTGGGTAAATCACTTAATCTCTGCCCCATGTTCTTCATCTGCAGAATACAAATAGAGAGTGGGTGAAAGGATTAAAGAGATTAATATATAGAAAGCACTAAGAATTGTATATCACACATAATAATCTCTATATAAGGTGTAGCTCGTTTTATTATTGTTGTTAGGAATACAAAGGGCTTTTCCTTTCATTTATTTTCCATTTACAGCTTTCTGCTTTCTTTCTAGACTTAGTAACTTCCAAAAGATAGAGATTCAGTTAGCTTCTGATCATTTCATAATTTAACATTACAAACTACATTTTTATTAAATTATGGTCATGCTCTATGTTTAGGAAAGTATACTTATAATTTTCTTCATCAAATCAAATGCCTTAAAATAAGGGTTGTCAAACTGCAGGCCAAAGGCCAACCATCTCTTTTGTAAATATAGCTTTATTGGAGCACAACCACACTCATTCGTTTTTCTATTATCTATGGCTGCTTTCGCACCACAACAACAGAGTTGAGTAGTTGCAACAAAAACCGTACTTAAATTCTAAATTCTAAATACACCAGCTTAAAACCACACACATTGATTATCTGACACTTCTGAAGGCCAGATGTCCGAAATGTTACAGAATTATAATCAAGGGTTTGGCAGAACTGTGTTCCTTCTCGAGACGCTAGGGGAGTGTCTGTCCTTTGCCTTTTAAACCTGGAAGCTTCCTGCCTTACCTTGCTGCATCACTCACATCTGCATCTCCTTTGATTCTTCAGCCTTCCTGCTTCTCTGTTAAGGGCCCTTGTGATTACATCGGGCCCACAGAAGCAATCCAGTAATCTCCTTATCTGCAAAGTCCCTTTTGCCTTATTCACAGGTTCTGGGGATCAGCACATGGACATCTTTGGGCAGTCGTTTCCTGCTGACCACAACACTTGACACTCTTCAACTTGCTCCTTTATTTATTAACTGGTCAGCAGTGCGTGGCTGACTTTCATACTCCCTGCTGCTTCATATCTTGGTAGTATCCCTAGGCCCCACTTAAATGTGAGCCTATTTTTAAATCCTGACTTTCTCATGTATTTTATTGAGTCCATTAATTCCTCACTGCTCATATCTGCTGGTGGCACTTCTCCTAGTTTTTTAATGCTGAAATAAATTAAATTTTATTTTTATATACAGTCATCTATTTCAATAGAACCTTGAGAGAGAAAGGTACTAAACATGTGCATTTCATAAGCCATCTTGAGTAGGAAGGTAGTATTTTTGATATGGAGAAAAGAGAGCTTTATTTCAAAAGCCTCTCAATTATCTTGAGTACAACTTTGAAAAGATGCCAGACAGACTAGCAAAAGTGCTCTTTCAGAACTATGAAGGGATTAATTTGTTTTAGATTATGAGTATTTCTGAAAATCAATCTTCTATTAGAAGATACAACTTCAGTTCCTATAATTTCTCTAATAGATAACTTTAAATGAGTATATTGATTACCACATAATATTTACTGTTTAGGCTTTGGAAATGAGCATTTAATGAAAAAGTGTTCTCTGGGGATTTGTGGCTCTGTATCTCTGATGCCTGCACACTTCAAACACACACGCACACACACATACATATACATGTACTTCAGAAAGCTCTGTCATTTATATACAGTTCTATGGATGAAATATTATTTTTGTTGTCTATAGAATTCAATATCCTTAAATGAATTCTATAATTCTACATGGCATGGATCATCTAACCCAGCTAGGAAAACCAGGGAAATATCTAGGGCTTTTGTGGTAGAATATGAGAAATGTGATTGTAAAGATATTATGAGCTAAAGGAACAATCGACCTCTTTTTGCCTCACAGGAAAAAGACTGTTGGAGAATGAATCCAGCACAGAATAATGCCAAGGGAAGTGATAAAGAGTCTTAGATTCTCGGCTAAATCATTTGAAACCATAAACCCAAATGTACCTGAACTTCCTAATTCAATGACTCAATAAATTCCCTTTCAATGGGTTAGTTTGATAAGGAGTTTCTCTTATTTGCATCTGGAATAGAATTGTCTACCACAGAATGGATTGTTGTCATTGTGGTTACAAGATCGACAATAAAATGGGAATTTGGCTGTATCATAATGTCATGGATGGCAATGAAGATTCCATAATTCTGACAAGGAGTTGACCATCGTTTTTAGGAGGTGACAAAGCAGCTGGTAAAACTGCTGCCCGGAAGATATAGAGTTTTACAGGGTTGATGGGAAGGGCAGTTTAGCCCCAAGAATTTGTGGAGCAGAGTAATGAAACTGAAAATAAGGGTGAAGAACATGCATCAGGTCTGGTGCGATGAGACATCTTCCTTAGATGTTAAAACCCATGATACATGCCTATGCTAGAATTCAGTTTTTGCACATAAGATGTTTTGACATCAAAGTTATTTCACAAAAGAAACCTCAAAGCAAGTATAAAACAAAGAAGCACCATGCCAAATGGTGACACTCGACATTTAAGCCAACCCCATGTCTTAGATTTCCCTAGTTTAAGAATTTCCAATTCTCCACAATTCTGAATATGTGATTGTTTGAGCATTTTAAATATCTTTCTATATTTTCCAGGTCTTATTTATAAAGTGAATTAAGCACAAGTGTTATTGCAGAAATTACATGAGATTATCTGTAACTTCTAAATTATTAACTATATCTTCTTTCCAGATAATTATATCTCTCTTTTCCTCCTTTCATATTACTCTTTATGCCTTTATCCCTTGTTTTGTCCTCCTAATCCTCTTTGTTCATTAGACTGAATTTCTTAAATGGATACTTGTAGCACCATTGGTTAGTCCTGCTTTCTTACCTGCCATCCATTATACAAATAAACAAGCTAAATTATGAGATTCCAAACATTTTTTGCAGCTATATTATATCTCTATCTCTATCTCTATCTCTATCTCTATCTCTATCTGTAATCTCTATCTCTATCTCTCAATCTCCCTCTCTCTCTGCCTAATCTGTTCTGTCTCCTACTTTTGACATCAATACTTTGAAGAAATGATGTCTGGAGTCATGGCAGCTATCATTCACAATGAAGCAACATACTGGAGGATAAAAGATAAAAGAAGAGTGGAGTGGTAGGATCGAGAGAACATGGATGTCTCTGGACCTCTGATAGCAATTTAATATTTGAAAATCTCATTAAATAAATAATATTTTTATGGACAGTTTTATCTGTTACCTCAACAACATAAATTATAATTGCTTTCCTATGCATTCTCATTTTCAATTTCTCTTACATTAACAAAATCCATCATTGACATGCATGTAGTAGGACTTAAAGAATATGTGTGTTCTTTAGCAGGTTCTTCACTAGGTCTTAGAGAAGATACTGAAAATTGAAGAGTTGAAATGTGATCCTTAGAAATATTTTTTTTCTGCTCCATGATGTATTATACAATTCTCCCAGGAAAAATCATAAGATTTATTTGAGTTTCAGTTTTACTTCCCCCTAATGAAAAGTGTGATACACCAAGAGCTCTCACTTTGACCTATGGGATCACTTAGAACAGAAAACTAAATTAGAAAATACATGTAAATATAGAATATAACTTTTTAGAGAACTGTATTATCCTTTTAAGTCAGGGAATCAATAATATACACACATTTATAATCTTGAATTTCTCTTTAGGAAAGCTATTTTGATACTTTTGTGGTTCAAAATGCTCCAATTTTTCCTAATAGGAGGAGAAGAGGCATTCAGTGTGTAAATCGTCTGGAGGCTAAACTTTTGTCTGGCATTGTTATATGATGCAAAGTATCCAATCATATACCCATTGTCTATTTTAACCTCATTCTTTCTGGAATCCAGATAGGAATTTTGCTGTGCAGTCTTCCTTTTTTGAGACATCAACTTAAATAATTTATGTAAAAATACTTTGTAAATTGTAGAGCAAGTTTTCCTATTTCTATAAATGGCACAATTCAAGAGAAGCCTTCTTTATATGGCCACTATTTTGTTTTACTGGAAGTTATCATTTCATTTATTGATCAAACACAATGATCAAAGAACATATTGCCCATTATGGAGCATAAAGAGAAAATTGGCATAGTTGATGTAGAGTACAGTGGAAGGAGAAGGGGACTTCTCTGCAGAATAACTTTCTGGAAGCTTGGAATTTCCCAAGCCATCGATTTCTGGTTTCTTTGTGCCCAGAAATTCAGTTGTCAACTTCTCTCTCTCCTCTCATGTTTTACTATAAGCAGCATGAAGAAACTAGGCTGCACTTTCCATTTTTAGTTTGGAAATCTCCTCAGCTAAATAAACAACCTTGTAATTTTCAAATTCTGCCTTCCATCTGACATCAGTTCTCAATTTTTCCAGGTTCTCTGCTACTTTAAAACAATGGACACCTTTTTTCCAGTTTGCAATTGCACATTCATCTTTTCTAAGTCCTCATCAGAATATACATGTACCTTTATCATACATATTTGTATTGAAGACTCTTCAAAGCAATTTAGACCTTTTTCTATCAAGCACCTCACAATTCTTCCTGTATGTTCCAGTTTGCCAGAGCTGCTGCTATGCAAAATACCAGAAATAGATTGGATTTTATAAAGGATGTTTATTAGGTTACAAATTTACAGACTGAAGGCCATGAAAATGTCCAAATTAAAGAATCAACAAAAGGATACCTCCACATAGGAAAGGCTGATGGTAGCTGGAAAGGCACGTGGCTTCCATCTGCTGATCCTTAGTTCCTGGGGACTTGTTTCAAAACGGCTTTCTCCAGAATGTTTCTGGGCTTGTCTCTCTTAGCTTCTTCAGCTCCTGTGCATCTAAGCTTCAGGGGTCCTCTCTTAGATTCTCTCAGCTCCTGTGCATTCTTGCTTGTTCTCCCAGAGCATTTCTCTCTGAGCATCTGGAAGTCATCTCTTAGCTTCTCTGAAGCAAACTCCTGGGCTAGCATCTCCAAACATCTCCGAGCATCTCAAAGAGTCAGCTCCCAAGCATCTCTCCAAAAGCCTCTCTCAGCTGCTCTGCTGCTCCTTCTGTCTGTGAGCTTTCTTATAGGACTCCAGTGATTTAATTAAGACCCACTTTGAATGGGTGGGGTCCATGTCTCCATGGAAATAATTTAATCAAACATTTCCACCCTAGTCAACAGACAAATCTGTCTGCCCCCACAAAGTTGCATTAAAGAATATGGCTTTTCGGGGGGGCATAATATATCCAAACTGGCACACCATGTGTACTCATTACCCAATTACAAAACCCTTTTAACATTTTTGGTATTTGCAATAGCAGCACCCAATTTCTGGTACCAAAATCTGTTTTAGTTTGCTAGGCTGCTGAATGCAGATACCATAAAATGGGTTGGCTCTTACAATGTAAATTCCCATAGCTTACAAGCTTGCAGTTTAGAGATCACGAAATTGTCCAAATCAAGGTGTCATCAAGACAATTCTTTTTCCCTGAAGGCTGGCATCCAGTGATCCTGGACTCCTCTGCCACATGGTAAGATACATGGCAGTATCTGCTGGTCTCTGTCTCCTCTTCCAAGTTCATTGATTTCAGCTTCTTTCTTCCATGGTTTTCTTTCTGTATTTATTCACACCATATTTCTGGAGAAAGCCAGAGTGTATAGTAAGTACACTCTGGGCCATGACTTACCTGAAGTAACCTCTTCAGAGGTCCTACTTGCAACAGCTTTACACCCACAGGAATGGATTAACTTTAAGGACATGGTTTTCTGAGGTACCTACAGTTTCAAACCACCACATCATTTGTTTAAAAAATCAGCTTAGATTTCATTTCTTTGAAGCAACATTCAAAGCCAGAAAGCAGAGGAGTGATTGCTTCCAAGTGCTCATGGAAATACATATGATCTTATCATCTTCTGTCCTTTGTGGAAACAGCCCCTTGCATAGGTTGGTGACTGGAAAGCAGCATTTGTTGTGGAGAGGCAGAGATGGGTGAGACTCCCATGGTTAGATCATGGTTAGCTTGTGAAACTGGTAGTGTCATGTGACTGGTTCATGAAGGCCTATTTTTTTATTATTTAATTTTCTTCATTTTTTTCTGTTTGATCACCTTTATCACTTGTATGCTTCTTCTTGTCTACAACTATTATCCTATCCATCTTCAACTGCCAGTTTGGCCATAACGATCTTAGCTTTACATGTTTATCTCCATTCTCCTTTCTTGCCATCTCCTTCCTCTTCTCACTCTGTCTCATCATTGGCCTCCTCTTCTGGGTTTTTCTCTGTACCATTCCCACTAGGGGATGCTTCTCTTCCCTTCTACGTCTGCTCCTCCAGTTCCTTCATTTCTTTAGACCTTTTGTGGAGATCCAGGGGTGCTGACTAAGCAGAGCTGTCTGGTGTGGTAATTCAGTGAACCAAAAGCAGTGCATTGAAAGGAGAAGCAAGGTCTGGGAAGGTGAGTTTGTTCTCCCTGGACTCTGGAACTGCTTTTGTTCTGACTCCACCTGATTCTTTGCATAACTTGTACTTGGTTAATACACATCTTCTCAAAGATCAAACTCAGTATTATTAGGATATGTATTTCCTACCTCTAAGGCTGCTTTGGTGGCTGTTGTCAGGGTTAGAAGGGCAAGATGGCATCTTTGCTAAACTTGAAGCAAGCATGGGACAATGAACAATCTCTAAAATTGGGGGATTACTCCCTGATCCTGGCACCTGTGTGATTCCAGAGGATTATGATATTTCCATACAACACAGATGGCCCTGCTTATGGCCCACCATGCTGAATTGGCAGGACGCTAGGAACAAAGGTCCAAAATTGACCTAAGGCTAGTGGAGGGTCAACATCTCACATTCTGCAACCTGCCTGATAATTACCTGTTCAAGGTGGGGCTACATCTCACTCGCTTCTGGCCCCTTAGGTCCACCAAGACATCCTGCATCTGAGCCAACTTTCTGCTCCATCCTAGCAGATGGGGTTACTTACTTTCTTCACTCACATTGATAATAACATTTGTAAAATTTATATAACTCCACTGAAAAGCATTCTGAATTAACCATGTTCTTGGCATTAATTTCCTGTAAGTATATAAAAAGCCACCCAATGTTTTAAGAAACTAGGTATCCAGTGAGCCTAATAAAAACAAATTCCATATTAGTAATTTTTCTAGGAATTTCTGTAGACTTCTTCAATTTAAAGAAATTATTATAAGGCTGCATAATTCTGGTTCTCCAATTGGTATAATGTATTCTCCCCCAAACCAACATTCATGTTTCACTGTCTGATTGAGAATGTCTGATTGACTTACAAATGGTGTTCATAATGCATCCTGGCTTGTTCAAGGCTTGTCCCAACACTTGGACACTGTGCTGGTTTGAATGTATTATGTTCCCCAGAAAAGGCCATATTCTTTGATATAATCTTGTGCAGGCAGATGTATCAGTGTTGATTGGATTGAAATTCTTTGAGTGTTTCCATGGAGATGTGCCCCACCCAACTGTGAGTGATGACTCTGATTGGATAGTTTCCATGGAGTTGTTACCCCACCCATTCAGGGTGGGTCTAAATTAAATCACTGGAGCCACGTAATGAACTGACAAACAGAAGGAACTCAGTGTAGCTGAGAGTGACATTTTGAAGAGGAGCTACAGCCAAGAGAAGAATGCACAGAAGCTGAGAGAGGAGCTGCAGCTGAGAGACAGTTTGAAGATGGCCATTGAAAGCAGATTTTTGCTACAGAGAAGCCAAGAGAGGAAAAACACCCCAAGAACAACTAAGAGTGACATTTTTGAGGAATTGTAGCCTAGAGAGGAACGTCCTGGAAGAAAGCCATTTTGAAACCAGAACTTTGGAGCAGATGCCAGCCATGTGCCTTCCCAGATAACAGAGGTTTTCTGGACACCATTGGCCAACCTCCAGTGAAGGTACCCAATTGCTGATGTGTTACCTTGGACACTTTACGGCCTTAAGACTGTAACTGTGTAACCAAATAAACTCCCTTTTATAAAAGCCAATCCATCTCTGGTATTTTGCATTCCGGCAGCATTAGCAAACTAGAACAGACAATCAGGGTCAAAATGAATTATAGAATCACATCAGTGGTAATTATTTTAACACAAGTGGTCTCTGAACACATATTTTATATGCCAAAATCCTAGATGATAGCTTACAAAAGTCAAAATATTGGAAATACTCTACTCATAAAGCTCAGCCCATTTCTACTGTGGGGAATATATTAAAACATAGGCCATTCAGCCAAAAACAATTTCAAATTTACTTAAAACTCTAATATTATTTCAACATCCAGGATAGCAATCTTTTTCACATAATAGTTCTTTGAATAATTGTTTCTATTTTTCTCTTTCCTTATTCTGACCTCAGACTCCATATTTCCTCCTGAGTCTCTCTCCTTCAATTTCTATCTGTTTCAGTTTGCTAATGCTGCTGATAAGCAAAATACCAGAAACAGACTGGCCATAAAAGTGTCCGCACTAAGGCATCAACAAGAGGATACCTTCACTGCAGGATGGTCAATGGTATCCAGAACACCTCTGTCAGCTGGGAAGGCACATGGCTGGTGTCTGCTGGTCCTTTTCTCCTGGGTTCTGGTTTCAAAATGTCTTTCTCCAAAATGTCTCTGGGCTTCTGTCTCTCTTAGCTTCACTCTCTCAGTTCCTGTACATTCTTGCTTGTCTCCCTCCGTCTCTCTCTCCCTCCCTCTCCCCTCTCTCTATATGTGTGTTTGTGTGTGTGTGTGTGTGTTTGTGTGTTTGTGTGTGTGTGTTTATATATTGTTTCTGTTTTCTCTGGAGAACCCTAAGTAATATACACCCTCTACTCCTTCTATCTCTGCTATTAGTTTACAAGGTCTTTGAGGGTGGGACCTATATCTTAAATACATATCTATCCCTCTTTGTGTCTAAAATTATTTTGAATTGATGTGTTCAATTCAGATTTATTTATTACATAGGAATGAAGTTTAACAACTGGATCTTGTTAATACAAACTTAACATAGGCCATGTTTTGAAAGGCAATGGTGATATTTTCATCTGAGACTTGACAGGTATGTAAATCATCTTGAGTCATTTACAATTTGAAAGCCGAACAAGCCGTAGTCATCTGCACTAATTCATAATAGTTTTATTTAGAAATGAAGCAGAACTAAATTTTCAATAACTAAATCTTGAGATACTCAACAGCTATGTTCCAGAGTTTATAAACATGAAAGCACAAAAGTTGTACTATTTTATATAATTCAGAACCTTAGATGTAGTATTTCAAATGAATTATTGCTGCAAGACCATGAAAAATTTTACCATGATTCTGCCAATAGTACATTATAAATCATCAAAATCCCCTCTTGGCTATGTTTTGGGATAGGGCATCTTATGAAACTTTGGTCTCTGCCTCTGTTGAGTGTGTTCTGTGGTGCAGTAGACCATCTGCTTTCTTCTCTCTCCATTCGTTATGTAGCCTTATAGGAAGTTACCATGTGATTATCAAAATTTCAGTGAAACAAGGTACAGCATATAACAAGTTTCTTTTGGAAATTTTTCTACAGGATATTGCCATGGCTCCCACCACTTGAGAAAATAGAGAAGCAGCTCAATTTAGGATTCAGACAGTATCTGTTTTAGCTTCAATGCTATCCTGAAGCAGATAAGATTTTGTATTTGTCAATTCAACCTGATAATAGGAAAGATTTTATTTCAGCTACTATCCAAACACTGTTTTTCACAGTAAGATAGAGTGGTGGTCAAAATAAATTTAAGCTATCCACACCTCTAACAATATGTCTTAGAGAGAAGCTGGTGAACCATTCTGATGGAGCCTGTTTTGATGGAGAGCTGCTGGAAAGATTCAGACTCAAACCAGAACTGTTGCTGGTGCAATCACAGTCATCTGGTCAACCCTTTCAAGGCAGAAACCCAGCCCAACTCCAGTTATCTCCACTATATGGGCCATGATCCTAAGCCCTCATCCTTAGGGGGACTCTTCTACCCCCAGGTGGTGATTCCTCAGAGGCGCACATCCCACCTTGAAAGTTGCTCATAACTGTATCTGATATTGACCACTGCTTAAAAAAAATCCCTATCATCCAAATAAATACATCTCATTTTCATTTGTTCATTCTAAGAGAGAGATTGCTTAATTGAGTCAAAATAGGACAGTAGACTAAAGAAAACAAAGTAAATTCCTTTTATTCAAGTTGGTCTAAAGCCATTTATAAGTATCATTTAGGATAGCTTCCTCAATGTGACGGTGGAGCTACCACACTGTTACTCTCTTTGTGATCTGCCAAAACATACTTGAACAACTAATCCATAATAAGTCATAGAAGAAAAGCATGCTTATTTATTTATATAATTACTTTAGTAACTTTTGCTCTCAGGAAAGTCTTTTACTGACTCTCTGAATCCATCATATCAGTGAATAAAAAGGTGAGGTGCTTTAACCAGATCAATTGTTGATGAAAGCAAGGGTTTGAATTTTCAGTTTGGTCTTCCCATATCTTGTTGAATTTTAGATTAAAGTCATGGGAAGTTAATTTATTATTATGAATGGACTAATTCCATCACTATTAAATTCCTTGCCGCATTCTGCAACATCCTTTCAATTACATCTGCCATAATGTTTAACATTTTAGAACTCCATATCTCATGAAAACTTTCATCATAAAAACCCTCAGCTGCATCTGATGATTCCAATATTCTAACTGGATTTTGTTGCTACAATTATTTAAGAGGCAGCAATGATGAATAAAGCAAGCAAATGAATAAAATTGCATTCCTTATTCATTTATCTGTTATTTATTGAAAACCAACTTCCAATTCTTCTAAGGATATCAAGTGATAAATACCTGTTTCAATTTCTGAGCAGTTATGTTCCACAACCAAGCCCAATGCTTTCTCTCTCTTTTTAAATGCATTCTTAAAAACAATGATTGACTTTCTTTTTTGTTATATTTTGTGAATTTTGAAGATGAAAAGCAAGTTTGATATCATTAATCTAGTATGTCCAAAAGTGACTCCCCCAATTTTATGGTTTTGAAACTGCAAAGGGAAAGTAACCTTATACAGTCTAAACCATGCTAGAACATTTTTACTTAGTCCTGTTGTTACAGAAAAAAATGAAAGAATGCCTTTAATCAAGAAAGCTATTATCTTTCAAAGTTGAATTCATGCTGTTTATGGCTTGAATGAAGAATCTTTTCACAGGCTTCTAGTCACAATAATTCAATCTAGGCTAACACTTCTGTAATCCCCTCCCACTATATTTGTAAGTCGCTTGTGACCTACTTACACGTTTCTTTCTTATAAGTTACTGTTAAAAGATGGTCTGCATTAGAAGAAGCTACCTGACTCTGGCTGAGTTAATGAGCTGACTCTCAGGGCACTTAGACTTAGAACTTGACAGTGGCTGTCCTTATCATCCTTATTCTTGAAGGCCAAAACTGAATTTAACCACAAGTGAAAACCTTCCAGACTTCTCTCACACCCGCCCCCTAACCCTCATACTAATTCTTCCTTGCTCTATAATCTGATGGCGGTGCGTCTGGCCAATTTCATCTGGCAGTAGATAATGTGATTTTATTCATATGGTTCTTTGAGTTACGGGTTCTTCTTTTTTTGTTTCTCAATAATACTGAGTTATTACAGCATATGAGGTATGGTGCTTGATTCTTTACATATATTATAACTTGCAATTCTCCAAGCAATACTATGCTGGTTTGGATCTATTATGTCTTCCAGAAAAGCCATGTTCTTTAATGCAAGCTTGTGGGGACAGACTTAATCTTTTGACTAGGGTGGGACTTTTCAGTTAGGTTGCTTACATGGAGATGTGATTCACCCAACTGTGGGTGAGACTTTTGATTAGATTATTTCCAAGGAGATGTGGCCCCTCCCATTCAAGGTTGGTCTTGATTAGATCACTGGAGTCCTTTAAGAGGCTGAGGAAGAGACACAGGAGCTGACAGAGATGCTTAGAGATGCTTGGAGATGTGGATGTTTGGAGGAGCGAAGCTAAGCTAAGAGATAAATCCAAGAGTTTGCCCTGGAGAAGCTAAGAGAAGACCCCAAGTTGTTTAAAGAAAAACACCCTGGGATAAAAAAGCAAGGATGCACAAGAGCTGAGGGAGAGGAATGAAGACAGAAGCCCAGAGACATTTTGGGGAAAGCCATCTTGAAACACAACTCAGGAGCAAAGGACTAGCAGACCCAGCCATGTGCTTTCCCAGCTGACAGAGGAGCTCTGGACACTATTGGCCTTTCTTCAGTGAAGGGTCCTTTTGTTGATGCCTTAGTTTGGGCACTTTTATGGCCTTAGCACTGTAAGTCTGTAACCTAATAAATCCCTTATGTGTAAAAACTAATCATCCATCTCTGGTATTTTGCATAGTGGCAGCTCTACCAAACGGGAACAAACACCATAATGATAGAAGTCAAATAAATTGCCTATGGTCACTCAGAAAAGATGGACATATGAATATATATACAGGTATATGTATATAAGTGTATGTGTGTTGAGACATACACACACACACACACACACACACACACACACACACATATATATATATATATATACACACACACACACACTTATGTACATGGATGGTGCATTTGCATGTGTGTGTATCTGACACCATTTGAGGGGTTGGACCATGAGTCTACAAGTCTATAGTACTTTTTTTTCCTCTCCCCAACCCTATGATCCAAGAACAATGATGGAAATGTAGTTCACACATAGTATATAATTTTCGATTTATATGATCAACAGAGACATTATTTACAGATACACCTTGGAACAAGCAAGAGTTTCCTCTTATTTAAAGACAGTACAGTCAAGTCTCCTTAACTTTCAGTCGAGGGAGATCTTGAATCAATGTGTAAAAATGTGGCTTTAATTTTTTGTTTGCCTTTCAACT
Source organism: Choloepus didactylus (assembly GCF_015220235.1). NCBI lineage: Eukaryota > Metazoa > Chordata > Mammalia > Pilosa > Megalonychidae > Choloepus > Choloepus didactylus. The sequence goes on along the minus strand of NC_051320.1, from coordinate 5,628,413 downwards.
TTTATTTTTTTTTCCTTATTTTATCGAGTACTTAGTTCTTACTGACTTCCCAAGAGGTTTTCTGTTTTTTCGTTAGGGATTCCTAAAGTGAAAAAGCATAAATGTAATTGTTATATTAGTTTGTGTAGCTTCTGCCATTTCACCTCAAATGCAATAATGATTGGACACCATTCTGATGAAAGCAGAAGGTGGATGTGTGTTGGGTAAAGAATAGCACAATGTCTTGGCTGGTGTTTGCTTACAAGTGATTGTAAGGACACGGCAGCTGTTAGAAAGCACTGAGTCTGGCTCTCAGCCCATTCTTACTGCTCCCTGCTGTACGGTTTGTCATTTAGGGAGTAAAATAACTCTTCCAGGCCACCGTCAGGGACCCCTTTAACACTCGAGGCCATCTGCCCCAATGCACAGAGAAATCAGGCCAAATATGGTACCATACCCTCTTACTCACTTACTGGAAGTTTTACTTTCTGTTTTGATCTATCAGCATGATTCATCTTCCAATATTTTATGATTTTAGTGTTTCATCAAAAGCTCCATAAAAACTGAACTTGATTTATCAATTGCCATCTCAGGTTATACAGTTAATTTGGCCATTCACCAGGGAAATTTCTTAAACTCTATGACATGTCCTAAAGAACAATTACAATGTTTACCTTGGTATCAATATTGACCTAAGAATATACCAATTACTTCTTACTTCATAAACAAATTTAAGCAGAAAATTTCCTTCTGCTCACCTTTAAGACTATGAAGAAAATATCCTTAAAGTTAGATTAATAATTTTAAAATAGATTGATATCTTAATAAATGTAAGTATGTTTCTCATATGCTTAGAATGAAAAATTAACAACTTCATTGATCTAATTTTGCACTAGTTTTTCAAAGAAAAAAATCCTACCCCAAAATGAATACCATAAGAATGCTAAACAAAAGAGACAGAAAGAGTGATGCTGTAAGGAAGATAGTAGAAGACAATTGAGAAGAGGGGAAATAATCAGGGAGAGAATAAAAAAAGAAGTGAGAGAGGAAAGAGCAAGCGGGGAATGTAAGGAAGGAGGGAAAAAGAGAAATAGAGGAAAGTAACTTGAAAGAACTTAATCTATATTTGCTTCTGTGCTAGTAGCAGAATTCAAGAAATGTGGTTGTAAAAGTCTGGCCCAGGTTGGTTTGATCTATTAGCACAATGCCAGTCCTTTAGTAAGTACTGGAAAAATGTTTAATGAATGAATGGCTTTTTAATAAACCCCCCTATTGATTGTAGGCAATTGCAAGTGAATTTACACAAATTCACTTTTAGAGACATTGAGAAAATTGCTCTTGTCTTCAGGGAATAATAAAAGTGAGATGGTGCAGGAGCTTAAACTTTATACTTGATTACCTAAAATATACCACCTTTTATTGTGTGCTTAGAAGGATTACAGATATTAAAACAAGAGAAGGCAACCTTTGTTTCTAATAGCATAGAATTCTTGAAACTCCTCTCACATGAGATCATTCAGCTACTGAGGGAAAGTATCCTTTTACAAATAGGTTACAAAGCAACAGGAGCCCGCAGCTACCCCATTAAAAGCAGAGTAAGTACATTCCCCATGCAGGCTGGGAACAAAAGCAGGTTTCTGATAATGCTTTCTGGAAGGCAGGGACACAGAATACAAATCTGGTGAACACACGGATCAGAAACCATCAAAATGAAGAACATGGAAATTAGAAATGAATGGCAACATAAGATGAGAAATATAAGCATTTATCATGGTTTAATCTATGACACTGATATCAATTCCTATACATATAAATGAGTTTAGAAACATATAAAAGGAAATGTTTTCAATCCTTTTTCCCAGATGCTCACTGTAATCAGCAGAGAGAAATGTTAAATTTCCGAAATAATGACTTATTACTGAAGGTAATGAATATTTAGTATTGAAAACTACGCTGAAAAAAGTCACAGAGGAACATGATTCTTGGCTACAGATGGCACGCTTTTTAGAAGAGCCTCTGCTCATTGAACTCCAAGAGGGAAAGTGAAGCAACAGGGTTATAAATGATCTCTGAAAACCTCTCAGGCAGCCTGAGATCCAAACAACACAAATATTGGTAGTACTTCTGGGCACATAATGAAATGTGGTATATTTTAGGTAGTCAGGTGTCAGGTTAAATTTTAGCTACCACATGGTTTGGAATTGAGCAAAAAAAAAAGTGGAAAAATTATTTTTGTCTCAACAGAATAAAGTTTCTTAAATAATAATTTTCCCATGAAAAAATAAATGATTTTAAGTATGCCAGGACAAATAGTTTGCTGGTTTTCTGGTTGTAGGGTTTGAACTTGATGGGACCCTACATAATTTTAATAGCATAGGTTTGAAGGACAAAATCTGCTGCTGTAAAACTACAGCAGAAGGACCCCATGTTAATACATGCTAACAGAATTAAGCACGCACCCACAGGGCATACTCAGGAAGACAGCTTTCATGATGTTGGAAGATGATACTGAGAGGTGCTAAATAATTTTGACAAAATATGAAGGAGAAGTGTAACAAAGCAGAATCTTTAAATTTTGCAGGTGTAATCACTCAGTTTTGACACAATTGCATGTCAACTTAGTTACTGACTAGTCCCTCAGGTCACCTCTTGCAGGTAAGATCATGTTGGGTATTGAATCACCTTCTCCACAAAGACATGTGGCAGTCAAGTCAGAACCGTGGCCCAGTGGGTGTGCTGTCATGTGTAAACAGGACCTTCTTATCATGGGTTAAGCTGTGGACTCGTGAATAGGATCTTCAAGATCCTGTTGAGATGAGGCCAATTGATTCAGGGTAGCTCTTAGTCCAGATGATTGGAGACCATATAAGCAAAGGGAATTCCACTGCAGTTAATCAGAAGAAGTGTGAAGTGCAAAAAATTAGAAGACCCAGAAGCCAGTGGAAACCAGAGCAGCAGCATAAAGAAAGAGCAATTTCTCTGTGATGGAGGATTGCTAGGATGCTACAGACTCAGGGAAAAAGCCAGCCCTGCTGAAACCTCCATGTGGGACATCTAGCCTTCAAAACTGTGAAGCAATAAAGTCCTGTTTTGTAACCTGTTGGAAATAAAGCGGTACCTGTAAGGGAATAAACGCTCACTCAGTTCTGGAGGAAAAAGAATTTATTTACAATCTTGCAAGAAAGGGCACACAGCCAAAAACGTGGTAGGCTGGTGTGCTAGAGGAAGAGAATGGAGATCTTTAAATCTCCTATTCTTAATGTGCAAGTCCCTCCCCTGTTTCCCCATTGGCTGGGTACTACAGAGGTTACAGCCTATCCAAGAGAACTAACTAGCCTGTCCTTGAGATTTTAATTTGTACAGCCTATCCCAGAGAGCCAACGAGCTCATTATTGAGATTTTGAATTGAACAGCCTATCCGAGAGAGTTCATTGAGTTTAAACTTTCTGCTGGGAGTTCTTGCCTCTGATTTTACTCCATATCTCTTTACATTTCAATAACCATGGTTACTTTTCCATATAAGGAGCTGGTGCAGATTCTCTCTTTCTTCCCTTTACCACATGGCTTGTTTAAGCTGGTTCTGCCTCCATTTTCCCTATTCCATGCTGTCTGTATGTGACAGCTAAACTTATCCCTTTCTTATATGACCCAACCCATGTGTGTTATTTGTCATGGCAGCACTGGCAAAGTCAGACATAGCATTATCTTTCTAACAATAAATAAGATTTGTTTAATTGCAGGTTATAACCTTTGGGGTGGATTTTTTTGAGAAATTGTTTAAAACATTGATAAGCTCAATACAACCTTAAATTAAATTTAGACCCCTTTAAGAAACTAAGGGGACTTCATCACTTGTTTTCTTCTCCATACAATAACTAGCAGATAGAATTCCTGTGATGAGTTAATTTAAATTATTACAGAAGGAAAATATAAATATGTGAATGTATTAAGTCTTACCTCCTTGAATTAGGTGAACTGAATTCCTTAGTGGCAATGAGACAGAGGATATAGGAAAGAGATTAAATAAGTTATCTAAAAAGGTACTAAAATGTTCCCAAAAGGAGGAAATGTCTATGGAACAAAATGTAATGGCAATAACGGCACCCAAAGCAGGTGTTCTGAAGTGAGTGTGAAGAGACAACAGGGAGAAGTAAGACAGAACATCAACCAATTTAAGCACCTTTCCCAAAGAATGGGGAGTCTTTAAACTCTAGAAAAGTGGTTAGTGATATTAAAAATATGAAAGAGGAATTCATTTTCATGGACTATTTCTGAACATTACCCTAAAATGGAGTTCATAAAATGCTGATAAAATTTTCATCAACGTAGCCACTTAAGGGAAAGTTTAAATCTTTTATATGGTTGGAAATTAAAGCCAGGAAGCAGGATCCAGTCAGGAAAAGCTGCAGACTATGTGGAGTTCAGTCTAGCTCTCCTCCCTGCAAAGGTGGCTGGCTGGCCTGCGGGACTGGAAAGCTCAGCATTAGCGCTTAGGACGTGTGGGAGCAGGAAAAGGCATATGGAAAAGGGTCAGCATTGTGAGCTGTGTCACAGGATGGATCCCAGCTGTAAACTTCAGCTCTGCATTTCTGACTCTGTTCTTTCTGAAGGAAGGAGAAATTGGTGCCCAAATGCCTGCCCTAAGTACAGAATGCAATGCTGAATTCCCGACCACATCCATGGAAGTCCTAGACCTCCACTGTCCCAGTGTCACTGGGGGCCTGCAGGCACCCCTGACACCTCATTTCTGTCCCTGGGAAGACCAGGACCTGCAAGCTGGGGAATTTCTAATTAGGTGGCGTGGAGCAGGGAGCAGGCAGGGAGTTGGCTTTGCTATAAGTATAAAGCAGATAAAGCACTGGATTTGGGGAGTAAGATAGGTAAAGCAAAAAAACAAAAAAGTCGTAGGTAAGTGTTTCTAAAGACAACAGAAGAAATCTCCCATGACTTCAGGAAAAGGATGCTTGCACAGTAAAAGGCAAATGCAAAAGGAAGGTATGGCTTGCTAAAAGTTAAAAGGTTTTGAAGTTTTAGGCAAATATTTAGAAGTATAAAAGAGATTGGAAAGGTGTATTTGGAGTGGAATAAAAAGAACAAAAACGAAAAGAACAAAGAAGTTCAGTGCATTGCCTGAAATTTTCCATTTCCTATGGCAAGTTGCAAAGAGAGTACTATGCAAATGCTATTTTGTTTTAATCTTATTCATTTAAAACACTTGTGCTAATTAAGGTAAAGTGTAATTAAAGATATAAATGATTTTCATCTTCATGTTTATTCAGTTTTTATTATGGGAAGTCTGATATTAGGGTCCATAGAGTGTGAATTTCAAATAGTTTTTCTTGAAATGTTTTCGTATTAATATGATTGAATAACTAAATAGTTTTTACTTTCAAAGCTCATGATTCAAATAGGCTCATAGTGAAATCTTGCTTTTTAAGATTCTGTACATGTGTTGATATAAGAGGTAATAAACACAGAGTTGTGGTTAGGTGAATAGATACAAGTTCTCTAATAAATCAGGGAATAAAAGCATAATGTGACGTGTTTTCATTGCTGAAATACTAATAAAACACACCAACAATTAAAATGCAATTTTCTGTATAAATAACTTGCATTTTAGGTGTCATGCATTATGTTAGACATCTTAAATTAACATATTCACATTTATTATGTTTAATTTCTCTTTTACTTTATTTACAAAATTATTGTTTGTCATTAATGATACTTTCCTGTTAACAAAGTAATTTAAGGTCATATGTTCCATTTATTATAAAAAATTTATGAAAATTTAATTTAATATATGTGCCAATAAAGCTGGAGTGAAACAAACATAAAGATTAAAGATTAATATTTTCGTTTTTCTGGTTTGACCTTTTGTTTTTCTTCATTTGGAAAGAGTTCATGTTGAATTTTCTCACAGTTCTTTTTTTAATTAAATATTTAATTTCCATAGGAATTAAAAATACTTTGGTGCACTCACATTGGGTTGCTGCATTTGTCTCCTATAATTCTTTATTTTTTGTTCACCTTCCTTTCCATTTGATGCACACTTTTCCTTATGTGAACCTTCTAACAACTGCAATTAAAGTATAACATCTTTCTCTTGAAAATAGCTGTTGATTAATATATACATATACTTTAAATAAATATAGTGAATGTCATCTTTAGCACTTGGGCTGGATAACATGCAAGCAGCTCGTGTAATTCGGTAGTTAAAAATAATTCAAGTTACTTATTGCTTTGGAATATTTATGCTGCTAAAATGATTTATTACTCTGGGTACAGATGGTAAAATAAAAATTCCAAAGTAACTTTTTGAATTTGTATGTTGTCCTGGTACAATAAGATGTCTATTCTAGACAACTGTCACACCGTTGAAGGTTTGGTTATAATTTTTCAAAGAACTTATTACACCTATACATGGAATACAACCAAATAAGCCAAAGCAGATTTATCTGACAATATGTAATAAATCAGTTTTTGCTCTCTTATGTCAACATAGAGCAAATAGGAGAGAATAACTTTTGTGACTATTTAAGGTATAAATAAATCAAAGGATTTTTGGCAGGGAAAGTGAAAACTGAATTTATACTCGACATGATTATGTTTCCAAACTCACTTTTGTCCCTCATTACCACTGAAGTCAACTCTCAGCCTTTTTATTTTGCAGCCCTGCTGAGCATTTCTCATCCCCGAGCCCCCATTTGGGTTTTCTTTCTCCTGGAATGCTCCTTCTCCCAGGCCTTCCAATGGTGGGCTCTTTCATGTAGGTCCTTGGAGAGTTCTCCCTTAACTACAGCATATAAACAGGCCTCTTTCACTCCATATCTGTCTCCTTAGTCTGCTCATTTCCTTCATAGCACTATTTATTCATTGGGTGTCTCTCCTCTTAGAAGAAAACTTGATTAAGGCTGCGACTATTTGTCCGAAATGACCACACTCTTCCTTTCATTGAATCTGTGGAATGCTCACCTTGAGTAGTCAATGAAATTAATAACTCAAGGATCAAAATCCAGGGAACACTTTTCCCCTACACATACATACACAATTCACAAAAAAAGAATTCTGAGAGTAAGTGAGGGGAAAGGGTTTCACCAAGTTTGTACTATTAATTACGGACAGGAACAGAAGTAAGATGCAGAGTTTCCAACATCCAACAAGCACTGTTTATTTCACCACGACACACTAGAATATGGCAAACTACCCCACCCTACCTTTGGTGTACACATGTGTCTGTGCAAATATTCTTATTTGGAGTTGTCAACCTGCATGATCCTTCAGTTCACACTGAGTAATAAATGTTTTCTCACACTCGCATACACCCAGATCTATCGCTCTCTAAATAAAAATGTGAATATATAGAGATAAGTATAGGTAGATAGTGATAGTCAAAAGTTAATAAATAGAAATATATTGCATGAGGGTAAATATATGCATATATATATTTATACATATACACATATGAACATATCAAGATTCATAGAGGTATATGCTTGAAATCTGTTATATCTATAAACCGTATTTAATTGGGTCTTTTTGACATTGAAGTAAATATGTACAAATGACACATCACCTTGAAGCAAGTTTCACCTTCTTCCAAGTTCAGAGAATAAATTACAGTATTTTCCTACCACAAATGCCACAGATCTTTTCCTTTACAGTATCTGGAACATTTTAGGCTTTTAAAAAGTAGTAATTGAGTTAAAAAGCTAAAGCTCTAATTTAACATCACTAGTGATGTAAGAAGTAATTGAGGATGTAAAGAAAATGAGAGCTAAGAATTGGAGGGATTGGAACAGACATGTTTCAGAGGGTTTGTCCCACCCCAAGTCTTCTTCCCTGACATCTGTCCCCCACCAGATCCCCTGCTCGTGGGGACTCATGGTTCTCCACGCTTCTCTCTCCTGACCTTGCTCCAGTCTTGGACACAGTCGATTAGACCCACGATGAGCAATGGCACTTTTGGTCTCCTGAATCTGAGTTGAAGAACAGAGAGGCGGTACTCAGGGATTGCTGGGTTCTGAACTCTTAATCTTGTAGTTTGGGGATCAGTAGGTATACTACTGGGTCATGTGCAAAAATCTTCACCTAGTTGGTAGAAAATCTACCTGTAAAGGAGAACATATAATGCCATTAAGATTCTGAGAGATAACAGTAATGGAACTGCTACAATGAATAACATCATTAACATCCATTCATTTGTTCATGCATTCATCCATTTAATTTTCATTAAAGTATTAATAAGATGATCATTATTACCAGGTTCTCTTCTAGATGCTCAAGATGCACCAGTAACCAAAAGAGATGAAACAAGACCAAACCAAATAAAACAAAACAAAAAACTCCCTGTTCTTGTAAAATTGACACCCTAATGGAGTTGGACTAAGGGAGGAAAATTGGTATTAATTTAGTAAACTATATGAAGGTGGAGGATTTGAGAGTAGAGATTGAAGAAAGTGTTAATTGTATGTTGATGACAGTAGGTCTTAGTGAGAAGGTGTCACTGAGCTAGGATCTGCAGGAAGTCAGGTACCATTACATCCTCTCTTTTATGGATGAAGAACTTCAGTTCATTTTGCTTTATTGAAATTTCACTAGGGGTTGATTACAAACAATTCTCAAACCTAGGATTTTTTTCATTGTTTGTTTGATTTGTTGTTTTATATTTTTCCTGAGAGAGATAGACAACTCACTTTCAACCACATAATTTTATGGCAGCTTTGGAGCCCATTTTATTCTTCTTTAACAGACAGTGTAAATATTTAGTTGTAACAGTAAATACGAAATTGTAGTTCTAGTTTTCTAAAAGGCATATGTTTATGTCAACAATGTTAAGTGGTTCCAAGTTAGTGGCATTACAGTTTCTAATACAAATCGTTTAAACTGGAGAATTGTCTAAATACAATGTGCCATAACGTTGATAGGGTAAAATCTGTTTTCAGTCTAGATTCAATGATGTAAGTAAACCATCACCAAAAACACCATTCCTGTAGCCATAGTGTATGAACATTGTGTTTATGAGAATGAAGGCAGACACTGAGAGTTAAGGTTAGATAGCACAACAGGAAGTCGCAGCCTCAAGGGGAAATTCCTGCAAATAAGCACCTTGAAAAATGCCTGGAATATATTAGGTCTTCAAAGAATATCTTCTGAGTGAAGGTGTCATTTAATATAAAGAGGGAGAGCTATGCTGGGCCTGCCTCTTTGAGCACAGCAGAATTCTTATTTTATAGAGCTTTTTTTCCTTTGAAATGTGAAATTCACAGATTGGTAGAATTTCAGAGGTCTAAGCATGTTAAAATTATCTGTGGTCACTCAGGTGAGGCTATGGCTGATTGTTTAGCATTCAGAGGCAAGTTTATTTTCATTTGTCTGTTTGTGACTAGGTTTAAATTTGCTTTGAGTGTTACTTCTTACCATGGCTACAAGTCAATTAGTATTTTCCAGGGAATGTGGAAACTTTTAGTTTTAAAAATAACTTATTGCTTAATCTCGCTCTTTTCATTCTCAACTAGCCAAAGATGTGGGAGAGACTGCCAAGGAGTGTGCGAATTTTCACCGTTTCTGATTCCCCTTGAAGAGGAATTGATAGTGTCACATTTTTAGGTTTTGTGTATCCATCATGAGGATTCCATGCTGTGTTTGTGTTTGAATCATTTGTTGAATCATCTCTTGTGGCAGTGACTGCACAGTAGAAGCATTGAAGACTCTGTATATGATACAAAACAACAAGAGACAAACAAGTATAATGGAAGATAAGTATTATCAGAAGGGACTGGAAGATGTTCTGGAAACAAAGTTAAGGACTCCCAGGCCTGGCCATGGAAAAACGTCCCAATGACTCCCTCAATTCATGTTAGATAGTAATGTTACCTTTTCTTTTAGTTTAGATATCGATTGTTCAAACTAATCTGTGGTATTGAATCAGGTGCAACACAGTGTTAAAACAACAAAGACACCCTTTGGTTGGCTAAAAGAAAACCCATGGTGTTCCAGTTTGCTAAAGCTGTGGTTAAGCAAAATACCAGAAATGGATTGGCTTTTATAAAGGGGGTTTATTAGGTTACAACTTTATGGTTCTAAGGCCATAAAAGTGTCCAAACTAAGGCATCAACAAGAGGATACCTTCACTGAGGAAAGGCCAATGACATCCGGAACACCTCTGTCAGCTGGGAAGTCACGTGGCTGGTGTCTGCTGGTCTTTTGCTTCCGGGTTTCATTGTTTTCAGCTCCTGATTCCAGTGTCTTTCTCTCTAAGTGTCTGTGGCTTCTCACTTAGCTTCTCCGGGGCAAATTCTGGGCTTCATCTCTTAGATTATCCTCTCTAAATGTCTGGTTTCAAGGGCTGTCTCCAAAGTGTCTCTGGGCATTTTCTCTCTAAGCATCTCTCTTCTCTCTTCAAAATGTCTCTGCCTTTTATCCTCTCATAGAGAACACCAGTAAACTAATTAAGACCCACCTTGAATGGGCCACATCTCCATGGAAATAATCTAATCAAAAGATGTCACCCACAATAGATTTGCCCCCACAAGATTGCATTAAAGAAAATGGCTTTTTATGGGATACATAACAGATTCAAACCAGCACACATGGCTAATCTACGGCCCATTGTTAGCTGTAATACAAAGGTAAAGTTGATTTGTTGTGCCTCTAGGACTTGTGTAATTTCTCATGTCAGCCAAATGAGAGACACATTTTGGATGGTCCCCTCAAATTTTTCAAATCCTACTAATGGAATTATTATCCTTGGAAGTCTGTTCCAGCTTTTATTATATATTTTACCATGAAAGGTAGTTCCCCTTTGGATCTTTGTAATAAAACATTTATAGATGGTTTGGGGAAATAATCCACTTGCAATGGTTTATTAGCTTCACTGATAAATTAACTTTGGACTTGAGTTAGTATTAAAGAATACTATTTTTACATAGGTAAAAAAAATAAAGAATAGGAAAACAATTCCTTTGACAATTTTATGGAAAAGAGTAAAATACTTAAGAATAAATTTAACAGTAAATGAACAATATTTGTACACTGAAAACTATAAAATAGTAAAGAATATGTAAGTAGGTGGCTAAAGACTACATGCTCAGGGAGTGTAAGATCAACATTATGAATATGGCAGTTCTCCCTCAAATTGATTTAAAAATTTAATGAAATTGCTATCAAAATGCCAGACAGCTTCTTCTTTCAGAAAATAATAAATTGATTTAAAAAATGTATATGGGAAGGCATAGGACCCAAAATAGCTAGAAAAAAAGAACATATATTAGGACTCATATATCCTAATTTCAAAACTTACTGCACAGCTGTAGTAATCAAGACAACATGATATTGTCAAAATGATAAATATTTAGACCAATGGGACATAATTGAGATTCCAGAAATAAACCCATGCATTTATGGTTAATTGATTTTCTACAAAGATGATTCAATGAAGAAAGAATAGTCTTTTCAACAAGTGGTGCTGGGACAAATAGGTCTCCACATGCAAAAGAATTGAAGTTAGATCCCTACATGGGATCATATGTGGTAATTAACTCAAGATGGTTCAAAGACCTAAACGTAAAAGATAAAACTCTTAGAAGTAAACATTTGAATAAATATTTGTGACCCTGGTGATGGTTTCTTCGATATGACACCAAAAGCACAAGTGACAATAGGAAAACCAATTAAATTGAATTTTAGCAAATATAAAAATAATGATCTGCAAATTTCACCATCAAGAAAGAGAGAAAGCATCCCACAGAATGGACTAAAACATTTATAAATCACATTCTGATAAGGAATTGGTATCCAGACTGTATAAAGAACTCATGCAACTCAATTATAAAAAGACAAAGAGTACAGCTTAAAAATAGGCAATAGATTTGAAAATACATTTATTCAAAAAAGACATACAAATTGTAAATAATGCATGAAAAGAGGCTCAGCATCAACAGCCATTAGAGAAACAAAACTACAATGAGCTAACCACTTTATACCCACTAGGGTAGCTATAATTAAAAAGATAAGTGTTGGTGAGAAAGCGGAAGAACTGAAAACTGCAGACAAAGGTGGTCAGAACATAAAGTCATGCAGCTGCTTGAAAAACACTGCCTCAAAATGTTAAATATTCAATGCTAAGGATTGGCTTACCATATGATCTGGCAAATGCATTCCTAGGTATTTACCCAAAGGAGTTGAAAACTTATGTCCACTCAAAAACTTGCCCCAAAATTTTTATATCAACTTTATTCATAATGGCCCCAAATTGGAAGCAACCAATATGCCTTTACGTAGCTGAATGGATAAACAAACTATGGTACATCTGTACAATTGAATCTCATTCAGTGATAAAAAGAAGTGAACTGTCAAGTCACAAATATTAGTTATTTGCAACATGAAGGAAGCCAGACTGAAAAGTCTACATATTGTCTGAATCCAATTATATTACAATGTTGGAAAGACAAAACTATAGAACCAGTAAAAAATGAATGATAGCTGTGTGTTGAGGTGTGGGTATGAGGAGTGGATGGGGTGGAGGAATGAGTTAGGTACATGGGGTACTGGGCATGGGGCAGTTTTAGAACAGACTATTATTTATGATACTGTTAAGGTGGATACATCACATTACACATTTGCAAAACCCATAGAACTGTATACACAGAGTGAATCCCAATGTAAACTATGGACTTTAGTGACAAGGAATGCATCACTACTGGTTCATCAATTTTTAAAAAAATGTACCACACTAATGCAAGATGTCAATAATAGGGAAAGCTGTGTGTGTGGTGTGGTGGGGGTGGTATTTATGGGAACCCTAATTTCTGTGCAGTTTTTTCATAAACATAAAACTGCTTTAAAAATAAAATTAATATTGGAAAAGATAGTTACCACATGATCCAGAAATTCCACTCCTAGGTATACAGCCAAAATAAATTAAAGTATATTTCTACAAAAACAAAAACAAAACTGTACACCAATGTTCATAGCACCATTGTTCACAATAAGCAAAAGTTGGAAACAACCCAAATTCCCATGAACTGATAAATGGATAAATACAATGCAGTACATACTTACAATAGAATATCATTCAGCAATAAAATAAATTATTACTTATACAAGATACAACATGGAAGAATTTTGAAAACTTTATGCTAAAAGTGGAAGAAGCCAGTCACAAATAAGCACATATTGTATGATTCCTTTTATATGAAATGGCCAGAATGGTAAACTCTATAGAGACAGAAAGTGGGTTAGTTTTTATTTAGGTCTGGGGTGGGGATGGAGAATGACTGCTAATGGGTATGGGGTTTCTTTTGGGGTTGATGAAAGTATTCTGAAATTAAATTGTGATGGTGGCACAACTTAGTGAATATACTAAAACCATGAATCGAAATGGATGGATTTTATTACATTGTAATTAAATCTCTCTCTCTCTTTCTCTCTCTAAATATATACATATATAGATGTAGATATAGATAGATAAAATACATATATATGGATAAAATACATACACAATTTTCATTCACCTAGCCTTCTATTAAAAGAATCTTCACTTTCTGAAGTAGAAAGCCTAGATATTTTAAGTTGTACACATAAAATTAGTGAATTTTATTGTACATAAATTATACTTTTATGGAGTTGCCAAAAAACGTAAAAAGAACCCAGGAACTGCATAAGACAAGTGATAGAATTTGGTGGATCTCAGATATTTTGTCTTATTATGAGCATTTACTGTTACATCCCAAGTTTATTTATATTTCTACTGTAGCACAAGGACAGTTTTCTTTATTTTTGTACTGTCCACAAAAAGGATCGTTATAGGAATGATTGGTGAACTTTGGCTTATTTATATGAAAAATGAATAGTTTTAAATATTTGAGTCTTTGTGGGAATTTGTCCTGCGGTATTGTTAAAAGGAAACAACCGAAGAGGAAATACTGTTGGAGGTTGGAGCAATTCCTGTAGTCAGACTGAGTCATGGTATTAACATAATTTTATTTCTATCAACCTTGTCATGAATTTTCATCAATAGATATAGGTCTAACTTCTCTTAATGCCATTTTTATAGAACATATTTGATAAAATTTCATTTTTGTAGCATTAATTGCACATATGGGCATTTACTGGGGATTTGCCAGGGGTGAAAAGCAGTCACAAAAGCAACATGTTTTTAAATCAACCGGACTAGCAACAGCTTGTGAGAGCAATCTTGTAGACTTATGGTGATAATTGCCTAGCACTTCTAATAATAATCTTTCTATGGGATATTTTGTCAGGTAGTTCCTTTGCAAAGTAAATTTTTACTTTTAAATGTGCAGTTTTACCATGGAGAAGAAAGGAGTTTTCTGATTATGGTCCTTAAGAAGCAGTTACATTTTGTTACATGGGGATAGACTTAGGATAGTTAGAAGTTCCAATAATTTGAGTGATTTCAGTTCCCCAAGGAATTTAATTTTCTATTTTCTATGGTTGAGGAATTAATGGTGAGAAAGCAACAACCATATGACCAAGAAAATTGTATTGCTGTTCATTTATATTTGCAATCAATTCTTTTTGGGAGTTAAGAGGGAAAACTGATTCTTTGGGTGCTACTGTTTCTCTTGGAGCATCTCTGTTGGACAAATTTTGGGCAGATGTCTTTTGATTTCTTAACCAATATGATGCATTCACTTTTCTGAGGACTATTCTGCTTGCAACTGCTGTAGATGTTTTTATCCACAGGCCCATTGACTGGCTTTTGATTCTTAGAGAACAGAGAGCTTTCCTTTCCTTTTCCTTTTTACACTGGGAGTCAGATGTTTGTGTTTAGTTCCAGTTTGCTTACTTTCTAGGGCTCTTTGAAAATATTCAAGCATATGTTGGTAAATCTAGGCTCACTGACAAAGAGAAGACAAGTTCCTTTCAATTCATCTGCAGAGTCTCCTTCAGAATATTTTTTAAAAATTTCTTTAATTCTGTTTTTAATGTGTGCTATTGACTAATCTTTATTATTTTAAAATGTTTGATTTCATAGTCAATCCAGTCTTAAGGTAAAATCTTCTGTAGTGCCCTCATCATAGTACACTTCCTATTTTTCTTGCCCTTACATGCTGATACTTGAATTTTCTCATGCCCTTTATCATCCTGATGTTATTAAACATTTCAGTCTGTCTAAGTGGCTAACAGTTAAGTAAATTAGTTGGTACAGAACCAATAACCTAAAAGAATAAGTAAATAAAATGGTCCTGAATTCCACAGCAAATTTCCAACTATTTTCCCAAGGTTAAAATAATCTTTATGATCAAGGTTTGAATTTCTGTGTTCTTTAGAGTGTTCTTTACCCCTTAATAGCCAATTTCCAATACTCCAATATACTGTTACAGTTAATAACATTTATATTAAACTTGTCCCTGTTCAACTTGCTGTGTGCCTTTATTGGACCATGAGTGATAAAGAATTAGGACTAGGAGGGGTCCCAGGAGATAGACCACACAGAAGGGATTTGGGATTGGTTTACTCATTCCCTTGGACCCAAGGGCAGAGCTGAACCTCTTCCCACTGGTGTTATATAGGATGCTGGTAATTTATGATGTAGGGTGGATCAAAACTTATTAATCTAGTACTCATGGTTGATTGTGATGAAGGCAACTAAAGCAAATACCTTGAGAGATCAGGTGGGTGCTGCAGGAATGATGACCCTCCAGTGTTGCGGTGTGGATTTTTCCAAGTGTATTGGCGAAATCACAGAAAGAAAATTATAGGCTCATGTCCTCTAGGTCTCAGCTCAATCACAGTCTGAAACTCGTAGAGCTGCCATGATAGCCCTAAAATGATCATGTTTTTCCTGTAGCCAAAACCTTGATGTTGCTGAAAATTAAATACAAAATTTAATTTTACAGGTTGCTGAATTCACAATTGTCAAATTGCTTATATGAAAATTATGGCATTATTTGGAAAGAATGGGATCCTGAAACTTGTAATAGAGACATCTGATGGAACCCAGGTGAAACAATTCACAGCCTTGAACCTCCAGGTCATTCTGAGTTCTTTTGCTACTGAAAGTAGCCTGTGAAAACCTGGAGCAGATACCTTGTGGGGGATGCCCATTCTATTAAAGATCTACCACGATCATCCACTGTTTCAACTAGATACAAAACTACAAATAATTCTCATAATTCACTATAGGAAAATTTGGGACATGGGAGGAAATGGCTTACATAAATAAAGAACTGCAAGATTTTGTTAATATATATATAAGCAGAAATCTGGGGACCATGTGTCAGAGTGGATTCTAAGGATGCTAGACCAAGGAATGTGAACATAACATTAAATCAGGCAGAATTCATCATTATGGGATTCACCTACTAGGGATTGATTAGCTCATGTCTGTTACAGCTTACTTGCTTGGTTGACTGAATCCTGGAGTCAAAAGGGCTTTCTTTCAATGACATTTAGATATTAGCAACACTTCCCTGGAATGATGTAGAAGAGGGAATCCAAAGGTATAGGAAAAAATGTACATTGGGGAGGATTTTCATATGTGACCTGCAAACAAATCCTACAACTGTGTTCCATGAGCAAGGCATTGAGAAAAATCATCAGCAAGGATCCTTGAAAATTTATAGGGCATGCGCAATGGTAGAGAACACCATCATTGAGATGGAATTCCAAAATCAATTGTGGCAGATAGCTGCCAAATACAAGGTAGACAAATCTACTGTAACATAGTTATCAAAGACTTACCAGTATTCAGAATGCCTTAACCTACATATATCTTTACTGGTGATCAAGTGGTCACAGTCTCCCTAAGAATAAAACAGAAGGGCAGTGTCTTAATTTACCAAGGCTGCTATGACAAATATTGCACACTTGGTTGACTTAACATGAATGTATTGCCTCACAGTTTTAAAGGCTAGAAGTCCAAAATCAAGGTGTTGGCAAGGCCATGCTTTCTCCCCAAACTCTGTAGTATTCTGGCACTGGCTGGTTGCAATCCCTGAAGTTTCTTGTCTTGTATCTTTGCCTTCCATCACATGGTGATATTCTTGATATTCTGTTTTTCTCTGATGCCAGACTTTTTTAATAAGGCCTTTGGTAATACTGATTAAGGGCCACCCAGATTCAGTTTAGCCATACCAAAACAGGATCTTAGAAGACACTATTCACAAATTATTTCCCACCATAACTGATAACACATCTTCAAAGGGTACTATATATGAATGGGTTCACACCCACAGGAATGTACATTAAGATTTAAAACATGTATTTTGTTGGGGTACAAAATACAGTCTACCACAGTCTGCTCTCTGGACTCCAAAAAGACACTTTCTTCCCACCTGTAAAACACATTCACTCCATCCCAGTATCCCAAAATCCTTAACTAATTTCAGTAATATTTTTAAGTACAAAGTCTCATGGGCATGGTCTGCCCTGGGACAAAATTCCTCTCCTCTGTGGACCTATGAAATCTAGAAAACAAGTTATCTGTTTCCAAAATACAATAGTAGGACAAGCATAGGATAGACATTCCCATTCCAAAAGGGAAAAGTTGGGAGAAAAATAGGGGTCTCAGTACCTGAGCAAATCTGAAAACCAGCAGAGGCAGAGAACCATGTCTGAGAGCCATGTCTGGATCTATGCTTTGCCCACTAGGCCATCCCCAGGCTCTCCCTGAGTTCTGGGGCCTAGACCCTTCCAACTCTGAGCACTGGAGTGGTGGCCATACTCTTCCTGAAAACTAGAATGTAGGTCTCACCTTCTTTAAGTATTTGGGTGGTAGATACACTCTCACCAAAAGCTAGAGCATAGGTCTCACCCTGTCTGAGCACTAGGGTGAAGGCCCATCCCCTCCAAGCCCTGGAGCCAAAACCCTGCCACATGCAATGGCAGTGGAGCCTTTCCTGTTTAATCCAAGGAGATGCCTTCAATCCAGACATCTGCTTCCGTGGTTCCACCCTTGAAGTCAATTTCCTTCACTTCATCCCATCTCTGGCCCTTTCTGTCCAGGCTGGCAGTATTTCTGCTGATAAACAATTCTCATAAACCTTAGTTTTCTGTGCAGTTCAAGGGGTTCCAAGCCATTAAACAAAATGATTTCTCACAGATCCATCCTAGATAAATGCATTTCCAATCCTGCCTTCCTTGGAGACAGCAGAATGGATTAATGAGACATATGCTTAATATACTTAGTGAAGGGAGGCTCAGCCAAACACTCACATGGAACCCCATTCTTGGGGGCTCACTTCCCAGGAACTCAAGGAGGGTCCTCATAGAGCTGCTTCTGGCTCTAGTCTCTGTGGATTTTAGCTGGATAAGCTGATAATTCTCTAAATCATCAGATGCTGATTTCTTTTTGCTGAACAGTTTAATTCTCAACATCTCTTTCCTCTCCCATTTTACTACAGGCAGTGAGGAGAAACCAGGCTGCACCTTCTATACTTTGCTTGGAAATATCCTCAGCTAGATATCCAAATTCATTGCTTTCAGGTTCTACCTTCTATGTGGCATCATACAACAATTTTATGAAGTTCCCTAACAATTTATAATAAGGATCACCTTTCCTCCAGTTTCAAAAAACACATTAATCATTTCCTTTCAAGTTCTCATCAGAATCATGCTTAACATTCATATACCTACCAGCAGTCTTCTTAAGTCAATCTAGGCTATTCCTATCAAGTACTTCAAAATTCTTCCAGGTTCTCGCCATTACTCAATTCCTAAAGCACTTCCCCAAGTTTATGTATTTGTTATAGCAGCACCACCTGCTCTGCCACTTGGGCCATATGATCCAACAGAGCCAATGGTGCTTGAAGGGTTAGTAGCAGATACAGATGCTTTTTGGAGCTTTTGGCAGGCCACCTTAATTGAATAACAGTGCAGACCCTATGGAATAAAGTAGTTTCATCCTCTGCATTAACTACTTTCCTTTTGAACCAGCTTTTGGCCTGCTACTGGGCTTTAGCAGAGACCAAATGCTTAACCATGGGCCACCAAGTTACCTTGAGACCTCAGTTGCATATCATGAGCTGGGGATTGTCTGACCTACCAAGCCATAAAGTTGGGCATGCACAGCATCACCTGATCAAGTGGAAGTGATACCATTTGACATGAGGTCAGGCTTGAGCAGGCCCTGAAGGCCCAAGTAAGTTAAATGAGGAAGTGGCCCAAATGCCTATGGCCCCCACTTGAGCCACATATCTTCTCTCTCCCAGAACACAATTATGGGCTCTTGGGGAGTTCCCTACCATCAGTTGACTGAGGAAGAGGAAACTTGGGTCTACTTTATCAGCGGTTCAACATAATATGTAGGCATCATGAAACATGGACAGCTGCAGCACTGCAGCCTCTTTCTGGGACATTCCTGAAAGAGTGGTGAAAGGAAATCCTCCCGATGGGCAGAACTTCATGAAATATAACTGGTTGTTCTTTTTTTCTGGAAAGAGAAATGGTCAGAGCTGCATTCATATACAGATTCAGGGTCTGTGGCCAATAGTTTGGCTAGATGGTCAGGGACTTAGAAGGAAGAGTATTGAAAAATTGGTGATAAAAGAGGTCTGGGGGACAGATATATGGATAGACCTTTCTGAAAGGGCAAAAAAAAACCATCAAGATACTTGTGTCCCATGTGAATTCTCACTATAAGTCAACCTCAGCAAAGGAGGATTTTAATAATTGAGTGGGGAGGGTGACCCATTCTGTGGATAGCATTTGGCCTCTTTCTCTAGGTTATGCATGGGCTCAGCAACATGGACCTCCATTCACTAGAGGTGACCCTGCTATGGCAACTGCTGAGTGCCCAATTTGCCAGCAAAAGAAACCAAACACTCAGTCAATGATATGGCACCATTCCCTTAGGTGCTGTCTGCTACCTGGTGACAGGTTGATTACATTACTAACTCCACCATGGAAGGGGTACTGTTTTGCTTACTGAAATATGCATCTACTGTGAATACAGACTTTCCTTCCCCTCTGTGCAAGGCTTCTGCCAAAACTACCATCCATGGACTTACAGAATGCCTTATCCACCATCACGGTATTTCACACAGCATTGCTTCTGATCAAGGCACCCACTGCACAGCAAATGAAGTGCAGAACTGGGCACATGTTCATGGAATTCTCTGGTCTTATCATGATTCCCATCATCCAGAGGCAGCTAAGTTGATAGAATGGTGGAATGGCCTTTTGAAGACCCAATTATAGCACCAACTGGGTGGTAATGCCTTGCAGGGCTGGGGCAATGTTCTCCAGGAGGTTGTATATGTTGTAATAAAACAGCAACCACTTTATGGTGTTGTTTCTCCCATGGCCAGGATTAAGGGTCCAGAAATTAAGGGGTGGAACCAAGAGTGGCACTCACTGTTTTTCTTAGTGATCCACTAGAAAAATTTTTGCTTCCTTTCTCCATGACCTTATGCTCTGCTGGTCTAGAGGTCCTAGTTCCAAAGGGAGGAGTGCTTCAACAACAATGATTCAATTGAACTGTAAGTGAAGACTGCCACTTGGCCCCTACAGGCTCCTTATGCCTTTGTATCAACAGGCAAAGAAGGGAAGGGAGTCACTGTATGTCATGGTTTGAAGCTGAGTGGATCCCAGAAAAGTATGCTCCTAAAGTTAATCCATTCCTGTGGGTGTGGATGCATTGTAAGTAGAATCTTCTGATGAGTAGGATCGTAAGATGTCACCCACCTCAGTGTGAGTTCTAATCCTATTATTGGAGTCCTTTATAAGAGAATGAAACTCAGACAAATAGAGAGGAAGACACTGAAGCAGGAAGCTCAAAGTAGGAAAACCTGGAAGAGGAGGGAGAGGCCAGCAGCTGCTGTCATGTGCCTTGCCATGTGACAGAGGAATCCAGTATCACTGGCAGCTGGTCTTTGGAGAGAAATCATCACTTGGTGATGCCTTGATTTGGATATTTTTCTCAGCCTGTAAGCTTGTCAGATAACAAATCCCCATTGTAAAACCCAACCCATTTTTGGTACACTGCTTTCAGCAGCCCAGAAGATGAGAACACTGTAGTAACTGGATTTAATGATCCCAATGACCAAGGGGAAATTGGACTGCTACTACAAAGTGCAGTTAAGGAAGATTATGCCTGGAATACAGGAGATTGCTTAGAGTTTCTTGGTACCACCATGCCCTGCAACTTCAGTCAATGGAAAACTGCAACAACCCAATCCAGGCAGGACTACCAATGGCCCCTATCCTCCAGTAACGAAAATTTGGGTCACCCCACCAGACAAAGAACCAAGATCTTATGATGTGCTTGCTGAGGTTAAAGGCAATATGGAATGAGTAGTGGAATAAGGTAGTTCTCAATACCAACTATAACCACTTGACCAGTTGCAGAAATGAGAGTTGTAAATGTCGTATTTCTTCCTTATTTTATTATGAAAATATATATGTATGTGTGTGTATATATATATAAAACTGATACATATATATATATATATATGCTTCAGTTGTACATAGCACAACTGATATATTTTTCAGTTGTACTCAGCACAGTTATAGCATAGGTTTGTATGATTTTATTATTTTCTTAATTTCAAGATTAAATATGGTTTAAGGGGATGTGTATAGGCACCAAGTTGACAAGTTGTGTTTAATTTCATGTGTTAGCTTGGTTATATTATGGTGTCTAGTTGTTTGGTCAAGAAAGCCCTGACCTGATTGTTACTATGAGTATATTTTGTGGACGGATTTGCTTCTACAATCAGTTCATTGCATCTTCAGCTGATTGAATCTACAATCAGCAAAGGATCTGGCTTTCAGCTATGTGGGGCGTCCCCCCACTTAATGAGTTGATGGTCTTAAAAACCACAACAGAGTATTTCATAAATCATAAAGAAGAATATCTGTCTCTACTTAAGCCAGCAAGCTTCTCCTGGGGAATTCAGCTTCAACTTTGAAGTTTCCAGCCTATGGTCTACCCTATGAAATTAAGACTTGTCAGCCCTGTGATTGTATGAGCCAATTCCTATAATAAATATCCCTCTCTCTCATATATATATATATATAAATATATCTATTTCTATATATATATATATCAGTTTTTTTGTTTTTAACCAAAAAGTTATGTTTTTACGTCTTAAAAATACTCTTTTGGCAGTTGTCACATAAAATGTCCTAATATAAAAAAGTTCATTAAAGGAAAAAGGCAAAGAAAAGCATGGAAAGCAGACCCAAAATGTTAAGATTTTATTTATAAAGCTTCTTTGTTGTACAGAAAATAAAAATGCTTTACAACCTTGGGTAACTGGTAGGAATCACGGGTCACAGCTAGCCCAGTTATAGCAAGTCTTACAGGAAAACCTAACAACACTTACAATTTTGTCAGTGTGACATCCCCTCGCTTGGTAGATTTTCAAGAGGGACCGAATCCAAAGGAGCAGTCCACCCAATACTGAATGTTCTTTTTTTGCAGGTTATTTGGGGTCTTACTCATCTTCTCCTTCATCATCTGCGCCTCTCTTCCTCTTTCCTTCTCTCCCACTTTCTTCCTCCTCTTCGTCTTCATCCATGTCTTCATCGTGTCCCAAATCAAAATCCTCGCGGCCCTCACCTCCTGGTCCCCCTCGTCTTCTCCTCCTTTGTGCGCACCGCCCCCCGTGGCATCCAGGCCCACTGGGTCGCACCCTCGGGTAGCCCAGCTGGGGCGGGGGCCTGCAGCCGCTCTCGCGGTCGTCGTTCAGGTTGGGGACCTCACAGCGAACAGGCCCGGGCTCCTCAGACCACCGGCTGTTTCAAAGGTCCCAGGAGGCTGATAACTGTTAGTTTTTGTCCGCTTACGTGTAGATGTGTGGAGCGCAGAAGTTTGTCCGCTTACATGTCCACACCTCCACAGATTCTATTGTCACCGAGCTCAAGCATTTTCGACGTAGTTAGTTTGGGAAGATTTGAAACTAAAAATCAAGCCTCCACTTATTCAGCTGAGGATTATTCAGCTGGGAAACCCTCAATTTTCCCATCATTTGATTTGCAATTGTCCAGGACAAGTTCTCGAACCCAGGGGGTCCGGTTCCTCAGCTCCAGATGGATCCTCCTCTTCACGTCCATGGTTCCCTCTTTCCCCTCTCTAAACTTAACTTTCTGTGGCAGGGGCCGAGGTGGAGGGGCGTCCCGGCCAGCGTGGAGAGGCCATCCCGGAGGGATGCTGGTGGCAGGTGGAGCCCCCAGAGCCGAGTTACTTGTGGGAGAGGAGAGAAACCCTGGGGGTGGAAAGGCAGCTTAAGTGATTTTTGTTGCCACAGTGAAGCGTTATGGCCTCTCACCCGGTTTTCAAACCTAAGTCAATTTGCAGAACCAGGGCCCCTTAAATGAAGGGGAGTCCATGTTCTCCTGAGCAAGGACTCTGCACTACCGTTTTAAGTACACAAACTGTATCTTCCTCCAAGCCTCCCTCAGGGGGGCACATGGCCCTTTGTTAGAATGAACGTGCACTGGGAAAAAGGAAAAGTCAGATAAATTTGGATTCCTAGAAACTGATCCCAAATTAATGCTAATTCCCGTGGACTCAAAATGTCACTATGTCCCACTAAAGTGGGGGCTTTGGGTGGTTAGTTGATAGATGGAGCCTTAACTCAAGTTTGACTGTGGTGGGCCCTGTCAGCCGTGAACTCACTGTGATTATCTCCCTACTCCTGAGCCTGTAATTGAAATAGACACACCTGTTAACTGGAGAAACCCACACTGGCTCTCTGACCAACAGCGTGAGGATAGTCACCGTAAGGATGGCTACATGGAAGCCTTTGGGATTTTATCTCTTTTCCAGCATGGTTCAACAGACACGATCCCACATTTCTGGGGTAATTGAAGGTGTTAATTCCTCATAAAGACAAGAGAGAAGAGGTGTGTGTGGTAATAACTATCATATCCCCTTTTAACTTGCCTATTTGGCTTGTGAAGAGGTCAGATTAAGTAACTCAATCATGTAGTGACTGAAATTTCAGCTTTTGTCCCACAGGGAGGATCTTCAATGAAGCAAAACAACAAGGCACCTGGCACTCGGGATGCAGCTATTTACCTTTCTAGTGCCTGTTTCCCCCAAACCAATTGACAAGGACCACCAGAGGCAGCTGACTTCTACTTGACAGGTCCAACAATGCATCTTCACAGTTTTGTCTTCAGGGCAACACCAATTCTCCTGCTTTCTGACATAATATATTTGCAAGAATATTTATATTCAACAAAATATCACACTGGACAACTATTAGAATACATAACTCTGATTTGATCTGGTGAGAAGAACATAAAAAATACTTTTTATGTGTTATTAAGACCTGGGAGAACTAGAAGATGAAAGATAAATTCCATAAAAACAAAGAGGCTGACTATCCCAGTGACATGCTTGGGTATTCAGTAATCTGAAACATGTTGAAGCATGTTGAGATTTGCTTTCAAAGACAAATAAACTGTTGCATACCAAGAAAAAAGAGTTCTTTTGGGACTCTGCAGACAACTTATACCACATTTGGATGTGTTACTTTGACCCATGTACAGAGTCACGTGTAAAGCAGTCATTTTCAAGTGGAAACCAGAACAACTGTGGGTGCTTCAGGAACTTCAGTCTGCACAATGAACAACTCTGTGATTAGGTTCGTATGGTCCAGAAGATCTAAAGGTCTTGGAGGCGTCCATGTCAAATAGGAACCTCTGGCAAGCACCAATAGGAAACCATAATGCTGCTCTATAGGATACTGAAGCAATTCAATGCCTTTTCTGCAGGTAGCTATTCTCCTTTTGAGAAACAGCTTCAGGGTAAACATTGAGCCTTGGTACAAAGTAGAAACCTAACCATAAAATATCCAGTTACCATGCAGCCTGAGCTTCATTCATGAATTAGGCATTGCTTGAACTATCTAGCCATATATCATCATGTGAAGTGGTATATGGTATGTTAAACTGTAGTTTGTCTAGAGGGTCAGACTAATTTGCATGAGCGGATGACTCAGACTCCTTCAACTACAACCCCTTTTGCATTGTCTTTTCTCCCTCAATCCATGCCATTTATTGTCCTGGATGTTTAGTAAAACCAGATGAATAAAGAATCAAAACAAGCAAACAAAACAAGTAAACAAAAATCCCTCAAGCCTGATTTACAGATAGGTCTACGTGATATTCTGGTACTGTAAAAGTGGATAGCTGTAGCACTTTATTTTCAGTCAGGAGCAACTCTCTATGTTAGTGGTAAATTAAATCCTTCCCGTGAGTGGAAAATAGAATAGTAAATGCTGTCCATTGTGTCTGGAGGATTGGGAAGAAATTTAGACCTGCACTGTTTCACAGCAGTTTCTAATGGTTTGGGATGGTAGGCTAGGGACTTGAAAACAAACAGGATTAGAAGATTGGTCATAAATAACTCTGGGAAATTGTTTATGGATGGACTTCTCAAAATGGAGATGCAACATGAAAATATATATGTATCTTATGATTGCTCACCAAAGGGCATTCACTGTGGAGGAGGTTCTTAAAAATCAGCTGGGAAAAATAAGGGGCCCTGTGGTTGTCAATGAACCTCTTTCCCATCACCCCGGTGCTTCCTAAACATAAAATTCCAGGGCACATGACCTACAGTTGCCCTGGCAGCAGGAATAGAAGCTATGAAAACGTTCCACAACATGGAATTCCCTTTACTAGGACTTACCTGCCAAAGTGAGTGAACTATTGTTGATAAATTAATGGAATTACAATTGGTTCTGATTGCTGGATGTTACCATGGCTCATGTGGGAGCTCTTTTATTTATTTATTTATTTTTTACTTTTAATTTTCAATAAGATAAAATATATTAACTCATTTAAAAACAAAGCAGAGGTTAGCAAATGGTTAGTTCTTTAAATTTTTAGTTTATTCATTTTACTTTACATCGAGCATTTGCTACCCAATAGAAAAATAAAGTATAAATTGGATGTACTTTGCCTCATAAGGAATGTGAGTTATACATTTGAATAAAAGTATGGAAGAATGTTTAATACACATTTTGAAAAAATTTCTGGTTCCAAAATCATTCATTAAATATAGGGAAACAAATGCAATTACAAACTTCTTTCACCTGGATAGAGCCTTGTGTTGGTTTGGCTGTATTATGTCCCCCCAAAAAAGCCATGTTCTTTTATGTAATCTTGTGGAGGCAGACATATTAGTTTTGTTGGAACATTAGTTAGGTTGGAACATTTTCATTGAGTGTTTCCATGGAGATGTGACTCAATTAACTGTGGGCAAGACCTGTGACTGGATAATTTCCATGGAGGTGTTACCCCACCCACTTAGGTGGGTCTTAATTAAATCACTCCAGCTATATAAAGAGCAGACAAACAGAAGGAATTTAGTGCTGCAGCTGAGAGACACATTTTGAAGACAGCTGTTGGAAGTTGACAGTGACATTTTGGAGAAAGCCATTTTGAAACCAGAACTCCGGAGCAGATGCCAGCCACATGCCTTCCCAGCTAACAGAAGTTTTCCAAATGCCAATGGCCTTCCTCCAGTAAAGGTACCCAACTGTTGATGCCTTATCTTAGACTCCTTATGGCCTTAAGACTGCAACTATGGAACCAAATAAGCCCCCTTTATAAAAGCCAATCCATTTCTGGTATTTTGCATAAAGGCAGAATTAGCAAACCAGAACAAGTTTCAAGACATTAAATTCATAGCCTCCATGTGGGTAAATTCAGTCAGTATTTTTGAATGTGCCATGATGTGCTAATAACTGTTCTCCTTGTCTAGCACATTCTTGTCAGATGGGAAGCTGTCCTGATGTTGTCAGGATACTTGGAGAAAAATGTAGTTCACTTTGTAACTCCACTCCTGCTTTGCAACAGATCAAAGAAGTATCAAGGTTGTATACATCATCACAGAGAATGTTTAGCATCCTTGAGGGTTGAAGAACGTTCCTTTCCAGCAGAGCTTTTAAAATGACATTGAAGGGTGTCACCATTGGCACAGCTGGCTTGGCGCATCCCTCAGTTATCCCGAGTCATTCAAGCATTGAGGCGGTTGGGATGTGATAATCATCCTTCACGTGGTATTACTTCCTGTGTGGACAGAGTTAAATGCATACAGACAGCCAGTTCTGTGAATGGTTTTGGAAAGTGGATGATCCCAGTCTCATTGCATTGATGGGGACGGTGATCTCTTGGGCAATCTGGCCACAGCTGGGTGTGGGAGAGGTGACACCACAGTCCTCACTCAGGTTTAGCTCCCTAAGTGGGACCTTCCATTAAGGGAGGAGCTCTAATCTCAGCTTGATCCCTTACAGTCATGCCAAAGCCTAATTTCCAATTCCACCATGCCTCTCATCTCCAGCTTCAGGTTACCAACCTATATGCCTGCCAGGGGATGTTTCAATTTTGGTATACTTCTGGTAGGACTTTTAGACTGGGGTTTGTCAGTTGTCTGATAGGCAGTATAAACTAAATGCAGATTTACTATATATATATTTACAATGTGAGGATGATGGATAAGGGACTAACATTTATTATGCACCAGCTATCATATGCTAAGCATCATGCATTATACATACACACATACTGAATATTACAGTAGGGGCATTATAAATGTGCTCTGTCTCTGTCTCTCTCTTTCTCACTCTTTCACTCTCTTGCTTTCTCTCTCTGTATATAAATATATAAATATATATATGCACTCATATATACTTATATGTATATACACACATATGTATATGTATATGTGTGTCTATATGTGTCAAATAATATTCACTATGGTACTATGAGGGTTATAGTTATATACCTACAGATGTTATAGGGTTAGGTGTTATAACTAAGAGGTGTTATATCTAATTTACGTATGAGGGAACATCATCAGAGTGTTTGAATAACTAAGCTAATGTCACTTTTTAATAACCTTTACAATCAATACTTGAATCCATGTCTACCTGGCACCAAAGATAATAATAACAATCATAATAGTTAACATTTATTGAGAGTTTACTATATATGCTTAGGCAGAGTGCTTTACCAGCATTATTTTCATTTAAACATAAGAGAAGTCAAACGAGGTAGCTTTTATTAGCATTACCCCCCTTTGAAGGATGAAAGGCACTAAGAAAGCTAAAGCAACTCAGTGAAGGAACAGACCTATGGAACCCAGCTATATAACTGATTTCTCCAAAGACTTCCTATTTTACAGCATCGCTGTTCATGCTATCATGAGCAAATTTGTGCTGAGATATTTCTGTTTGTGCGGGTTTGAGGAGAACTTTTGTGAGCAATCCTCTCAGTGGACATAGAAAATAGTTCATCAATAGTTGTAAGATACAGTGACTCAGATTTGTCATGGCATATTTAGAGTGAAATTTTTAAAAACTTCTCCTCTTCTTTGAATATTATGGTGAAAAAGATGAATAAAAATGCAAAGAACATTACAAATAAAGGTCTATTTCTGGATCTTCAAGAATATTGTTTGGATGTAAATTTGGCAATTAGGTGGGCTTTATCAGCAGGTATCACCTCTGCTCCTAGACACATATTTTGCCAAAGCCCATAAAACATCTCAACATCTGGTCACATTATTTGCAGGTGGAGTGACTGCACACCCAGAAATAGGCTACCGTGACCGGAATAGGGCACCAGGGGAAAGGCGTCCCTCTTTCACTGGAGGCACATCTGTCACTGTGTGTGGGTTGTCCCGAAAGAAGACATCACAAGACAATTCAGCCTCACAACCAGCTTTCCTTATTAGTTGAGCAAAAATGTCAACTATTCTAAATACATGATCGATTTACAGAGAGCTGTTGTTACAGAGTATCTGCATAAATAAATAACAGATTAGTAAATTATAAATAAGCACAAAAGTAAATGAATACATTGCATAAGTAATTTGTGTTCCCAGTTCTTTCAGCGATGCCCAACACGATCAAGTATGACAATAAGATGCTCTGCAACTCCAAGGAAACCGTTTAAACAAGTTCATTTCTTTGATTTGTTTGTTGGCTTCTATGTTATGGTTGAGGCAAAAGATGTTCCTTACCAGGTTTGAAGGGGAGCAGCAATATCTTTCATCACCAAATTTTGTTTATTGTGAAGTCTCATTACAGTAGCAAAAGTACTTTGGGAAGGACACAAATTCCATGCTATGTATCTTACTATTAAAAAGTTAATAGGTAGTTCCTATTGTGATATATTTTTCCCTATCACATATTATTGCATTTCTTCTGGTTAAGAATTACAGATATGATCTCGCTTAACATGCCAGCCTTAATTTACAACTGGTTGGGTGGCAAACATTCTAATCCAAGTTCAGTGCTACTACTACAGCACATATAGGAGACCCTTACAGAAAATTCTAGTGTTTTCTGGGCAAAGTAAGCAAAAGTTTCTTAAGTCCACTATTTAACATAAATTTACCAGTAGCTGTACATTGAGAATTAAAAGGAGGCTAGTTTTTCCTTAGGGATTAATTAAACCTGACTTGTAAGGTGAGGGAAAGGAGAGCCAGCAGTTTAAAATGAATGATAATGGAGGTTTTTTTTTTTATTTCTCCTTGTGCAGTAATTTTGTAAGAATGCAAAGTCACCAGTCAGGGAGATATTTTCTGCCTCCCAACCATATCTAATCTGTATTTTTATCAAAAACTCTCACTTCAAAGCTATTACTCTATAAAATGCCCCCAAATTTTGAATTTTTTAGAGAATTTTAACTGCATGCCACATCAAAGAAGAGTTTCCAAACAGCCACAGAATTATCTAAAATACATACATATAAATTTTTCTCAGCATCTCAGTGATCTTAGGCTTTCTCCATGTGGCTGTCTGTCTCTCTCCTCTCCATGTCCTCTGCTCTCTCTTTGCTAACTAGAAACAAATCACAAGAATCAAGATCTTGAGACATTTTACTTCATTAACACTTAATGGATTTGGGGAGCCACTTGAGGGTTAAACAATTTCAGTAAGCTACAAATGAATAATGGTTTGAAAGGGCTCACTTCAGATCTTAAAATGTTCTTTAGATGGTGAAAGCTGACAGCTGGGCTCTGAGGCAATGGCATTTTCATGCTGACAAAATGATCACTGGGGTAAAGAGCTTGGTGTTGGCTGTAGCCAAGTAACCGTTCCAGTTTTAAGATTCAGTAATTGTTTCTGATGTCAGAGCTATACATGGAAAAAGCAGAAAATTCAGGAAGGACAAGGGGCCATGGAAAAATTATGCATTTCAAATTATGTATACAAAACATTCATATTTAATATTTAAAGCACCAACACTACTTTATAATTGCCCTGATGAGTGATATTCCAATTTATGCCCTGAGGCAAATCTACTTTGTAGGACATGAAGTTAGTTTTGATTTTTATTCCCATTTACTACACAAGAATATGATCAAGGATGCTATGGCAACTGCTTTATCAGCAAAGCTAACTGGTAAGAAATGGTGCATGACAGAAAGAAAAGACTTGGTGAAGAACTTTCTTTCTTACTTAAACTTATCATAGGTGTTTTTAAAGTTTTCCAAACCTGAAACAATTTGATTCATAAATAAAAGTGGAAGTCATTTTCTTCAACGGAGTATGTATTCCTGGAATCTTTTTCTGGAATAAGAGCCTTAGGAGAATTATTTCCTTTGTTGTCTGCATTCCTAGGAGAAATAACTAGAAGTTAAAGCATGCATATTTACTAAATTTACATATTTATTAAATATGCATATTTGCTAAAGCATGCATATTTGCTAAATGTCTTTTGCAAAGACATTGACATTCTTAAATAAAAGAGTTTTGGAGTAAATAAGACTAATCAGGATTTATAGGGCAAATCTGGAAAACAAGAAACAGCAAACAAGTTTAGTATAGGAACTAACATTCATGAATTCTAGGACACACACACTGACAGACACAACGCACATACACCCATACACCCACACACATAGTCACACACACATGCATATACTCACAAACTCACATACTTACACACAGTCACCCATTCACATACACTCACAAGCCCACATACTCACACACACCATCGCACACACTCACACACACACACCCAGGCATACTCACACAGGCACACTCACAGTCACACCTTCACACACACATTAACACTCACTCACACACATGCACACACACACAACATGCTCTTCATTTGTTTTGTTCACTGCTGTATCCTTAGTCCCAGGATAGAGTCTGGCACAGAGTAGAAACAAGTATCTGTTGAATGAGTGAGTCAGTGCTTTTTTTTCTATGTAACACATATTTTCCCTGCCCTGCTCATTTAAATAATTCTTACTCATCCTTTCAGGTTTGCTCAGGCATCACCTCCTGCTGAACCCTGAGGCTAGCTTAGTGTGCTCACTCTGTGGTTTTGTAGTACCTAAATTTTTCTTCTACCACAATAATTTCATAATTTCCATGGTATACTGAAAATTCTCTTTTCATACCTTTCTGCCCCAAAGCATCAGCTTTTTAATGGCAGAATACATGTATTTTTGTATTTCATATTAATTTCTAGGGAAGCATCATACAGTGGCTAATACTCATTGAGCCAGGCTGCCTGGGTTCAAATCTTAATTTTGTCATTTGACACTTGTCAATATTGTCACTGCATTGTTGGTAGGAGTGCAGGGGCGGAGGGGTGTCAACATTTGCATCAGGAAGGCCAACATAAAAATAATTGAAAAAAAAATCAAAACTCTGGCATGCAGATGTTCTGAGGTTGGCCGACAGGCACACAAAGAGAGGGAGGCAAGGGACATGCACGTGTGGTCAGGGAGATGCAAGGCTGGGGGTGAGCTGTCTGTGCTGGGAGCAGCCAGGGTGAGGCGGGCAACAGGCCAGGGCCAGGCTGCAGGTCTCCTGGGGAGTGTGGGCTCCGGGAGCACAGCAGGGACTGAGCACTCAGCTTAATGAGGTCCTCACACAGACCTTTCCAAGGGCGACAGCCACATCCAGAAGTAGCAAAACAGAAGCACAAGAGAACCGAGAAGAGGTCTTCCCTTCTCCTGCAATGTCCCGTGGCACCCTCAACCGACAGGGCTTGACGCGATGCTTTCCACAAGCAGAAATGCTCAAGGATGCCAGTTCAATTTTCCAAAAGCAGTTATGAGCAGATTTGGAGCTCAGGTGCCATAAACTGATGACTGGACAGTGCAATCACTTCCGTGTGCAACATGTACCACGAAACAAAGAAAAGAAGAAACAGACAAAAACTCTCTTTTCATCTAAGGAGACACAGCTATCCTTTTCACAAGGGAAGACGTTCTCACTCTTTCCCCAAAATGAGGGGAAGCACAATCCCAGAACTGTCTATCTGGCTATATTAAGCACTCCTCAAATTTACACACATTCCCAATGCATATTCTATTACTTAAAGACAAAATTGTCAAGTTAAGTTTGAAAAACGTGGAAGGGAAATAAAAATGGGAAGAAGGAGGGAGGAGAAAGAAGTGGTTTGAACATACAAATGAGTATGTAGATATGACAACAAAAGAAAATATACAGAGCTACAAGAATCTCATTTCTGAAACTTGTTAAGAGGCTACAGTTGATATGTATGGCTTCCTCTTCCTAATTGTTTTCCTTGCTCTTACCTAGAGCCTCTGCTGGTCTTGGTTCTTTACATGGTGAACTGATCCAACCCTTCATTCATGAATGATATGAGTCTTCAATAACCCTACTATAGTTTTATATTTGCATTCACTCTTAGGCATGGAAAGTACTAAGAAGGATCCCAGAGAATCCCCTGAGTTCCAGGCACATTTTTCCTAGAGTCTCATGATGATGAACTGAGCACAGAACTACACTGTCTCACACCAGCCACTGAATGTTTCATTCAACCCAGAAATAATTCAGGCTGTTTCTGCTCATTACTGATTGGCTAGAACTAATTACATGCCCTACCTAACAGTGAAGAAGGTGGGGCAATGATCTTCCTATATGTCCAGAAGGATGGGAGGAGTGGGCAAGGTTGGGTACTAGAAGTATCTGCCAGAATAGTGAAAATGAACTTTAAGCAAAATTATTAACCTCTTGTCACCAGTATTCATTGTCTGGGATGCTTTCAAATGCAACTGCTTTCTTTCCCCCATAAACTAATGGGGCATATTAATATTTCTTATTAAAGTCCAGTGTTCTAGTTTGCTAATGCTACCAGAATGCAAAACACCAGAGATGGATTGGCTTTTATAAAGGGCGTTTATTTTGTTACACAGTTACAGTCTTAAGGCCATAAAGTGTCCAAGGTAACACATCAGCAATTGGGTACCTTCACTGGAGGATGGCCAATGGTGTCTGGAAAACCTCTGTTAGCTCGGAAGGCACATGGCTGGTGCTTGCTCCAAAGTTCTGATTTCAAAATGGCTTTCTCCCAGGATGTTCCCCTCTAGGCTGCAGTTCCTCAAAAATGTCACTCTTAGTTGCACTTGGGGCATTTGTCCTCTCTCAGCTTCTCCAGAGCAAGAGTCTGCTTTCAATGGCCATCTTCAAACTGTCTCTCATCTGCAGCTCCTGTGCTTTCTTCAAAGTGTCCCTCTTGACTGTGGCTCCCCTTCAAAAATTCACTCTCAGCTGCACTGAGTTCCCTCTGTCCGTCAGCTCATTTATATGGCTCCAGTGACTCAACTTAGACCCACCCTGAATGGGGGGAGCAACACCTCCATGGAAATTATCCAGTCAGAGTCATCACTCACAGCTGCGTGGGGCCCATCTCCAAAGAAACTCTCAAAGAAATCTAATCAAAACTGATAATGTCTACCCACACAAGATTACATCAAAGATAACGGCATTTGGGGGACACAATATATTCAAACTGGCCTATCCAGTCTCCAATTATTTTCTGATTCTCTTTCACTTATAATTGTGATTTATGCAAATTGATCAGTAATTTTTTTTCTGGACGAACAGGCTGCAAATTAATCCACATTCATATATATGAAATCAAAGGTGACAAATAATGAGGAAATATCCAGTAATTTTATATCAATAAACTATTGTTACAAGGTAGAAAGTAACCGTTTTTTCCCTAGGAGTAATATAGAATGGAATGAACAGCCTATAAAGGGATCAGGAAACGGCTTTTTTCTTCTCATGCCTCTGAAACCAACTGGTGAAATTAGGAAAGTTATTCTTAAACATACTGTGTCTCAGTCTCCTTGGGGGACTATGATAGTTCAAAACATTTGCAGACATCTTAAAACCCAAACAATCACACTCCACCAGACCATGGATCCTATGTTTAAAATGCCTGTAACAAATAGTATTTCAATTAGTTTTATGTTTGCTGAATCGTAAGAAACCTGAGCATGTAGCACAAACAGGAGACTTTTATGTCGCACATAACAAGAATTCTGAATATAAGCAAGTCAGGGTTCATGTGACTGTTTGACAGCTCCATAAATATCAGAACTTAGGCCTTCATCAGTTCCCCTATCAATGGCTCTTTTCCTTGATGTTTCTTATTGTTTTATTGCATTTTTATTAGAAACAAAGAAGAGTGTTTGAAAATCCAAAGGGCAAGAAGCAAGTTACAAAAATGTGTGCCAGGTGGGCCTTTTGCTTTTTATTAATCAAACAATTGCTTTCATGGAAGTTCTATACCAACAGATCACTGCCTGAAATATTAACATAGCAAACTCTAGCTGAAAGAAAATCTATTTTTAGTTAATAAGTAAGGAAAGAAGAATGGGAATTGATTAGGCAACCAGAAGTGTCTGCCATGGATAATAATTTATGGTTACATTTCACACTTCTATTCCAGAGGTTTAAATACCACCCTACCCCCTTTTTGTTTTCAAAAAATATTGAAAGGACAGCACACTTAATTATAGTAACTATTTTTCATTGTCAGGCTTGAATAATGTCCCCCCTTAAAGTCATTTTCAAATCTTAATCTATATCCTTGTGGGTGTGATCCCATTGGTAAATATAACCTTTGGTGATGTTATTATTTGTGAACAGTGTCTTCAGACATTTTATTTAAACGAGGCCAAAATGAATCACGGCAGTCTTAATCCACATGACTGGATCCACATCAGCAGAGGAAATTCAGAGGCAATCTCAGTAGACATTGAAAGCCAAAAGTCAGAAGAACCCAGGCAATGAAGCAGGTAGTCATGTAATGGAGAGAGAGTTGCAAGTGAAGGAACCCCAAGAACTGTGGAAACCAGCACCAGAATGCTACAAACTCTGGGAGAAAGCATGGCATGCTGAGATTCTAATTTTAGACTTCTGGATTACAAAACTATGAGATAATAAGTTTCCATTGTTTAAGCCAATCCATTGTGGAGCATTTGTCAAAACAGCCTGGCAAACTAAGACATTTGTTCATATGGAATTAATACAGCCTAAAATAGAAATAAGTTTTTATTCATTCAAAAAGTATTTACTGAATGACCCAGACACAATTTTTAGACTAACGATAGATTGATAAACAAGTCAGACATGGCACTTCCATGGAGCAGATATTCATATTTCTGTTATACATATCATTAGCCTTCCCCAGTGATGTTTTGGAAGAGAATCAAATGCCAATATCCCAAGATATCAACTGTTAGGAATTGATTAACTTTTTCCTTATGGATCTATAAGGTATGAGGTATGTGCCACCTTTGGAAAAACTGGAAAATCGTCACTGAAGTCATTTTCTGTGTTTGGATGAATTCTTGAAGCTGAATGGGACATATGGTTTAAGAATGAGCTTTTAAATTAATATCAGAGTGAAAACTGCTATGAGGAAAACAGCATTTGTCAAAAGTGTTTTAAAAGTGATTGACAGAAGAGGTGAGATATCTAGAATTCTTTGGCCAACAAATAATTGTTCAAAAATGAGGAAGAAATTATGGCATGCCAAGATAAATTAAAATTAGGAAAATTCATTACTAGCAGGCTAACACTATAAGAAATACTAAAATAATTCCTTCAAACTGAAATGAAATGGTATTAGTCAGTAAATGTATCCACATGAACACATAAAGGACACTGGTAAAGGTAACTACATAGGTAAATATAAGTATAAATGTGTTTTTTTGGAAATACTTCTTAAGTGATTTAAAAGAGAACTGCCTAAGCCATAATTATGAATATGTTGTTTTGTATTGTATAAATATTTAATTTGTATGACTACAACAGTACAAAGAAGAGGTAGGAAACCAGAGGTATATTGGAACAACGTCTTGTATATTATTGAAATTATTTTGCTATTAATATGAACTAGATTTCTTTGAGCTAAGATGTTAATTGTAATCTCCAA
Source organism: Choloepus didactylus (assembly GCF_015220235.1). Lineage (NCBI taxonomy): Eukaryota > Metazoa > Chordata > Mammalia > Pilosa > Megalonychidae > Choloepus > Choloepus didactylus. The sequence goes on along the minus strand of NC_051320.1, from coordinate 5,592,284 downwards.
GACAGTCACTAAGAAAATAAGCAAAAATATATAGCAAAAGAAACAAGGAAATTACAATGGAACACTGAAACGAACAATTTAACGTGAAAGAGAGCAGTAATTAAGGAATCGAAGAAAAAGACATAAAAAATAGAATGAAAAGCCTAACATGTAAGTTATAAGTCTTAACTTAGGAATTACATTAAATATAAATTGATTAATCACTCCAAACAAAAGGTAGAGATTGACAGAACTGAATAAAAAGCAAAATGGTCCATCTATATTCTGTCTAAAAGAAAAATCTTGAGATGCAAAAATACAGAATTTTGGAAGTAAAAGGATGGAAAAAGACCTATCATGCAACAGTAACTAAAGGAGAAATGGAGTGGCTACACTAATAGAAGACAAAACATACTTTGATCGAAATGTTTAATAAAGACAAAGATATGTATCTTATAATATCAAAATGTCAAGAAGATGCAAAAACAGAGCCTCAAAATACATGAAGCAAAAACTGGTGGAATTGAAGTGAGAAATAGACAATTCAATAATAAAGTTAAGAATTTCAGTACCTCACTTTCAATACTGGTTTGAAAAATTTGGTCAAACAAGGAAATATATGTCAACTAAATTGGATAGTTATCTGTAGAACATTATACCCAAAAAGAAAAGAAAGCCTATTCTTTTCGAGTGCACAAAGGATATTCTCCAGGATAGCCTATGAGCATCAGTATATTTAAAATGATTGAAATCATGAAAAGAATGTTTTCAAACCACAATACAATTAAATTAGTAAACAAAAACAGAAGTAAATTTCAAAAATTCACAAAATGTGGAAATTAAACAGCATGCTTCATAATAAATAATTCTACAAAAAATCAAAGAAAGACTATAAATTAAAAAAAAGCGAACACAATATACCAAACCTAATGGCATGTAGCACAGAGAGAAGTTTATAATGGTAACACTTATATTATAAAAAGAAGAACAAGATCCATAAAATATTGTATTTTTACTAATATTTAAACAAATGATTAAATTTAGTGTGCACAGTGAGCAAGAGTTTGCATGCATTCTTTTATACTGCTGGATTTTGTGGGGCATCATTTAAGATATTTTGTATGTTTCTCCTTATCTGTGTACATGCTACATTCTTGAATAATGTTCATTTGTCGGGAGAACTGTGAGAAATAAACTATGTGGATACTGTCTTTATATTATAAAAAAGAAGAAATACCTCAAATCAGTAATTCAATCATCTAAGAAACTAAAAGTAAAAGGGAAAAAAACAAAACAAAATGCAAAACAAGCATAAAGAATTAATAAAAAATAAAATTAGAGTGGAAGCAAATGAAATATATAATAATAAAGCAATATAGATATCCGATGAAACCAAAAGTTGGTTCTTTGTAAAGATCTACAAAATTAACAAACCTTTAGGAAGAACTACCAAGAAAATTAAGAGAAGACTCAAATTATTAAATTGGTAATAAAAGAGGACTTATAGCTAAAAAGCTTACAGAAATAAAAAATGAACTATAATGCAAAATTATTAACAACTGTCTGCCAATATTTAGAAAATGTAGATGAAATGGACAAATTTCTAGAAAGATAAAGCATCAAAACTAATTCAAGAAGAAATAAAAATCTGAGTAGATCTATAATATGTAAATAGGTTATATTAGTACCTAAATAACTTAACACAAAGAAAAACCTAGGTCCAGATGTGTTTTCTGGTGAATTTTACCAAACACATAAATAAGAATTAACACAAAACTTCATGAATATTTCCAGAAAGTAGAAAAGAGGGAATACCTTCCTACTCATTCTATGAAGCTAATATTCCCTGATATCAAAGTGTGTCAATGACATTGCAAGAAATCTACACACCTGTAATGGTTAGGTTCATGTGTCAACTTGGCCAGATGATAGTACCCAGCTGTCTGGTCAAGCAAGCACTGGCCTAACAATTGCTGCAAGGACATTTGTGGCTGGTTAATAAACCAATAAGTTGGTTTATTCAATTATCAGTCAGTTGGCTGCAGCTGTGACTGATGACTCACGAAGGGCGTGTCTTCCACAATGACAGAATGCAATTGGCTAGATTTAATCCAATTAATCATTTGAAGACTTATAATAAGAGAGACAGATAGAGGACTTTCACTTATTCTTCAGCTGACCAGCAAAGTGTTTCCTGAGGAGCTCGTCGAAGTTGTCAGTTCGTTTCCTGAGGAGTTCATCGGACATCTTCCTTGGAGTTGACAGTTTGCTGACTGCCTTACAGAATTTGGACTTGTGCATACCCACAGTTGTGTGAGTCACTTTTATAAATTTTATAGTCATAGATATCTCTCACTGATTCTGTTTCCCTAGAGAACCCTAACTAATACAACATCCATATCCCATTATGAATATAGACACAAAAACCCCCAAATAGAAAATTCTCCAAAGAAGATATACAAATGGACAATAATCTTATGAAAGATATTCAATGTCATTAGTCATTAGGGAAATGCAAATCAAAATCCCAATGAAATTCCACTTCAAAACCACTAGGATGACTAAAATTAATAAGTTCTGGCAACAATATGGAGAAATTAAAACCCTCATAACATTGCTAGTGAAAAACATAGTACAAATTTGACAGCTTCTTTAATGTTAAACATTTTTTTAAACAATAGAGTTGCCATATGACCCAGCAATTCTATTTCTAGGCACAAACCCAAGGAAAATTATGCATAATAGCCAAAAAAGTGGAAACATCACAAATGTCCATCCATTGATAACTAGATAAACAAAATTTCTTGAAATTAAATAATATTCAGTCATAAAAAGAATGAAGGACTGACATATGCTGCAACATAGAGGAGACTTGCAACCATAATGCTAAGTGAAAGAAATCAGACATAAAAGGCTACATATGCTATGATTCCATGTTATGTGAAACATCACAAGAAGTAAACCCATAGAGACAGAAAGTAGGTTAGCAATTGCAGGATCTGAGGGGGTGGGTGGTGGTAAGATAGTGAAAGCAAATGGTCCTGGATTTCTTTTTAGGTTAATAAAATGTTCTTGAATTAAATAGTTGTGATGTTTGCAAAATTTTCTGTATACTAAAAGTTGCTGAATTTTACCACTTAAAAGGGTGAATTTTATGTTATGTGAATTATGTCTCAATAAAGCTATAAAAGTGTGGTTTTTTTGGATAGGAAAGAATCAGTAGGATTGATTTGGACACTTCATGTTTTAATGTACCTATTAAACATCCAAATGCAGATGTCAAGATGTGTATGTAAAAGACAAGAAGCTGACAGTCTAAAGAGGCAACACTTTCTGTTAAAGCCAGAACTTGCTTTGACTGCAAAAAATTAGCAATGACATTCTAAGAGACACGAACAACCAAGAAGCCTGATCACATCCATTCTCCCTCATGTCACTTCCCTGTATTAGCAAACCATTTGCTGAATATAATGACACAAAAGGAAAGGAGAAAAATAGATAACCTATAGTTCTTTTCCTTTCATCCTTCCTTACTCATCAGTAATTTGAAGGTAGAGAGTATTAATAGAATGAGTATTTATTATGAAATAAAATAAAAACAGTTGAGTAAATTTTCTGTAGTGTTTTCATTGCTCTGATAAGAATAAAACACACATGCACACAGAGCATAGAGAGGTGAGGAATTTAGTTAGTCCTCTGGAGCAACTAGTGAACAGCCAGGAACAACTAGTAAACAGTCTGGAACAACTGCTGGGGGAAAACCATGACTGTCTACACATCATACACCAGCCTGGAATTGGCTGGAATGGCTGAGATCACAGCATAAAGGCTGTAAGTAGAAACTGCAGAACCATAACAGGAGCCCCCTCCCCCCATGGCAGGCTAAGCTGCAAAACTTTGCTGTGGGTGAAAGAAGCAGTCCCTGCTGGGAGCAAGTGAATATAGCTCAATTTAGCTCCAACTGGGGTTTTAATTAACAAATGTGGACTGCCGAATACAAGCTACTAACACAGACAAACCCCTAACAAGCAGCAAAGTACCCTGAGGTCACTCCCAGTGAGAGGAGATGGGTCTGATGGAAAAAAAAATACTGAGGCTTTTGGAGATGGCTGAGCTTAGAATATTGGAAAATGGCTGCATCCCAAGAAAAGGAGCACAGAAGACTGGGTACTATCTCTGGCTGACAGGTGAAACAGGTGGGCCAGGGTCTGCCTCTGAAAAAGAGCTTTCTTTCTCCCTTTTTTTCTCTCTCAATCTGAGTGGCTCAGTGGAGAAAGCCTCAGTCATTTTCAATTCTTGGCACACTGACCCAGGCAAGGGTGGAGTTAACAGAGTCAGAGAGACAAAGGAGTGATTCAAGGGCAGAAGATAACTCCATAGGGGATGTTTCTTCCCTAAGAAGAGAGAGGTAGGGCCCAGCTCAAGTGCCTGCCCTCCCTCAGAACTCAGACCCTACACCCTGTGGGAAAAACAAACTATCAAACCAGAAACAACTTAAGCTGAGAATTAAAGAGACCACAGTTCTTTACACCAGTGAGGAGCAACAGGCTGACAGGTACCACCTGCTAGGAAAGTTAGGAAAAGCACAGCATCTACAAGCCTCACAGGAAAGTCTGTCAATCTTCTAGGACACATCCTCAGGGAAACCTGATGCTGAATATACCCCCCCTCCTGAGACCTGAGCCCATTCTGGTCTGGGAAAATCTGATTGAGATCATCAAGGAAACCAGATGCCTTGACAACAGAAAACTACAAATCACACTAGGAAAAATGAAGATATGGCCCAGTCAAAGGAACAATCCTACACTTAAATTGAGACACAGGAATTGAAACAATGAATTAAATATGCTAAATCAATTCAACAAGTTGAAGGAAGATATGGCAAAAGAGATGAAGGATATAAAGAAAACATTGGGCAAACATAAGGAAGAACTGAGAAATTTGAAAAAACAACTGGCAGAACCTATGGAAATAAAAGGCACAACACAAGAGATGAAAGACACAATGAAGACATACAATAGCAGATTTCAAGAGGCAGAAGAAAACATTCAGGAACTGGAGAAAAAGACACCTGAAATTCTACACACAAAAGAACAGATAGGGAGAAGAATGGAAAAATATGAGCAATGTCCCAGGCAATTAAATGACAACATGAAGTACATAAATGTACATGTCATGGATGTCCCAAAAGGAGAAGAGAAGGGACAAGAGGCAGGAGCAATAATAGAGGAAATAATCAATGAAAATTTCCTATCTCTTATGAAAGACAGAAAATTATAGATCCAAGAAACACAGCATGCCCAAAATAGAATAGATATGAATAGACCTACAACAAGACACTTAATGGTCAGATTATCAAATGTCAAAGACAAACATAGAATCCTGAAAGCTGCAAGAGAAAAATGATCCATTACATACAAGGGAAGCTTGATAAGACTATGTGCAGATTTCTCAGTAGAAACCATGGCATAGGCAAGAAGGCAGTGGTGTGATATATTTAAGATACTGAAAGAGAAAAAGCATCAATCAAGAATTTTATATTTGGCAAGACTGTCCTTCAAATATGATGGACAGTTTAAAATATTCTCTGACAAACAATGAGAGAGATTTTGAACAAGATACCTGCTCTACAGGAAATACTGAAGGAAGCACTACAGACAGATAGGAAAAGACAGGAGTGAGAGGTTTGGAGCACAATTTTGGGTGATGGTAGCACAATAATGTAAGTATACTGAACAAGATAAGTGTGAGTATGGTTGACAGAGGAAGGTTAGGGGCATGGGGGACACCAAAAGGAAAGAGGGAAGATAAAGACTGGGACTGTATAACATAGTGAAACCTAGAGCAGTCAGTGATTGTGAAAAAATGTACAAATACATTTTTACATGAGGGAGAAAAATTGAATGTCAACCTTGCAAGGTATTAAAAATGGGGCAGTAGTCAGGAAAAAAGTAAAATCAATGTAAACTAGAGTCTATGCTTAACAGAGACATTGTAGTATGCTTCCTTTACTGTAACAAAGTCAATATGCCAAAGATAAATGCCTGTAAGAGGGGGATATAAAGGAGTTGTGGGATTCTTGGCATGGGTGATGTTGTCTGTATTGTTATTGTATTTTATTTTAATTTCATCTTTTCTTTTGTTGCTTTTTAGGAGCCATTTTTTCTTTCTTTTTCTTTTTCTTTTGTCCTTCTACCTTTTTTTTGACTCTTCCTCTTTCTTTGTGAAAGAAATGGAAATGTCCTTATATAGATAGTGGTAGTGGTGGTGGTAAATGCATAACTATGTGATTTTACAGGGAACCATTGGTTGTTTAATTAGGATGGAATATATGGTACACGAACAAAGCTATCTTTAAAAAAATGGGTTGATGGATGAACCTTGAAGACATTATGTTGAGTGAAATAAGTCAGACACAAAATAACAAATATTGTATGATCACACTGATACAAACTAATTATAATATGTAAACTCACAGACATGAAATATAGGTTGCCAGGATACAGAATGAGGCTAAAAAATGGGGAGTGGCTCCTTATTGTGAGCAAAATGTTTAACTAGGTTGAACTTAAGCATTTGGAAATGGACAGAGGTGATGGTAGCACATTATTGTGAGAATAACTAACAGTGCTGACTGGTGTGTGAATTTGGTGGAAAGGGAAAGCTTAGAGTCATGTATGTCACCAGAAGGAAAGTTGGAAGTTAAAACATGGGGATACATAACACAGTTCATCTTGTGGTGGACAATAGCCATGATTAACTGTACAAATATTAGTAATTTCTTTCATGAACTAGAGCAAATGTATGACACGATAACTAGAAGTTAATAGTAAAGGAGTATATAGGGAAAAATGACCTATTGAAAGCTATGTACTATAGTTAGCAATATTTTAATAATCCTTAATCAATAGTAACAAATGTACTACACCAATACAATGAGTCAATAATGGAGTGGGGGATTAGGGTTATGGGAAGGTTTGAATTTTCTTTTTTTATTTTTATTTCTTTTCTGGAGTAATGAAAATATTTTACAATTGGAAAAAAAATTGTGATGAAGGCACAACTATATAATGGTATTGTGAACAATTTATTGTACACTTTGGAGATTGTATGGTATGTGAATAATCTCAATAAAATTTAATTTAAAAATAGGTATGCATACAGAAGCTATGAAATATGGATTATGTAATTTCTGTGATTCTGCACATGAGTTAATAGCTCATATAATTGCATTATAACTGGCCCTGCACAGAAAATAAAAAAACATTTTTACCAAGTCCCTTGAGGGACTGGAGAAAAAATTTGGAACTAACAAACTTCCCCACCTGGGAAATTCCTGATATTCTCTCAAGCATTAAGGACTACCAATTTAATAAGCCAAGCCCTCAATCTTGAGGCTGGCCTTAAGAAACTTTTTCCTGTAATGGTGACACTAAGCCTATTTATAAACACAACTAAAGGTCAACCCCAGAGAACCTCTTTTGTTGCTTAGATGTGGCCTCTCTCTAACCCAAACCCTTGGGCAGATCTTCCTGATAAGAGGGCTGAAGCTTAAGAAAATCTCTATCTTATAACCAGCTGGTTACAATACCAAAAAAATCCCAGAGTTAACACTATAAAATATTAAAATTCACAGTGTGCAACAAAAGAGTACAAAGCAAACAATGAAACAGGAAATGATGGTCCATCCAAAGGAAGAGATTAAAAATCCAGAGAACACCAAAGAAGATGAGAATGTGAATATAATGAACAAAGCCTTTGAAAATGATTTTTAAAATGCTTTATGAGATGAAGAAAAATGCAAAGAAACAACAAAAGGATACCAGGAAAACAATGAATGAGCAATATGAGAGTCTTAGTAAAGATATAAAAATTATGAAGAAGAAAAAAGAACTAAATGGAACTAATGGAATTGAAGACCATGATAACTGAAATGGAAAATGCCCAGGAAGGTTTCAAGAGCAGATTGGAGCTGGCAGAAGAAAGAATCAGTGAACTTGAAGATGACACTTCAAATGAATCAGGCTAGGAGCTGAAAGAAAAGAGAAATGCTAAGAGCAAAAATAGCCTAAGACACAGTAGAAATGATAGAAGCAAGAAGGCAATGGGTTGAAATACTTAAAGTGCTGAAAGAAAACAACTGCCTGCCAAGAACTTTATATCCAGTGAGACTTTGTTTCAAAAATGAAGGAGACACTAAGATATGCTCAGATAAAGAAAAGCTGAGGGAGTTCATCACCACTAGATCTGCACTAACAGCAATGCTAAAGGGAGTTTTTTAGACTGAAAGGAAAGGTCATTAGACAGTGGCTCAAAGCAGCATAAAGAAATAAAAACTTGTGGTATAGGTAACCATTTGGTTAATTATAAATGCTATATTATTGTAGTGTATTTTTTGTAATGTAACTACACTTCTTATTTCCTATAAGTGCTAAAACACAAATGAATAAAAAAATAAACATCAATGTATGTTTTTGGACATACAACGTACAAAGATATGTGGTAACAAGTACAAAAAATGGTGGGGGGACAGAGGAGTATAGGAAAAGTGTATGAGTATACTATTGAAGTTAGATTGATATCAAACTAAATATGATACTTTTATACTTAAGATATTAAATTTTAAACCTATGGTAACAGCAAGGAAAATGGATGAACAATGTATCCAGATAGACATGAGAAGGGCCTCAATATGGTACAACCCACAAATAAATATAAAAGTAGGTTTTAACAGAAGTGAGGGACAAAGAAGTATAAGACTTACAAAGCACAAAGAGTAAAATGGCAGAGGAAAGTCCAGTATTCTCAGTAGTGACTTTAAATTTAAATGGATTAAACTCTCTAGATTAAAGGCAGAGTTTGGTAGATTGAATTAAAAAGTATGACCCAACTATAGGCTGCCTTCAAGAAACTCACCTTAAAGTCAAAGATACAAGTAGGCTAAGGGTGAAAAGATAGTAAACACTATAACTATATCATGTGAGGAGTGATGAAAAGAGAGCTGGGGTGGTTATACTAATATCAGATGAAATAAACTTTAAGTAAAAAAATAGTTATAAGGGACAAAGATATTCATTACATACTGATAAGGGGGACAACTCAATAGGAAGATGTAATATATATATATATATATATATATATATATATATATATATATATCAGCAGAGCTCCAAAATATATAAAGCAAACACAGATTTCAAGGGAGAAAGTGACAGTTCTACATTAATAGTAGCAGATTTTAATACATCACTCTCAACAATGAAAAGAACACTTTTTCAAAAGATCAAGATGGAAATACAAGACTTGAATTAAGCTCTAAACCAACTAGATCTAGTAGACATATATAGAACAATTTGCACAACAAAAACAGAATACATATTCTTCTCTAGTGCACATGGATCATTCCCCAAGATAGACCACATGTTGGGTCACAAAACACATCTCAATAAATTCAAAAATATTGAAATCACACAATATATATTATTCCACCACAAGAGAATGAAGCTAGAAATCAATAAGAGAGGGAGAAATGGAAAATTCACACATATGGAGAAATTAAACATCATGCTCTTAAACAACCAATGGGTTAAAGAGGAAATCAGAAGGGAAATTAAGAAATATTGTGAGGTGAAAAAAAAATGAAAATACAACACCCCAAAATTTATGGGCTGCAGTTAAAGCAGTGCTGAGAGGGAAATTTATAGCTCTACATGCTTACATTAAAAACAAAGAAAGACTTCAAATCATAGACCTAACATCAGAACTGAAAGAACTAGAAAAAGAAGAGCAAATTCAACTCTAAGTGAGCCGAAGGAAAGAAATAATAAAGACCAGGAAGGAGAAAAATGAAATAAAAAACAACCAAAAAAAAAAAAAAAAAGTAAAAGAAAAACGAAAGAAAGAAAGAAAAAGAAACAAAAAACAAACAAACAAACCAAAAAACCACAAGAAATACCAGTGGAGAGAATTGACAAAACCAAAATTAATTCTTTGAAACAATCAATCAAATTGACAAATCTTTAGCTAGACTGATACACCAAAAAGAGTGGACACAAATAACTAAAATTAGAAATGAAAAGATTGTTAATACTTACAACTCTGCTGAAATATAAAGGATGATAATAGGATACTATGATCAAATGTTTGCCAATAAATTAGATAACCAGCATGAAACGGAAAAATTCTTAGAAACACACAAACTACATAACATTTAAAAAGGAGAAATAGAAGATCTTAACAAACCAATTACTAGTAAAGATATTGAATCAGTCATCAAAAACCTCCCAACAAAGAAAGCCAATTACCAGATGGCTTCACAGCGGAACTCTACCAAACATTCCACAAAGACTTAACTCCAATTCTGCTCAAACTGTTCCAAAAATTGAAAGCATGAACACTCCTTAATTCATTCTATGAGGCCAACATTACCCTCCTGACAGTCAGATAGAGATAACCGAAGAAAAGAAAATTAAAAACCAATATCTCTTATGAATATATATGCATATATTCTTAATAAAATATGAACAAACCAAATCAACAGCATATTAAAAGAATTATACACCATGATCAAGTGGGATTTATCCCTGGTATGCAAGGTTGGTTCAGCATAAGAAAATCAATTAATGTGCTACACCACATTAACAGAATGAAGGAATAAAATACACATGATCATCTCAATTGGTGCAGAAAGGCATTTGAGAAAATCCAGCATTCCTTTATGACTAAAAAAAAAAACATTCAGTATATTAGGAATAGAAGAAAACTTCCTCAAAATGATAAAGGCCATATATGAAAAGCCCCTAGCTAACATCCTACCAAATGGTGAAAGTCTGAAAGCTTTCCCTTTAAGATCAGGAACAATACAAGGTGCCCACCATAATCACTGTTATTCAACACTGTACTGTAAGTTCTTCTCAGAGCAATTAGGCAAGACAAAGAAATAAAGGCATCCAAATTGGAAAGGAAGAAGTAAAACTTTCCCTATTTCCAGATGATATGATTCTATATTCTGAAAATCATGGAAAATCCACAACAAAACTCCTAGAGCTAAGAAATGAATTCAGCAAAGTGGTGGGGTCCCAGGTCAACACTCAGAAAACAGCACTGTTTCTGTACACAAGCAATGAACAACCAGAAGAAGAAATAAAAGCATTCTATTCATAATAGCAACTAAAAGAATCAAATATCTAGGAATAAATCTAACCAAGGTTGTAAATGACTTGTATACAACACATTTCAAAACATTGCTAAAAGAAATCAAAGAAGACCTAAATACATTGAAGGACATTCCATGTTCATGGATTAGAAGACTATTTATAATTAAGATGTCATTCCTACCCAGAAAATTTATAGATTCAATGCAATCCCAATCAAAATTCCAACAACCTTCTTTGCAGAAATGGAAAAGCCAATCTTCAAACTAATTTGGAAGGGTTAGGGGCGCTGAGTAACTACAATCATCTTGAAAAAGAAGAAAGAAGTTGGAGGACTCACACATCCCTATCTTAAAACTTATTACAAAGCCACAGTAATAAAAAGAGCATTGTTCTAGCACCAGGATAGACAAATAGGTCAATGGAATAAAATTGAGAGCTCAGAAATCCACTCTCACATTTATGGCCAATTGACATTTGCCAAGGGGAAAAGACCATTCAATTTGGAAAGAATAGTCTCTTCATCAAATGGTGCTAGGAAACTACATCTCAATTTGCAATAAAAGAATGATGACCCCTACCTCACACCATATACAAAAATCAACTCAAAATTGATCAAAGACCTAAGTATAAGAGCTAGAACTATCAAACTCCTAGAAGGAAATGTAGGGAAAAATCCTTCTGACCTTGTGTTAGGCTATGTCTTCTTAGACTTTACACCCAAAGTACAAGCAACAAAAGAAAAAAACAGATGAACAGTACTCATCCAAATTAAATATTTTGCACCTCAAAGGACTTTATCATGAATATAAAACCACAAACTACACAACAGGAGAAAATATTTGGAAACCACATATCCAATAAAGGTTGAATATCCAAAATATCTAAAGAAATTCTTCAATTTAACAACAAAAATTAAAACAACCCAATTTAAAATTGGGCCAAAGACTTGAATAGACACTCTCCAAAGAAGAGATACAAATGGTCAGAAATTACATGTAAAGGTGCTCAACGTCATTAGCCATCAGGAAATGCAATTCAAAACCACAATGAAATATCACTTCACACCCATTAGAATGGCTTTAATTTAAGAAAAAGAGAACAGAAAATAACAAGTGTTGGAGAGTTTGCAGGAAAAAAAGGGGCACTCCTTCATTGCTGGTGGCAATGTAAAATGGTACTGCCACCGTGGAAGACAGTTTGACAGTTCCTCAGAAAGCTAAGGACATAAATATGATATGGCCTTGAAATTCCTCTACTAGGTATAAACTCAACAAAATTGAAAGCAGTTATTGAACAGATATTTTCACACTGATGTTCAATTCACAAATGCCAAAAGATGGAAGCAGCCCAAGCATCCATCATCCAGGAATGGATAAATAAAACACGGTCTATACGTACAATAGAATACTATTCAGCTGTGAAAAGAAATGAAGTTTTAATACATGCACTAACATGGATAAACCTTGAAGATATCATGTTGAGTGAAATGTTAGACACAAAAGAACAAATATTGTATGATCTCACTGATCTGAAACAATTAGAATAAATGAACACATAGAGGCAGAATCTAGAATAGAGTTTAGCAGGGGATGGATTGGGGATAGGGAATGGGAAGTTAGGGCTTAAAATATACTGGGTTCCTATTTGGAATGATGGAAATGTTTTGATTACAGATTGTGGTTGTGGTGGCCCATCATTGTGAACACTATTAACAGCACTGAAAGATAGACATCTGAATGTGGTTATAAGGGGAAATGTTAGATTGTATAAATGGTAACATTATAAATATAAAATAAATAAAATCCAGGGAGCCTCACTACACAACCAGTGAACCCTAAGTTAAACCAATTATAAACTATTGTGAAAACAATTATATAAACAAGTTATAAAAATTTGTTACATCCACACCAGAGCAAGGTGTTGATGCTTGGGTGATGTATGGGAATCCTGTATTTTACACATGATCATCTGTAAACCCACAACACCTCTAATAAAGAAAAAAAAAGTGTAACAACTATACTTACCTTATAGGCCTAAGGACTATGGTTTCACAATCCCCAATCTAGAGGAAAAGAATAAAAAAGAAGAGAATGTAGTTCATGAATGATCCTAGGCAGTGTTTCAGTGGAAGAGAAATAGTTAACTTGTTGAAGGAGTGCTGGCCAGAAGGGTAGAAAGAAATGCAGGATAGTGTGGTTTCTTGCACACCTAGACACTGCAGAATGGAAGGTGTGATCAGCTCTGTACAGTAGTGGTAACAGTAGAGTAATGAACACTGTACATGGGAAGACGAAGCTTGAGACTGGTCTTGCTGAACACAGTTTCAATGCATTGGTTTGGAAGGGTGGCCAAGAAAATAAATTTCAGAATCAAAGAAAGGGTCCCAAGGAAACCAATCCTGAAGTGTAGGCAACTCTTCTGAATAAGTCTTAGCATATATTATTGTTATTATTTAGCATGCTATTTGGAAGCTGCTCAGAATCACACCCAACCAAAAATCATTTGTCTTTTTCCAGAGCTCCTTAACAACAGGAAATTATTGGTTTACATTTTGAGGATAAAAGAAGTGCAAAATGAACATACTGGCAAGGCTTGCTTTTTCCCAGAGCCTGTACAGTCTGCTGCTGGCTGCTGGGAATCCCTGGGGTTACTTAATTGTGCCTCTGCCTCTGTTCCTTGGCAATGTCCCCTCATTAATGGCTTCTGTAACTTCTGTGTTCTCTTTATGAGGACTTCAGTAACTGGATTAAGGCCCACCCTGGCTGAGTCAACCACAATTTAATTAAAAAATAACATTTTAAAGGTCCTATTTATACATGAGTTCACACCTACAGGAATATGGATTAAGACTAAGAACACGTTTTTGCTCGGATAGGTAACTCAATGGAACACAACATTATATAGGTACTTCTAAAAATTATCCATTCTAGGAGAAATAGCTCCTAGGGTCTAGTACACATTTTCAAGAAAGATTTTAACTGCATCCCCCTTTCCCCAGGAGCACAGGAATGATACTACATTTATGGCACTCTGAAGAGAATCATTTGACACATGAATTCAGGACATACAAAGCCTCTGAAAGGAGCTCACGATAAGATGTCCCTGTGCACCACAGTGCAAGGCACTGTCACCTCAGTTGAGTTTCCCAGTTAAATTATTTGGTGAGCTATGGGTTGCTCCATCCCCAATACAGTCAAGAAACAGCTATCGACCTTCTCAGCACCCACAACGGATACAACCTTTTTTGGGTTCTGGAAGCAACATGTTCCTTGTTTACAAATTTTATATAAACACATTTATCCTATTACTTGCAAATCAGCGCACCTTGATGGGACCACCTCCAACAAAAGGCTCTAAAGTCGAAACTGTAATACAGCAGACACTCCAATCAGCACTGGCCCTCCAACTCCCTCACAGGAGATGCTTTTCTATCCTCTCATGCCCCCTTGAGTCTCTGGACCCCCATGGTGGCTGCAAATTTCTCACTGGCTTCTGATGTAAGAAACTGCACTCCTCAGGTCCATGCTAATTCTGTATGCCACTCGAGGGGCAATTGCTGGCCTAATCCTGTGGCCCTCCATAGCCAGCTGCCCATTATGCCTTGGGTCATGGAAGCAGCACCCCATGAGCTTGGCAAAGCTACTGTGCTCCCTTGCTAAAGGGTGGAGCCAAACCTGGGGCCTCTGGCATAGCACAACTGCAGGAGGGGGTGGCCTGTCTGTCTCCATCCATTGCCAGATGCCACAGGAATGGAAAAGGTCACCCCTCTCCTAGGTTCTTGGCTGCCCCTAGATAAACCTGGGATCAATTAAGTGAAAAAAGTTGAGCTTAGATGCATTACAGATGGCATCACCACCATCTCAGGCAATGGAGTTCATGGAGAGTTGCTGCCTTTTATCCCTTAACCAAGACATCCCTGATAAAGGATTAGACACAAGTGTCAGCACCGCTGGCCAAACTTTCAGCAGCTGTCTTACCACTAGATTTCCTGGCCAATGAATGGCCCCATTTGTATGTTTTTACAGATTCTTGTGCCTTTGCCAATAAAGGCTGTCTTGTAATGACAGCCATAATTCCTTATCCAAGTTTTCCCACTTTAGGGTAAAGAACTCTGGGAATCTCTGGCCTCACAGATTCCAAAAAGATAAACAGTATGTCTCTGCACATTCTAAATCCACAGTACATGTCCTTAACAAGATATTCCCTATGGACTTCGGAGATCTAGACATCGTTCTTAGTGACAAGTTTATTCCTCTCCCTTCTCAGAATACACAACACTGGGCTCTTGAATGAGGTTTCAGTGGAATTTTCCTGATCATTATCTGGATAAAGGCTTTATAAAAGTTCAAATTCAATGAAGGCAAGATGGCACATTGAACTTGTGAGTCAAATATTAGGGGTGAATTTTAATAGTCTGAGTCTAATTTTGGATGCTTGAATGCTGACCTCTTTTCAGTCTCAAACCTCCCTCTTCCCCTTCTGCCTAGCATACGGGAAAACTCATAGGAAAGCCAAGGTTCTCTATCCCTTGTCCGTGGGAGGATATTCCAATCACGGAAGTCCCTGCCATCACTTGGAAAACTTCACCCAGACCCCACCCATAATCATAATCAAAACCCCAAGCCCATCTCCTTACCCTGCTCTCTTAAGTCATTTTATAGCTACCTTGTAAGTCTGCTTTACTCTCTGCATAGATCTCATTATGCAATTAATCTTTATATACCCTCTTGGTGTGTGTGGCATCTTGAATCTCAATCTTAGACCAAATTTTGAGTGGAGAGTCATTCTATTTCTGCAAGGTGAACACAAAAAAAAAGCATGTTGCTTTTTTAACATTGACAACAAATACATACTTCCAATATAAAATGGCTAAAATATTAATGATTATGCTTTAGAATATTAAGTAAAAAGATACCTGAAGTAAATGTAATATAGAATACCAATTAAAGAATAACGTTAAAAATGTGAATTTTACTTTCATATGTGCATTTTCATACCTAGAAATATAGAAAAAGATGCTCAAAACATATTTAGAAAATCTAATTCTAATATTATAATTGAAACCAAACTCTAAAGACAATTTATCTGAAATAATTTTGCTTCCTTATCATATTATTACAATATTTATTGTGAAGAGAGAACAAAAATCCCTCACACAACTGAAGGATGGGCCTGAGTTGCTTATTTGTTTTCCAAAATATGACTAATTGTTGCACTAGACTTTTTCCCCACTGTGCTTCAGGGTTTAGTATTATAAACCATATCTCTTAGAAAACCTTTGGTTTTGTAAACAACATGCTCTGTCTGAGCCAATCTCCTGACTTGAAAAATGTAAGGTATAATCACACACATTTTATTTTATTTAAAAAAAAAAAAAGGCAGCAAAAACCCATGAGGACAGAGTGACTTGTTCAGAATTAAATGGCCTGTGAGTAGCACAAAAGTGTCTAGAGACCACCTTCCATTCAAGACTGAGAGCTCAGCTGATATCAAGTCTAACCACTCGCCCAATTCCTCTTTGTCTGTATTTTAACTTTACACAAATGGAATCATTAGTACTATTTTAGTTTTTGGTGTCTTTCATTTAATTTTCAGTTTGCAAAACTCATCTGTGTTATTTCTTATAATTTTGGTCATTCGTTCTCTTTGCTGCCTAGTCTTTTATTGCATGAAGATACCACTACTCTCTTATCCATTGTCCTGTATATGGTCATGTGGGTAGTTTTCACTTGTGTTTATCACCAATAGTGCTTCCATGAACATCCTTGTACATGCATGTTGGTGAGCACATAGATGTGTTTCCTTTTGGGTATAAGCCTAAGAGTGGAATGGGCATATGTCCACTTTGAGGACACCCTACCGCTTTCCCAAAGTGGTTTAATGTTTTATCAATTGACATTCCCAAACCCAGTGACTCTACGTTCTTACAAGTACTTGCACTCACACATGCGTGTGTTTTAGATAAACTGGTGGGTATACAGTGGCATCACATGTGCTTTTAATTTGTATTTCTCTGATAATTATGAAATTGATCATTTTTGGCCTTTGAATCTTCTCTTTTGTGAGGGGCTTGCTTAAGGCGTGCCATTTTCCTATTCCGTTTTTTTTCTTGTTCATATGTAGTTAAGGATACAATTACTTTGTCAGATACTTATGTATCCCATTCTATGGGTTACCTTTTCACAATCCTAAGAACTTCTTAATATTAACATAGCCCAATAAATCTTGGCTTTATTTATTGGACTATATGATTGGTGATTTTCAAGAAAACTGTCCAATGCAAAATTATTAACATTCTCCCAGGTTTTCTTTTCAAAAGATTAATTAGTTAATTATTAGTTTGTTTGCTTTACCTTTTCATATTTAGATATGTAATCTAACTCAAATTGATTTTTACATTTGTGTGTGTGGTATAAGGTAAAGTCCAGAAAAATTTGCCCTGTGATTATATACAATTGACCCAGCATCACTTACTGAAAATATCAGCTTTTTCTCCCTCCACTGCAGTGATATCTTCAGAAGCTATCAAGTGATCCCATTTAGCTATTTATCTTTGTGCCAGTACTATACACTGTGTTAATTACTATAGTTGTATATAATTTTTCCTCATTTTTATTAAAGAATTTACAGTTTTATAGCAAAATCATGCAGAAAGCACAGAATTCACCTATACCCCCCCTTACATGCACAGTTTTTCCTATTATTAATATATTGTATTTGTGTGGTAAGTTGGTTACAATTGATGAAACACTACTATAATTGTACAATTAACTATGGCCCATAGTTTACATCTGGGTTCATTCTTTGTGTTGCACAATTATATGGGTTTTTTTTGAAATTTTTATTCTGGTATTATAGCTACAACCTAAAATTTCTCCTTTTATTCATTTTCAAATATACAATTCAATGGTGTTAATTACATTCACAGTGTTATGCTACCAACACCACCATCCATTACCAAAACTTTTACATCACCCTAAACAGAAGTTCTGTACCAATTAAGCATACAAATTCACAGAGCCAGAAGTAGAATACAAGTTTCCAGGGGCTGGGTTGGAGGCAAGGAATGGGGAGTTAATGCTTAATTGGTACAGTTTCTGTTGGGGTGATGAAAATGTTTTGGTACTGGATAGCGGTGATGGTACCCTAACATTGATCATGTAATTAATAACCCTGGATTGTATATTTGAATGTGGTTAAAAGGGGGAAATTTTAGGTTGCGTATATGTTAGAACAAAAATGAAAATACTGTAGGACTGTACAACACAGTGAACCCTAATGTAAATTATGGACTATTGTTAGTACAATTTGTAATAATATTCTTTCATAAATTGTAACAAGGGCACCATGCTAATACAAGGTAGTAATAATAGGGAACACTGTGTGAGAGGGAGGTATGTGGGAACTTTGTGTTTTCTGCATGATTTTCTGTAAGCCTACAACTTATTTAGTAAAAAATAATTAGGGCCGGAGGAGCGGTGGACGGGAGGGGGTGATAGGGGTGGACGGAGGTCATGGGGCCCTGCTGGGCTGGGCAGGGCAGGTCCCCCACCCCCGGGAATGTCCTGCGACACGCGCCACCCGGGATCTTCCCACTTTCCTGAGACCCGAGCCTCCTCTTTCCCGAGGATGACAGAGTTGAAGGTCTTGAAGCAACAAATCCATTCTCCTTTAAAGAGTGTTTGAAAACCAAGAATGTCAACCTGTCAGAACAAAACCAACAGTAGGATTTATTCAAAGGCGGGCAGGACGCCCTCACTGGGGCTCCAGCCCACCTCCCCAACTGCCCAGCCCTGCGCCTTGGCCTGGAAAACCAGCAGTGATTTTTCAAATACCCCACAGGGCCGGCGACCTCCTGGATGAGGAAATGTGAAGAGTTTAACTGATTAATTTTTAAGACTTGCTGAGGCATTAGGGAAATATTATCAGTGAGATAACTGATATAATTAAAGAGAGAATTTTTTTTTCAAAATGTGGGTTATATAACATTGTAATTTTGTAAAGAGCCTAAAGGCCCCATTAATGTAAATGTTAAGCTTTGCCAGATTATTATTAGACTAATAACATTTGTAAGCTAAATTTAAAAGCTTAAAGAACTGTGCTTTTGAAGTTGACTTAATAAACCAAATAATTTTTGTAAACCAAAACAAACGCCTGACTTGTCTTTGCTGTTTTGAAAACTGGTTTCAACAATGTGATTTTTTTTTAAATTTTTAATTCAATTTTATCGAGATATATTCATATACCATATGTTCATCTAACGTGTACAATCAGTTGTTCACAGTATTATCACACAGTTGTGCATTCACCACAATCAACTTTTTGAACATTATCATTACTCCAAAAATAAGAATAAAAAAAAATAATAAAAGTATAAAAGAACACCCAACACATCTCATACTCCTTTCTCCCCCCTATTATTCATTTAATTTTTGTCCCCCTTTTTCCTACTCATTTGTCCATACACTGCCTAAAGGGAGTGTGAGCCACAAGGTTTTCACAATCACATGGTCACATCGTATAACCTATATAGTTATATGATCATCTTCAAGAATCAAGGATAATGAATTGCAGTTCAACAGTTTCATGTATTTCCTTCTAGCTATTCTAGTACACTAAAAACTAAAAAGGGATATCTGTATAATACATAAGAATAACCTCCAGAATGAACCCTCAAATCTATTTGAAATCTCTCAGTCACTGAAAATTTATTTTGTTTAATTTCCCTTCCTCCTTTTGGTCAGGAAGGCTTTCTCAATCCCACAATGCCGGGTCCAGGCTCATCCCCAGGAGTCATGTCCCACGTTGCAAGGGAGAATTATATCCCTGGGAGTCATGTCCCATATAGTGAGGAGGACAGTGAGTTCCCCTGCTAAATGGTTTTAGAGAGAGAGAGGGCCACATGTGAGCAACGAAAGAGGTTCTCCAGGGGTGACACTTAGGCACCATTATAAGAAGAGTTAGCCTCTCCATTGCAGTAACAAGCTTCATAGGGGCAAGCCCCAAGATCGAGGACTTGGCCTACTACAACGGTAGTCCCCTATGCTTGCGAGAATATCAGGAATTCCTGAGGTGAGGAAGTTTAATGTTTTCACATATTTCCCCAGTCCAGGGGACTTTGCAAATACTTTTTATTCTCTGCCAAAATTACTCTGGGATGTATCTGGGTTTCATGCTACCCTGTACAGACCAACCAGATCTCGCCCTCTATTCAAGGTTCTGTGCAATTATGCAATTTGAGTAAACTGACAATACAAGTTAAATTACATAGTGTGATACAGAAAGTATAGATTTTGCACCAAATAAACATCTCTTCCTTTGGTCTCACACAGAATTTGAGGTTTTAAAACATAGTCGGTATCATCCCTTATCCTTTAGTCTGGTTTACCTTAGTTCTAATCAAGTCCATTTTGTTCATATCTCTAATTGAAGGCTGATCTCTTCTTCAGCTTTTTAAACATTTGCTGTATGGGGTAATACTGATATTCATAGCTCCTGAAATCTGGCTTTGAGTCTCAAGAGTTGCCCAGAAACCTGAAGTTACAGTGACCTAACAGGTTATACACAAACAGCTCAGCATCTCAGAATTTAGAGGTAACCATTACAACTCATGAATAGATGTGACCGCTGAAAGAGCTGATGATTTAGGAACCTTGACCATAAGCCTTCCCCTGATAACCTATCCTCTCAGATTCTATTCTCAGTTTGCACATTATAGTTAGTCCATATTAGTGAAGGGTTATAATATCTGTCTTTTCGATTTTAGCTTATGTCACTCAACATACTGTCCTCAAGTTCCATTCACCTAGGTGCATATCACACAACCTCAATCCTTCTTGCCACTGCTTGGTATTCCATTGTATGTGTACACCACAGTTCACCATTCCATTTATCAGTCGATGTACCCTTAGGCCACCTCCATCCATTGCAAATCGTGACTATGGCTGCCATAAACACCAGTGTGAAATGTCAACTCATGTCTCTGTTCTCAGTTCTTCCAAGTATATACCCAATAACGGGGTTGCAGGACCATATGACAACCCCATGTTTAGCTTCAGGTGGAACCACCACACTGACCTCCAGCTTGGCTGCACCATTCTGCTTCCCTACAAACAGGGAATAGGTACATCCCTCTCTTCACATTTCTCCAGCACTTGTATCCCTCTGTTTGTTTTTCTAACAGTTTTATTCACACACCATATCTACCCTAAGTGTCATCACATAATTATGCATTCTCCACCACAATCTATATGAGGACATTTCCGTCTCTTCCTCAAAGAAAGAAGAAAAGGAGAAAAACAAAATGAAGAATAAAAATACAAAATATACAAGAAAAATAAAAATAAAATACAATTAAAATGTCAGACAACATCACCACCACCAAAAGTCCCACATCACTCTCTTATATCTCCCTCTTATAGACATTTAGCTTTGGTATATTGGCTTTGTTACAACTAATAGAAGCATTTTACAATGTTACCATTAACTATAGACTCTAGTTTGCATTGATTGTATTTTTCCCCTACACCCTCCAATTTTCAACACCTTGCAATGTTGACATTCATTTAAATACTTTCTTATATTTGTTCATTTAATCACCATCATTGGTCACTGTAGGTTTCACTAAGTTATGCAATCCCAGTCCTTATCTCCTATCTTTCCTTCTGGTGTCATACATGCCCCTAGCCTTCCTCCCTCAACCATACTCATACTAATCTTTGTTCAGAGTATTTACAACATTGTGCTACCATCACACAGCATTGCACCATCCACCTCTGGATCTGTACAATCAATCCTGTTGAACCTTCTGTACTCCTTCATCATCAAATGCCTGATCTCTAACCTCTTTCTATCTACTGATAACCTGTGTTCTCAACTCTCATATTTCAGTCATCATTGATAGTCCATATTAGTGAGACCATACAGTATCCATACTTTTGTTTCTGGTTAATTTCACTCAATGTAATGTTTACTGTCTACTATTTTGTCTTTTGGATTTTATATGTCTAGCTTGTTATTTTTATTTCCTCCCTCTCTCTTTTTACCTTTACTATAGTCTTCATTTCTACACTCTTCTCCAAACCTCTTTTTCTTTAATATTTCTTGTAAAGCAGGTATCTTGTTCACAAACTCTTTCAGTGTCTGTTTGTCTGAATATATTTTAAACTCTCCCTCATTTTTGAAGGATAGTTTTGTGAGATGCAGAATTCTTGGTTGGCAGTTTTTCTCTTTCATTATGTTAAATATATCATAACATTACCTTCTCACCTCCATGGTTTCTACTGAAAAATCCAAATATAGTCTTATCGAGCTTCTTTGTATGTGATGGATCACTTTTTTGTGGAACACTGCTTTCAGAGTTCTCTCTTTGTCTTTGACATTTGAGAATCTGATTATTAAGCATCTTGGAGTTGGTCTACTTGGATCTATTCTGTTTGGGGTATGCTGTGCTTCTTGGATCTGTAATTTTATGTCTTTCATAATAGATGGGAAATTTTCAGTGTTTATTTCCTTCATTATTGTTTTTGCCCCTTTTCTCTTCTCTTCTCCTTTTGGGACACCCATGAAACATATATCCGTGTGCTTCATATTGTCATCCAGTTCCCTGAGACCCTGCTCATATTTTTCCATTCCTTTCCCTAGATGTTCTTTTGTGTTCAGGATTTCAGATGTCCTGTCCTCCAGCTCATTAATCTTTTCTTCTGCCTCTTCAAATCTGCTGTTGTATGTCTCAATTGAGGTTTGCATCTCTTGTGTTGTGCCTTTCATTCACATAAGTTCTACCATTGCTTTTACTAACTTTCAAGTTCTTCCTTTTGTTTGCACAATGACTTCTTTACACCCTTGATTTCTGTTGCCATATCTTCCTTCAACTCAATGATTTGTTTTTGGAATTGATTTAGGAGATTTGTTTGATGAATAATTTGTTGTTTTAATTCCTGTATCTCAGTTGAAGTGAAAGTTTTTCCTCTGATTGGGTCATATCTTTGTTTTTCGTAGTGTGACTCAGAATTTTTTGTTGTCTGTGCATCTGGTTTCTTTGATTACTCCAATAGAATTTTCCAAGACCAGACAGGCTCAGGTGTCAGGAGTAGACTGCATTCAGTATAAGGTTTCCCTGAAGGTGATACCCAGAAGATTGTCAGACTTTCCTGTGAGGCCTCTAGACTCTTTGCTTTTCCTGCCCAGCAGGTGGCACTTGTCAGCTTGCAGCTCCCCACTGCTGTAAAGAGTTCCATTATATTTAATTCTCAGTGGACCCTATCTTGACCAGGGACCACAGGTGTCAAAAGTCAAGCTTAAGCTGTATCTGTCCCCCACGCCCAGGCCCTAGGGTCTGAGTTCTCCAAGCTGGGTGTTGCTCCCATCTTTTATTTGGGAAGATAAGCCCTTTAAGGAATTGTCTTCAACACTTGAGATTCCCCTTTGACTCTCTATCTTAACTCCACCCTTGCCTGGGTCAGTGCTGACAACTGAAAATGCCTGAGGCTTTCTCTAATGAGCTACTTAGAATAAGAGGTAAAAAAGGAAAAAATCAAGAAGTCCCCTTTTTAGTGGCAGTCCCCAGATCTCCTGAACAACAGGAAAGAAACGGAGCCTGTACCCAGTTCTGTGTACCCCTTTTATTGGGATGAAACCCTTTTCCAGTATTCTGAGCTCAGCAGACTTCAAACACCTCTGTTTTTATTTATTTATTTTTTTAATTTTTTTTCCTGTCAGCCCTGCCTCCTCTCTGCCAGGATAAGCCTCCAGGTTCCTTTCCTACTTGCTCTGGGTTTATCTGTGCTCATAGCCTGTATTCAGTAGTGCAAATTTGTTAAGACCACAATTGCAGCTTGGATGAGCTACATTCCCTTGCTCCTGGTAGGAAATGCTTCTTTTTCCTGCAGCAAAGTTTTGCAACTCAGCCTCCTGTGCCAGTGGGGGAGGGGCACCAGCTCCACAGTTTGGAGGCTTTATTTACAGTGCTATGCTGCAATCTCAGCTGTTCCACCCATTCCTGACTTGAGTATGATGTTTTCTGGTCATAGGTTTTCCCCCATAACTTATTCCAGACTATTTTCTAGTTGTTCTTGGCTATTTTTCTAGTTGCTTTAGGGGATTAATTAAATTCCACACTTCCCTATGCCACCATCTTTCCCTGCCTCTAATTCTGATACTTTGTATTCCTACTGGAGGCAAATCAACATATGTCTTCTCCTATTGCTTAGCCGTAGAGAGAAAATTTTCTCATTACGCTTTCCAGGGATATCAGATCCTGTATCAGAGAGGTTTCTCAGTGCTAAGGTCGAGTGATACATCAGCAGTCTGTTTTGTTTTATTTTTTTTTATGTTAATCTAATTGGCTCTATTAATAAGATCTGACCCCAGGGAGGCAACTCCTCTTACTTTTCCATACAAGTTCCATTTCACACCCTAGAGGACTGAAGACCATGAGAGACAAAGGGCAGACCTTTTGGGAAACAGTGTGTTGGCTTTAACAGGAGAGAAATATGAGCCTCCATGATCTTGCACTAATTCATTTTTAAATTTTTACAGCGTGGAGATGGTGTTTATGGCATTTTTCTATCTAAATTACAATTTGCACTTCCTAAATGCTATGTCGTCATATGTTGTGAAAAATCACTTACTTTGTAATTAAACTAAAACTCCTACCCCTATGGTCTGTAGTCTAACTGGAGTTTAGTATTTGGATCTATGTGTCCACTGAAGGACAGACTTACAGTTCTGCCAGAATGTTCTTTGGGAATTCAAGACATCTCATTGATGCCCAAAAATCTATGCTCAGTGGAGTTGGGTGGCTGGCCATGGAGAACAGGAGTATCCATTCATCAAAGCAAGAAAGAAAACCATGTACCCCCACTAGGAGATTAAGGAGGAGGAAACAAAATTAAGGAACTTAAAGCCACAAAGGTAGCCTCAAAGGGAGAACTGTCCTTCTGCAGTATGGAAAGGGGAAAGAATAAAGGTCAGAGTTAGCTCTCCAGGCAACAACATGATTTCACCATCATTTTGTCAGTCTGTCATCCATAGAAGGTCAATGGGTTTTGAAGCCTTGTATCCTGAGGCCTGGCAAAGGCTCCACTCACCAGGATCTGTCTCCTGAAAGCTGTGTCTATAAAACTAAGGCCAGCTTTCAAAGCACTGTCTTCCCACTAGCCTTTAAAATGTGGTAAAGCACCAGAGAGTTTATTTTTGCTCTTGTAATACATTTAGCAATGCAATGATAATATCAAAACAGCAAACACATTTTGCATGGTAGTCTATAATTTGTAAAGCATATATACATATAATTTTATATGTAATGATAGTTGTCTGTCTTATTTTTTCTAAGCTAATTGAAGGCCGTAAGGGACACCATTGTACACATGTATTCTATTAAACGTAAAAGCAGCCATGCACCCTCCCCACCCACCCAAGGAATATATAAAGGGAATTTCCACCATGTTTTGCATGCTGTAGAAATGCATAAAGTCAAGGTAGTAGATTTTATCATATACACTGTCAGAGAGAAAAGATTACCATCTTGATTAACTTTACAGGTAATTCTGTACTGTATATTTTCTTAATGTCCATAGGTTATATAAACTGCCAAGGAGCTTATTTATTTAACAGAGGCAATGAGCAGAATCTCTGAGAAAATAGAGATGGTTGCAGAATGTCCCCGGGATATGGCAAGGAGCTCTAGAGTGTGACCCCTGGTGCCAGCTGCCTTGCTGCCCTTAAAGATGCTGCCCCAGCATCCACAGCTGAGAAGCCCTTTATTGCAGCCCAGCAGAGGAAGGAAATCAGGGGAGTCAAAACTGAAATAAGTGTCCCCTGACCCTGGTTATTACTGTGGTTTAATCAGTAAATACTCCTAGTGTAGTTACAAAGGAGAAAAACAGCTGCCACTCTGGGACCACACTCTGGGCTCTGCCTGAGGCCCCCACAACCATGCCCACTGGGGTGCTTCCCACCCTGCCCTTGAGGGCAGCTGCAGCCCATACCTGAGCCTGTCTGCAGCTTCAAGTCACACCTCGCATTTAATGAGGAGGGGGCAACTTGTAGATGAGACTGTGGGTTATCAGGAGGCACAGGAGTCTTTCCAGAGACTTGAGTGTCCACACGGTCCCCATGTCTGCAATTCTGTACAAAGCACATCGCTAAGACAAACAGGAGCTGAACCCCACCACTGTCCTGCTGCATTACTACGGTTTAAAGGACAGGGGGAAGACAGTGCTTTGAAGACTGGCCTTAGTTTTATAGACACAGCCTTCAGGAGACAGACCCAGGTGAGGGGAGCCTTTGCCAGGCCTTGGGATACAAGGCTTCAAAACTCATTGACCTTCCATGGATGACAGGCTAACAAAATGATGGTGACATCATTTTCTTGCCTGGAGAGCTAACTCTGACCTTTATTCTGTCCCCTGGGAGATAGGGGTCCCCCTTGGTGTTTTTTCCTTTTTATTTATTTATTCATTTTGCAAATCAAGATTCAGTTTTCCCAACACCATTTGTTGAAGAGTGTTCCAGTTTGCTAATGCTGCCCTTTTGAAAAATACCAGAAATTGACTGGCTTTTATAAAGGGGGTTCATTTGGTTACAGTTACAGTCTTAAGGCCATAAAGTGTGCAAGGTAAGGCATCAAGAATAGGGTACCTTCACTGGAGAAAGGCCTCTGGCATCGGGAAACCTCTGTTAGCTGGGAAGGCACGTGGCTGGCATCTGATTGCTCCCAGATTGCATTCCCCAAAATGTCAGTGACAGCTTTCAATGGCTGTCTTCAAAATGTCTGTCTCAGCTGCAGCTTCTCTGAAGTTCTTCTGT
Organism: Choloepus didactylus; assembly: GCF_015220235.1. Classification (NCBI taxonomy): domain Eukaryota; kingdom Metazoa; phylum Chordata; class Mammalia; order Pilosa; family Megalonychidae; genus Choloepus; species Choloepus didactylus. Next base: position 5,565,339 of record NC_051320.1, on the reverse strand, counting down.
TTCTGAGCTTTTATAGGGTTCCAGTAATTAAATCAAGACCCAAGCTGAATGGGAGGGGCCACACCTCCATGGAAACAATCCCATCAATATGTCACGACCTAATTGAAGGTGTTACTAGTCACCTCTCCATGGAAACAATCAAAAGGTTCCAACCTAATCAACACTAATACATCTGCCCCCACAAGATTGCATGAAAGAACATGGTATTTTGGGGGACATAATACATCCAAACTGGAACAAAGAGACCATTACTTCCCAATTGAGTGGTCTTTTCCACTTTGTCAAAAATCAGTTGGCCATAAATGTGAGAATTTTTTTCAAGCTCTCAAGTAAATCCCATTGGTCTATATGTCCGTCCTTGTTTCAGTACCATGCTGTTTTGATTACTGTGGCTTTGTAATAAGTTTTAAATTGAGAAGTGTGTCTCCTCCAACTTCATTTTTCTTTTTTCAGATGGCTTTAGCTGTTTGGGATCCTTTAGCCTTCCATGTAATTTGAAGATTGGCTTTTCCATTTCTGCAAAGAAGTTTTGGTAATACATTGAATCTATAATTTGTTTTGGGTGATATTGACAACCTAATGATTAGCATAGCAATAGTTTTGCTGAGAATATAGTGACAGAATATCAATTTTTGCTATATTATTTCTCTAACAGATAAGTCATGATCAAAGATAACAGAACATAAATATAAGTCTGAGCTGGTAGTTGCTGCATCCCACTCAGGTTACATTTATTAATACGATTATTTTAATGATACAATGTTTTTAAGATAACCACGATGATAGTATCCTTGAAATAGTTAAACATGGACTTACTGTAGGTTATGATTTCCATGTTGTATCTGGCTAGACAAATGCTCATTTTCTGACCTCATTCACCCACATTCTAAGACTGATTCACCGATATGTGACTCATGAAAAGACCTGGACAACCAAATGGAGATGTCAGATACTTGTACATGAAGTCTGGATTTCAGGAATATGATCTAGCTTGGAGTTAACATTTGGGAGTCAGCATGGAAATGTAAATCCCTGATACTGAATGAGATATCCAAGGGAATGGATGGATGAAAAGATGTATTTTTTTGGTTGATTTTAAATCTTTTTGTTTTCTACTTTCTACAGTTTCCATTTGCTAAAATATATTGTTATCTGGATTAAATAAGTTGCTGAATACTGATCATAATTAGAAGAAATATAGAATAGATTAAGCTCACCCTTTTAATGATATTCCTCCATTACTTTCTTTATTATTGCTTTCTCATTGGGTTGAGTTTCACAAGTTATCATTCTTCCAGAATACCACAAACTTTTTGGAGCTATTTAAATTTTGTAAAGTTGATAGCAATTCCATGACCTTCTTACCCTGGATGGAAACAGTTACTTGACATACACTTTATAAGAACAATACATTTGTTAAACTATTTCTAGTAAATCATTCATGTGGTTTAGTCTGGTTGTTAACAATTCTAAACTCCCTCTAAGGGCAGAAATAACATAGAGAAAAAGTTTTGAAATTGACCTCACTGGACTGTGGGATCTACAGCCTTTGTCTCACCATATTGAAACATCAAAACCTAACACGGATCTGGTGGCTTGAAGATGTATGTACCCCAGAAAAACATGTTCTTAATTTAATCCATTCTTGTGGGTATGAACCCATTGTAAGTAGGACCCTTTGACGAGGTTACTTCAGTTAAGGTGTGACACACCTCAGCCAAGAAGGGTCTTAATCCTATTACCAGAGTCCTTTATAAGTGGAATTAAACTCAGACAGAGACAGAAAGCCACTGGAAGCAAGAAACTGAAATTCAACAGAACCTGGAAGAGACTGGAGAGGTCCAGAGAGGCTGTCATGTGCCTTGTCATGTGGCAGAAGAGCTAAGGACCAAGGATTTTCAGGATTTGGTGTTTGGGAAGAAAGCATTGCCTTGACAATGCCATGATTTTCCCAACCTCAAGACTGTGAACCAACAAATCCCCATTGCTTGACCTGACACATTTCCTGGCACTTGTTTTGAGTAGCCTTGGAAACTAAAACAATGGATCACATATATACCCACTCTTTGATAAAAGCTGTTAAACCAAAGGGGAAAGAGCAAATCTTTACATAAGTGTCACAAATCAGTTAATCAATCCTTAGAATTACTATGCATCAATGTACAGAAAATGAGCAACTGCACATCTGGCAACTAAATAAAAAATCTTGCTGATAAATTGCTCAACTAATAATCTTATTTTGAATACTGAATTAAATGAGGTTGATTCCAGATGTGAAAGTTTGCACATAAAACCTGGAACATGTTAAGACTCAAAAGCGCATGCTACTTTTCTTCAAAACAAAAACATCTGATGAAATGTACAAGTTAGGGTCTCTAAATTTCAGAAGAATTTATCATAGACATTTGATTAAGGCCATGGGGGTATTAAAGATTGAGTGGCTGTTCCACGTGAGGATCTAGATATTTATTTTCCTGATTTTAAATAAATAAGTTAATTAAAATGTAGCATTCCTGATTTTAAATAAATTAATTAAAAGAACCCTTGAGATTGAAATGTCAGGGATCTTGTACTTTTACAATATGTAACAATGTTTCCATGGTGGATAACACTGATAAATGTAGGTTAAGTAAAAACACAGGGTGGATTCAACTTAGTATAATTATGATAATTGAGGCCCCCGTTTTACTTCATTCAAAGAATTTTCAAGACCAAATCCATTGTAGGAATGCACTTACTAATGGGGCATGTTTTTACATCTGACCTGCTCAAGAGCAGGTTGATTTATCCGTTGAAAATGAGAACCTCACCTTATGAAACATAAGAAGACTCTGTCTGCAAGCAGACTCAGATGATGAGAATAATGTTACCCAACTTTTTGGTCTCATCATTTCAGGCTAAGTAGACAATACAAGATTAAACAGCAAGAAAACATGTCATTGTTATCACAATAGTTGCTTATGTTTTTATTTGCTGGAATCCATTTTTATTTAAATTATGACATTTAAATAAGATGAGGTGAATCAGGAATGGATGCATTTGGAAATCAAAACCTATGGCTGGAAGTAATATAAACTTACATCGTTATAACTGTGTTGTAACTATAACCACAATAAGCTTCTAAACAACCACAAGGATATGAACTAAAACTTAGAGGTTAGTGGAAAACAAACAGCCCTGTAGCTTTGGATCTTAATTTGCATTCAGTATCTATTTATAAAGAAACAATCTGCTAGAGGAGGGCATGGGTGTGAAATAGATATAGTTGAATAAAAGAATGATCACACTAAAGAGCTTTTAGCAATTTTTATATTAATAGTACATTTGAGAATCCAGTTTTCATTTGTCATCCGTTCATTTGCTCTGATATGTTTCAGGAGCTTGAGAACCAAGATCAATGAACACAGAAACCACTCTTCAACCACTGCACCTAATGAGGTTAACAAAATTCATCACCAAAATTCCATACGCTGTTTAATTATTGATTTGTGGTTTGAACTTAAAAAAAAAATAAAGTGCTAAAAGGAAAACTTCCTTAGGCTCCTATTAACATGGAAGAGTTCTTCGCTCCTTAGATGGTAACACATAAGTGTAATTCTGTTATTCTTACTCTGATGCTGAGCTGTTGATTTAGAGAATGAGCTGCCTCAAGTCTTTGCAGAATCAAATAGGGCACACTGACTTTTCCTAATGGTATACTTTTGGACTAGTTATTTTATTGCCCACAATTTCATCTCAAATAAAGTGAGGACACTCACCCACCCCATTGGGTTACTGTGAAGAATAAAAATGGCCCTTGGCCGAGGGTACACATTGTAAGAGCTGTAGCACTTCACACGGGACTCTGTAGGACCACTGTAAGGTAATCACAAACATGGAAAACTTTGGATGTGTATATGTACATGAACTCACATCTATGTTGGGTGATTGACAATGAAGAGATTTATTTCATTAGAAACCTTAAAAATAGCATAATCCAGACAAAGAGAGTTTTCCTGAGGAATATTAATCAGTTGTTTAGAGAGGCTAAAGCTGAAAAATAGCCTACGAAGAAGAAGTAATAGAAAGACAAAATGGTCACTGGATAGCTAAGTAATCAGAACAGAACTGGATGATTTGTAGAGTGCTGTGGATGTCTATTCTTATTCTAAGGAAAATACACTGTCATCAGCATAAGATGATCGTATGTAATATAAAGTAATGAAGGCAGAACTTTCTGGGAGAATTGTACTCATTTTCTATTGCTGTGCAACAAATCACCCCAAACTTAGCAGCTTAAAAAAGATAAATTCATTATCTTACCGTTCCTTGGGTCAGCAATCAGGCACATTTTTATCGAGGTTGCCTGCTCAGGGTCTCAGAAGATGTCGACAGGCTGTGTCTTCATGTGAAAACTTGGCTAGGGAAACATCTTCTTCCAATATGCTCAGGTTGTGTGCACAATTGAGTTCCTTGTGTTGAGGTCCTGCTCTCAGCCACCAGAAGCCATTTGAAATTCCTTGGCCTTTGGTCCATTCCATGGACCCTGCCTCACTTCATGTCGTTCTGACTTCAAGAAGGGGTAAGGACCCACCTGCTTAGGGTGGGCTCAACTTTTTGATGACCTCACAGTCCACGGATTAGTAAGCTAATCATGGGAGGTACACCCCATCATTTTAACAATCCTGCTCAAACTCAAAGGGAGGCAATTATGCAGGATGTTTTCACCAAGGGTAGGAAACTTGGGGACCATCCTAGAATTTGCTTATCACAGGAGGAGCAGGAATAAGAAGTGCTTCCATGGAAATATAAAGTTCTAAGCAGGTGGAAACCTCCCTTCCTATCTTCAAGCAAGAATTGGGTACTCAGACATATAGGCAAAATTAGGACACCTGAAAGAAAGAAAGAATGTAACATCTGAAAAAAAGAACATGTACACTTTGTTGATTAGTTTTAAAAAGTATTTTAAACCTCTATGCCATGTTGAATAGATGTATATCTTCTCTTCCATCTGCAAATGAGGATTATTTATGAGTGCTTAATAACCAGCCCTAAAAGCCACGAAAGTTATGAAATGCATTCTGCTGACTTCTTTCTTTACCTTCAGATCTACCAATAACTTAAAAATGGGCTTCATTTAATCTGAGTAGTCTTATACATGACTATTTTTATATTTGCATTAAAAATTCTGATAATGGCATAATAGAAATTGAAATTAAAGGAACGATTGTAAGAATTGCTTCCCAGGGGCTATTTTGGGCAGAGCAGCTGTGATCATGTGATTGTGGTGTCTACACTTTGACCCACCAACCTGAGAACTGTCCTGCAGTTTGTAAACATTGTCTGTGATTTTATAATCTGACATCTTCATTTCTGAAAACAATGAAGTAAACCTTAATTGAAATAATAAAATGGTCAAATTATTAAAGGTGCTGTATGCCTGAGAGTGAAAGAGCCATCAGAGCTCTTTCTGTCTGGAAAGTGGGGAAGAGGGTATGTTCAGAAGTTCCACAAATCTGTGTCTTAAGAGCCATCACAGTTTGTTAGATGTGTGAATTTCTACAAGCTTCTGGAAGCTTCTAGATGTCAGTTTCCTCATCAATCAATCAAGAATGATAGAGCATCTACCCCATGGGTTTTTCATGCAGATAAAGCATATAAAACACAGGGAAATCATTCAATAATGTCAGCTCTTACTACTGTTATAGCTGTTATTACAAAAAAAAAAAAGGGTTTCTAAATAGATTTTAGATATTTTAACAAATTGGCTTTCAATCTGGTTTTGATTCCATAAATATTTGTCCTTTTTCTATTCAAGATTATTTTACCTGATCTGATTACTTACTCACTGTTATATTTCCGCCTTATCTTTTCACTTTAGCCTGATCTGTTTCTGCCTGCCAGGAGAGGTGCTAATTATGCTTAAAAACAACAATCAAAAAGCATTTTACTGAGCATTTGATACTTCAGTCAGTTGTCCCTGGGAAAAAGAAATTGTACTTGCTATTGTTAAATAAAAGCCTTCATGTCTTGCCAAGTTGAAACACAACAATTTAGATTTCTGCTGTGTAATATCTCTGATAAAACTCCCTTTCCAAAGGAAGAACATTTCTTCTTTAATAATTTCTATGCCTCATTCCTTCCATAGGATGGAATCGACCATCATATTTTGTTTTTAATAGTAATCATAATAATAATGATAAAATGGAATGGGACATGCACATGTGAGAGTTAAAAAATTATTATTACTGATAATAAGTGTTTTAATTTCCTAGGTTGCTCAAGTAAATGCCATGAAATGGGTAGACTTAAATAAAGGGAGTTTATTAGCTTAAGGTTTTGAGGCTAAAAGAAAGTCCAAGATGCTTTTTCACTGAAGACTGGTATTCTGCATTGGCTGCCAGTGATCCTGGATCCTTATCTTGTTACATGGCAAGGAACAGGGCAGTGTCACCTCGTCTCTCCCTTCTTTTCTAGGTTCTGTTTCAACTTCTTACTCTCTCTCTCTCTTTGGTTGAATTTCATTCTCTTACAAAGGACACCAGTGATAAGATTAAGACCCACCCTGATTGAGGTACCACTCCTCTCTATGCCGCCATCTTGCCCCTTCTTCTCCCTTATTATATTTTAATGTCCTTCAGAATATAATTAATAAGATCATAATATTTTTATCTTCTTCAGTGCCTAGCACAGGGACTTACATATAGTAGGCAGACAAGTTTGTATTAATAATTTGGTGAAAACTCTCTTGGTTTCAGTTTGCTTAAGAATTTAGGTTTAGTAGTATTAACAAAAGGGTACTTTAGAATAATGTGTTTGATACAGAATGACTTTGAAATATTTGATCATTTCCCCCAATGCTTATGTTTCATTTAAATCACAGAATTGAAAAATTAGATTCAATATAAACTATTATTCATTTAAATTACTTTCACTGAAATTAACATTGTAAAGTCCATTCATTTGAAATTGACTAGTTTGAAATTAGGACCTTATTTGGAGGATGTGGGCTTTCTATTTTAAAAAGGATTTGCAAAGAATATTTTAAAATGTAAATCAGTTTTCAAATATAATTACAATACCCAAATCTCACTAATACATGAGCACAAACTTAACCTCAATCAGAATAACCACAAATCTTGGTCTTCCTTACCTCGATGAACTTTGTTGGCAGTTAGTCTAGATTTGAACTAGGATTGCTTTCTGTATATATTTTTAATAGTTCTAGAAACTTGGATATTGCCCTAGGTTCTCCTGGACTGTGGGTTTTAGATAAGACCCTTATCCCCAGGGGCCCCGGGGATGCAGTGTTGGTGGGAAGGAGGCAGTGCTGCATGTCTAACCCGCGGGGCTGTACGAGGCAGCTCCCCGTCCTGGCCGCTGCTGCAGTCACGTGCAGCTCTCCCGAGCCCTCGTGGGAAGACCCCCTGACACTCAGTTGATCACATTCTGTAGTTCCAAGACACCCCCAAACAGCAGATAGTCACCTCCTCTCAAACTTCAGGCAACTTTTGGCTGGGAGTTGTCTCTACCTGGTGCCACTCTGATGTCATCTGGCAACATGTCTCCCCTACCCCACTAGCTCTCATGTCCTTCTCTCCTTTTGCCCAGAAGGGATCTGCTTTCCTGTCCTGGGGTCCAGCTTATTGGCTTGGGAAATTCCATAGCCCTTCTTCCATGATGCATCAGGGTGTGGCCATAGGGCTAGCTACACTATATACATACATATATACACACACACACACATAAACACACACACACAAACCCACCTCCCCTTACACCTATCTCTACCCCTCAGTGCCGAGTCTCACCTGAGAAACAGACTGCTCTCTCTTTTTCGTCTTGAGATTACCCCAATGCCCCCATTGTTGATCCATATAAATTGATTTATATAATTCATTTATGTTTACAAATGTCTCATTTTTAGATGAGCTCAACCTCCAGGGTATCTGGGTCCTGGGAAATCCAGGGATTCACCTGGCCACAGGTGTGACAGTTCTGGCACATTCTGTGCCAGGTGTGAATGTGGGCTTGTGCCTCAGCAGGCAGCAAAACTTGGGAAGACATGTGAGGCTGTGGCCCAACTCCACGTTCTACCCACTCAGGTGAGCTTGGGATGCACTTGTTTCCCATTTCTATGTGGATGGTTCCTAGTCACACTTCCATGCCATATAATATCCTTTTCTCCAGGAAACCCTTCTCACAATACTTTGTGCTCAACAAATCTGGGCTGGTTGGAAGAATGCCACCTGGATGTGGGATTGCTTGCAGACCCTATACTTTCAGGTCCCCTAACCTAGTCTGTGTGCTTAACTTTGTCACCTTTTCTCACCCATGGGGCTGGCAAGGACCCGCAGGATGTATGGTTTCAAACAGGAGAGGTTGACTTTTGAATTACAGTATGTAACATGGGAAGAAAAACCATCAAACCTTCAAAAACTTAGTATATAACTTTAGATCAACTTCATTCTCAAATAATCATCAGTTTGTATGGTATATCTTTATGTGAATTTTTTGAAACGTGGAGTAAATATTAGGCATTGAATACATGTTCTTACATAAATTATACATGTTAAATAAATATTAATTTATTATTTAAGTAATTCTTAACTAACTTCTAAAATAAAAGTTATCGATATTGAACACCTTGGAAATGAGAGATCATGTGGCTAAATGTTTAAAATCATCTAATGTTTTCTCTTATTTGCCAACAAACAGCTATACCCATATATAATAGATCTATTACAATTATCTATAACTCCCTTTAAAGAGGTCTTAAACCTCTTCTGTCTATTGTTTGAGGTGTTGAAACGTTGGGGTAATGGATATTAGTGATGGTAGCAAAATGCTGTGAATATAATTAACACTCCTGAATTGTGTGCTTGAAAGTGATAAATATGGGAAATTTTGATTTGTACATGTTACTAAAATAAAAGTTAAAAACAAAACAAAACAAACAAAAAACACAACCATTTGTGAGGAAGCCTGCGAAATCAGTATTGCCATGTTCCACAAGGGGACACTAAAAGCAGTCTTCAAATCACCACCTTGGTTCAAAGTTTTGATTAGAACAATCATAGTGTTTGACCAAAAAGAGAAGCATATGAAAGTCTCAGCATTTATGTTGACTTGCTTCCTGTAACAAGTTTCTTTAATGGATATGCAGGTCAAAACTGGAAACACAATTGAAGGAGCTCAAAGGCAGAAAGTTATCAGTGAGCGTGGATGATTTCAGAAAGGTTGTGGAATTTGTATTAACTTCTTTTTAGCCATTTAATTTTGAAATAATTTTAGACATACAGAAAAGTTGAAAAGTAGCACAGAGAAATCCTTATACCCTTCATCCAGCCTCCGCTATTGTTAACATTTATAGAACCATGACACATTTGTCAAAACTAAGAACTTAACACTGATAAAGCACTATTAACTCAACCAGACTTTATTTGGATTTTACTAATGTCCCCCACAATATCCTTTTCTATTATAAGATCTAATCCAAGATCCCACACTGTATTCCGTTTCATATCTCCTTGGTCTGCTCCAACATGTGACAGTCTTTCCTATCTGTATTAAATTTCTATAACTGCTGCTAAAGTGACCACAAACTTTGTACCTTTAAACAACACAAATTACTTCACAGTTCTGTAGGTCAGCTGGCTCAGATGGTTTCTTATTCCAGGTTTCACAAGGCAAAAATCAAGGTGTCATTTAGCTGGGATCTTACCCAGGGGGTCTGGGAAGAGTCCACTGCCAAGTTCCTCCAAGCATCAGTAGAATCCAGAGTCCTGTGGTTGTAGGATTGGAGCCCTGTTTGCCTGATGGATGTCAGCTGAGGATGGCACTTATTTCCTGGAGGGCTTTGCCATCCTTGCACATGTGTCCTACATCTCAGAGCCAACAGTAGTGCATTAGATCCTTCTGTTTGGAATACCTTTGAAATCTCCTGCTTCATCTCTCTTGCTAAGAGCTGGAGAAAGTCTTCTCCTTTTCAGGGTTCCAATGATTAGATAGGACCTACTCATAATCCAGAATAATCTCCCTATTTTAAGGAAGATGAACTTAAGTACATTAGCGAAGTCTCTTTTGCCATGTAATTTAACATATTCACAGATTCTAGAGATCAGGTGTGGGCATGTGGGGGAGGGCATTTTGTCTATCATGTTGTCTTTCATGACGTTGACAGTTTCGAAAACTACTGGTCAATTAGAATCGTCCTTCCAAATGGTTTTGTCTGATGTCTTCTCATGGATGGAATGAGGTTATGCATTATTGAGAAGAATGCTAAGGAAGGATATGGTACATTGTCAGTACATCTAACCAAGGAGTATGTTACTGGGTTATGTGGTATCCAATGGGTTTCTCAAGTATAAAATAATAACAGTTATCATAATTACACATTTGTGAAGGAAATATTTGGAGGTTTTTCAAATATTTTTCCTCAAATATGTCCCCCCTAATTTTAGCAGCCACTAATGAATTTTGCCTGAAATAATGATTGCATATTCTTTCTAAATTTTTATTCTAGTAATTTATATGCAAGCTTAAATTTCCACTTTTAACTACATTCAAATATTAAATGAACATAAACAGCATTATGGATGTAATTAATAGCTAAAATTAGCTGTTAATTACATCCATAATGCTGTGCTATAACAACCACCATCCCTTATCAAAACTTTTTCATCAACCCAAATAGAAACACTGTACCTATTAAGCCTTAACTCCCTATTCTCTACCCCGACCCCATCCCCTGATAAACTGTATTTCACATGTGGACTCTGTGATGTGAGATCATACAATATGTATCAGTGAGCTCATGGAATATTTGTCCTTTTCTCTCTGGCCTATTCATGCAACATTATGTCTTCAAGGTTCACCCATGTCACATATATCAGGACTTCATTCCTTTTTATGGCTGAAAAATATTTCATTGAGTGTATATTCCACATTCTGTTTATCTATTCATCAGTTAATTGGCATTTGAGTTTCTTCCATCTTCTGGCAATTGTGAATAATGCCACTATGAACATTGGTGGGTAAATACTTGTTTTAATCCCTGCTGTTAATTCTTTTGGGTATGTATGCATAGAAGTGGGATTGCCGGATCACATGGTAATTCTATTCTTAACTTTCTGAGGAACTGCTAAACTGTCTTCCACAGCAGCTGCACCATAGTACACTGTCACCAGCAATAAATGAGCTTCCTTATTTCTCTGCTTTTCTCCAACTCTTGTAATTTTCCATATTTTAATAGTAGCCATTCCAGTGTGTGTGAAATATAATCTTGTTGTGGTATTAATTTGCATTTCCCTAATGGCTAAGGATGTTGAACATTTTTTCATTTGCCTTTTGGCCATTTATATATCTTTTTTGAAAAACATTATATTCAAGTCTCTTGCCCATTTTAAAATTGAGTTGCCTTTTTATGGTTGAGTAGAAGGATTTCCTTATGTATTCTGGATATTAAACCCATAAGGGTATGTAATTTCCAAATATTTTGTCTCGTTGTGTAGGTGGTTGTTTTAATTTTATCAAGAAGTCCTTTGAAGCACAAAATTTTAAAACTTTGATGAGGTCCCATTTATCAATTTTTTTCTTTTCTTTTTTTTTTTTTTTACTTGTACTTCAGGTGTAAAGTCTAAGAAAGCATTACTTAACACAAAGTCTTAAAGATGCTTCCCTGTATTTTCTTCTTATTTTATAGTTCTGGCTCTTATACTTAGTTCTTTGGTCCATTTTGAGTTAATTATCATACATGGTGTGTGGTAGGCACCCAATTTAGCTATTTTTTATATGGCAATCCCATTTTCCAGCACCGTTTGTTGAGGAGACTGTTCTTTCCCCACTGAGTGGAATTGGCACCCTTGTCAAAAATCAGTTGGCAATAAATGTGAGGGTTGGTTTCTGAAATCTGAATTTGATTCCATTGGTCTATATGTCGGCCATTGTGCCCATGCCATGCTGTTTGGATCAATGTGGCTTTATAATAAGTTTTAATATTAGCCTTGTGACTGACATTCCCTTTACCCAGTTTATGGGCAAATGAGTAATAAAATAAAGACAAAAATATATAAATGGTAGATTGGGGGCAAGGGATATGGGATGTTTTTGGTGTTCTCTTTTATTATTATTATTATTATTTTTTTTTGTAATAATGAAAATGTTCTAAAATTGATTTTGGTGATGAATATACAACTATATGATGATACTGTGAGCCAATGATTGTGTACTTTAAATGGATTATATGGTGTGTGAATATATCTCAATAAAATTACATTAAAAAAAAACAAAGGGAAAAAATAAAGATCAGGGTGTGTGGGTCCTCCAACTCCATTATTCTTTTTCAAGAGGGCTTTGGCTATTCAGAGGCCCCTTGCACTTCCATATGAATTTGATGATTGTCTTTTCCATTTCTGCAAAGAAGTTGTTGGAATTTGGATTGGGACTGCGTTAACTCTGTAAATCACTTTGGGTGGACTTGACATCTTAACAGAACATAGTCTTCCAATCAATGACCACTTGTTTAGGTATTCTTTGATTACTTTTAGCAATATTTTGTAATTTTCGGTGTACATGCCCTTTACATCCTTGGTTAGATTTATTCCTAGATATTTGATTATTTTAGTTCCTATTTTTAAAATAATTTTTTTTTTGTTTTTTTCTTCAGATAGTTCATTACTAGTATATATAAACACTACTCATTTTGGAGTGTTGCTCTTGTATCCCAGCACTTTGCTGAACTCATTTATTAACTGTAGGAGATAAGTTGTTGATTTCATAGGATGCTGTATATATAGGATCATCTGCAATGAGGAAAGTTTTGCTTTCCAAATTGGACTCCTTTTATTTTATTTTTTCTCTAATTACTCTGGCAAGAACTTCCAGTACAATGTTGAATGACAGTGGTGACAGTGGGCATCCTTGTCTTCTTCCAGATCTCAGAGAAAAAGGTTTCAGTCTTTCACCATTAAGTAAGATGTTAGCTCTGGGCCTTTCATAAATGATATTGTCAGATGCCTTTTGGGCTTCAATTTAGATGATCATGCTTTGTGGGGTTTTTTTGTTTTGTTTTGTTTTTCCCCTATCATTCTGTTAATGTTTATATCATTACTTGTTTTCGTTTTCTTATGTTCAACCACCCTTGCACCTGGGATAAATTCCACTTGACCATAGTGTAAAATTTTTTTGTAGTGTGCTGACAGATTTGGTTTGCTGATGTTTTGTTGAATTTTTTGCATCTAAATTCATAACAGATATTGTTGTGTAACTTTCTTTTCTTCTGGTAATTTACCTAGTTTTGGTATGATGGTTATGCTGGCTCTGTGGAATGAATTAAGGGGGGTTCCCTCCTCTTCAAATTTTGGAAGAATCTGAAAAGCACTGGTGTTAATTCTTCTTGGAAGTTTGGTAAAATTCCGCTGTGAAACCTTATGGTCCTGGGATTTTCTTTGTTTGGAGATTGTTGATTAGTGATTCAATCTGTTTACCTGTTATTCATTTACTGAGATCTTCTATTTCCTTGTGAGTCAGTGTAGGTAGTTTGCATGTTTCTAGGAATTTGTCCATTTCATCTATGTTAACTAATTTGTTGATGCATGATTGTACATATTATACTCCTATACTTGTTATTTCAATGGGGTCAGTAGTAATTCCCCTTTTCATTTCTGTTTTGTTTTTGTTGTTGTATGTGTCCTTTCTCCTTTTTTTTTTTCCACCAGTCTAGCTGAAGTTTTCTCAATTTCATTGATCTTTTCAAGGAATCAACTATTGGTTTTCTTGATTTTCTCTATTGCTTTTATTCTCTATTGTATTTATCTCTACTATAATCTTTGTAATTTCCTGCTTTCTGCTTGCTTTGGGTTTAGTTGGCTTTTCTTATACAATTTTTTTTCCAGTTCTGAGTTTAGGTCTCTGATTTGAAATCTTTCCTCATTTTTAAATGTAAGCATTTAGAGCTGTAAGTTTCCCTCTCAGCACTGCCTTTACTGTGTCCCATAAATTTTGATATGTTTTATTTTCATTTTCATTAACCAACAGATACATCCTAATTTCTCTTGTGATTTTCTCTTTAACCCTCTGGTTCTTTAAGAGTACCCTGTTTAACTTCCACATATTTTTGAATTCTCCATTTCTCCTCCTTTAATGATTTCTAGCTTCATTCCATTATGCTTGGATAAGATAAATTGTATGATTTCAATATTTTTGAATTTATTGAGACTTCTTTTGTTACCCTTGGGAAACTTATTGTGGTCTATCCTGTAGAATGATCCATGTGAACTCATGAAGGATGTGTATTCTGTTTTGTTTGGTGAAGTGTCCTATATATGTCTGTTAGATCTACTTGGTTTATAGCACTGTTCAAGTCTTCTATTTGATTATTGGTCTTCAGTCTAGATGTTCTATTCATTATTTAATGTGATATATTAAAACCTCCAATTTGCATGGAATGATTTCTCCCTTCAAATCTGTCCATATTTGCTACATATATTTTGGGGCTCTGCTGTTAGGTGCAGATACATCTATAATTGCTACATCTTCTTGTTGAATTGATCCCTTTATCTGTATATAATGACTGTCTTTGTCCCTCATAATGCCAGTTGTCTTTTGGTTATTATTTGCATGATATGTTTTGTCCGTTCTTTCACTTTAAACCTACTTATTTGGTAGTCTTTGGAGTTAAGGTGAGTCTCATAAATAGGATAAAGTTGGTCATGCTTATCCATTCTGACAATCTCTGTCATTTGACTGAAGAGTTTAAGTTATTTATATTTAAAGGAACTACTGATAATACTGAACTTTCTTCTGCTATTTTGCTATTTACTCTTTAAATGTTTTATCTTTTCCCCTTAATTCTTCTATTATTCTTTATTTTCATATTTATTTGATATTGTACCATATTGAGTCCCTTCTCATTTCTATCTGTATATGTTTTTCATATATTTTCCTTGTGGTTACCATGGGGTTAAAATTTATCGTCTTAAATATATAAGAAGGTACATATAATGGGCATATTTGATTTGACACCAACTTGAGTTCAACAGCACACACATTCACTCTTCCTATATCCCTCCACCCCCCACCTTTATCATACTTGTTACAAATTACATCTTTGTATAAAACTGTAAATTTATCATTACTTTTTATGCATTTACAATTTAGCACCTGTAGGGAGTAATAAGTGGAATTATATACAAAAAATGCAACAAAATATTACTGGCATATAATTACCCAAATAGTTAATCTTTATCAGATGTACTTATTTAATTATGCCACTTTGAACCGCTCTCTAGTGTCCTTTGCATTCAGTCTGAAGAACTCGCTTTAGCATTGCTTCTAAGGCAGGTCTAGTTGTGATGAACTCCCTCAGCTTTTGTTTCTCTGGGAATGTCTTAAATCTCCCTCTCATATTTGAAAGAAAATCTCACTGGACATAAAATTCTTGATTGGGAATTGCTGCTTTTCTTTTGTAGTTTTCAAAAATCTCTCTTTGCTCTTTGAATTACAGTTTTATCAGTGTGTGACAGGACTTACTTTTCTTCAAGTTTATCTTCTTTGGTGGTCTCTGGGCTTTTTGGATGTGCATATTTGTGCCTTTTGCTAAAGTTGGGAATTTTCTGACATTACTTCTTTGAATATTCCCTCTGCCTTTTCCTTTCTTCTCCTTCTGAGACTCCCATTATGCATATACTGATATGACTTATGTTGTAGCAGAGTTCTCTTAGGCAATTTTAACTTTTGATAATGCCTCTTTTCTTTCTGCTCCTCAGCCTGACATCTCAATCAGAAAACATCTTCCAGCTTTCTGCTTCTCTCTTCTGCCAGCTCCAGTCTGTTACTGAAACCCTCCTGGGAATTTTTCATTTCAGTTATCATGGTCTTCAACTCCAGTAGTTCTGTTTGGCTCCTTTTAAAAATTTCTTTTTATTGCTACTTTTATACTGTTTTCCTCTTTAATTATTTCTCTGTATTTTCCTTCATCTCTTTGAGCATATTGACTGTTTTCTTGATATCCTTTAGCTCTCTCTTTATTTTCCTTCATGTTCTAGATCATATTGAATATCATGTTCTAAAAAATCTCTTTATCTAGTATGTCCAAAGTCTGATCTTCTTCATTTGTGTTTTATGGATATTTATCCTCTTGAGATGGGCCATCATTTCTTGTTTCTTTGTTTTTCTTGAAATTCATAATTATACACTGTACATTTTGATATTCTAAAATAGTAATAGTGGGATTTATTCCCTGAATGTCTGTTTCTTGAGTTTATATCCAGATGGTGATATGACAAAGATTTTCTTGAGTGTCAGGAGCCAACAAATCCAAAAAAAAAAAAAAAAAAAAAAACAAAGACACCTTTCACAGTCTTGGAAAATTGTTTTTACTTTGGCTTACTCTCTCTGTCAGAGTTTCATGAAGGTCAGCCCAAGGTGAGTGCAGAGCACAGGGTCCTCCCTGTCTTCTCTGAGCCTGCAGCTTGTGCTGGGCTTGTGCTTGCCAGTGGCCTTTGGTGCCCCCTCAGTCCCCAGAAAACAGACCTTCCCTCTCTCCCTGCTATTCTATTGCAAGACTTAGAACAGTCAAGTGTTTGCCTTGGGCTGCTGCCTCAGTTGTTTCTTACACTGCTTTTGTTGTTTCAAGCTGCTGTTGCCTGGAGGGCAAATCTGGTAGGGTGGGCAAACAGAAGAGCTTCCCAAGTCAGTCTCTCCAGCTGGAACAAGTCCAGGGACCCACAGAGGGAACACTGGCAGGCTACAGCCTTGGGAAGGAGATGAGGGAGCATGCAGGAAGGCTGCCAGGAGCTTCTCCCATGGCTCTCCAAAGCTGCACGTTCTGACCCGGCACCTGCTCAGCAAGTGCAGCCCTTCAGCTGTCCTCTGTAGCTCTGAGGAAGTGTACTGCCCTTAAGTCTCCTCTGCTGCCTTTGTCTTCAGTGAGTTGGAAAATGACCACCCTCAGAGCCAGGCCTCAAGCAATCCAAAGAAGCCAATCAAAAGCCATGATCAGCAGACTGAGCTACCCGCCACTACCCCACACACCCAGATCCTGGAGAACTGAGTTTTTATGGCCCTTCTGGCAGCAGAAAGCTATGCCAGGGGCCAGACCCCACTGCTTCCTGCCATGAGAATGGATGACAGTAACCGATCCTCGCAGAGAACAATGGACTGGTATTCAGCATAATTTACCAACTTCCTCCTGCTCTTCTCTGAATGCCATGCAGTGTTCTATTGGTTGTTGGCGTTTTGATATAGTTGATTCAGACAGTTCCTGCCTGTTTAATAGTTGTTCTCATGTAGGGACTGATTCCTGGAACTCCCCAGTCCACCATTTTCCCACAATTCTATCCAAATACTGTGTTTTAATGGTCATTTTAGTTCCCTCATCCCTTCCACTTGTATTAATTAAAATCCTTCTGAAAGGAAGAACTATCCATTCTCTTCATCATCATTTATTTAAATCAGTACGGAATTCTGGATATTTATTTTAGTCTCTGGGTTATAATACCATATTACAATTATTTATATTGTAACCAAAATTGTTTCACATATGGCCACTAGGGGCATCATCTGGTTATCTCCTGTGTCCTTTGACAAATCTCCATCCTTTTACAGGCACTTTCTTATTTTCTGGTACCACAAGACAACTAATCTCTTTGTATTTTCCCTGGTCCAGCCTGAGAATAAACCACTGCTTTAAGGATCCATTTTTTTTAGAAAATGGGCATTTGGAGAGCAAGATGTGGGTGTTAGGTATGCTCCAAATAATAGTATTTAATAGGAAATTGAAAGGTCATCCAATGTCTGCTCCTATTTCTCCTTCCCTGCTGCTCCTCCCATCAGCATTTACAGAGAATTAGGTTTGTCCCACCTGTGATAGTTAATTTCATGTGCCAATGTGGCAAGAATATTGTATAAATTGTTTTGTCATGCAGTGACTTGCTTGTTTCTTTTTTACTGTCAAACTCCATGAATGACTGGTCTAAACCAATGTTTCTTAAACCCTTTGGTCTCTGAACTCCTTTATATTCTTTAATTATTGAGGACCCCAAAATATTTTCCAAGTTACAACTATTGATATTTACTGCATTACAAATTAAAACTGAGAATTTATTAAATTAAAAATATTTGTTCAATAACAATAATAAATAGGGTGAGAAGATTTGGCGAGTCAGGGCAGGAAAATTGTTTCCATGAAAAATACTAGATAAAAGACAGAAAGTGCTCCAGAACACCAGTTCCAATGATGCACCAGCTGGTCAAGTTCTGCTAAATCCACAGGGACTATACATTTGGTGAAACTGAGAGTCTGCATTCTGAAATGAGTGAGTGACCTGCTGGGGAACCAGCAGCCATGCTGTGGTTGGGAGAAACTGGGGGTTGACATTCAGAGACAGATTAGTTTAAAAAAACACAAAAGTGGCTATGGATCCAGCAATGAGAGGCAAACAACCCAGTGCAGTGGGAAGGGCTTCCCACAAATAGCACACAGTCCTCAGTAACTGGTGTAGATGATAGCTCTTCACATACCTGCAGTTAATTGTCCCAGAGTCAGGAAGGCGGAGGTCCACAAAAAGGGGGAAATTAGCATGCCCCATAAAACCATCTTCTCAGCATGCTGGGAACACCCCTGCAGGGTGCCATGGGCCAGAGCTAAGCTGCACACCCCAGCGCTGTGGGAGTGCTTCCCACAAACTGCACACACACCACAGAATCTGGCATGGGTGACAGCCTTTCATACACCCGCAGCTAAATGTCCAGGAGCTAGAAGGCAGAGCTCTGCAAAACGGGGGAAATAACCATGCTCCATACAGACATTTTTCAGTGGTCTGGGAACACCCCTGAGTGAAGCAGCAGACCAGCACTTCCCTTGCGGACTGCACTCACCTGTGACATTGTGCTGTCTGCCCCCCACGGAGGCCCTTGGAGGCAGGACCCACATGGAAGTCCCAGGGACCATACACCAATACTAGGGAATTGTGGGTCTGTGGCAAAGACAGACTGTGGGGGGCCTGAACTGAAAGTATGGACTCCTACAACAGCTTTAAGTCTCGAGGAACACCTGAGAGATTTGATTATTAAACCTCCTTGCCTTCCTAACCACTCAGACACCACCACCACCACCACCACCACCACCACCGCATTCAGGGTGGGCAGCACCAACTTCACACAGAAATTTGGTGCACCAATTGGACCCCCACAAGATTCAGACCCCCATTCACCCCAATAACAATGTTGGGGAGAACTGGCTTGAGGGGAATAGCTGGCTTGCAGATGCCACCTGGTAGTTACTCGGAGAAAGGGCACTCCACAAAGCTGTACCTCTGAGAAATTAGACATAATTGTTCAAGTAAGACTACATATCCTAAAAGAATGCTATCCAGATAAGCAAATGCCAAGAGACCAAAAACAACAGAAAATTTTAAAGCATATGAAGAAACCTGACAATATGGATAACCCAAACCCAAACACCCATATCAAAACATCAGAGGAGACACAGTATGTGGAGCAATTAATCAAAGAACTAATGACAAACCACCAGATCATGGCAAGGATATAAAGGACATGAAGGATACCCTATAAAAGCATAAAGAAGAATTTGCAAGAGTAAATTAAAAAAAAAATAGATGATCTTATGGAAATAAAAGAAACTGTCAATCAAATTAAAAAGATTCTGGATACTCATGGAACTAGATTGGAGGAAATGAGCAGCGAATCAGTGAGCTAGAAGAGGACAGAAAGGAGAGTGAAAGGACAAAAGAAAGAATGGGGAAAAATCAAAAGAATCAAAATGGATATCAGGGATATGATGGACAACATAAAATACACAAATACAATAATCATTGGTGTTCCAGAAGAGGAAGAGAAAGGTCTAGGGAGAGTATTCAAAGAAATTGTTAGGGAAAATTTCCCAAACCTTCTAAACAATATAAATACACAATTCATAGATGCCCAATAAACTCCAAATAGAATAAATCCAAATAAACCCACTCTGAGACATATTCTGATCAGATTGTCAAATGCTGAAGAGCAGGAGCAAGTTCTGAAAGCAGCAAGAGAGAAGAAACTCACCACTTACAAGGGAAACAGCAGTGACTACTTAGTGGCCACCATGGAGGCAGGAAGGCAGTGGCATAACGTATTTAAAATTCTGAAAGAGAAAAATTGCCAAACAAGAATTCTTTATCCAGCAAAGCTGTCCTTCAAATTTCAGGAAGTGCTTAAATTTTTCATAGACAAACAAATGCTGAGAGAATTTGCTAACAAGAGACCTGCCATATTTGAAATACTAAGGGGAGCCCTACCGACAGAGAAACAAAGGAGAGAGATATGGAGAAAGGTTCAGTACTAAAAAGATATTCATTATGTGTACATTAAAGTACATTAAGAGAGACAGGGAAAAATATATCTGACAAACATAAACCAATAGATAAGATGGCTGATTCAAGAAATACCTTCACAGTAATAACACTGAATGTAAATGAATTAAATTCCCCAATTAAAAGATAGAGATTGGCAGAATGGATTAAAAAATATGAACCATTAATATGTTATATGCAAGAGACTCGTCTTAGACACAGGGACACACAGAAATTGAAAGTGAAAGGATGGAAAAAATATTTCATGCAACCTACAGCCAAAAGAAAGCAGGAGTAGCAATATTAATCTCAGATGAAATAGATGTTAAATGCAAGGATGTTATGAGAGACAAAGAAGACCACTACACAGTAATAAAAGGGACAATACAAGAAGAAATAACAATCATAAATGTTTATGCACCCAATCAAGGTGCCCCAAAATACATGAGACAAACCTTGGCAAAACTAAAGGAAGCAATAGATGTTTCCACAATAATTGTGGGAGACTTCAATACATCACTATCTCCTATGGATAGATCAGCCAGACAGAAGACCAATAAAGAAATTAAAAACTTAATCTGATAAATGAATTTGAATTAACAGACATATATAGGACATTACATGCTAAATAACCAGGATATATATTCTTCTCTAGTGCTCATGGAACTTTCTGCAGAATAGATCATATGCTGGGTCATAAAACAAGCCTAAATAATTAAAAACAATTGAAATTATTCAAAGCAAATCTCTGATCACAATAAAATACAATTAGAAGTCAATAACCATCAGAGACTTAGAAAATTCAAAAATACCTGGAGGTTAAACACCACACTCCAAAATAATGAGTGGGTTAAAGAAGAAATAACAACAGAAATTGCTAAATATAGAGAGATGAATGAAAATGAGAACACAACATATCAAAACCTATTGGATACAGCAAAAGCAGTACTGAGTAGGAAATTTATAGCTCTAAATGCATACATTAAAAAGGAATAAAGAGCTAAAATCAAAGAACTAATGGAGCAACTGGAGAAGCTAGAAAATGAACAACAAACTTATCCTAAAGCAAGTAGAAGAAAAGAAATAACAGGGATTAAAGCAGAAAGAAATAACATAAAGAATAAAAAAACAATAGAGAGAATAAATAACACCAAAAGTTGGTTCTTTGAGAAGGTCAACAAGATTGACAAGGCCTTAGCTAGACAGACAAAATCAAAAAGAGAGAAGACCCAAATAAACAAAATAATGAATGAGAGAGGTGGCATTACTGTGGATCCTGAAGAAATGTAAAAAATTATAGGAGGATACTATAAACAATTTTATGCCAACAAACTAGTGAATGTAGAGGAATTAGACAATTTCCTGGAAACACATGAACAACCTAGACTGACCAGAGAAGAAATAGAAGACCTCAACCAACCAATCACAAGCAAAGAGACCCAATCAGTCATCAGAAAACTTCCCACAAATAAATGCTCAGGGCCAGATGGCTTCACAGTGGAATTCTACCAAACTTTCCAAAAAGAACTGACACCAATCTTGCTTAAGCTCTTTCAAAACATTGAAGAAAACGGACTACCTAATACATTTTATGAAGCTAACATCACTGTAATACCAAAACCAGGTAAAGATGCTACAAGAAAGGAAAACTACAGGTCAATCTCCCTAATGAATATAGATGCAAAAATTCTCAACAAAATACTTGCAAATCAAATCCAAAGATGCATTAAAAAAATCATGCACCATGACCGAGTTGGGTTCATTCCAGGCATGCAAGGATGGCTCAACATAAGAAAATCAATCAATGTATTGCAACACATTAACAAATCAAAAGGGAAAAATCAAATGATCATCTCAACAGTTGCTGAAAAAGCGTTCCACAAAATCCAACATCCCTTCTGGATAAAAGCACTTCTAAAGGTAGGAATTGAAGGAAACTTCCTCAATATGATAAAGAGCATACATGAAAAACACACAGGCATTGTACTCTATGGCAAGAGACTGAAAGCCTTCCCTCTAAGATCAGGAACAAGACAAGGATGCCCGCTGTCACCACTGTTATTCAACATTGTGCTGGAGGTGCTAGCCAGGGCAATCTGGCAAGACAAAGGAATAAAATGCATCCAAATTGGAAAGGAAGAAGAAAAACTGTCATTATTTGCAGATGATATGTTCTTATATCTGGAAAACGCTGAGAAATCAATGATACAGCTACTAGAGCTAATAAACAAATTTAGCAAAATAGACAGGTACAAGATTAATGCACATAAGTCAGTAATGTTACTGTACACTAGAAATGACCAAACTGAAAGGACAAACAAAAAAAAAAAAGATACCATTTTCAAAAGTAAATTAAAAAAAAACCCAGGAAGAAACTTAACCAAAGATGTAAAAGACCTATAAAAAGAAAACTACATAACTCTACTAAAAGAAATAGAAAAGGACTTTAAAAGATCAAAAAATATTCCATATTCATGGACAGGAAGGCTAAAGGTCATTGAGATGTCATTTCTACCCAAATTCATCTACAGATTCAATGCAATCCCTATCAAAATTCCAACAACCTACTTTGCAGGCTTGTAAAAGCTAGTTATCAAATCTATCTTGAGGTGGAATATACCTTGAATTGCTAAAAGCATTCTAAAAAAGAAAAACTAAGTGGGAGGATGTACACTTCCTGACTTTGAAACTTATTATAAAGCCACAGCAGTCAAAACAGCATGGTAATGGCACAAAGACAGACATGCTGATCAGTGGAATTGAATTGTAGACCCCCAGATCTATGGCCGACTGATCTTTGATAAGACCACCAAAACCACGGAACTGGGACATAATACTGTTTTCAACAAATGGGGCTGGGAGAACTGGATATCCATATCCAAAAGGATGAAACAGGACCCCTACCACACACTCTACACAAAAATTAACTCAAAAGGGATTAAAGACCTCAACATGAGAGACAGTACCATAAAACTCCTAGAAGATAATGTAGGGAATCATCTTCAAGACCTTGTATTAGGCGGCCACTTCCTAGACCTTACACCCAAAGCACAAACAACAAAAGAAAAAAATAGATAAATGGGAACTCCTCAAACTTAAAACTTCTGTACCTCAAAGGAATTTGTCAAAAAGGTAAAGAGGCAGCCAACTCTGGGAAAAAAATATTTGGGAACCATGTATCTGGTGAAAGACTGATATCTTGCATATATAAAGAAATCCTACAACTCGACAATAGCTCAGACAGGTCAATTATAAAATGGGCAAAATATATGAAAAGACAGTTCTCTGAAGAGGAAATTCAAATGGCCAAAAAAAACACATGAAAAAATGTTCAGCTTCACTAGCCATTAGAGAGACGGAAATTAAGACGACACCATCTCACACCAATTAGAATGGCTGCCATTAAACAAACAGATAACTACAAATGCTGGAGGGGATGTGGAGAAATTGGAACTCTTATCCATTGTTGGTGGGACTGTATAATGGTACAGCCACTCTGGAAGACAGTCTGGCAGTTCCTTAGAAAACTAGATATAGAGTTACCCTTCAATCCAGCAATCACAGTTCTCGGTATATACCCAGAAGATCTGAAAGCAGTGACATGAACAGATACCTGCATTCCAATGTTCATAGCAGCATTATTCACAATTGCCAAGAGATGGAAACAACCCAAATGTCCTTCAACGATGAGTGGATAAATAAAAAGTGGTATATACACACAATGGAATACTATGCGGCAGTAAGAAGCGATGATGTCGTGAAACATAAGACAACATAGATGAACCCTGAAGACATGATGCTAAGCGAAATAAGCCAGGCACAAAAAGAGAAATACTATATGTTACCACTAGTGTGAATACTGAAAAATGTAAAATAAATGGTTTATAATGTATAATGTAGGGGACCTAGCGGTAGATAGCAATTAGTGAAGGGGGAACGATAATCTAATATGAACAGATAAGTTATCGTGGGTAAATTTAACATTCTGGGAACACTCAGGAATGACTATGGTTTGTTAATTTCTGGTGGGTATGGTAGGAACAAGTTCACAGAAATGTAGATATATTAGGTTATCTGTTTTTCTTATTCCTTTCCTGGATTACAGTCTGTATATTTTCTTGGGGTAGAATAGGAACTTGTTAGAAGTAATGTAGTTATTCTAGGATATTTGTTTTTCTTATTCCTTTGTTTTGGTTTTGTTTGAAATGGTTTTTTATTGTCTGTTTTTTAAATTTTTTGATAAAGTTATTAAAAAAAAACAAAACAATGAAAAGAAATATGCAGAGTCCCCCTGAGGAGCTGGGGGAAAAATGCAGAGGTGTTGGGCTTCCTCATCTGGACTGTTGCTGATCTTCTCACAAACGTTGAGGACTGGCCATTTGATGTGCCGAACCCTCTATCATGGGACTTGCCCTTAAGAAGCCTGTTACTGCAAAGGGGAGGCTAGGCCTGCTTGTAATTGTGTCTAAGTGTCTCCCCCTGAGTACCTCTTTGTTGCTCAGATGTGGCTCTCTCTCATTCTCTCTCTCTCTCTCTAGCCTAGGCCTTGGCAGGTGATCTCGCTGCCTTCCCCCCTACATGGGACCTGACTCCCAGTGGTGTAAATCTCCCTGGCAACACAGGATATGACTCCCAGGGATAAATCTGGACCTGGCATTGTGGGATTGAGAATATCTTCTTGACCAAAAGGGGGATGCGAAATGAACAAAATAAAGTTTCAGTGGCTGAGAGATTTCAAATGGAGTCAAGAGGTCACTCTGGTGGACATTCTTATGCTTTATATGGATAACACTTTTTAGGTTTCAATGTATTGGAATAGCTAGAAGTAAATACCTGAAACTTTCAAACTCCAACCCAGTATCCTTGACTCTTGAAGACAATTGTATAACAATGTAGCTTACAAGGGGTGACAGTGTGATTGTGAAAACCCTGTGGATTGCACTCCCTTTATCCAGATGGATGAGTAGAAAAATGGGGACAAAAACTAAATGAAAAATAGGGTGGGATGGTAGGGATGATTTGGGTGTTCTTTTTTCACTATTATTCTTTTATTCTTATTATCACTTTTTCTGGTACAAGGAAAATGTTAAAAAAAATAGATCAAGGTGATGAGTGAACAAGTATATGATGGTACTGTGAACAATTGATTGTATATTTTGGATGATTGTATGGTGTGTGAATAAATCTTAATAAAAAAACAATAATAAATATGTTACATGTTAACATGAATTACATTTGAATGAAAAATTACTACTTGTCCAAAAAATAGTGGTAAGAGTGGTATTGTTTTACATTTTTGCAAGTCTCTTTAATGTCTTGATAGTCATATCTACCTTTGCATTCATCTTTTTTTGTGGCATATTGTTCTGGTCAGAATATTTTAAGAAATTTTGGCTTCATGCTGATATGTAGATGAGAAAAAGAGGAGTTTTTTAATGTCCAATTCAGATACTTACACCAAAACTTGAGAAGTGGTAGTTTCAAACTGACGCAAATTATATCAAGGAAAGTTTCATACACAGCTTCATGTCAATCCTTTGGTATGTCTTAGATGATGAATGGATCTCTTACCCATGCCTGATTTTGTAATATAGGTATGTGTAAGTATGAATGTATAGTTTCCAGAAGGAATGTGAAGGAATATATACACCCAGATTTGCCAGATCTGACTCATCCAATCTCAGAGTGGACATAAAATTCTTAAATTTGGTTTCCCAAGAATTGAGTTGACACAACATATTTGGAAAAGTGTTTAATAAGTCTGACTGTGAAATACCTTAGCATTGTTTTAAAAGCAGATGCTCATCCATAATGGAAGCATCAAACTTGGTTTAAATACATGTCAGTTTGCCTAATATTGCTATAGTTATTTTAAATTTCTTAATTAACTGCCATGATATCAAGAGTAATTCACTAAAATTTTATGAAATACTATATGAAATTATATTTATTATTTTCTGAGACTATTACTTGGCTTGAGAAAGTCACATACAACTTTCAAGTAAAAAAGAATGAAATAGAAAAAATATGACAAACATCTTTTTCTGAACCTATCATCCTTGGAACTTGACTAACTCTTTACTAATTACTTAATTATAAAAATGTGTTAAATAACAACTGCTTTCATTCTTACTTTAAATTGTGCACTTCTAATTGTTAAAGTAATGACCCTTGTAAGAATTATCAGTTCATTCCTGAGATTGTATTATATCTTTGCTATTCCACTGTCTGCATATAGAAGCAGTAAGGTGTCCCATCTCTCAATCCTAAAGTAGTTTGCTATGATTTCTGTCTTTTTCAAATTCAGCACAGAATATAAAAATGCATACTTGGAAGGAGTCAATAGGAAACACACTTCATCTGAAAAATGAAATACAGATAATAAAACAAAAAGCAAAATAAATGACTAATCTAGCTATTTAAATGAAAAGTTCTGGAAAAAAATTCAAACTCACACTTATGCCGAGGATTTGGGATTATCATGTTTTCACTTAAAATTAACTGTATCCATTTCCACTCACTTTAGGCTCTTACCTGTCAGAACTGTGTTCTTCAGAGACTTACTAACAAATGGTTAAAGTCATGCTGATTAACCCTCCTTATCTTACATAAATGACAATCAGTTGATTATTTCCATTTGAAGTTGGCCTGCTGCTTGCTCGCCTACTCAAAGAAGAGCTCTCTATGAGAAATGTTAATTATCTCCCACATTTCTCAGTCATTGTGGTTGTTCTGTTCCTTCCCAGTTTTCAGCTTTCCTTTTGAAATGTTTTGAGAGAAATTTTCTGAAGAATCTTTCAGAAATTTTGACAATGTACACATACTTGGAAAAATGTGAAACTTATTTTTTCCTCTTCCATTTTTTTCTTTTTTTTCTTCCAGCTATGAGTGGTTCTTGCTTGTCTACTCACTTCCAGGATGCCTCACTGGCTTTTCTTTTGTTGTGTTTGTGTGTGTGTGTGTGTGTGTGGACTGATATTGATGCTTGTGGGGGAGCCACACAGGCATTTAGACCTTACTCGGACAGAATCTTAAAATCTCCACACACCTTTACTTCCACTCTCTCAAGAAAATGGCACATCTGCCTCAAACACCAATAATTTCTGAATGACTACATAAGAGCCGGAATTTTCATCAAGAACAACTCTGTACTTTGCCTGAGGGAAACAAATCCATGATGGGGGGAGATGAGATGGGGCACTACGGGGATTTAGAAGCATCAGTTTGCCCAAGTGTCTGATTTTCCCTAGCAGCGTAAAAATCCCTGTCACAAGAAAGAAGAAAATGAATGAGTTTATAGATCTATGATTGAGGGCTTGCAAGCTGAGTGTGGATACAACAAGGATCTGGGATTGTGCGAGTTTGGGCAAACCTGCTGCATAAAGGCATGCTAAGGGATGGCTGGACGTTGACCCAAACTAACTGCTCTTCCTGGCTATGCAGTTGGTTGGTATTTCCTGTCTCCCTTGCAGTGAGACACACCCA
This sequence comes from Choloepus didactylus, assembly GCF_015220235.1. Lineage (NCBI taxonomy): Eukaryota > Metazoa > Chordata > Mammalia > Pilosa > Megalonychidae > Choloepus > Choloepus didactylus. Next base: position 5,537,524 of record NC_051320.1, on the reverse strand, counting down.
CGTAACTGAGACCAGCCTATGAATATGAGTACAACTGCTGTGTACTGATTATCCCAGGACATTCCCATAACACTAACCTATACATAGCACTACATCTTCCTTTGTTTAACTGAATGGAGAGGACACAGCTACCTTCCCTGGGTTTTCTTTTTGCCTCAAATAACCCAGACTGGGTACAAGAAAAGCCAGCAACCTGTACCAACAGGGGCAGAAAAAAAAACAATCATCCCAAAACACAGATCTCCCTAACTAAAGGTCAAGGAACAGAGCAACCTAGCAAAGCAGAAAACTTTTAGACAATAACTCCAGCCAAGCAATACAAAAACTATGCAGTCCCACTACCACTTCTGTCAGGCAGAAAACTACCTTTCTGCTCTTGTTGGGCTGTAACAGGGCTCCCCAAGCCCCCAAATAAGGTGGTGTCAGGCAAGGCAGAGGAGGGTGATGGTACTTTTGTCCCCAGTGGGTGATGAGTCCCTGCCTTGCTGTGTTATCAGTAGGTGCCTCGAGGGGCAGGGTGGGGGGAGGGGGCTGAGATGCACTCCTGCCTCGTCAGTCAGGAGGTTATCATTGGAGAATAGTGGGGTCAGGAATTTCTCCTCTATCCAGCAGTAATATGGATCCCCTCCCACCCTCTATGTGCCAACAGAGACTGAGTAGAGAACTTGGACTTCCATACCCACCCAGAAATAACAAGGGTTTCAGCACACTTCCTACTGTCAAAGGAAGCCAGTTACACTAGAATGTTTAAATAAGGTCCAGAGTTTCATAACCCAATACCCAACATGTCTGGGTTTTAATAGAAAAATCACTTATCATACCACGTACGAGGAAAATCTCAACTGGAATGGGAAAAGACAATCAGTAAATGCCAACAATGAGATGACATTGATGTTAGTATTATCTGACAAGAATTTTTAAGCAACTATCATAAAAAATGCTTCAGCAAGGAATTAAAAATTTACAAAAAGAAAAGGTTCATTAAAGAAATAGAAAGTCTTAACAAAATAAAAGGAGAGCTAAATGGAAATTTTTACAAATGAAAGCCACTGTAATTGAAATTTCAAAGGACAAACTCAATGGATGGACTCAAAGAATGAAGGGGACAGAGGAAAGAAAAATTAAACTTGAAGACAGAACGAGAAATTAGCCAATGTGAACAACAAAGAAAATTAAGTGAAAGAAAAAATAAAGTCAACAGAGTCTCAGGGATATGTAGGACTATAATAAAAAATCTAACATTCCTGCCTTTGGATTTCTGCAAGGATAGGAGAAAGAGAGTAGGACTGAAATATTTTTGAGGAAATAATGGTTAAAATCCTCCCAAATTTTTCAAAAGACAAAAACCTATAAATTTAAGAAATGGAGTGAACTCCAAATAAGATCAATCCCAAGAAACCCACACCAAAGTACACCATAGTCAAACATCTGAAAATAAAAGACAAATAGAAACTCTTGAAAATAGTAAGAAAGAAATGGTACTTTCCATGTAGGAGGAAAACAATTTGAAGAACAGAAGATATCTCAGCAGAATCCATGCAGGTAAGGAGGAAATGGCACATTTTTTCCAACTGCAGGAAAAGAAGTAGTATGAAACTATAATTTTATATCCAACAAAATATCCTTCAGGAATGAAGGGGAATTCAAGAAATTCTCATATGAAGAAATACTAAGAGAATTTATCACCCATAGATTTACTCTAAAAGAATGAATAAAGGAGGTTTTCTAAACAAAAGGAAATGGACTAAACAGAAATAAAGACTTTAGAACATCAGGAAAGAAGTAAGAACACTAAAAAAGAGTAAAAATAATTATTTTCCTGTAGTGTTTTCTAAAATTGTATTACTCACTAAACTTAATTTTATTCACTTTAATGTTTGAGCATATTATACAGTAATACAATTCTATAAAAGTAGTGTCTGCGTAAAGAAAACAGAAAGAGAAAATCGACAAAAGACAGAAGACAGTTCACAAGTAAAGGCTAAAATGGATTTAAATATATGTAAAAATTCTCAACTTCACTCTTTTTTTAAGAGATATATTTCCTTTATTTGCTGCCTAACAATATTTCTGTTTAAACTTTTCAGCATTATACCCTAAATTTTTACTCATAAAATCAATGATTCCTTTATCTCTCCATATTTTTTTCTTTTTCTACATTTTTTATTGTGAAATATAACGTAAATGCAGAAAAGTGATAACATTCAAAGTATGATTTAGCAGGTAGAGAGCAAATTTCAAATAATGTTATGGGTTACAGTTCCACTATTTCAGTTATTTTCTTGTTGTGAAACATAACATATATACCAAAAGGTGATAACTTTCAAAGTATGTAGATCATTGATTTTTTTTACTTTTTTATTTAATTAAATTCAGTTTTACTGAAATATATTCACACACCATGCAGTCATCCATGGTGTACAATCAACTGTTTACAGTACCATCATATAGTTATGCATTCATCACCCCAATCTATTTTTGAACATTTTCCTAACACCAGAAAGAATCAGAATAAGAATAAAAAATAAGAATAAAAAATAAAACTAAGAAAGAACACCCAAATCATCCCCCTCATCCCACCCTATTTTTCATTTAGTTTTTGTCCCCATTTTTCTACTCATCCATCCATACACTAGATAAAGGGAGTGTGATCCACAAGGTCTTCACAATCACACTGTCACCCCTTGTAATCTACATTATTATATAATCGTCTTCAGGAGTCCAGACTACTGGGTTGAACTTTGATAGTTTCAGGTATTTACTTCTAGCTATTCCAATACATTAAAACCTAAGAGGTGTTATTTATATAGTGCATATATTTCTTAATATAAGAAAAGCAAATAATAAGCTCATAGAGATTCCAGCTATTTCTCATGTATAAAATTGGAAAAATTCACTGGCTTACCATCCTCCTATGCTGGAGAAACTAATAGGAAACAAGCCTGTCATATTTTCCAGCTGCATTTACCTTTTGGCCTAACAATCCTACCTCTAAGAATTTACCCTAAAGAAATACCTCCTCAAATACAAAACAAAATATGTGCAAGGTTATTCATTGTGACCTTAATTGCCCTGGCAAAATATAGGAATACAGAAAAATATAGGAATGCCCATCCATGTTGGTTAAATTATGTTCATCCACACAGTGGAATATCAAGGAACTATCAAAAAGAATGGATATTCCAATAAAGTGATAATAGTGACTTCTAGGATATAGGATATATTGAGGAGTGAAAAAAGCATTGAGCCAGAGAGTATATGAATATATATAAAAAATACCAGATGATATATATGTATGCACATATAAATAAAGTAAATAAAGAAGGGAAGATGAAATTAAAACACTAATCCCAATTCTAATATATTACAATCATCATATGGGTTTAATAAAGCACGTAATTTTATCACATTCCCTACACTAGCTGCCAGTTTGCGATGTCTGTTGAAAGCAGTCTCCCAGGGCTAATTCATCCTCTCCTGTAGCTAAATTAATCTTAAACCAGAGTTTCTTAACCTTTTCTGGAATTACTGAAATTCTCCTAAAATGTCTGTTCTCTCTTTCTAGAAAAACACAATTAAACATTTTTGGACATTTGATGAACACACATAAAACCCCAATAGGGTTCATGGGTCCATGGATCTCAGACCACTGAACTCTCTGAATTATCTAAGACTAATGATCCAAACACTTATCTGAGGTCTCTTTCTAAAAATTAATAATTTGTAGGCTCTTATGCCTACCTGACCACTTTAATATTTTGTAGCTTGTGGTGGACAGAATACTGGCTCAAAAGGTGTCAAACTCTCAATCCATGAGACACGTGAATATGTTACGTAAGCAAAAGGGACTCTGTAGATGTGACTAAGTCAAGGATCTTGAGATGGGGAGAATATCGTGGATTATTCAGGTGGGTGCTTCTAAGGGAAATAGGGAGAGAGAAGAACCATTGGAGCTGTGACAACGAATGCAGAGTTTGGAGTGCTGCAGCCACGGAATGCAGGCAGCTCCAGAAGCTGGAAAAGGTAAGGAACAGATTCCCCTTAGAGCTTCCAGGAAGAACCAGCTCTGCCAACATCTTGATTTTAGTCCCGTAAGACCTGTTTCAGACTTATGAGCACGAGGAGTAAAACATAATCAGTCTGTGTTGTTTAAGACACTCAGTTAGTGGTAATTCTTCTATAGCAGCATAGGAAACTACCCCATGGGTCACGAATGGAGCTCTTAGCCAGCCACACAAGGTGTGTAGTGATGGAGACTCATCTATTCGTCATGCGCCTCTTGCTCACAATGACCAAGCCGTTCCAGTGCTCTCAGTTCCTTGACTACCCCACTCTCCCCTTTATACCTGCATTGTACTCTTACAGGAGTATCTACCTAGAATGCTTTCTGCTTCCAGGGCTTCATCTTCCCATTTACCTTTCAAGCATCAATTCAGGCCCCAACTATCACATTTAAGAAATCCATCCTCTCCACTACCTTCACTCTCCACCTTCTTCTTTCCAGTTGCAGCTCAGCACTTATAAAACTGTATTGTAATGCTCTATTGATCATCTACCTAATCAAGCAAGTCCAGAAACTTCCTTAAAAGAAGAGCCAAATAATCCTTACACAAAGAAAAAACTACTCTCAGAACTTACAGTAATACCTTGACAATAATGAGTGAATTGATAAATTAAAAAAGTAATCAAAGACATGATGAATGTATACTTTGGAAAAGGGCGTAAGAAGGATTTCAGAGTAGAGGTATTAAATAACTAAATAAGTAAGTAAGCAAATAAATAAATAAATAAATAAATAAATAAAAACAGAGTGACCCCAGGTAGAAAAATAACTGTCATTGATTCGCTTTTAGTAAATTTACAAACTCCGGATTCTATCTCCCTTTCATTGTGCACTATCTAGTCAATGAATAATTGAATTTTTTTAAGAAAAACCTCTATTAATAATTCAAGCTATATTTTGCACATTCAAAAATGTCTGGTTATAAGAAGCAGGTACTCAATTAGTAGAAAGTCAGTGTGGTTAGCAACTGTGAAATTGCCCTACAGTTTGAAGAGCTGTAAGTTAGATATTTGCTTCTCTCTATGAAAAGAAAAAGGAATATGGGGCCTCCATAATCTCCATCATCATTGAGGTATTGATATTGATATCTTTATAATTACATGCTAGTCTGTTCTCAGCCAGAGTAAGAATACAGAAATGCCTGGCTCGGGCTCCTTCCATAGCAGCAAGTAACCGCTGGTTTATATTTATAAAAATATAAACAATGTGTGCTGGGTCAGAGAAGTCAGCCACTGGTCACTTTAGAGATCAGGGATTTTTAATCGTGAAGATACCCGCCATTTCCCTCAAAACGTGAACAAGGTGGGATTCATCATACCCAGGAAGGAGAGAAGCTGATTTCTGAGGCAGACCAGATGAATAATCTCAGAATCTCTCAATCTTGAAACATGTTCCTGCCAAATGTTCCCACTCAGATATCTTTTAAGATAATACTGCAAATCTGTTTAAATATATGCAAAGAAGCCCAACATACTTTTTATAGTTTTTCTGTGCTGGTTACTTGGAAGCTTTTCTTTTTAAAAGATTGACCATAAAATTCTTTTTAAAATGTCATGTTCTGGTTTGCTGATGCTCTAAAGCAAAATTGCCTATTGGATATCCAACCCTGCCCTGAAGAGCATGTTGTGTTCAGAAATAGTGGCAGGACCCGTTTGGCTCCACAAAGTGTGGGCAGAGGGTAGAGGCAGCAGCAGATGTGACTGGAAAGTTACAGCATCCATATGTGATGAGAGGGTCTTCTATTAAATGATGTAGAGATTACAGAAGATGAAGAGGGAGGGTTTGAATAGAAGGCACTAAATTTAAAATTGAACATATTAAGTTAGTTTAAGGTATCTTCAGATATCTCCAAAGGGAACTAAACAGAATTCATGAATTGGATACACTTGTGTGCCATATTTACAAATGAAGCCCAAGTTTATCTCCATCAAACACTTAAAAGAAAAATAGACCGTGAAAAATTAAAGCCAGGAGAGCCTGTCATTTTAATAAGATTTCAAAGAAGAGTGATGTGGAAAGACAAGATAATTAGAAGGCGGTGTTGGTGACATTCCTATGTAGAAGGCTGCATGGTACAGCAATTTCTTTTCAATAACTTAGTTAGGAAAATGAAACAAAGGCTCTGTTCCTAACGCAATTCTCTTAGCAAAAACTGATGTGCTGCAGAAAAGACAGAAGCAGAAACAGATGCACTGGGCAAGAGTCTCCTGATTAAGAGCTGGTGTAATAATTACGTTCCCCTATCATGAGGGGAAAAGAAAATTAAACCGTCAAAGCAAAGCAGATGCTCAAGAAGAGCTTCTGATTGGAAAGGAGGGTCCTAGAGTAATTTGTACTTTAGTCCTTGATAATATCAGGGAGTTTATTTTTCCCCAAAACTAGTCCATATTTTGTGAAAATATTGCTTCACAATTGAAGCAATTGTGTCAGTTGTTTCAAAAATCAGAACAACAAATGTTTATAAAATAACAACTACATCCAGGTATGATGTTAAACATTGGAATCCTTCTCCTCACATGGTGCATAGTTGTTTATTGTAAAATAATTATCCTAGGAGGAAGTATATAATTTATAGTGTTTGATTTTTTTTTTAAACTTGTTTCTTCTATGGTTTAATAATTATTTTGAATCGTTTTTGGTTTCTTTTGTTACCCTTAAGCCTGGAGGAGTTTGGATCTCAGGTTATGCTTTATCAAGTCTTCATTAAGTGGTGATTTAAAGTGATATCTGATCTGGGGCCTGAATGGTGGCAAGAGAAAGAATATGATGATATTGAGGCTTGAGGAAGAGCATGATCAAAAACCCTGTACTAGAAATGTTCTGGTTCATTGGAAGAATAGAAAGGTGGTCAGTGTGGCCAGTTGGGCATGAGCAGGAAGTAACCACTGACCGCTAAGAGGAGAGTTTGAGATATGCTGCCCTTAGGAGATGTGGAGAGGGTGCTGGGTGGTTTGCAAAAATGGGCAAGATGGTCTTTTCTCTATACTCAGGCCCCACTGCAATGTGACTTTCCAGCACCTCCTATCAAGAGGTAGGGTCTATTTCTCACCCCTCAAATCTGGTTTTAGGCAAATAATCCCATGAACATGCTCCTGTATCACATCAAAGTCTGAATCTCAAAAAGCTTTGCACACGTCTACTCTCCTTCATGGAGCTGTGCCACCATGTGACAAGATGGGGCTGTCATGCCAGAGGATGAAAGCCCTGTGGAGAGAAACTACACTTTCCCAGCTAACAGTCAGCTCTCCCCTGTTGACCTCCCTTCCAACCACAGATGCATAAGTGAGGCCAGCCCACATCAGCAGAACATCCCACCTGAGCCCAGAGCAACTTGTCAACTAACAAAATTGTGAACACAATATGTGTTTGCAGTTCTGTGGCAATCTGTTATGGATTTATTTTGGGTCAAAATCTAGCTGATGCAGCTAAGATTCAGATACTGTTGAGCATCGTAGAACCTATTAACTAGCTGAGATTTTTGCACACTTGCAATGCAAAAACATTGGGGTGTTTGAGGTCAGTTTCCTATTGTAATAAGAACTTCCTGACGTTTGGAGAATGAACTGAGAAAGGCCAAGAATGGCATCACTGATATCAATTAGGAGACAATTGCAGTTGCATAAAATGATCCTAGTGTTGATTAGGGGAATAACAGTGGAGATGGAGTTAAATGGATAGATTTATATAAATTTTGAAGGTAGTGCTGACAGGACTTACTATATGATTATTCATAGTGAGGGAAGGAGAAAGGACCAAGGTTTCCTCAAACAAAATGTTAATTGCATGTTATTGTGTCATGATGATAATAATAATATACTCCCAGAATAAAAGCAGGCTTAGATCTTAAGTTCATGGTACAAGAAAATCTTATGTTGTAACCAAATATTCACACAGATAAATGCAAAACTGCATTGTTTCAAGGTTTGTAGAGCAGAGGCGTGCATGTGCTATGGAAGTTGCCTGATATCGAGTCCACACAGTTAGGCACTATGCCATAGCGGATCATTCTAAATTTGATTGCAGATTGGGTAGCAAAATACATTTGTGTTTTCATTACAATGTTGGCTGGTGGCCAAAATAAAAATTAGAAAAAATAGTAAAAGTCAGGGTTAAATATATTTAGAATTTCATGAAACCTTGTTTTAATTTATGCAATTGTGTATTGAAAGGTAGTGTCAATGGTAATGTCAAATGTCAGTTGAAAAAGATGTTGGAATCACATTGTTATGCATACTTCCATATTACAGAGATTGTAGCTACATTGACATGGTATGTAGGTCAGAGCTTATCAATTTCCTGTCAGAACAGTCGCTGATAGATGGGAGTAGAGAATATGTATGAAAGTGTGTGATTGGAAAAAATATCTGAATTAAATGCAAGCCCAACCCTTGTATGTTTCCATATATGCTGGGATTAATCTATCTGACCTATTGTTTGAAATATTGTATTATATATAAGTATATACACCCAGACATATGGGCAAATTTAATATTTGAAGACACTGATAAGATTGTAAACCAAAAAGAGAGAGAGGTAGAATGTTTTCCCTTCACCAAGGAGCCCTACAGCAGCCCCAGGCTACCTCCCTCCTATCTTCATTTAATTTAGAGAAAAATAAACTCTCTTATTTGCAGCCAGTGGTGTTTCAAATTCTCCCTTATATGCAGGGAAATACAATCTTAGTTGCTGTAAAATCAAACATCAACAATTTGTTGGATGCTTATACTTCCGAGTTTATACGCTGACCCCGATACTTAATACAGTGTCTGACACATAAAAATATTTCTAAAATGTAACATCTGTTTTTCATTTCTAAAATAGATAATTAGACTTTCTCTGTGTTCTCCTTTTTTCTTAAGAAATACTAGGTCAATTTAATATACAAATAGAAAAAAAACATGCATCTTCCTATAATACACAATAATCAATTTCATGTGTACATTATAGTCATAACTGTGAAAGAAAAGATAGTAAATTAATATACTTAGAGTTGAAAAAATATTTCTTAAAAAAATAACCTGAACCAAAATAAACATAAAGAAAAATATTGATACATTAGTTTCCATTAAAATTAAGGACTTCTGTTCATCAAAAGTGACTATAAGAAAGTGAAAAGGTCAGTCACAATAGGGGAAAGAGATTTTCAATATTTTTCAATATATCTGAAGTGGGCACAATTTAAGATGATCTCCAAGATTCCTGTGCCTTGTTGCACACATGCTATGTAATCCCCTTTTCTTAGTGTGAGTGAGAACCTGAGAATAAATAGGACATTACACTTGTGATTGTTAAGCCAAATGATAAAAAGAATTTTGCATGCATAATTAAGGTCCCTAATTAGTTGGCTTCAGCTGATCAAAAAGGACATTATATGGATATACCTGATCTAATTTAGTGAACTCTCAAAAGAGACAAGAAGTAACAGGCTACCCTCACCTGCTGACATGGAAAAAGCAAAAAGTCATTTATGAGCTGCCTGTGAAGGTTATTTAGTCCATTTATATTTAGTCCATTTATATCTATGACTTGCATACTTGGAGATTATATGTAAGTATACACACCCAGATATATTTGTACTGTTTTACTATTTATGCTCTACTTAGCTGATGTGGTTTATGTTTATTATATTTCTTGGCCTTATTTAGATTAAGCAAGCTTTTTTTATTATAAGATTTCTTTATTTTAGTTATACATTCTTGTATCAACTACACTAAGGATTGTAAAATGCATCCTTGATTTATTACAGTCTAGTGCACATGATTAATACTTTCATTAATTCACCAACATTGATAAAATTTAGACCCTTTGATGACATTTAACTTTAAATTCCATTTGTCTCCACCATAATATTTGCATTATTCTTTGCAATGACTATTAGGTTTATACATAATTTGAACCCCAGAAGAAGTTTATTTTTACAGTAAATATTTATTCATGCTCACCCAGATGTTTAACCTTCCTGTTGTTCCTCATTCCTGCTTTTCCATATTTGCACTTGTGATTATTTTCCTGCAGTCTGAGGGATTCACTTTGTTTCAGTGCAAGCCTGCTGGCAACAAATTCCCTTAATTTTTGTTTGTCTGAATGCATTTTTATCTCACCTTTCTTATTGAAGGCTTTTGCTTAATGTAACATTCTCAGATGGGAGTTTAGGGTTTTGTTTTTTTCTCAGTACTTTGAAGACACCATTCCATTTTCTGTGGATTTGTTTTCTGTGGGTTCCATTGTTTAGTTTTTGAAGTCAGTTCTGTCACCTTTTTGTTCCAGGTTAGGCAATGTGTCTTTTCCATTCTGGCTCTATTTAAGCTTTTATTTATTGTTTTGTGAATTTGATATTAAACTGTTTTACTGTCATGTGACCAGGTTGTTGATGTTATGTGTGTATATAGATAGACAGACAGATAGATAGGTAGATAGACAGATAGATAGATAGATAGATAGATAGATAGATAGATAGATAGATAGATATAGATACATACATGCATATGTATTGACCTCTGGGGTGTACTGAACTTCTTAAGTCTGTGGCTTTTGCCTTCCATCAGCTTCTAAAAATTATTCACCATTATCTCTTTGAATGCAGCTTGTGTGCCATTCTCTCATTTTTTTGCAATTCCAATTAAACACATGCTATACATTTAGAGTATTACCCCATGTCCCTTAATCACTGTCCTCTTTTTTTTGTATCTTGCTTCAGTTGATTAAATTCTATTGAACTAAACTGCAGTTCACTAATCTATTTTGTTCTTGATTTCAAATATTTTAATTTTCTATTCATAATATCCATTTGGTTTTTTTTTACAGATTGCAATTTTAAGGCTAAACTTCCCATCCTGTCTGTATTTTGCATATGTTTTTCTGTTTTCTTTAAAATAAAATCATTATTTTTAAGAGTCCTTGTTTTATAACTTCAGCAATTGGATCATTTTTGACACAGAACATGCTTTCTTCTAATCAGACCATTATAATATTATTAGTAGTAATAATATTAATAAAATCTGTAAAAACTTCTTTTGGAGATGATACATATTTTTCTCCCTTAGGCAAATAAAATGAGGGATTAAGCACCTTGACCCAATCTAGGATTGAACTGTGTTGGGTCTGACATGTAATTTTTCTGAAAATAAGAGTACATTTGATTCACCACCAATCCTCAGATGTGACCATCCTAGACTTTTTTCTGTACAAACTGATTAAATGAGCTGATTGATCCAAACCTATGCCCAAATTGGTAAATTTCCCTCACATAAATTTCAGATAATTTCTTCTAGATTTTATTGATATTTTACCTTTGGTTATAGTATTTTGTGTCATAAGTTTTAAAATCACTATGCAATACAAACTATTTTTCTTTAACTTTATGACTATTTTGTTTTAGAATCATGCTTTTCCTATGTTAAGCTTATAAATATATTTACTTATATTTTTTCTAATCATTTTTATATTTAGAAAGTTAACAGTTAATTCATGTAAGATGTATTTTATATGTGGTAAGAAACATGAATATCAGAAGCAAAAATTCTTATTTATTAAAGTATTGTAAAGATAAAACAACAACAAAAAAAGTAAGTTGCAGCTGTTGTGAGCATCAGAATTTAGTTTCCATAAAAATGGGATGAATTTATTAAACAGGTCAGATATTTTGAAATCTGTAATATCCTAAACAAATATCAACAGGAACAATTCACAAACTATTTTCTCCTATTTTAATCATATTTAAAAGCTTCATATAGTTAATAAATTTGCATAAATATTGCAGCTATGATTTATATTTTAAAGACACAGGTTCTTTTTATAAGTAGTGGACCTCACAAAAAGTCCATTTTTACCTCTTTGGAACTCTTGAGAAAGAAGACAATGTAAACAGAATGGATTCAAAAGAGATGCTTTGATATTAGCCTACTAGTCCAACTAATTTGTTGTGAATATAGCAACACAGAGGCAATTTATTGCAAGTCCTGGATAAATGTAAGCCCTGACTTTTGCTTCCTAATTTATTTCTAATTAAAAGTGATTGGCTTTTTGCAGGAAGGCTAATTTTCTTATGTCCTATTTAACTTTCTTAAAGAAGGACTGAATATTAATATTTTTCCATAAAAAGCTAATTTATATTTCCATTCATGTATTCAGTAACACCAACTTCATACATTGAATTGTCTTCCCTTTCACCACTGTTTTGACATGCAAACTGTCTTTATTGAATTCTGCTTAAATTCTATTCAATTCATCAATATGACTTTTTATTTTTTATTTTTTAAGATACGTTGTCAGGCTATGCTTTTGGTTTCTATTTGTTTATATAAAGCTTTTCTCTTTGGTAAGGAAAAAATTGACACATCATACTTATCAGGTTTTCTTAATTATTTTGGTGGTGGAGTAAAATGGGTCAACTAACCTGAGAAGTTCCATATATATTTATTGGAATTCCTTTTAGTTAAAGATTAATTAGAAGAAAAATAATAAACTTAGAATATTGAGTACTTTTCTCTAGAAACACAAATCATATCGATAAAGGCTTCCTTTCATGACTTTCATTGTAGTTTAATAATTACTTTTGTAAACAACTTGAAATTTATTTTCCAGTAATTTATAATTTTACATTGTTTTACTGAGCAGGAACACTTAACCCATTGTTTGCAATTTTTCTTTTCATGTTATAAAATATTCTAATAAAAATGCAGTCTATACATAGATATCTGTGGATCAAATATATTTATTAATAGTGTTTTTAATAGCTTTATATTTAAATAAAACAGAATTTTGCAGTGCAGTTTGATCCCTCTGTGTATCTGTTTTTGTATTCTATTCTTCATTGTGAGAGATATTCAGTCTTATGAGGTTGATAAATCTATAAAAATATGTGTTTTTTGCAGATAGAAAAAATTAAATCATCTGAACATTGAGAGTTTTGTTTTTCTCCAATTATTGCAACTCCCATCTCCTTTAACAAAAGCTTTAAGGTAATTCCAATAATTAATGAACTTTACAGTTTTGACACGAAGTCATTTTGCTTAATTTTTGTGATAGAATTCCTGAAATCCTTATGCCACTTATGTCATACTTTTTCTATGAAAATGCTGCCTAGAGCCTTAAGGAGTAAAGAATAAAGACGCTGTCCAGAGTGATCACACTGACTGTAAGACATGAACTGAATCAGTGGACGAACACTGCCTTTTTATGAAACCAACTCAGCATCTATCCAGACATCTATTAAAGAAACAGCCTCAAGAAAAAATGTCTGGAGATTTTGTTAACAAAAAGAGTCGGACAAAGTAGGTTTAATGGGCTTAAGTTCCCTTCTAGTTCTAAATTATATTATCAGTTTTAACAACATGAATATAAACTAAGGTAATAAGAGGTAAGGAGAAATTCTGAGACATGATAGCTCAGTGGGTCTTCATAGAGAAAGTAGGAATCAAGCTACTTCACACAGAGTGAAGGATCAGGGTTGAATAACCCATTTGTACAGTATTAATTAACAAATGGATGAGGCATGACCATAGCATCCCCTGTAAAATATTCTTGACAAAAATCAGAACCATGTCTGTTTTGGTTTGCAATATACTAGGAATGGGTTGGCTTATATCATGGAAATTCATATACAATTTACCTTTCTTAGACTGTGAAAATGTCCCAACTCAAGGCATCGACAGGATGATACTGGACTCTGAAGACAGGCTGCTGGCATCTGGGACTCCCCTGTCACATGGGAAGGCACACGGCCGGTGTCTGCTGGTCCTTCTCTCCCGGGTTTCTTTGCTTTCAGCTTCTGGCTGTGGTGGCTTCCTCTCTGTTTCCTGTGGGTACTGTCTTAGCTTCTCTGGGGCTTTTCTCTAAACTTCTCTGGGGCTTTTTCTGCCTTTTGTCCTTTTATAAAGGATCCCAGTAAATGGATTAGACCCATCTTGAGTGATGTGGATCACATCCCAATTGAAACAACGTAATCAAAAAGGTCCCACCCACAGTAGGTCTGCACCCACAGGTTTGAACTAAAAGAACATGATCCTTTCTGGGGTACATAACAGCTTCGAATTACCACACTACCTGATTAAGCCTCTAGATTTGACTTTCAATTTTCAGAAAATATGGGACATAGGAGCACATTAAAGACCACCATGGGAACACCATTTCACAAATAAAATGTGTGTAAAGTTTATGGGAAAATGACATGGATTTTTTTTTTTAAAGATACTTGGAGAAAAATAGTTATTTACCAATCAAACAATATAATGTGTAAGACTTTCTTTAAAATAATCAAAGGGGAAAAAAAACCCTATATGTTGATTTATAGATGAAGCAAAATTTGCCAAACGTTCATATTGTTGACATGGTAAATTGAGTACATTAGGATTCACTGTCTATGTTTGAGTATGTTTGAAAATGTCCACAAATCAAAGAACAAAAACTATATGGAAAAAGGACCTTTCTATTGGATTTTATTAATCTTTTGCACCCTGTGACACATCGAGATTTTTAAATCAGGGTTTTTTTTCTCTCAGAGACTGTTTCCTTGGAAGTAAAATGGAGATTCTAGTTCTCATCATGCAGGTTTGTTAGGAACACTGAGAAATATCAGATACAAATAATTAATGTAATATTTATAAATAAGTATAGAGTCATTTAGAATGCATTGAATAAAAAACCAAATAAAATGACAATTAGTCAAGTTTCTGCCAGTGAAAATTCTTCTCTCGATGGATAAGAAATGTCCTTTATGAAGCATTACAAATTTCACAGTAAAGAAAATTTGGGGAACTGATTTTGAATTTTTCTGGAAATTTGATAAATACAAATTTAGAATTTCTGTGTTAAAGATTGCTAGAGTCCTACATCTTTTCCATATTTTCAACACTGCAAAAATTTCATTTTTATAATGCTGTATTTGTTCAAACAGATAAAATTAAGTCCAATGCTTTTTCAAACATGATAACATATTATTTTGTGTGTGATTTCATGGGTATGCCCTTAGGAAAGCACCATTCCAATAGTACTATCATATGATATACTTACTGAAACTTCATTAAAATAAACCTTCGCATCAATATTTTAAGGGTTTCTGATCTGCTTTTGTCACCACTGGGTTCTAGACTCATGTTGACATTTGGTTTCCTAGCTCAACAGTTATATTAACAAGTTATATTAACAAGTAATTATTTAGATAATTTCAAATAATTTTATGGATTACAGTTTCACAGTTTCAGTGATTTCCTTATTGTGTAATATAAGAATATTTACATTTATAAAGAATGGTGATATCTTGCAAAGTACAATTTAACAAGTACCTATAGAGCAAGTTTCAAAGAATGTTATGGGTTACAGTTCCACCATTTAAATTTTCTCCTTCTAGCTATTCTAATACCCTAGCATCTAAGAAAAATATTTATAGAAAGATTTAGTACTTGTGATCTTTGGTTAAATCCTATCTTGTCTGTTGCTACCCCTTCTCTAGTTTAATCACTTTCTTGATCTTCGGGGGTGTCTAGGCAGTGACCACCCTAATTTGCTCATGTTGAAAAGGGGTGTTGACATTATGGGGATGGGGGCTGCATCTTGTTGTTGTTCTTAAAGAGGTTGTTGCCTCTGGGTTTTAGGACTTGTCTGGCATAGGAACACTCTGGGGGATTTAAGTTTTCGAAAAAAAAACTTAGGGAGTGAAATTTCCACAGAGTCTCTGATAGGGGCCTAGGTATTTCGGGACTACTGTTGGTTAGAGCTTGGCATGCTGTGGCCATTTGAGATATCTAGGTGGAGCTTGCATACGAGTAAGCTCGAGGATAGCCTCTCAACTCTATTTGAAATCTCCTAGCCACTGTAACCTTATTTTGTTACCTTTCTTTTCCCCCTTATGGTCAAGAAGGCATTTTCAATCCCCTGATTCCAGGGCCAGGCTCATTCCTGGGAGTCAAGTCCCACATCATCAGGGAGATTCAATCTCCTGGCAGTCATGTCCCACATGGGGGGAGGGTCAATAAGTTTATTTACTGAGTTGGGCTTAGAGAGAGAGAGCCCACATCTAAGCAACAAAAGAGGTTCTCGGGAGGCATAGTTATAGGAAGGCTTAGCATCCCTTTTACAGCCATAAGTTTCACAAGAACAAGCCTCAAGATTGAGGGCTTGAATTATTAAGTAGGGGGTCTTAATTTCACATAGCATATGTTCTGTCCAAGGTAAACAATCAGTATCTCACTTATCTTCACTTAGTCGTACAATCATCATCACTCTCAATTTTAAACAATTATCATAACACAAAATATCCCAAAGCTCTTATAAGCCCCTGATTATTCATCCCTAGTATTAGTAAAGGTATTAGTAAGATATTCCTATTAAATATAGTCTATAATATGTAATGGGTAGTTTTTCCGTATATCACTGTTGTTAACTCTTTGTACCAGTGTCTTGCCTTAGAAGTATATTATGCAAACACTTGTTTGTATTTGTAGTGCTACTATGTGGGATACATGCCTTTAAACAACCAATTCCAATCATGTTCACCTTCAATACAGCACTGATACTTATAATCCCATTAATGACAAATCATCACCCTGTCCGTTCCCATAACTTTAAGTTTGCCTCATTGTATTAGTCAGGTTTCTCAAGGGAAACAGAACCAAGAGGAGATATCTGTAAATAGGAGCTCTTATAAAATGTCCCACACAACTGTGGGGATGCATGCTTCCAAATTCCATAGGGCAGGATGCATGAGTCCAAATTCCATAGGGCAGGCAGTGAGCTGGCAAATCTGATGCAGGTCTTCGATGAACTCCCCAGGAGAGGTTGACTGTCTGAAGAAGAAATGAAGATTCTCGCTCTTATCCCTTAAAAGTCTTCAACTGATTGGATTAAATCCAGCTGATTGAATTCTCTCCTTGCAGAAGACATTCCCTTTGTTGATGTAATCAGCCACAAATGCAACCAACCTTCTGGTTTATTAACCAGCCTCAAATGTCTTTGCAATAATGGTTAGGCCAGTGCTTGCTTGACCAGACAACTGGGCATCATTACCTGGCCAAGTTGACACATGAAACTAACTATCACACTCATTGTCATGTCTGTACATATTAGGTTATCATTGCTCCTTCATTAGCTTCTGTCTCTCTCTAGGTCCCCTATATTCTACATCATAAGACACTTATTTTACATTGTTCAGGGAGTTCATAGTAGTGGTAACATACAATATCTCTCCTTTTTTTTGTCTGACATTTCACTCAGCATTATATCTTCAAGGTTCATCCATGTTGTCATATGTTTCTGGACTTCATTCCTACTTACTGCTGCATAGGATTCCATCATATGTATATACCACATTTTGTTTATCCACTCGTCTGTTGAGGAGGACGCATGGATTGTTTCCATCTCTTGGCAACTGTGAACAATGCTGCCATGAACATCAGTGTGCAAACATCTGTTTGTGTCACTGCTTTCAGATCTTTAGGTTGTTTCTTAATCACAAAATTATGAATGTGATCAAAATGCTGCAAATCTGTATTATGATTTAAGAAATTCATGTAGCTGCCCTGTGCTTCTTTGCATTATGTAAGCTCCATATCCTACCTGGTCTGTAGTAATAGTGTATATAGCTGAGTTTGTAAGGGCATGCATACTTCCTTTCTCTGACATCTAAACAAGCCTAGAAGCAGCATCACTCAGTGACAATGAGTTCATCTAGCACCTGGGTCTTAGTTTCTAATACCATTCTGCAATAAAAGGAACAGAAGTTCCATGGATAAATGGATGACTCCAGGACTGGGGCAGGAAGTATGTAAGATGAGTCTGGAGCATCTTTTGGTGGCAGAAATTAAGCAAATGCTACAAAACAAAACAAAACAACCCACAATGATTGAGATATGTCAAAAGGGAGCCAATTTAAAGAGCTCACAGTGGCTAAACCTAGAATAATCTGAGTAATGATATAGTGTTGAATTGGATTATAACCCAGAGCATAAAACAAATATTCATGAGTCCTTACTTATGTAAATGAAGTATTGAGTAAATAAGGAGACAATATGCAAATAACCTCTGAGGAAGCATAACAAATGTTGTGTAGATAGTCCACTGTTCAATGGGGTGGAGCATAACTCCCACTATGGAAGTATTGGCTGCACATAATGACTTCCTTCCAAAGAGCTCAGAATGTGAAGAGGAGGAAGAATAACAACAGAGAAGAAACCCAGTAAACACTACCTCAGCCAGATGATCAACATCAACAATGATAAGCCATCTTGATATTATGGAACCTTGATAAAATGCAATGAAAATTTGAAAATGTGATAAAAATGCACTATACTACTTTATGATATTAATTTTCAGGGAAAGAGATTGTGATATATGTGTGAACTTGTATTATCTTTTCAATTTTTCTATATATCTAAAATTTTTCTTCAGTGATGTATAGTATCTTTATAATACAGTTCGATTGTTTTGTTACATCAATAATCACTTTTTATATCTCCTGGATATTACTTGCTTCTATTACATGCAAGAATGGTCTGTGCTAGCTTCACAGCTAATAGTTGTTGTATGTGATTTCCTGATTTTTGCAAACATATGCAAACATTTTATATATGCAGTGATTAATTCGTTATTCACTTTTGGATATGCCTTTTAAATATTTGCAGGGATCATGAATATGCTAATCATATTAGTCCCAGTGTTCAACTTTAAATATTTGGAAAAATATTTCTCTTTAATTATGTACAGAATAATAACACTACTTTAGTTAATTTGGATTTCCTTTAACTTTTCCTTTCCAGTATAACTTCAATTACATTTATTCTGAAATGTGCTTTATATAAAACAGATTGCTTTCCTTAGGAAAATTTAAGACAAAAAATTTTAACCACTGTAAACCTTTAAAGTTACATCTAATAGTTTTGGAAAATATTTAGAAGTGGGCTACTATAGTAGGTATATTGAATTTACATAAGGTCTTTATACTAATCATACATATAATAGAAATATATTTAACACTCAACATTGCAAAAATGCAAAAAATGATATGATTTTATATATCCTTGGAATTCACACAAGGCAAATATTATCTCTCATTCTAAATTTTCTATATAGGATATTTAAGATGAAGGCTATGCCTATTAGGTGTGTGTTCTGGTTTGCTAGTTTTGCCACCATGCAAAATACCAGAAGTGGATTGGCGTTTATAAAGGGGGTTTATTTGTTTATACAGTTACAGTCCTAAGGCCATAAAAGTGTCCAAGCCAAGGTGTCAACACGAGTATACCTTCAGTGAAGGAAGGCCAATGGCATCCAGAAAACCTCTGTTAGCTGGGAAGGCACATGGCTGGCATCTGCTGATCCTGGGTTGTGTTCCAGCTCTGCTGTCAGCTCCTGTGCTTTCTTGAAAATGTTGCTCTTCGGGTGTTTTGTCCTCTCTTAGCTTCTCTGGAGCAAACACTGGGCTAGCATCCCCAAAGTGTCAGTGAAAGTCTGTTTTCATTGGCCATTTGCAAAACGTCTCTCTAACCTGCCCTGAGTTCCTGTTTGTCAGCTCTTTTATATGGCTCCAGTGATTTAAGACCCACTCTGAGTGGGTGGGGTAACACCTCCATGGAAATTATCCAATCAAAGGTCTTGCCCACAGTTGATTGACTCACATCTCCATGGAAACACTCAATCAATAAGTTCCAACCTAATCAACACTAATATGTCTGCCACACAAGGCTGCATCAAAAACATGGCATTTGAGGGGGCATAATACATCCAAACCAGCACAGTGTGCTTTTTCTTTTTTTTCCATTCTGGCATTCTAACTGTCTTTTACAACTTTACTGTATGCAGTTATTTGAGAAACTGAAGTGCATGTTATTTTCAGTTCCTTGTTTCAGCATATCTGGGGTTTTTGCTGTTTGTTTTGTTTTGTATTGATTATCTGTTAAGATGATTTTTATTCTTCCCAGTTTTCATCAAAAAATTCTTTAAACTTAATTTCTATTTCTTCATCTATATCGTATATAAAAATAGTTGTGAATTCATAGTCCTGAATAATCACTACAATTTTTATCTCTTAAGAACTCTATCTATCTATCTATCTATCTATCTATCTATCTATCTATCTACTTATATAGTTATATAGTTACATAGTCCCAAAGACTGTGACATTCTGGTGTTGTCTGCTGGTAATCCTTGGTCCTTGAGTTTTCTGTCACATGGCAATACACATGGGAGCATTTTCAACTTTTTCTTCTTTGTTCTGTTGACTTCTGGCTTCTGGTTCTCCCTGTGGCTTTTCTCTGTATCTGACTTCCACTCTGCTTGTAAAGGACTCCACTCATCTGGGGTAAGTCCAACCTGATTCATTTGGGCCACACCTTAACTGAAATGACATCTTCAAGAGATTCTATTTACAATGGGTCTGCATCCACCAGGTGGACCACAACCAAGAACATGCCCAAACTAGGGCAGAAAACTCAATCCACGTCACTTCTCATCCTTTGTGATGTGTTGTCATACACTTCAGATTTAGAAATGTGACAGTCACAAAATACATCAGTGATATTTTAGAACAAATAAAACTAGGAATCATACTTTATTCCATTTCTGTGCTATTATTTTATTTGTGTATATCAGAGTCACTCCCCAGAATTACCTTTCTCTTGCCTGAAATTTTTCATTTAACAATTCTTATAAAATAGTCTGCTAGGACTGACTTTTTCTTTGTTTTTGTTTGTCTAAGAAAGCATTTATTTTTCCTTCCTGTTTGAAAGATATTTTGACCGTATATAGAATATTTGGCACTTTTTCTTTCTTCGGTACTTTAAATTTTCCAAGCTACTGCCTTGTTATTTGCATCATTGCCAACAAGAAATCTGCCTTACTTCTTATTGTTGTTCTTCCACATGTAATGTCTTTTTTCTGTGTCTTCAATATTTTCTCTGTCTTTTGTTTTCACAAGCTTGTTTATGTATATGCCTAGTTGTGTGTGTGTGTGTGCTTCCTTTTTATATTCAATTTTGTCCAGTGTTGTCTGAGCTTCTTGGCTCTGTAGGTTTCTGCCATTAATTTTGAAAAATACTTGGATGTTTTTTCTTAAGAATATTCTTTTACCCCTTTCTTGCTAGGATCTTTTTTCTGAATTTCAATTACTCATGTGATCAGCTATTTAATATACCTCACAGTACTTGGTTACTCTCATTTTTTATAGCCTTTTTTCTCTTAGTGTTTCAGCTTTTGTAAATTTATATTGCTGAGTCCTCATGTTCTTTGATTCTTTTCTCAGCTATGTTAAGACTATTAATTAATTAGTAGTCCATTGAATATATTCTCCATATTTATTATTGGGCCTTTCATTTTTAACATTTACACTTGTTTAATTTTTATAGTTTTCTTCTATGTATTAGAATTACCCATCTGATTTTGAATGTTATCACGTGTCTCTTGCATTATATCCAATGTCCTGTTGCATTTACTTGGAGAAACCAGTGCAAGCATCTTGTCTATTTCTGTAGGTTCTTGACTTTCTTAAAATCTAGGTCTAAGTCAGTTGGTTTCCCTGTGATCTCAGCACACCAGTGGTCTTAAGAAAAGTCAGGACTTTGCAATTTGTCTGGTTTCATTGTTGTGAATGTTGAAAGGGTTACAGGAATGCTTTTTCAAGCTTTCTACACCCCAAATATACACTGGTTCAAAGCCATATATTCACTTTTCCTCCAACTGTTACTAATTTTCTGTGAAATTACAAAAGGAAAACAATGGGATATTTTACCAAATTATTTCCTATTTATTTACCACAAGTATCTGATTTTCAAATACTTCTATTTGTGTCATTAAAAATAGCAAGTAGTACGTAAAAGACCAAACTTTTCTTAATGATTGCTGAGCCCATGGTCTTGTTTAAGAACATTTAAACCTTACGAGATTTAGGCACATTTTTAAAACTTGGCTTTTTACATTTATACTATCATCTATTCTAAAAGAAAATTGACCAATCTAATTTAAAATTTACTTGCAATATCAAATTATTAATTATTATACATTATATTAGTCTTGGATATGTGCAGAGTACATAAGTACATGACTAAAATTATATATTTATTTGGAGAAACACATCATCAGTATTACTTGCATTTTAATTTTTCTTTTAATTGGGATTGACAATCCTCTTACTCCTTGTGCCAATATTAAACAATAGTTTAGAAACACTCTCACTTCATGAATTTTCTCTTAGCTATCAGTCACGTTTCCATTTCTTTTCACCCAATAAGACAGATAATTGGATAAAAGGGATTACTTTAAACGGATCCCTTGTTATTGTAGTATAGGAATATGATTTGGCACAATAAGATAAATTCATAGAAATTTCAAACTTAGCCTATGCATTCAGCACTAAGAAAACAATTTCTGAATCAGTTTAACTTATTAAATCAATATCACAGTATTGTCATGTGCAAAAGATAGTGCAAAATAAAAGAATACTGGAGAAACACTCTAGAGTGAGGAAGTAAGGAAGTTGTATGAGGGAGCCTCCAAAAATCTGTCCCCCATACAAGCAATGAAAACACTGGCAAAATTGGTAAAACACAACTTTTTCATAACACTAGAAAATAACCAAAGCCTTACAACAACCCAAGAATCATGTATTCAAAAAAGCATCAGAATCTCAGCAAGAACAGCAAGCTTTGTGGCCTTTTAACTAGCTCTATTCTGATACCCCTCTCTCCAGCTCAATGGTAGACTTGAAAACCAGATAGCCATGCAACTATTTTAGCATGAAAGCCAGAAGCACAGAAACCACCACAGGAAGAAGAATGGCATTGGAAACCCCCAAATGTCCAATCCCCAGAAAATGGTCACTATTTGACCTGTGTTGTGACTCCCTGAAAATCTCCATTCTTAGGGTCTCAAGTTGATGAGAGCCTTAACATGGAAAGGGTAGTGGAGGAACATAGTGATAAATGTGAACTATGAGCATGTGACCAGTTACAGAAATGAGGACTGTAATGGTACTCCTTAAATACAAGGAGGATAACCAGACATTGAGTTGTGTGAGACACTTTTATAAAATATCACATTTACAGATATCTCCTGTTGATTCTGTATCCCTAGAGAATACTGACTAATACAAGTTGCTACTAGAAATGGTCCTTGAGAAGCAGAATCTTAAAATGGGCTTTTACTATTGGTTTTCTAATCTGATTAGATTCAAAGGCACCAATGACTCTATTTCCAATAGTCAACATAGCACTGACAGTCCATGGCATGATTTGACAATGGAGATACACAAAATATCAGCATTTGATTCTCCTAATCATACTCTTATACAAGGCAAAACTCTGTGCAACAGTGTTTTTGACACCTTAATAGAGTTCTGTGGAGTTGAGAAGTATAATGATGCTTGCTGATTGTTTTTAGATATGCTACATACAGATATAAGAGAAAGGGAAGAGCTCACAGCTTCAAATTTGTTATTTCAGCACTGTATGAAAGATATAAAGTTTTCTATGTATGCCCTGAAAGAAAATATTATTTCCTGTGGCTGCCGACTTGAGATCTCTGAAAACCAGACCCAGAGTCTCACTGTGAGATTAGCAGATTTACAACATAAACTAAAATCTCAACCTCACCAGGTGTCTGTCATTGATTGGAAAAGAATGAGATCCTGAAAATTGGGATGGGGACATATGGGTTGATAATGATGGCAGTGAGGACATTGGAACTCTGGATTCTTGTGAGTCTTTACTAGATATACCTGTAATGATGTGCAATGAGAAAATGACCCTCCCCCACCTCCAGTCTGCCTTGGGGAAACTGCAACCCAATCTCCAGACAACCCTAAGGAGACAGGTACCCAACCTCCAGCCTGCCTAAAGGAAACAGCTTCTTGACTTCCTGTCTGCCCTGAGGAACCCACCATCCAAACACTGCCTAAAAAGATTAACCCCACAGTGCCTGCTAAACCTGTAATCATCTTCCCTGAGGAAACAGCCTTCACTACTCTGTAGTGAGAGATGAATCCTGCTTCTTTGGATGAAACTGAAATGGAATTCTTGGAGATAATTGGCTTGAAGAATACTTCTTATTTTTTTCATGGCCCACCCCATTCACCACTCTTTTCTTCCAGGTCTATAACTAGACTAAATCCCAACAGGCCCCAAAAGGTGAGGTACAAAAGTGTGACCCATGAGGAAGTATGCTATAATAAAAAAAGAACTGCATGAGTTTTCCAGCTTATATAGACAGAAATCGGGGGAATATGTGTGGGAACGGATATTAAGGGCATGGGAAAATGTTGGAAAGAATATAAAGTTGGACCAAGCTGAATTTATTGATAAGCACTCACTGAACAGATTTTTGGCATTCAGTGTAACTTGAGGGGTTAGAAAGGGAATTAACAGTTTGTTTGGGTGTTTGGCTGAAACATGGATCAAAAAGTGGCCAATATTACCTGAGGTCAAAATGCCAGAACTGCCCTTGTATAATGTAGAGAAGGGGATCCAAAGGCTTAGAGAGACTGTAAAGTTAGAGTGGATTTGTCATGGAAGACCTGCTGACACCCCAGGAATGTCCAGAGGACACATGGTAAAACCATGACTGTGAGGAATAAATTTGTGAGACTAGCTCCATCATCCCTGAAGAGCTCTGTAGTCGCCCTTCTGTGTAAGTTAGATATTACTGTGCAAACTGCTGTCACTGATCTGGAATCCTTAAATACAAGGAGGATAATCAGATATTGAGTTGGCAGAAGCCATGTGGCAGCATTTAATTGCCAAAGAAAAGATGGGTTTGGTTACCATAAAGGATAGTAGGCTCAAAGCAGCAGTTAAAATAATCTGATTCACAGAGACTTATTGCATTGGCTAGTAGATCATAGGGTACCTAGAAGTAAAATAGCTGGGCAGTCTACTAAATTCTTGTTTGATTCATATAAGCAGAATTTTAGATCAGTGAACAAAATTCTAACTTGAATTTAAAAAATAATGGAGAGTCATGGCCCCTAATCAATTCCCTAACTTGAGAAAATTTACAGACCTAGAGCCCCTTGAATGAGGGGAAGTCCAGGTACCCTTGGGGAAGGACCCTGTTAAGCTACTAAAAATTTATACTGTTAATCTTCATCCCAGCCTTTCCCCAGGAGACCTATGGACTTTTACCAGGATAACTGTAAATTGGGGAAAAGAAGTGATCAGATAATTGGGGGATTATTAGACACTGGCTCAGAAATGACATTAACTCCAGGAGACCCAAAATACCACTCTGTTCCACTAGTCAGAGTAGGGGCTTTTGAAGGTCAGGTGATTGATGGAGTCTTAGCTCAGGTTTGTCTCATGATGGATCCAGTGGGTCCCCAGACCCATTCTGTGGTTATTTCCCCAATTCTGGAATGCATAATTGGAATAGACATACTCAGCAACTGGCAGAATCCTCACATTGGTTTCCTGACTCATGGAGTGAGGGCTATTATGATAGAAAAGGCCACATTGAAGCCACTAGAACTTCCCTTGCCTAACAAAATAGAAAACCAGAAGCAATATCAGATTCCTGGAGGGACTGAAGAAATTAATGCCAACTCTTAAGGACTTGAAGAATGCAGGGGTGGTGATTGCCAAAACATCCCCATTCAACTGTCCTATTTTGCCTGTGCAGAAAAAGAGATGGGTCTTGGAGGATGACAGTGGATTATCATAAACTTAACTAAGTGATGACTCCAATTGCAGCTGCTGTTCCACATGTGTTATCATTGCTTGAGCAAATCTGGTAGCTGGCATGCAGCTATTCATCTGACAAATGTTTTTTTCTCTTGATAGCTGTTAGTAAGGAACACCAGGAGCAATTTGCTTTCAGCTGGCAATGCCAGCAGTATACCTTTACTTCCTACCTCAGGGATATATCAACTCTCCAGCCCTAATACTGCAGTCATAATACTGTCTGCAGGGGCCTTGGTCATTTCTCCCTCCCCAAAAGATATCACACTGCTCCATTTTATTGGTGATATCATGTTGATTGGACCTAATAAGCAAGATGTAGCAACTATTCTATACTATTGGTAGGGCATTTGCATGTGAGAGGATGGGAGATAAATCCAACAAAATTAAAGGACCTTCCACCTCAGTAAAATTTCTGGGTGTCCAGTGGTGTGGGGCATGTTGAGATATCCCTTCTAAGGTTAAGGATAAGCTATTGCATCTGGCCACTGATACAATGAAAAAAGAGAGACACAATGCCAAATTGGCCTCTTTGGATTTTTGGAGGCAATCTATTCTTCATTTTGGTGTGCTACTCTGGCCCATTTACTAAGTAACCAGAAAAGCTTGTAGTTGTGAGTGGGGACCAGAACAAGATGAGGCTCTGTGACAGGTCCAGACTGCTGTGCAAGCTGCTCTGCTGCTTGGACTATATGATCCAGCTGATCCAATGATGCTGGAAGTATCAGTAGCAAACAGAGATGCTGTTTGGAGCCTTTGGCAGGCTCCTATAGGAGAATCACAATGCAGTCCCTTAGGATTTTGAAGTAAAGTCTTGCCATCTTCTGCAGATAACTACTCTCCATTTGAGAAACAGCTTTTGGCCTGCTGTTGGGCCTTAGTAGAGACAGAATGCTTAGCCATGGGCCACCAAGTTACCATGAGACCTGAGTTACCTATCATGAAGTGGGTGTTGTCTTACCCAGCAAGTCATAAAGTTGGGTGTGCATAGCAGCATTCCATCATAAAATGGTAATGGTATATATGAGACAGGGCTCAAGCGGATCCTGAAAGCACAAATAAGTTACACAGGGAAGTGACCCAAATGCCCATGGCCCTCACTCCTGCCACATTACCTTCTTTCCTAGCTCAGAGCTATGGCCTCTTGGGGAGTTTCTTATGATCAGTTGACTGAGGAAGAGAAAACTCAGGCCTGGTTTACAGATTGTTCTGCAGGTATCACCATAAATGGATAGCCTCAATCCAGTCCATGCAGGACTACTAATGACCCAGAAACTTCAGGAATGAAGGTTTGGGTCACCCCACCAGACAAAGAACCATGACCAGCTGAAATGTTTGGTGAAGGTAAAGTGAATATGGAATGGGTAGTGGAGGAACATAGTGATAAAAGTGAACTATGAGCATGTGACCAGTTACAGAAATGAGGACTGTAATGGTATGAATATTTCCTCCTTGTTTTGTTATGAGTATGTTTATATTTGTAGATAAAGCAAATATCTTTGTTTTCTTCCCTATTTTATCCCCTTGTCATATGACATAAATTGTATTGTTCATTTCATAGTATTTAAGTTATAGGATATCAAGTTTAAGAGTAAATGCTACCCAAAAACTTGCACCCTGTTCTGGAGAGATTTAGTATGTTTCCAGTTGTAAGAAGGACAGTTGAGTTAGGTGAACCATATGTCTGTTTTTGTGTTCTATTTAGAGATTATGTCTGGATTAAGGTGATGTGTATAGCTGCCAAGTTAACAAGGGGTGGACTGTGATGGTTAGATTTATGTCTCAACTTGGCCAGATGATGGGGCCCAGGTGTCTGGTCAAGCAAGCACTGGCCTGTTACTGCAAGGACATTTGTGGCTGGTTAATAAACTAGAAGGCTGGCTTATTAAATCATCAGTCAATTGACTGCATCTGTGGCTGATTAAATTAATGAAAGGAATGTCTTCTGTAATGTGAGAATTCAATCAGCTGTGTTTAATCCAATCACTTGAAGACTTTTAAGGGAGAAGAGATACCTTTAATTTCTTCTTCAGCCAGCCAACCTCTCCTGGGGAATTCATTGAAGACCCTTGTCAGAGTGCCAGCTCACATCCTATCTGACAGAATTTCTCTTCTTCAAGTAGCCATCCTCTCCTGGGGAGTTCATTGAAGAAATTCATCAGAGTTGCCAGCTTGCTGCCAGCCCCACAGAATTTGAATTTGTGTGTCCTGCACTACAGAATTTGGACTTTTGCATCACCACTGTTGTGGGAGATGCTTTTATATAATCCCATATTTATGGATATCTCCTGCTGATTCTGTTTCCCTAGAGAACCCTGACTAATACAAACAAATTGGTGAACTGTGGGATATACATAAATGGAATATTGAGTGGCAGCAAGAAGGAATGAAGTCATGAGGTGTGCAACTAAGTGAATGGACTTTGAGGATAGTATGTTGAGTGAAATATACCAGAATCAAAAAGACAAACATTATAAGGGCTTACTAATATGGATTAACTATAATGTGTGAACTCTGAAAATTGAATCTGAGAGCACAGGTTATCAGCGGAAGGCTTATTGTAAAGGTTCCTAGATTATAAACTCTAACAGCAGTCACATCCATTCATGAGTTGTAACAGTTATTTGTAAATTCTGAGATGCTGCGCAGTTTGTGTATAACCTAGCTGATCCCTGGAACTTTGGGTGTCTGTGTGACACCTGAGACTCAGATCCAAAGTTTAGCAGCTCTGAATGTCAGCATTACCCTCATACAGCAACTGTTTTAAAAAAAGCTGAAAAAAGAGATCAGACTTCAATTAGAGTTATGAATGAAATGGACTAGCTTAGGACTGAGGTAAATCAGATTAATGAGTAAAAGTAAGCATTTTAAAACTTCAGCTTCTATGTAAGACCAAAAGAAGATATGTTTATTTGGTGCAAAAATCTGTATTTTCTGTAACACATTATATAATTTAACTTGTATGGTCATTTTATTCAAACACCATAATTACATGGAACCTTGAAAAGGGGTTGAGATGTGGTTGGTTTGTACAGGTTAGTGTGAAGCCTTAATAAATCCCAGAGTAATTTCAGCAGAAACTAAAAAATATTTGCAGGGCCCCCTTGAGGGAATAGAGGAAAATGTGGAAATATTGTACTCCCTCACCTGGGAAATTCCTGGTATTGCTGCAAGCATTGGGACTTCCAGTTTGCTAGGCTGAACCCTTGATCTTGGGGCTTTATCTCATGAAGCTTGTTACTACAAAGGAGAGGCTAAGCCTATTTATGATTGTGCCTAGGAGTCACCCCTGGAGAGCCTCTTTTGTTGCTCTGATATGGCTTCATCTCTTTCTAAGCCAACTCTGCAGGTAGACTCACTGCCCTCCCCCCTGCATGGGCTATGACTCCCAGGGGTGTAAATCTCCCTAGCAAAGTGGGTCATGGCTCCCAGGGATGAGCCTGGACCTGGCATCATAGGAAATCCTCTGTACCAAAAAGGGGAAGAGAAATGAAACAGAATCAAGTTTCAGTGGCTGAGAGACTTCAAATAGAGTCAAGAAGTCATTCTGGAGGTTACTCTCATGCATTATATAATATTGCTTTTTAGTTTTTAGTGTATTGGCGTAGCTAGAAGGAAATACCTGAAACTGCTGAATGCAGCCCAGTAGCCTTGATTCTTGAAGACAACTGTATAACTATGTAGCTTACATGGTGTGACTGTGTGATTTTGTAAACCTTGAGGCTTGGCTCACACTCCCTTTATCCATTGTATGGATGGATGAGTAGAAAAATGGGGACAAAAAGTAACTACATAATGGGAAGATGGGGTTATGAGATGTTTTGGGTGTTCTTTTTTTCTTTTCTTTTTCTTTTTGTTATTTGAAGTAATGAAACTGTTCAAAAATTGTGGTGATTAATGCACAACTATGTGATGATACTGTGAACAACTGATTATACACATCAGATGATTGTATGGTATGTGAATATATCTCAATAAAATTGAATTAAAAAAGAGCAACCAAAATATATATGATATATAGATAACAAATATCAAAATGGCAAACATAAATCCTACCTCAACAGTAATAACATTAAATGTAAATGGTCTGAACAATAGAAGGGCAGAAATTGACAACACTGATAAAGAAAAAAAAAAACATTCAACTATGTGTTCTGCATAAAGAGACACACTTTAGCTTCAAAGATGCAAATAGGTGACAAGAAATCTATAGAAAAAGCTATACCATGCAAATAATACCCAAAGAGACTTGTGGTGGTTACACCTTCCAGGTCCTCAAAATTAGGTCCTAAAAAATAGACTGTGAGATATTTTTTTGCTGGATTCAGAGAGGGATGTTTTATGATGATCAAAGGGTCATTCCATCAGGAAGACATAACAATTATAATCATACATACAGTTAAAAAATTTGCCCCCAAATACCTGGAAAAAAATGGACAGAATTTAGAGACCAAACAGACAATTCCTCAATAGATACTAGTTGGAGACTTCAATACCCAACTTTCAATAATGGATAGAATAATTGGGCAGAAGATCTTTATTTATTGTTTAATAAAGACTTGAGAAATACTATAAAGTGACTAGAGCTCCTAGACATCCATAGAACATGGCATTCAACAGTAGCTGAATAAACTGTTCTCAAAGACTCATTGATCACTGTTCAGGAAATCTTATATGCAAAGATACTAATCAGGCCTCAATTAATTTAAAGGAATTACAACAATATAAAATATTTTCTCTGACCACAATGGAAATAAATAGGAATTAACAGTAGAGGGAAATTCAGGAAATCCACAAATATTTTGAAATAACACAGTATTAAATAACTAGTAGGTCAATGCAGAAATCACAAGGAAAACTATAAAATAACTTCAGATAAATGAAAATGTAAGCACAACATCCCCAAACTTATGTTATACAGCTAAAGCAGTGTTTAGATAGATATTTATAATCATAACATCCACACTGGAAAGAATAAATTTCTCAAATAAATAACCTAAACTTGCACTTTAATAAAATAGAAACAGAAGAACAGACTAAATCTATAGCAAACAGAAGGAAGGAAATAATAAAGGTTAGTGAGGAAAAAAATTGAATAGAAAGTGATGGAAAAAAACTGACAAAACCAAAAGCTGTGTTTGTTTGCATTGCTTTGGTTATATATGTGATGTCTTCGTCTACTTCTGGCACGCTGGTAACACTTGCCTGATTGAATGACTTGGGACGTGTTCCCTTCTTTTCTATTTGTTGGAAGAATTTGTGAAGGATTTGTGTTAATTCTGCTTTAAAAGTTTGGAAAGAGACATCACAAAAAAAAAAGGAAACTACAGGCCAGTGTCCCTTATGAATATAGACAGAAGTGTCTTCAAAAAAATTTTAGTAAAATGAATATAGTAATGTATAAAAAGTAGCATATACCATGACCAACTGGATTTTCCTAGGAATGAAAAATGTGTTCATCAGACCAAAATCAATAAATGTAGTACACTGTATTAATAAAGGACAAAACCACATGATCTCAATATATGCAGAGAAAGAATGAATTATAAGGGAATGAATTAAATCTCAAATAAAGTTACTATTTAAAAAAGAGTTCTGTCCCCACCAAGGTTATAGTTTATTTGATGTGATAAGTTAATTCACAAAGATTAATAATGTTAAGAATTATTTGGGATGCTCAATAAGGAAATTGTACTTTCATGAGAGTTCAGTAGAGGAGGAGACCATCTAGTCAAGTTGCATCATAGAAAATGTGAAATAGGCCATCCTTTAATAAAGCTCCAAGGGATACAATAAAGCAAATATTTTAAAATGTATGCATCAATAAACTGGATATTTAAAGCAAATATTTCATTTGATTCTAGCAGATATCTCAAGTAAACAGTGGGATTGGATTTTCCCCATGTGAAGCTCAGTTTGGTTGTAGCTAGTCACTAATATTGGTTCAGAGGCTCAAGAATGCCAGGGAAAATGTCTGTGGGGTGATTTTGGCTTACCCTCATTTCCCCAAAATATCTTCTTCACTCATCTGCAAAAAAAATATGAAGATCTGATTTTACCCAGCTTGCAAGCTAACAAATTAGCTTGCCACAATTTTATGGATGCTGGAAGAAGATGCAAGACTCATAGATCTGAGGAAAGTAATTTTGTTACTCAAGCAAGCAGAATGAACATCATCACCCTTGCCTTCTGCTCCCATGTAGATGGGCCCAGACAGAGGCCTGCACATGCAATGGGTTCCACTACGGAAGAGGATTTCTGAGCTTAGAGAGCCAGATCTTTTACCATGGGTAATTATGATTATAAAATTATGATGTCTGTCCGCTGCTCTGGGGGGAGACACTATATTATCTTCCAAGAGAGCTTCCATTACAAATGCTCTTGGGAAGATATCCTGGAAGAAAAAGGGCAGTCAGGGCCTTGCTGGTAAGGCAGGCAGGAATGCAAAGCCTCAGGGAGAGCTCTCTCCCAAGGCCATCACATCCACATTCTTGGAAGATAAGGAACATGGATGCTTATCCCAGCTACATCTACTCTATTTTAAAGCCATTCAACAAACCTCTCCCACTAATGCATTTCTAACTGGCATGAACTATTTCACAACACAACTCCTATCTATAAAGAAGGCTGGGAAATGCCATTTTATAGGCAGGCACAACACTACCTGAACAAAATTGGCATTCTGATCATAGTGAGTAAGTGAATATTGGAAAAGCAAGGTGTCTACCACCTTTTTTATATCTATTTTTTTTCTTCTTGGGTGGTGTTTTCTACAAACATAGAATTTATATTTTTTTTTCTCAAGCTAAAAAGCAGAATCTTTCATTTCTATTATGTTGCTCAATAGTGTTCAGTGAATATTTATTAACTAAGGCAATTGTTAGAGTAGTAAGTTTTCTATGGCCATTTAAAAAAATATACCAAAGGAGTATTAGAAGAGTATTTGAGCAGGATTTGTAATTTAAATGTTTTTAAAACATTTAAAAATGCTTTCCAACATATTTGTAGAAATGCATAGTCATCTTCTTTGTTATATTTTATCCATGCCTCACCTCCTACCCATTATGTTATCACTGAATTCAGAGAGTCATTAAAGATGTCAACTGGAGTAAGAAAATTAATATGTAAACTAGCAGACTGTATCATGGATACATTGGTATTTTATAATTTAAAAATTTATAACTTCTTAAATCAGCCTGTCACATAAGACAAACAACTGAAGAGACCTGTTGACTAGAAGTCATGATGGTAAAGGAGGAGAGAGATGGTGAAGAACTGTGGCATTATCTTACAAAAGCAAGAAGGCAGAGGACTTATACAATCTAGAGAAAGATAATCATGTGTCTCACCACCCCACACTCCCACAAAATAGTCAAAGAAAGAAAGGAAGAAAAATAAAGGAAAAGGACTTGAGATGAATCAAAATAAAGTTGGCTGAGTTTTCAGTTTTACCTAGTTAGTCATGAGAAGCTTCCAAAGGAATTCCAGAACAACCAAAACATGATGGTCTGATAAATAAAGCACAAAGTGACACTGAAGTTAACCTCCAGATTGATGCCTCTTCCAAGACTTTTATAACAGAGTATTGTGAGCTGTCTTTTTATTTCTACTTGTTGATTATCTATATTGGCCATCTTTTTTACCTTACCATTGTCAACCAAGAAATTTCAGACTGAGCTGTAAGGCAACAAAAGTGTTTATTTGGGGTCTTAGAATTGCGATTTGGGGAGCAAAGATTCAGGTAGCAACCCAAACTGTGTCCCATCTTGGAGTTTCCAAACAAGAGATTTTAAAGGAAAAGAAAAAACTTTATATAGTTGTTTGTAAAGAAATATGATTGATGGATATTCAGGGTTTTCCAAATTCCTTCAGGTTAGACAGTTTGCTGATTTCTTTATCTTGTAGTTGGTTTATGGCACCCAGATGGCCTCAGAAATATTGTGGCTTTTATTTTGCCTACCTGGGCAGGTTCTTATATCTGGCTGATATGTGTGTAACAGTAACTTCCTGAATGACCTCCTGACTCCATTTTAAATCTCTTAACCATAATAACTCCATTTTTTGGAATCTCTTTTCTCACCGTCTATTAATTTTATAATTTATACACATCAAAGCTATTTCCATACTGAAAAAATTGCTTTGATATCTTATAAACTCCTTGAATAGGAGAGCAGCTGAACCATTGAAATTGATTCTTTTGATAAAAGTTATGTTATTAGGCTACTTGAAAAGAGTAAAAATAAATGATCTACAACAACAACAAATAGATGGGAAAAATGGTCATTGTTTCATTTCCAAGGCTGTTGTATGCATATTCATACATTAAAGAATATTGACATTTTCAGTACCATCATCAGCTGTTTCATTTTCAAATGCATATATACCTAAACCAACATGGTACAAGTTTTAGGTAACAGTAATAAGGAGGAGAAAGGCAATTTAAATATTCTGTGCAACTGTGAAGCTAAAGAAAAGGAAATAAAGGGAAATTCCAGAAGAATACAATCTTACGAGCTGCACCAGTAATTACTAATGTTTAATTAATTAAATAATGATTATTTACTCAAAACAATCTCTTTTATCTTCTTTCAAGAATTTCTTTTTTTTCCTCCATGTAACAGCAACTGTGATTGTAAATCTCTACCTAAAACTTTGATCTCAGGGATTCTTCATTTCTCTTCTTTTTGAGACAAGGAGCCACAGAATCACAGAGATGTTAATAATTTGTCTAGGGTCAAAAATTCCATCCACCTTCTTTCAACAGCTTGATCTGACTAGAGGTATTATTCTAGTATGAGGAGCAAGTAAAAATTCTTAGAGCTTTTTTCTGAGTGGAAGGAAATAAAATACCAGAAATGAGAGAAACACTTTGGAAGAGAAATATTGGACTCATGTGAAATCATAACATATGGGGATAGTAAAATATGCAGATATGTTCACAACACCTGCAAGACTGTAATTTAAAACAGCACAAAACCAAATGAAACCGCTTTCCAGCCCTTACAACTAGGTTCTGTTTATTCAATATTACAGCTAAGGCTGCCTCCTTCTGGTGTTTTTACAAGTGGCTCAAATATGCCTTTCCCTAACTACTTTTCTTGAATGTTTATTTTAGTGGAAAAATCAGGAGGGCCTGTTTATAACAACATGGTATGACATGACTATGAAATATAACATTGCACTTCTGATATAATGGAGAACATGTCAGGAAATCTTGATTGTGTATATGCCTGTTTTTCTTCCCATGCTGTTCCCAGAATTGTTTTTAATTCTTCACCTAAGGGGAAAACAGAATGACATACAGAAAAGAAAATGCACATTTGAGGTTTCAGTTACTGCCAATGAGTCTTTTTTTGTCGGTTTAATATTTCCACAATGGGAAAACTTGAAGAAAAGCATCTCTATCAACCTTTAAGAAAAACAAACAAAAATTCCTAAGATATATTAGTTATCTGTGTATGTATGTGGATATTTGAGAATCCTCCCCTATACTTTTAAAGGTGTGTGTTTAATTGCCTTGTAATGCATTTTATCATTTATTGCTGTGATACTGTTGTATAACACACCATCCTAAAGTTCCATTGCTCAAAAACAACAATCATTTATTCTTGCACACACCTCTGTGTGTTCGCTGGGGGTGTCTGGTCCAGGTGTAGATAGGCTGGTTGTGGCTGCAAACTGCAGGTAGGGGATGGGCTGTGTTGTGGCCCATGAGACTGCTGCTAGTCCAGAGGCCAAAGAAGACACTGGGCATTTTCTGATACACGAACTTTTATTCAGGGCTTACCAACAGGGTGGGAAGTTGGTATAGAGATCATAACGGCTCTCACAGAAGGCAGGTACCGCATTCACAGGGAAGTTGACCGTGCACCTATAGAAGTGCCCAGTGGGTTATAAGGGTTTAAGACAAAGACATTCCTAAGGGTGGAAGAGCATAAATGAAGGAGCAGGGTCCTGTGACATGGAAGTGATGCAGGAAGGAGAGGAGAATTACAGGATGGGGCTTTGTAGATAACCACAAGAGTGATAACATTTGGGAGCCAGGAAGCTGGTAGACTAGATTAACATTTGTTGGTGGTAGGTATGGGGTACATTTACATCTTGCTCTTTTGTGGGTCCAAGAGTTTCTCACCTCTTGCTTACTTCTGATTTCACATTTTAAAGTTACATTTTGAAGTCATGTGCCAGTTTGAATGTATTATGTCCCCCAAAATGCCATTATCTGTGATGCAATCTTGTTTGGGTAGATGTATTAGTGTTGATTAGATTGTAATTCTTTGAGTGTTTCCATGGAGATGCGACACACCCAACTGTAGGTGATAGTTCTGGTTGGTTAATTTCCATGGAGGTGTGGCCCCACCCATTCAGTGTGGGCCTTGATTAGTTTACTAGAGCCTTATATAAGCTCTAGGAGCAAGCTTGCTACAGCCAAGAGGGACACTTTGAAGAACACACAGGAGCTGAGAGAAGAGCTGTAGCTGAGACAGACATTTTGAAGATGCCTGTTGGAAGCTGATGCAGACATTTTGGAGAACACCATTTTGAAATGCAACTTGGGAGCAAGCAGATGCCAACCACCTGCCTTCCCAGCTAACAGAGGTTTTCCAGAAGCCTATGGCCTTTCTCCCGTGAAGGTTCCCTTTGTTGATGGACACTTTATGGCCTTAAGACTGTAACTGTGTAATCAAATAAACCCCCTTTTATAAAAGCCAATCCATTTCTGGTGTTTTGCATTCCAGCAACATTAGCAAACTAGAACAGATTTATTTACCCTTTTCTCTTTACTGGCTTATAAAGATGATAGTAGGTTAACCATTAGCTGCCCAGGTCATGCAGACTACTGTGTGATGACAAGTTCCGCAGGCTTGTATTACTCAGGCCAGGGGCTGCCAGAGGCTGCCTCCAGGTGTTTCCCACATACCTTGGAGGAGTGGATACCTGATGCACAGTCTTCTCTGGCTGCTGGCAAAGTGTGAGGATTCAGCCTTTCCTTTTGTCATGTCTGCTAACATCCCATCGTACAGAGAGCAAATCCAACATCAGTGGGGTTGGGAAACCTATTGTCCCTGCAATTATGGTGCATCACAATTTTAGTACCCTTTCAGTAAACAGTTGTCCACATTACTCGCAGCACATGACAAGGTCTGTAGTACAGACATCAATATAAGTTTGGCATCTACTAGTATGTCATCACTTTCCTTCTTGACATCAGCCAATAATGACGATTTTTGTCCCTGATATTTTAGATGATTTTTCTCCCTGACATTGGTCCAAATAAGAAACCATAACTGAGAATTTAAAATCTACCGGATTTTATCAGTGCACAAGAAGGAAAAAAATAAATCATCCTCTGTGAATTTGAAGGCATGTATTTTTCTTTCCTAGCTCTTCAACCCATCTTCCATGTCAACTGCATGTGGTTTATGTCTGCATACATAATGCAGACTGTAGTGGCATTGATATTACAATTTCACACTTAGGGAAATGCAATGAAGAGTTAACATATCCATAAATAATTGGTAATTGTTTGAGTATTCTGGAAGTGATTTAGACCTTTTAGTGGTAACAGCATATTTCTAATCTTTTCATTAAAGCTATGTCTGTCAAATAGCATAAATTTGAAACAACTATTAGCTATTTCAATTATCTTTATTGTCATTATAGAATAATTTTCTTCTAATTGAAAATGAAGTCATTTCTTTTTATCTCCAAACTCTGGAAATCTGTCACATTTTAAATATCCTATTGATGAGAGAAAACTTCAGAAAACTATATGTTAAAAATATTGGATAATTTTCTAATGTTACAACAGATTTATTACTTCTGACACTGAAATCTTCTAAAATTTCTGTTTTTAAAGATTACTTGAAATAATTGGCCTAGAGCAAACATGCTATACCAAAATTAAGGACTGAAACACATACACACATAAATCCATTTATGGAGAGAGAGAGAAAGAAAGAAAGTGCAAAGTGGGAGGAACAATTCAATAGTTGACAAAATGTGAACTGAAATTACTCATTACATAAATTTATTAAACATTGAGCACATGACAGCCACCTTTGCAAAGTGCTAGGTATAAAAATATAAGTAAAAGCATTTCTCTTAACTTTTAAGAATCCTTTAATTATAGGGTGTAGGGGTGTGTGGAAACAAACTTGGAGACAGAAAGATTTTTAAGTATTTAAACACACATACATGATATTATGGGTGCAAATGGCATCACAGTTGGGTCAGGTGTGGGGAAGGTAAACCAGGGAATAAGCCTGGGACCATTGCTTTATTACAAGAAACAATCACATCAAGTATGTGTTTAGGGGATTAATCTTCGTGGAGAAGACCAATCAACACAGAACTGATAAAAAGTGACTATGATTCCTGAATACTCACGGGCTCAGCTCAGGGTCCAGTGCTGAAGGAATATTCAGTTTGATCCCACACTTCAACCAATATAAGAAGTCAGAATCTATACACTTTCAATATAATTCATATTCAGGCATCAAACTTTTTGTGACTATTGTATGAATTTTCTGTGACTGCCCTATTAAACTATCACCTTCTCTGTTGCTCAAAACTACAGCCAATCATTTGTTCATCATCTCCGGTTCAGGAGCACATTGTGTCTGGATTCTCTGCCCAAGACCCCACTGGGTGGAAATCAGGGCATCAGCTGGGATGGCTGTTCCCATCTGGAGCTCCAAGTCCTCTTCCAAGCTCCCTGGTTGCAGGTAGAATCCATTGCCTTCCTCACATTTCCATGTTGCCCGCTCCATCATCAAGATAGCAGTGGCCTGTGGAATTCTTCCAGGGTTGTCATCTCTCTGACTCCCCTCCTCCCCTTCCCCTTTTAAGAGCTCCTATGATCACAGTGGGCCTGGCGAGTAGTCCAGGAGAATCTCATCATGGTCACACATGTTGGGGAGTATGGCATGGGTGTCTGTGGGGGCCTTTATTCTGCCTTCTGCAAATATATGTCACTTCTCCAGTATGAAAATTTGTTAAAAGAAGGGTGAATGTTTCCCTGGAAAGCAGTTCAAGCAATGGAAGTCTTTAGCCTTTCATCATTTTGCTTTTTTCTTTTTTACCTCTCATCACGTTTTCTTTTCTTTCTGGATTGGAAAAAAAAAAAAAAAAAAAAAAAAAAAAAAAGCAAATACTTACTATCCATTTATGGTGAGAGTAAAGTAACAAATTTAGTTTCAGGAAGGTTCCAGAAACTGGTAAGAAGATGTGTGGGGTTGTAGGGGCCACTTAAGGAAAAGCTAAATGTAGATTCGATACTGGGATATGGTAAATGGAAAATGCACTGCTTTTCTTGAGGGTTTTCTTGGGAGTTTAGTTTCAATTTAAATTGTAAGCTTAAAACCTTTGCTGTGATTGCTTATAGCCCTCAACTTGAACTTAAGTGGGCAGGACGTGAGTGGGTGGACTACACCCACACTGAAAGGGGCCAGGGTGAAAGGGCAAAATTCCCGAACCCTCCTAACACGTGAGATTCCTTAAGACACCTGCACCAGGAGAAAAGCAGAAGATTTAAATTGAGACGGATATTAAGATTTTGAACTGTTTTGGACTCCAAATAACCAAGTGTGCCTGCTGAAAATTTATGGAATGTTCACAGGATATCATTAAGGGACAGGAGAGAGATTCAACATGCCATTAAAATATCAGGGCTGTAAATT
This sequence comes from Choloepus didactylus, assembly GCF_015220235.1. Taxonomy (NCBI): domain Eukaryota; kingdom Metazoa; phylum Chordata; class Mammalia; order Pilosa; family Megalonychidae; genus Choloepus; species Choloepus didactylus. Next base: position 5,498,126 of record NC_051320.1, on the reverse strand, counting down.
CATGAATAAAATAGAGGGGTGGGTGGAGAGTGTATGGGCAGTTCAAAGGGATCAGTGATTTATATCAAAATTAGGGGGAAATGAAGTGTTTATGGAGCTGAGATGACAGGGCACATCTTTTATTCTGGCTTCCGAATAGCCATGAAAAGTGTGAGTGTGTGTAAGAAAGAGTAGAGAGAGAGAGAGAGAGATTGAGATAGAGGTTGGCTACCCATATAGATCAAGTTTTGGCCACAGATAAATTGCCTGTGGTTGCAGCCACAGTGACCTGCTCTTGATATCCATGTCTTTGTGCCATGCTCTCCCTTTCTTGGTAGGTAGGACTTTGCCACTCTTCTAAGGAAAACAATATGGCAGAAGTGATGGGATGCCACTTACTGAGTTAGGTTTTCAAAAGGCTGTGTGGCTTCTGTCTTGCGGCCCTCTCCACTCCCTCTCTCACTTTTTCAGACACCTTAACAAAGAGGAAGCCAGCTGTCATGGTGTGAGCAGACATAGGGAGAATCTTGGGTGGAAAGGAACTGATATCTGCAGCCAACAGACAGTGAGGATGTGGGTGAGCTTGGAGGCGGAAGTGTCAGCCCTGGATGACAATTTTGCCTGCAACCTCATGAGAAACCTCAAGCCAAAATCACCCAACGAAACCACACCTGGATTCTCTACCCAGAGTAAATATTAAATAATAACAATCTATTGTTTTGAGCCATATTTTTGGGTCATTTATTGCATGACAACAAATGACTACTACAGTGTCCAACTTTAAAAGAGATTACGTTCCATAAAATGTGTGCTGCAAATGTGAATGGCCTTTTGTTTATATACATTATTATAAACAAAAGTCATATTTTCAGGGGAGCCCAGAAAATGTGTTTACTTTCATTAAAAAAGGCCACAAGCATGTTTGCATAAAATATGCTTCACATTTCATAACACCGAAGCTAAAGTGTGCTTTTAAGGTAGAGGAAGATTGGAAGGCACTCAGGTCACTTACAGAGCAGTGACCTGTGCAACCCCTCCTTGGCTTCCATAGTAAACCAGCACATGGCATTTTCTCCACCAAGCTCTTCACAATAAAATCTGCTGGGAGTATTTCTGCAGAGTTTTCTGCGTAAGTTTCTGATCTTTCTGCAGGATATTTTTTAAAAGAAAGCCCATATTCTGAAACTTTCAAAAGATTCCACTTCTTGTCTTCATTTTTGCATAGATTTTATCAGCATCAAATGTTAAAAAAAAAAGACATTTATTGACATACAAATATGTTATCAGAGTGTTAACCAGCAACTTTTCAATAGTTCTACTTCATTTTAAATTGAAATTGCTGTTAGTAATCGTAGCTGACAGACCCAAGGAAGACTTCACCAAGATCCCAATCTCCTTTATGTAGTCCCCTCCCTTGAGTGCTGATAAATCCTGTGATTTTCTTCTAATCAAAAAAATGTGGCCAAGGTAATGGGATGCCATTCCCATGATTCCATTCCATTCCATAAGGCTTGTTTTAGAAAACTGGAGCAAGAGATTTTCCTTTCTGGCTTGATGAAGGGAAGGGCCAAGTTGGAGAATCTCACATGGCAAGGAGCTGCAATGACCTCTAGATGACTGCTAGCAAGAGCCGGGGTGTACAGTCATACAGCCACAAGGACATCAATTCTGCCAACACCACAGTGAGCTTCAAAGCAGAATCTTCTCCAGCTGAGCCTCCAGATAAGAAGCTGGCCAGCTGATATCTTGCTTGCATCCTTCAGACCCAGCTAAACTGTGCTGGGACTCCTGAGCCATAGAAAGTGTGAGATAATAAACATGTATTGTTTTAAGCTTTGCAGAAATCTGTTACACAGCAATAGAAAACAGAGAAATGGGCCTCCAAAGTCATTTCTGCTTAATCTGCATCAATGCTTCTCAGCAATATCATTCAAGCAACTGGAGTTTATAGTTGTCTGTAACAATAAAATTATTTTAGATAGCAACTTCTTTTTATCTTTATCAGTCATCATCTCCACCCATGGAACATAATGTGGAAATATAATACTTCTCTTTATAGCTAACAATAATGATTATTCCATATTAGTAGATCCATTTATATTATGAGACTATTTTTTCCACAATTCAAGTTTTTCAGAAATTACACTATTTTCAGTATTGTCTTTAAAAGAAAAACCAGGGTGGTAGCCAAGAAATTTGGGTTCAAGACCAGGTTCTGTTTCAATGGAGCCCTGCAGCAAAAAACACTTTACTTAAAAATTCTTGTTTCTCTGTCCTTATTCCAGCTCTAAACACCTGTAAAATTATTGTGAACTGCTATTTATTGAGCTTCTGTTTTATTCCAGTGATGTGCAGGGAGTCTACAAACATTCTAAAAGAACTCACATTAAATGGCCTTACAAAGAAGGTGTTATTAATTCCATTTTATGGGTGAAGAAACCAACTCTGAATTATCAGGTGTTTCCCACCTATTAAATGAAAGCATAGTAATTTTTGAACCTAAGTTTCTCTGGCTGCAAAACTAGGGACTATTCTACATATAGTTCCACTGCAATTTTCTGTGATCAACACATACTAAGAATACATAAGTAAGTGTGGCCAGTTATCCCCAGTTTTTACTCATCAATGACATAAAAAGCCTTATGGATCACTGACTATTTCCTTCAGTAGCTAAATATAAATAAGACAAAAGTCGCTACACATTTGTTAGAAATAATTTGCCTACTAACATTTCTTTTGGTTGACTGGTAAGAAGGATAATAATTACCAAATTTTCATGCTTTGAATATAATGCTGCTAAATTATAGCACTCAGTACCTTATTTAATGTCTTTCAATTTAAATTTTCTCACTAATGGTAATTTTCTTCTCAGACTCCCCCCCCCCCATAAATATAAAGAAGATAAATCTGCATTTTATTTTGGACTTGCATGTTAATTCCAAGGATTGTTAATGTTTCTTTTTACTGACTTACATAAGTTAGAAGAGTTTCTCCCTAAGGTTGTGTTTAATTACTTCCATTTAAAATAGTAATTTAAAACAGAATACTTAATGACAAAATAACTGAATTAGCATTTATTCTATTTTTTAGCCAAGATATAGTACAATACATAGTAAAAGTTAATGTTTCTTTTGCAATTTAGAGATTCTGTCCCCTGCCCTATGCTACTAATGACAGTCAGTGATGTGCTGTAGCCTATTTGAAGAATGTTGAGAGAACCAATTGTTGACATCTCTTCCAAACAATGTATTCAGTGATAGCAGGCTGACAACCTGAAATCTGCCATGATAGGAGTCTGTATACCATTGTAAATGGTACAAATCAGGGCTGTAATTTTTTAGGCAAATCAGTTTACCAGCCCACTGCATATCATGCATGGGAAAGATAAAATAAAAGATTATTCTTCACTAAAAATAAAAGAAACTTTGGAAATTCAAATTCACTGATTATAAAATATACTACATTTAATGAATGTGCTAAAAGTCAGTATCAATTTAGCATATTTTCAATGAACAGGTCAAGGTTTTACGGACCTTGAAAATAGCTATATAACCTTTTGCCTTTATATCATTGTTAAAATTTCTATGCTACAGGAGTCATTCATCAACTGTCTGAATAATTCAAGGAATTCTAAGAATGAGTTTCCCCCCCAAGGGTGTAAATCTCCCTGGGAACACGGAATATGACTCCCAGGGAGGAATCTGGACCCAGCATCGTGGGATGTAGAACATCTTCTTGACCAAAAGGGAGATGTGAAATGAAATGAAATAAAGTTTCAGTAGCTCAGAGATTCCAAATGGAGTCGAGAGGTCACTCTGGTGGGCATTCTTATGCACAATATAGATAACTCTTTTTAGGTTTTAATGAATTGGAATAACTGGTAATAAATACCTGAAACTATCAAACTACAACCCAGTAGCCTTGAATCTTGAAGATGACTGTATAACAGTGTAGCTTACAAGGAGTGACAATGTGATTGTGAAAGCCTTGTGGATCACACTCCCCTTTATCCAGTGTATGGATAGATGAGTAGAAAAAATGGGAGCAAAAAAACTAAAGGAAAAATAGGGTGGGGCAGTGGGGATGATTGGGCTGTTCTTTTTTTACTTTTCTTTTTTATTCTTATTTTCACTTTTTCTGGTGCAAGGAAAATGTTCAAAAAAATAGATTGGGGTGATGAATGAACAACTATATGATAGCAATGTGAACAACTGATTGCATACTTTGGATGATTCTATGGTGTGTGAATAAATCGTAATAAAAAAAAAAAGAATGAGTGTCCCTAATTAACTAGTTCTTAAAGAATTATACTTCTCATGATTATAAGTAGGAAAACTTTTCAGCATTAAACCAGTTAAGCTTTGTGCCATAGAATCATATGGTGCAAGGAACACTAGCATAGAATTCCAAAGATAAAGGTTTTACTCTAAGTTTTATTTTTAACTAGCTGAGTAATCATGAAACAGTCACTTTAATACTCTGAACCTTAGTTTCTTGGTGGGTAAAATAGATTAAACTACACTATTGCTAAGATGTATTCCAGTTCTGTGACTTCTCATTAATTACTTAGTGTATATTGTAAAGTAAAATACAGTTCTGTGGTACTGTAGGCCCTTGTTATCTCACTTGAGGACATTTTCTTAAATCTATGCAAAACCCATATGGATCCCACAAATCATGGGTGATTGACAGCAATGCTCATTGCTTTACTGAAGCTGATCTTGTTCAGACTCACAAAATTCCTTGCTTTATTATTGTTACACTGTACTCTCGCCCCATTCTCTCCTTCCATCTAAGTAATAGAGCAGAGGTAATGCATTCAGTTAAAATATAATTCCCACCATCATTTTTACTAAGAATTGCCATGAAGTTAGTTAGTTCTGGCCAATGAAAAGAAACTTGAGCAAATCTTCTCAGAAGTATCCTTAAAGCAAACTGGGAATGAACATTCTCACTCCTTTCTCATCCCTGCTTCTTGGAATGTTGCTGACGTAGCTGGAGCTATCCTGGCTATGATGTGACCTTGGGAATGAAAGACCCCCAAGTCCCTGATGGCTTCACAGAATGGCATATCAGCTCTAGATTACCTTTCTCCACCCTTTCTCTACAAGAGGAAGAAGTAACCATTTATTTTGTTGGCACCATTGGCATCTTGTTTGGTTTGGTTTGGTTCCCCACCATACAATATGCTGCAAACTCTGTGTGTGTTGAGGGGGAATATGGGAAGTAGCAGAAAGTCAGACACAAGGTAACTAGCATTGGTTTAGCAGCCAGCATGGTCCACTTTCCAGATGATGAGCCACCTGTAGGGTGGATCCATGGATTGATCTCAGGTTTGCATGCCCTACATGCTACCCATTGTACATGCAGCAAATCTGAGCCAGAAGATTGCTCATTTGCTAGAGAGAATCAAGTCCAATGTTTATCTAATAGACAACAGTCTATAAAGCAATAATGCTGAATATAAGTGAACTTTGCTTTAAGTAAAGCTCTCATGTGCATTTTGAAAAGTTCATTGTTAGCCTGTTTGTTGCTGTTCCAGCCATAACCATAAACACAGAAGGATAAAGGTGGTTAATCAAAGAATAAATTATGTTTCATATTATAAATTCACTAAATACCAATTTCAACTAGTTAACTTCTCAATGCCTGAAAAGTGAGTTTATCTATTATAAAGCAAGCACATCAGGTAGATGAACTAAGACATCATGGATAGGTATTTTTACACAGGATACAAAATCCATGAAAGATGTTTTTGTATAAGATATATAAAAACAAGGCAAAACCATCTTGATTGTAATGGCATGCAAGCCTTATTTATGCCAAGAATGGGTTAGCATGGTTCCTCTACTTGGTATTGATTTTGGTATTGTTTAATTAAAATTTCAGTTCTACAGTTGTTAATCACAGCAAATATAAAGAACTTTAAAATGATATTCTTCACTATGGTATTATCAAGTTTAAAAAACAGAATTGTTGATGCATGAAAACATTAAGTGACTTTCCCAGAGACATGCAAGGAATGAAGGGCAGATTTAAAAAAAAGATTTTTTTTTCCTAACTTACATGTCTGTACTAAGGCCTGGTTATGCTGTCTCTCAAAATTAGCTCAGTTCAATAGATACAGAAATTGAAGCATTATTCAGGAATGTTTGTTTAACCTAGACTGCAATTATTAGCAAATCTAACTTTAAGAATCCATATGTTATATCATACATTATTAGGAATTTACAAAAGAAATATGATCTTTTCTGAATTACTAGGCATGTAATGAGTTATTGTTTAAATTTGACACAATTGCAAAAAACAAAATTAAGACAATACAATTTTTAAACAAACAAGTTCTATGACAGAGGCCTAGTAACATCATTTAAAAAAAAATACTAATGATAGAACCTACAAAATTTAGAAGACAGTACTATAGAACCAAATATATTAATATGAAGGTATAAATATATTAAATCACATTCTAGTTGACCTTTTGCTTTTTATGAAAACGTTCTAATAAAGCACTCATAATGTTTCTTGTATTCTTTGGTGCTTATCTATGAAAACTTGAACAGCATTCTTTGTCTTTTCAGCTAATTCTTCTGCTGTGATCTTTGGATCATAAGGAATGGGCTCACCTAAATAAGTATATAACTTCACTGGAAAACCTCCATACTTCAGAGCAAATGGACAGCAGAATTTTTCATAAAGCCATCTAAATAAACTTGTTCCTCCAAGTCATCTAAATCCTTCTCAAATACTTTGTGTAAACATAGGAATGATGGGCGCTTTTGCAAGATTTTTCATGGTGAAATGGAATACCTATCTTAACAGGGCTGCTGTAGATATATGTTGAGATGGCTGAACACTGCACATTATGGCCCTGAAAACATACTATCAAACTAAGCTTTGGAGCTGAGCTCAAGGTGGGACTCATGCATCTTCTGGGTTTGATTCTGTAATAGTGATGGTGCTTTTCCACGATCACAAGGACTAAATGACAGCAGTGTCTCTTCAGCAGCCTCTGAGCCTAGATGGGCTGCTGAAACCTTTTGCATGGTATGGACTTCAAGCAGCTTTGCAGTTTTGCATTTGCTAGAGCATTTTATTTTCTTTAAAATATCCTGTTAAGCCAGTAAACAACTAATTCAGTTCCAGCAGTGAGATGACAAGGGGCATCAGCAATTAGTTTATATTTATTTTTTAAAATGAACGTCTTCCAAATGACCTGTTAGCAGAAGTGAAGTTAAAAAATATATATCACCTTAGAGTCTTCAAGAATTAACTTCAAAATAAAATTCTGTCAAACCATTGCAAATTTACAACACACTAATCATTAGTTCACTGAATTTATTAACCTTACAAAAATCAACTACTTCTAGCCCAAATATAATTATAAATATTACACTTGAAGCTCCTCTGATAAACCACAAAGACAAATTATTATAGATTAAAAGCAATGTTTGAGAAAAACTAAATCACATCTAATTCCAGTTTTTTGCTGTAAACTATTGGTTAAAATTTCTTCAGCAATATAGTTTTGTTTATTATCTGAGGTTATATGAAATAGCATTGGAGAAGGGTAATAAATAAGTGTCTACTCAAAAGAAAAAAAATCAGGCATAGAAAACAAGAATTTCATTTACAGCTGTGTTATCACATCACCATTTCACTCAATATCCTAATGTCATTTTTGTGCAAGTTCTCTGTTCCCCATCACATTATAACCTCTGTGAGGCCAAAAACCAACTCTGTCTTTTAAACAGTTTATCCCAAGCACCTCAACAAGTAACATTTGTCAAGGGTTGAATTGAATGAATAAATTAAAGAAAGAAGGATTTATTTTAGTTTCCATTAAAATAATACTTATCAGCATTGTTCTTCAATTGGCACCTGTATTTCCCATTTTGTATGTCTTTTTATATAATACAAAAAAATGTAGTCTGCTGCCTTGTGCTCACAGTCCTCTGTTAAATGTGTCTTATCCTACCCTCAATCTTCATTTCTTATTATTCTTCAATTCAATCACTTTTCTTCACAGAAATTAATGTCATATTATATATTCACTTAGGGGTTACAAGTTTCCCACCTCAGCACTGTTAACCAAATTGTGTCTACACATACTAATATTCTCTCAGTTCTAATTGCCAGTGTATGTATCATTATCCTTGTTCCAACACAGTGTCTACACCCACCTTTTGGAGGATCAGCATCCTTTCTTTCAAACTTCTACCTCCCCTTCAAGGTGGGCTTTGACCTCATATGGTTTTGGCAATGAATGGTGGGGATGGTAGCACAACACTGTGAACACAATTAACAGCACTGAAATATAGCTTTGAATATGACTAAAAGGGGAAATGTTAGATTATGTATATGGTTACAGAACAAAATTTAAAGAACAATCCATGGACTCCACTACACAAACAATGAACATAGAGTTAAACCATAAACTGTAATAGTACAATTAAAAAAATGTACTTTCCCCAATTGTAACAAATGTTCCACACCAATGCAAGGTGGTAATAATAGGGTGGTATTCCGGTTTGCTAATGCTGCCATTAAGCAAAATACCAGAGATGGTTGACTTTTATAAAGGGGGTTTATTTGGTTACAAAGTTACAGTCTTAAGGCCATAAAGTGTCCAAGGTAAGGCATCAACAAAGGGTACCTTCACTGGAGAAAGGCCATTTTGGAAAACATCTGTTAGTTGGGAAGGCACGTGGCTGGCTTCCACTTGCTACTGGGTTGTATTCTCCAAAATGTCGCTCTTGGGGCAGTCTGTCCTCTCTTAGCTGAAGCTCCTCTTCAAAATGTCACTCTCAGTTGCTCTGCTCCTTCTGTTTGTCAGCTCATTTATATGACTCCAGTGATTCAATTCAGACCCACCCTGAATGGAAATTATCCAATCAAAGTCTTGCCCACAGTTGACTGAGTCACATCTCCATGTAAACACTCAATCAAAAGATTCTAACCTAATCAATACTAATATGCCTGCCCCACAAGATTGCATCAAAGATAATGGCATTTTGGGAGACATCCAAACTGGCACAGGTGTTATACAGGAATCTTGTATTTTATGCATGATTGTTCTGCATAAAACCCACAACTTCTCTAATAAAGAAAAAAAAAAAAAAAACCTCACAGTTTAAGTTCTGTGGTTCTTATCTACTATACATTGGCCATAATTTAAACAGTCCAAGGTTCAGCTCTGCAGTCCTGTTATGTGACATAAATCCATGAATGTTTCAGATGCAAAAGTGGGAAAACCATTTTCTGATAAATATTGCATGAAAAATTAGAGAAAACTCTTTGTAGAAAAATATGTTTCAAGCCATACTTCCTGGACTGTATAAAACAACTTGAAAAAATTATGTGATTATTATTGGCATCTGAGAGTACTTACTGAACTAGGTTGTGAAAGAAATACAGTCATATGATTAATGTATAATATTTCCTTTAAAAATCTGATAAATGAAAACTGAAACATTTTTCATGAAAATCATCTTTATGGAAATTTATGATATACGCAGGACTGAAAAGAGTGCAATATATTGGGTATATGAAGATCATTTTAAGGGCAGAGGGGATGTCTTGTATCCATAGTTCCCCTTTAGGACACTGTAAAAGTATCATGCTGGGGTACCCACTCACTCATCTTCACCTAGGAACCGGGGACCAGCTACCTCGACTCACTAGCACAGTTCAGTCATGCGGGAGAGGCCACGAGAAACACTGGATGCAGAAGGAGAGCTACTCTGGACCAGGGATGGGGTCCCATGGCGTGGACAGATGTCCCCACACTGGAGGTAGGGAAGGCGTCTTCACCAGGCAGTTGTGTGGTGACAGGCAAGGCAGAGATTCAGGGGTCGGCACGGAAGAAACTAAAGAGGGGCGGTTAGCCCAGAGCATCGCCGGGCAACAGCGAAGCTGGAAGTAAGACCAATTCATACCAGACTGTTACCAGCAGGGCAAGCGACATCAGAGTGGGCAGGGACAAAGATGCGAAGAAAGCAGGAAGAGAGCACCTCTTTAAAGCACCCAGGGCACTCCCAGTGTCATAGGGCCACTCAAAGCATATATCCTCCAACCTTCTCTCTTAGGACAGCATTTCTCCTAGAAAAACAGAAGGAAGAAGAAAAGGAAAAGTGTTTATTATTACTATTAATTATTATTATTATTAAGTATTATTATTATTAAGTATTATTTAAGAGAAACTGAATCTCTGAAAGCAACAATGTGAATTATTTTATCCCAATACGGTTGCCAAATGGACTTTTTAAGAATTAATACTTGGTCCGTAGTATTTTAAGGTACACAATGGACTTGAACAAAATCAAACTCATGCAAATAAGATTGCAGAGAAAATGTAGGTTCTTCAAAAGGCATTATATGTTAAGTGTCAAGAAGAAGAAGTAAAAGTAGATGAGGAAGGAGGAGGAGATGGAAAGAAAATTTCATATAAGTCCATCTGATAAAATGAATATATACTCTGGAACGGAATGAAATTTAGTGCAAGTTCCATGACTTCTTTTTTCTTTCAGGTAATGAAAGGTTCTCCAGGCAGGAATAAATTTATCTAGTCCAAGGTAAAAATAATAGCTTTCAACCTCATTCAGAGTCACAGCTCTGCCCTACACCCTGTGGAAAGCAAATCCCTGATGGTGTAAGAAACAGATGTGATTGAGTGAAGAAATCAATCACACCTCTGCCATGCTGTGATATTGATCTCTCTGGGCCTGGCAGATGTTAAAAACGTTCTGATTCTCCCTGAGCATTCTTCCTTGGATTTTTCAGAGCTCACCTTTTCTGCCACCACTATCACTAAAGTTCTCTCACTTAACTTTCCCCTAGCCTCTCCCCTAGCTTTTGGTTTATGACTCTGTATTAATCAGCTATGTTACATTCTGTTTCAAACATCCTAAATCTCAGGGGCTAAATACACACACACACACACACACACACACACACACACACACACATGCACACCACTTATTTTGCTTGACTGCATGAAAATCAAGGTTAAACTTTAAGGGGCTCTCCTCCAAACACTCATTCAGGGATGACACCACCTACACCAGCTAAATTTCAAGCCTGGGAAGGGGATAGTAGAGTACAGAATCATCTGTGATATATTTTATAGGCCAGGTCTTAAAGTAGCATGTGTCACTTCTGCCCAGCGTCCATTGAATAGAACCTAGTCAAAAACTCTTACATAGCTGAGAAGCAGTAAAGGAGTATATTCTTTCTCTGTGTCCAGGGAGAAAAAAAGTAGGATTTGCCAACATATTTTTAGGCTCCTTTCTCATTCCCTGGGACCCTGTGGTTGTCCATGAGTTTGTCAGACCACTTGGGCAGTATCTGAGTTAACCTTATCCATACCTCTGCCCCATAATCTTTGCCCCAGCAAGCTATTTTTTTTTAATTTGTTAGAGAAATTGTGGTTTATAGAATGACCATGCATAAAATACGGTATTCCCATACACCACCTTATTAAAACACTTTGTAATGTTGTGGAACATTTGCTACAATTGATGAGAGCACATTTTGGTTCACTGTTTATGAAGTGCAGTTCCATGGATTTAAAAAATATATATTTTTTCACCACCTAACCATTTTATTACCAATCCAACGTTTCCCATTTTAACCACATTCAGATATATATTTCTGCATTGTTAATTACATTCACAATGTTGCACTACCATCACCACCATCCATTATCCAAAGCATTTCCAATGTTCCACATAGGAACCCTGTATAATTTAAGCTTTAATTTTCCATTCCCTATCCACACTCCAGCCACTGGTAACCTATGTTCAAGATTCTGACTATGAGTTTGCTTATTCTAATTATTTCATATCAGTGAAGTCATACAACATTTGTGCTTTTGTGTCTGGCCTATTTCATTCAGCACCATGTCCTCAAGGTTTGTCCATATTGTCACACACATCAGAACTTCATTCCCTTGTACAGCTGAATAATATTCCATTGTGTGTATATACAACTATGAAAATTGGTGTGCAAATATCTGTTTGAGTCTCTGCTTTCATTTCTTTTGGGCATATACCTAGTAGCAGGATTTCTGGGTCATATGTTAGTTCTATACTTAATTTTCTGAGAAACAGCCAAAAAGTTTTCCACAGTGGCTGTACCATTTAGCATTGCCACCAGCAATGAATGTATGTTCCTATTTTTCCACATTTTCTCCAACACTTGTAATTTTCTGTTGTTTTTTATTAATAACAGTCTTTCTAATGATTTGTATTTCCCTCAAGGTTAGTCGATGTCGAGCATATTTTCATGTGCTTTTTGACTATTTGTATATCTTCTTTAGAAAGATGTCTATTCAAGCCTTTTGCTCATTTTTTAATTGGGTTGTTTTTCTTTTTGTTGTTGAGTTGAAGGATTTCTTTATATATTCTGGATATTAAAACATTATCAGCTTTGTGGTTTCCAAATATTTTATCCCATTGTGCATGTTGTCATTTTACTTTCATGATAAAAGCATGAATGTTTTTAATGTTGATGAGGTCCCATTTATCTATTTTTTGTTTTGTTGTTTGTGCCTTGGGTGTAAGGCCAAAAAAATCATTGTCTAACACAAGGTCCTGAAGATGCTTCCCTACAATTTCTTCTAGGAGTTTGATAGTTCTGTCTCTTATATTTAGGTCGTCTATCCATTTTTAATTGATTTATGTATATGGGTGTGAGGAAGAGCCCACCTTCATTCTTTTACAAATGTTAGTCTAATTTTACAGCACCGTTTGTTGAAGAGACTGTTCTTTGCCCATTAAGTGGACTTGACAGCCTTATCAAAAATCTGTTGGCCATAAATGTGAGGATTTGTTTCTGAACTCTCAATTCATTTCCATTGGTCTACATGTCTGTCTTTGTGTTACTACCATGCTGTTTTGATAACTGTGACTTTGTATTAGTTTTAAGATCAGAAATTATGAGTCTTCCAACTTTGTTCTTCTTCAAAATGGTTTTGACTCTTCAGGACAACTTACCCTACCATATAAATTTGATGGCTGGATTTTCCACTTATGCAAAGAAGGCTGTTGGAACATTGATTGGAATAGTGTTGAATCTATAAATCACTTTTGGTAGAATTGACAACTTAGGAATATTTTGCCTTCCAATTCATGAACGTGGAGTGTGCTTCCATTTATTTAGGTTTTCTTTTATTTATTTTAGCAAAGTTTTGTGGTTTCCTTTAAATCCTTGTTTAATTTATTCCTAGATATCTAATTCTTTTAGCTGCTATTGTAATTGGAATTTTTTTCTTCTTTTCTTCCTCTGATTGTTCATTACTAGTGTATAGAAACACTGCTGATTGTTGGATGTTGACCTTATACCCTACCACTTTGCTGAATTCATTTATTAGCTCTAGGAACTTTGTTGCAGATTTTTTCAGGATTTTCTGTATGTAGAATCATGCCAAATGCAAATAGGGAAATTTTTACTACTTCTTTCCAATTTGTATGCCTTTAATTTCTTTTCCTTGCCTAATTTATCTTGCTAGAACTTTCAATACAATGTTGAGTAACAGTGGTGACAGTGGGCATCCTTGCCTTACGCCTGATCTTGGAAAATTTTTAATCTTTCATCAGTAAGTATGAAGTTAGCTGTGGGATCCTCATATATACCCTTTATCATGTGAAGAAAGTTTTCCTCTGTTCCTAGTGTTCTGTTTTTATCAAGAAGTGGTGCTGGATTTTGTCAAATGTCTTTTCTACATTAATGGAGATGATCATGTGTGTCTGGGTTTTTTTCTTCATTTTGTTAATAGTGTGTATTGCATTAATTGATTTTCTCATGTTGAAACATCATGAATAACTTGAATAAATCCCACTGAATCATGTTCTATAATTCTTTTAATCTGCTATTAGATTCCATTTGCTAATATGTTGTTAAAAATTTTTGCATCTATATTCATAAAATATATTTGTTATTTTCTTTCTCAGAAAAAAAGAAAATCTGGCTTTGATATGAGGGTGATGCTGCTTTGTAGAATGAGTTAGGGACTGTTGCCTTCAATTCAGTTTTTTGGAGGAGTTTGAGTGGGATTGGTGTTAGTTCTTCCTAGAATATCTCTTAAAATTCCCCTGTGAAGCCATCTGGTCCTGAGCTTTTCTTTCTTTGGAGGCTTTATGTTATCCATTCAATCTCTTCACTATTTATTGAGTTCTATTTCTTCTTGAGTCAGTGTAGATAATTTGCAGATTTCTAACAATTGGTTCATTTAATCTAGGGTTATCGAATTTGTTGGCATATATTTTTTCATAGCATCCTTTTATATTCCTTTGATTTCAGTGGAGTTGGTAGTAATGCCCCCTTAACATTTCCCGTTTTAGTTATCTGTGTACTCCTTTTTTCTTTGTCAGTCTAGATAAACATTTTTCCATTTTATTGAACTTTTCAAGTAAGCAACTTTTGGTTTTGCTGATTCTATTGTTTTTATAATTCTCCATTTCATTTATCTACACTCTAATCTTTATTTCTTTTCTTCTGCTTGCTTAGGGTTGAATTTGCTCTTTTTTTCTTCTAATTCTTCCAATTTGAAGTTAGATCTCTGATTGAAGTCTTTCTTAATTTTTATTTTAACCATTAAAAGCTATAAATTTGCATCCATAATTTTTTTTTTATTATTTTCCTTTTCATTCACTGCAAGATATTTCCTAACTCCCTTTTGGTTTCCTCTTTAATGCACTGGTTTCTTAAGAGTACATTGTTTAATTTCCACATTTTTGTGAATTTTCCATTTATCATTGTTATTGATTTCTAGCTTTATTCCATTGTTTTAATAGAAGATATATTGTATGATTTCAATATTTGTGAATTTATTGAGACTTCTTTTGTGACCTAAGAAAATGGTCTATCCTGGAGAATAACCCATGTGCACTCAAGAAGATTGTATATTCTGTTGTTGATGGTGAAGTGTTCTATATATGCCTCTAAGGTCTGTTGGTTTAGAGTATCATGCAAGTCTTGTATTTGCTTTGATCTTCTGTCTAAATGTTCTGGCCATTATATAAAGTGGTGGATTAAATTTCCTACTATTAATGTAGAACCTTCTGTTTCTTCCTTTAGATCTATCAGACTTTGTTCCGTATATTTTGATGCTCTGCTACTAGATGTAGAAATCCTTATAGTTGTTACATCTTGTTGAATTGACCCTTTATAAGTCTTTATTCTTATAACAATTTTTTACTTAAAATTTATTTTATCCAATATTAACATAGCTACCCAAGTTCTCTTTTGGTTACTAATTACATGGTATAATTTTTCTACCCTTTCATTTTCAACCTACTTATGTATTAGAATTTAAGTTTGAATCTCGTATAACCAGCGTATAGTTGGGTCATGCTTTTTTACCCATTTGCCAATCTCTGCATTTTGACTGGAGAGTTTAATCCACTTACATTTAAAATCACTACTGGAAATGCATGACTTTGTCCTTCCATTTTTCTATTTAATCTTATTGACCCTTAATTCTTCCATTAATGCCTGCATTTGTATTTATTTTAATTATATTTGTGTCATATTGAGTCCCTTCTCATTTCCATCTGGATATATTTTTCTCATTTTTTTCCTTGTGGTTTCCATGGTGTTAAAATTTAACATCCTAAATATACAGCAATAATATTTGATTTGATACTTACTTGATTTAAATAGCATACCCAGTTTCTATACCCCCTGCCTCCCCCACCTTTTTGTACTTGTTAAAAATTTTATCTTTGTACATTGTATGTCTAAGACCATAGATTTATCATTACTTTTTATGCATCTGTGTTTTAGCCACTTTATAGAGTAAGAAGTAGAGTTATATACCAAAAAAAAAAAATACAATAGTACTGGCATTTATAATTACCCATGTGGTTATCTTTAATGGAAGTCTTTATTTCTGTTTGCTACTTTGAACCACTGTCTATTGTCTTTTACTTTAAGTCTGGAAAACTCTATTTAGCTTTTCTTGTAGGGCAGGTTTAGCCATTAGCTTTTGTTGATCATTTCTTCACTTTGATCAGTATGTGGCAGGGTGTTTTTTCCTTCAATTATCTTGTTTGGTCTTCTTTTGTCTCCTTGAATGTGCATATTCGTATCTTTTGCTAAGTTCAGGAAGTTTTCTGTTATTATTTCTTTGAGTATTCCCTATGCTCCTTTCTCTCCTCTCCTTCTGGGACTCCCATTATGTATATATTGGTACACTTGATGGTGTCCCAGAGGTCTCTTAGGCTACGCTCACTTTTCTGATGCTTTCTTATTTCTGTTCCTCAGCCTCACTTATTTCAATTGTCTTGTTTTCAAGTTCACTGATTCTTCTGCCAGCTCCAATCTGCTATTGAAACCCTCCTGGAATTTTTCATTTCAATTTTTGTCATCTTCAACTCCAGCAGTTTTGTTTGGTCCCTTACTGAAATTTTAATTTCTTTATTGAAATTCTCATTCATTGTTTTCCTGATATTATTTGGTTCTTTCATCTCCTTGAGCATACTGGAGTTCATTTGCTTTAATATTTGTCCATTATATCAACTGTCTGGCTTTCTTCATTGATTTCCTTTTATCCTCTTACTTCATATGGGCCATGATTCCTGTTTCTTTGTTTTGTAACCTTTTGTTGACACTGTACATTTTAATATTTCGAAGTGTTTTCTCCTTGATTTATTCCTTGAGATGTCTGTTTCTGAAGTTTGTAAAAAACTGGTGCTACGACAGATTTTCTTGAGTATCAAGAGCAAACAAAACCAAGCAAATCTAAGCAAAAATATCTTTCACCATCTTTGCAAATTGACTTTGCTTTGGCTGGTGTTCTCCTTCAGAATTCAGTTGTCTCACCAGGCAGGTCAGTGCAAGATGAATGCAGAACTCAGGGTCCTCCATGTCTTTTCTGGGCCTGTGTCTTGCCCTACTCTTGTGCTTTCTAATGGCCTTAGGGATTTCCCTCATTACAGCAGTTTGAATGTCCCTTCTACTTCCCAGGAAACAGATCTTCTGCTTCTCTGTGGTCTTAAAGTGAAGGACTTAAAGCAGAGTAAGCCTTTTCCCCAGGATGTCCACCTCAATTATTTCTTACACTGCTTTCATTGTCTCAAGCTGATTTTGCCTGGAGGGGAAATTCCTGGAGGGGTGACATGCTGAGAGGATTTTTATCCTCTTACTTAGTGTTGGCCACAAAAAAATCCAAAGTCAGTCTTTCCCTGTAGGAATAAGGCTAGAGACCTACAAATGGAGTGCAAATTCAGTCCAAACTGCCCTGGAGAGTAGACAAGGGAGGGGACAGGAAGGGAACCAAGATATTCTTCCTCTCCTCCCCAAAGCTGAGCTTTCTTGACTTGGCATCTGCCCAGCCAGTGTAGCCCCTCAACTGCTCTCCACAGCTCTGAGGACATGTACTGTCTCCATGACTCCTCCACTGCCTTTGTCTATGGCTGGTTTCAGCCCTGCCACACTCAGAGCCAAGTCACCAGTTATCCAAAGTAGCCCATCAAAGGCAGTGATCAACAATCATCCATGCCCCCCCACCCTGGATCTTGTGGAAGTGGATTTTTATGTCCTTCTCTTGCACCAGCAAGATGCACCATGTGCCAGATCCCACTGCTGCCTGCCATGAGAGTGGGGAATGGGTGTCAGTGAGTGTCACACGGAGAGAGCAATTTTCTGATATTTAATGTAATTTACCAACTTTTACCTCCTATTCTTCCCTGAATGCTATACAGTGCTCTACTGGACTGCAGAGATCCAAAATAGTTGATTCAGACAGTTCAGTCCTGTTTAATAATTGTTCTAATGAAAGGACTGAATCTGGGATCTTCCTACTCTGCCATCTTTCCCCTTATCCAATAAAGTTCTTTATTCTTGAAGGCAGTGAGGTCCAAGAAACAAGAAACTATATAATTTATATTCTTATTTAAATTATATAAATTATATAGACAAGCATATTAATTGTTTCTTATAACAATTTATAATAAATTATATATATATGCACATATATAAATATATACATACATGCATCTATGTGTGTATATAATGTACATACATATATATAGGTTTATATATATGTATAGGTAAATATTTGAGCACATATTTGTTTATATACGTATCTGTATATATACACACATGTCCCAAATATACAATCCGTGCACAAGTATACAGAAAGGACAGTAAAGAATATTTCCCACCCTTGCTTTCACTATTGAGATTTCTATATGTTCCTTGATATATCTAGTAATCTCTGTTTCCCTTTTTTATGTTTTGGGGTAGAAAAAATAATGGATATAGGAATAGCAAAAAGAGACTGGGAGGAAATAAAAATCAGGGGAATTATCTTTTGTTTTGCTCAGGATTTTTTCTAAATGCTGGTGCCAGAGAATAGCTGGCAAGCCTTATTCTTGGAAGAACTCATAATCACTTTGCCGTCCATCGTGTAAGCATTGGTAAATATGGGTTAGAAAATACAACCTTTCTGCCAAAGATTGCTTGTCAGGGACACTCTCTGAGAAGACTGCCAAAGTGCTCAATATCATTATTCTCTGTAGCCTTTATGATCTTTAACCAAAAAGTTGGACCTTGCACTGACTCTCTAGTGGTAAAGCCTGTGGCTCTTTTCTTACCTGATTGTTAATTTGTTTCTGATACATTACTGCAGGCTACTGCAGAGATGCAGAGAAGATGACCCAAAGTTGTGCTGGGTTTTGTAAAGATAAACAGACAGACAACAACTACAACAAACATTTGTGAGAGGGAAGGCAAATGTGAGATCATACACACACACTCATCTTCTTTTTAAAAAGTCTTTTTTGATAATAAATCTTATTCGATATTATGTTGTTAAAAATACTGTTTCTTTAAAACCTGCTCACTTCTACTTCTTCAACACATTCAGGATCCATGGGAATTCACAGAGCTTTCCCTGGCTCTTCTTTTTTTCTCTGTCAAATACAATTAGAGATCAGGAAAATATGTTCCTTAAGTGACCACCAAATACTTTACCCAGAAATGTTGAAATTTAAGTTGTTAGGAGAGAAAAAATTTAATGTATATCAAATAAATATTTTCCAGCTAACATTATAGACCCATGATTCACAATAATTCAAGTTTTTCCCTCAGGCAACAGACCCAGAAAACTGAACTATTTATGATAATGTCAACAATGACACTGTCAAAATGATTCATTGATTTAAAATTTTCTATGCATGTATCACATACTTAACAATTTTTCATGGGTATTCTCTTCTCCTTTTCAGTGCAGTTAATATAAATGAAGATATAGAAAATGATAGATGAATGTTTCTCAAGATGTTGGCAATAGGGAAAACAGTATTCTCTGCTCCTTCCATCTCTCTCAAATACGAATACACACTCATCACACACACACTCACACAAACATGCAGTCACACACAAACACATGCTCACGCAGTCATCTAAAGGTAACAGCCATAGAGATTATCAAAGACAATTTCTTAAATTCCATTTGTCAAAGATGAAGACAAAGAAAGTAACAGGGATTTCCACTGTCACAGGTTATTTAGTGGCCCAGCCTCACCAAAAGACAGAACCCTTGAACAGGAATCTGAATTGGCTCTGCATTTTACACTACAAAATATGTGCTATAGATTTCAGATAAATTGAAGCATGATTAAAATGAATACTTAAATTAGTAGTAATAGGGACAAAGATTTACTTAATAATCTAGCATTATTGTAGCAAAGATAACAAGCATTGAGCAAATCTGTCCCCTACTCTCCAGGGATTGCTTGTCATGCTGACAGTGAAGCAAAGAAAGTGGAGGCAGCTATGAAGCAAATCCACTGGTTACCAAATTGTCAAACATTCCAGAATGAATTTGAGATTCAGTAAATATAAGCCCTTTGGGAACCAGAGCATGATGCCCCCCCCCACCCCCAATATTTTGAATTTGGGTATGATGCAGTTTTTTGTGATTTTATGGGTAGTTTCACTTCCAGAAGAATAAATTTCACAATTTCTTGCTGACCACTGAAGACCTACCTGAACTTATATCTTCTGGACATGTTTGAAGCATCATATTCTTTTATCTGAATCCCACTTTCCTCTAGATACTTTCAGAATGACTTCAGAGGAACCACCCCATGCATTTCACTCTTGGGTACTCCAGGGGCAAATCTCAGCAGCCTTCCATTAGCATTCACACTCTCACATCCATAATGCTGTTTAATCATCAAGCCCACATCAATCTTCTGGGTATCCTCCACTGCATCCTTCTCTTTCACAAGAAACATGTTACTGTATGACTTAGAAGTTATGCTCTACTAAAATCCACAAACTTTTTTATATTCCCCATCTTTTCTCAGCCCTTCCTCTGCTCTATTGACTTATGACAAACTGGTTGTATTCCAAGGCTCTTTCACCTTTTTCTCTCTATGTGGCCAATACATCTCAGGATCAGAAGGGGCACAAGTGTCCTTTTATTTTTGCACTGCCACCTGAAAATCACTCACCCCACCATCCTGAAACACAACTCTGTTTATTTGAGGATCATTTTCTCAGGATATACCACCTTGCTCCTTCTCCTTGGTGCCATCTACAGAGCCCTTCCCTGTCCCTTGTTGATAAAGAAATGTTAGCACCTGGCTACTGCATTCCATCTCCTGCCAACACTTTTATCAGTAACAGTTTTACTAACAAAATTTTAATTGATATATGATTCACATACCTTAAAATTCATCCTTTTAAAGTGTTCAGTTTGTTGGTTTTTGTATATTTATACAGTTGTGAAACCATCACCTACATTTAATTTTAGAACATTTTCGTCACTCCCAAAAGAAATCAGTACCTATTAGCAGCCACATCTGATTCCCTGCTCCCTCCATATCTTGGCAAGGACTAATCCACATTATACTTCTATGGAATTGCCTTTTCTACACATCTGATAGAAATAAAATCATATGATATGTGGGCTTTTTGTGACTGGCATATTTCACTTACCACAATGCTTTCAAGGTTTGTTTATATTTTAGCATGTATCAATACTTTGTTCCTTCCAATTGCCAAAAAAAAATATTCCATTGTATGGATATACCAGATTTGTTTATTGATTCATCAATTCATGGACATTTTGGGTTATTATTAATAAATATATTAAGAATATTGAGGTAGAAGTTTATGTGTGTTTATATGTTTTCAGTTATCTTAGTTAGATACGTAGAAATGGAATTGCTAGATCATACAGTAACTCTATGTTTAATATATTGAGTTACTACCAAACCGTTTTGAAAATTGACTGCATGCTTTTATATTTTCAGCAGCAATGTATGGATCTAGAGGTTTGTTAGGCATTATTTTTTTTCCAGCACTTTGAATGTCATCCACTGCCTTACACCCTCTATGATTTCTAATGAGAAGTCAGCTGCTAATCTTATTGAGGATCTCTTTTTTACATGGTAAATCACTTCTCTCTTGATGCTTTCAATATTTTCTCTTCCTCTTTTTCTTTCAATGGTTTGACTATGATATTTGGATCTCTTTGAATTTAGGCTATTTTTGTTTTGTTGAGCTTCTTGGGGGTGTAGATTACTGATTTCCACCAAATTTTGTATATTTATAGGCATTATGTTTTGAAATATCTTTCTGCCAATTTTCTCCTTTTCTTTTCTTCTGGCACTCCCATTATGCACGTTATACATATGTTGATATACCAGCTGGCACACTGCAAAGCTATATACCTAATTTTCTGATTATTTCTTCTACCTTCTAAAGTCTACTCCTCCAGTACTTTTTAAAATTTCTCTTTTTGTTCCTTTCAGCTCCATCCAGAATGTCTATTTATTTCTTTTGGTTAAAAATCAATTCTATCTATTGATATTCTCCATTTGACAAAACAATCCTCTCATGCTTTACTTTTAAATCTGTTATTATAAATATGTTGGAAGAACTGAGAGCAAGTGTGTATAAGGAATTAAAGTCTTTGTCTAGAAGATTCAGTGTCTAGGCTTTGTTAGTGACAGGCTCTATTGACAGCTTTTTATTTACCTCTCTATGGGCCATACTTTCCTGTTCCTTTGTGTGTGTGTCATGAAGTCTGTTGCAACTGGACATGCACAATAATATAGTATAAGACCATCAGAAATCCCACCCCAACCCCCAGGGTTTGTTATTGCTGCTATCATTATTGCCGTCATTGTCATCATTGCTATCTGATTAGTTACACTCCTGGACTATCCTTTAAAGTCTATGTTCTTTTTCATGTGTGGCTATTGTATTCTCTTATGGGTTAGCTTAGTGGTTTGCTAATGATTGGACATGGATTTCTTTAAATGCCTTGAACCAATATGCCCCCCCACAGCTTTTGCTGAGCACCTCTTGTGTGTATTTGGTGTGTTTTTTAATGCATCAAAACTCTGCCTTTGCCTTCAATTCCTACTTGCACAGGTCCTCAATGTCAGCCAAAGATGAAAGTGTAGGGCTTTCTAGGGTCTTTCCTGGGCATGTGCACAGCCTATGCATGTGTGTGACCTTCAAGATACCCATGGATAAGTTGGACCTACTTAAAGCCCCCTGTGGCTCTCATTCCCCAGTTCTCCCTTTTAAGTTTTTTGGTCAGCTTCTTGTTAGTCCTGGCTAACCCCTCAGAGAGCTGTGATATTCAATATTTACTGATGGTTGTTTTTGACAAATGCCCTCAGGATAGGGTTGCTTGCACAGACTGAGATCTGAACTCAGGTCAAGTACAGACAAAATAGAAGAAAATTGCTCCGGGAATCTATGGGGTGTGGCAATGGGGACCCCAAATTCAGCCTACCCCTTCCAGGGGTTGCCAGGCTGCTGTTTCCACAGCCACTGTAGTTGTAAGGGTGTTGGCTTGCAAGTCAAAAATGAAACTGTGGCAAGGTTATAGCAGTAGGGAAAGTTAGGGTCAACAAAGCTCATTCTTCAGCAGTTTTTCTTGGATAATTGTTCCTTAGATTGTTTCAAGCCTTTGGTTCATCTCCAGATTTCTGAAAAGTTGAGTTTTGACAATTGTATCAATATCCTCAGTGCTCTTCTGGAGATATGGATTTTTTGGAGGTCTTGCTCCACCATTCTGGAAGTGCTTCTCCTAATGCCTCTCCTTCTCTCATAACCCCCTCTCCCCTCACATCCACATCCTCTAACCACCACACGGAACTCAGTGTAGAGGTAATGGCCTCCTGCCTTGGTAGAGTAGAAGGCGTGCCCCCTTTCATTTTTTCAGCAGCCAATCTACGAATCAACCATCCAAGTACCTGACCTTCTCATCCACCTTTGTATAAGAGTAAAAGATCTGTCCCTTGTCAAAGACCAGCCCCTTCCATCATGCTTGGGTCCTCTTCCAGCCTCTTCAAGGATTTGCTCCTTTGGTTGTCTTGTTATCTCCAAATCCCCTGCACCAACTCTTTCTCAACCCTTCCCCCTCTTTCTCCACTTCCTCCTCTTCCTTCTTTCCCTCTATACCAGGTAATTCAAATCAGCACAAAATTTAGATGAAAAGGAAAAGGAAAGGGCATTATCATTATGGACATGGACAAATTACGATTCATCTCCTAAACTGGACATTTGTCCATCAAAACAAAATTTTTGCATGTGTTTTAATTTTTCACATCCTGCCACCCACATCTCACAAACACAAAAGAAGTCTACTTCTTGTAGAAACCCATGGCCTACATAAGACCACTGTACCATTACCTCTCTAGACCCCTTCTTGTGTACATCTTCTAGTATGTCCTAAGAGCATTCACTTTATCTGAGTTTCTCAAATTTATTGAAACCATGTGCTGTCTGAGGCCCTTAGTGAATTGTTGTTTCCTCTTCCTGCTGTGCCCAAAATTGCAGGTCTCAGGAATTTAAAAATAATTGCAACGTCATTACAACCAATTCTATAATGTGTGTATGTATTATCCTGAACATAATTAATCAACCCTAAAATGAATATACACACACATTAGCATTCATTATAGCATGTATACACATACATGATATTCATGATTCATGACTATGCATACATGATATGTTTTCATAGAGTTGCCCATGAACTTTTACTGAGATTAAATGATGATTTTATTGGGAAGTATAGTGGAAAATATGTTTACCAAAAGCTCTGATACTTACTAATTGGGTCACATGGGCAATTAGTAAGTCTTTCTGGACTTCAGTTTATTGATCTATAAAATTCAACTAATAATGATACTTAGTCACCAGGGTTGTTGTGAGGATTAGTGGAATGAAAAATATAGATTTCTTAGGTTAATGCCTGAGTGACACACTGTAAACCACTTAATAAACATTAGTTGTTATTTTTATTATTATTTTAAAATTAAAATGATCATAATCAAAAAAGTAAATTTTTTTTTTAAATAAAAGTTTTATTGGAGAAAAATAGAACCACCACATACACAGAGAAAAAGAGCACAAAAATTCAAGTGACACAGAACAACAACTGAAAGTCACAGTTATTTAATATTGTTTGCAATCACTGTTCAATTTCTTAAGTAGCTCCCCTCAACTTGTTTTTTTAATAGTTTTGCCCATTTTTCAGCTGAAGCAGCATCAAATTTAAAAAAATCAAGAGCCTCAGGGAAGGAACCTGCTTTCAAAATAGTGAAGGTGACATCAACAGTCTTCTCCTAACAGGACCAACTCTATCTAAAAATTGCTTAAAGTAACTAGTGAGTCTTCTCCACACATTTCCAAGACCATCAGGTATGAGTTAAAACACTGGTGTAGATGGTCCAGTATCAAGGAAGACACAAAATAGCTGCATTTCCTTGTCAGATGAGTTCATATAAGAAAAACAGGGAGGAGCTGAGAAAATGTAGCAATGGCTGCTCAAAAAGAATTAGGAAGGAATTCTAAATACCACATATAGCTAGACAACAGTATGCAAGAAGATGCATTTAGAGAGAAATAGGCAACATTTTTTAAATGGCTGGCCACAGGAGGTCTTTGAGAACTCAAGAAAACAATCAATGGCAGACCCAAGAGTCAAAAGTCTCCTCAGTTGAAAGTTAGGACTTAGGTATTCTTCCTAATGGCTCTACATAGACAAGTAAAAAAAGTTGCAAAAAGCATTATAGTTCTGATTTTCAAAAAACAAAACCAAAATTTCTACTTCTCCTGCAAGATCAATTCCCTTCAAAGCTTGAAGGGAAAACAAGCCAACAAAACAAACAAAAACATTGATGGTAAAGAGAAGCCCTGTACTCAAATTATCAGTCCAAAGAACAACACTTTTGCTATTTTCTGTGTATGAACAATCCCAGGACATTCCTTGGAAAAGCAGTTTTCCACTGGCTATTTGAGAACTCTTAACTTCAAGCAATTTTGTAAAGAAGAGGCTCAGTATGACACAGAATCTTTGTATCTTGGTTTTAGGAAATTAGAATAAGGATGATAAAAAGAAGCTCATTTGCCAACAAAGAGGAGAGTTGAGATGCTTCCAAAAAACTTTGGCAGAGAAAACAGGAATGCTAAATCCTAGGAAGCCTGTAACAATCTACAGTTGGTCCAAGTTGAAGACAAATTGTTCAAATTTAGAGTCTAAGATAAGTTGAAAACTAGTTGATGAATTTGCTCCTGTAATAATTTACAAGACATTTTAACTTTGTTCTCTTTGCATCTTATTAATGTATTCTTTTTTAATACAAGGAAAGAGTTGGTTTTTTCTCCCAAAAAGGGGTAAAATTTAAGTTTCCGTCTTCAAAAACTATGATGGAAGCATTCATCATCATAAGGAACATTAGGCAGAGTAGAGTTTAATTTAAAATATAAGAGTACTTTCTGATGTTTTGCAATGGTTTTAAAATAAAATCAAAACTGAATTTCTATATTAACGATAGAAGTTGGATTCAGTGGAGTTCTATAGCCTTACATAGAATTCTGAGATGCTCTAAGAAATAATTTTTTTATTGCATGAAAATTCAGTTCCTTAAAATATTTCAAAAACAATTCCTTTCATTTCTTTTCATTTTTTCTTGATAATTTAGAGTAAAGGGGAATTAAAATTTATATAATAATCAATGTGGGCTACACAGTGCACTAGACTACATATATGTTATTTCATTTTATTCTCATAAAAATACAATAAAATGGCTTATTATTTCCATTTACAGAAAAGGAAACCATGACCTGGAACATTTAAGCAATTTACACAAGGTTGCATAGTAATAGAGAGTGTCAGAAATTGAGACCAATTGATTTTTACTAATTCTTCTGGTCTTTCTCTTGTAGTACATTATCACATTATTTAGTCTTATTAACAATATCAGTAGATTTTGTTAACAAGGTAAGTTGTTAAAATTGTTCTCACAATGTTTAAAATGTTTAAATATACTTCTCATCTGTACTATACATGCAATTCTGAACTTTTCAATATATTGTTAGCCTTTCTAACATCTAAGGTTCATTTTAGTTCAGAGCAATTCAAATAACACAAATCCCAGATTTTATCTCAGCTGTTGATAATAGTTATTTATTTACATTTATGAGAGTTTACTTATAAATTACTCCAGAATGGATGTGCCTGACTGAAAAAAAACCTCCTTCTAAACCCTAATCCAGGGAACAGATCCTTTCTTTGGGGCTTGGTCTTTATCAACAAAGTCTTCCAAATTAGTGTATTTTTCTGAAGCAAACGGAAGAGGAAGGTATCTATGTGCAAGGCAAGAGAAGCATAATCAGCTCACATTCTATTACACTCATGCCTTAGAAGAGCAAATTTGTTGGATGAACACTTAACTAGGTTTTGATAAGTAATGTGACATCATTATTAAAATTTATATGATTTGAAAAAAAGAAAAAAGAAAAAAAAATTGTGTATTTCATTTAGGTTTTATGCTAATTATTTTTCAAGCTTTGCTCTTATTTTTCATGGTGACAGAAAAAGCACAATTCAACTTGACTTTTTACTTCTATTTCTCTTTAAATCATATTAACCTCTCATAGTTTAGTGACAAATTTGAGTTAAGTGACATCATTTAATTTTTTCTTTATCTCTACTACAAAAACTTTTAATTTAAGAGATGTTCCTCAGATAATCCAGTTTTAGAAAGCTACATAAATTTTCACTCAAATTCTAAAAAGAGATTCTATTGATCTTTCTCTTCCCTTTCTCTAAATGCCAATAGGCAAGAATATAAGACAGTTACAGGCCTACACACCATTTTCAGAAAAGCTATAATGGCTTACCATCTTACTGTTTAAATCCTTTTAAATTCCAACAGATAGATTCATTTAGAGCCCATGATAGAGATTTAAAATTGAAACTCACTCTTAAAATAGTCTGAGAACATAATTGTCGTGTTAGAATCATCCCTTGAGGGGAAATTTTCTTTCAGATTTCCCATGAAATTTCAATAAGTTCTTTAAATTATAGTGCTAATTAGGAGAAGTTTAAACATAGCACTTAGTATTTTATTTTGTTTTTGTGTATTTGTAAGAGGAGATAAACTTCGTGTCTGAGATTAGGATGTTTGCGACTTCCCTGGGATCAACACTAAAGTGTATGAACTAACCCAACACATCAGTAATAATTTTGCCATCCAGCATAAGAAGAAAATAAGAAAATCCAAACGTATGTGTCAGAGTTTAAAGTAAGAGAAAGAAAAAGCACTCTGAATTTAGAAATGTAATACAAAATCTTAAATGCTCTGTAGTTAGAATAGATCGTCAGATTATGTAAAAGTGTTCTATTTCCAATAAACTTGTTGAATTGGAGAGGTAGTCCCACTCAGATCACTAATGCTAAGTCCTTGTTCAGAGTGTGATCCCAAGGAATGTTTAAAATTTCACACCATATCATACCTCTTGCATAGAAAACATTAAATCCAAAACACAATCTTTTTTTTTTCATTTTTGAACAATAATGATTGTTCATTTCAAAATATATGCAAGGCTAACTCTTATCATGGGCTTTAGGGGGGTGGGAAGGTGGAATTTTCCAAACACACCTCTCGGATTTTGTTGCCTTTCTGGCTTCTCAATTATAAACTACCTTTATTTCTTATCCCCTCTGCAAAACAAAAGAAAACAAAACAAAAACCTGTTTTTACACTTTTTTCACCTTTTAGATGTCTTACTCCTTTCTGAGTGTCCTGAAGTAGGAATCTTCATAGACACGTAACATAACTTGGCTCACCGTTTTGGACAGTGATCCTATTTGCTGACATTTTCCCAGTGAGTGGTACCATCAAGGAAATTGCCAAATATTCCCTTCCTAACAAAAAGTACAACAAACTCAGTAGTATTTGCTTAGTTTTTAGCTAGATTAAAATATTCCCCTTTCTGTTTATTAAATTTCTCCCAATATTTGAATATATAATTTGAAAATGAAAATGGGACATGTTTAAAATTCAGTAACAGCAAAAACAAAAACCAACCAGCCAACCAACAAACAAAAGTGGCCATCTTGCCAAATAAAGAAAACAAGTAAAAAGCAAAAATGAAACACATGATGGATTAATTTTCAGACACAAAGTACAGGTACTCCAAACCACCATTGTTTGTTTCCTTCCGTAATGATTACTCTCTGTTCAAAAGATACAAACTCTTTTGCTGCAAATTTCAAACTCCTGAAACTACATACTCTCTTTTAAGGGCCAAAAAAAAAAAAAAAAAGAAAGACGGGGAAAAATATTTCCATTTTTGTCACTAAATTTGTATGAGATTTTTTCCTAATAAAAAAACAAGGTTGATGTGATAATTATTTAGTTTTTTCCCTTTGTTTTATAAAGCAGAGTCAATCACTGATTCCATTGGCTTCAACCTGACAGTTTAAATGACAGCATTTAAACATATGGTTAAATATACTTTGATATATAACCATCTATTATAAAAGAGAAATAATGTTGGATTATATTGAAGGGTATTTTTCCTGAGTTTGGGTTAATGGGATATCATACATTTTAAGCCACTTTTTTCCTAGCCCCCTAAAAACAACCTCATCCAATAAGAAGAGTAAGTTGTGTTAACATGGTACTGAAGGACATTCATTTTTGCCTGGAGACAAAGAATTTAAAAGAATTTATTTTCAGGACCTATTTTGAACTGATTTTCTCTCTTCCTATCCATAATTGCTGTGCCATGAGTAGGGGCTGCGGGTCCCAGCCTCGTAAGCTGACAGCTGGCAGACTGTAGAGGGCCTCCACGATCCATGTTTTCTGACACTTATGCCCTTACATAAGCATCTCCCCCTGAGCACAAACAGGACCTGGGACGTGCTGCTAACCACAGATATGGCGAAAGTGAGGGATGTCACTCCAGTGACTATGTTACATTAAATAAGTCTTTGTCTTGTTACAACATTCATTTGAGAGACTCTCCTCCCTGGCATGATGAATTAAGTAGGCATATTGGGAAAGCCCATGTGGCAAGGAGGTGAGGACAGCCTCTAGAAGCAGAGGACACTTCTTGGAGCTGAGGGCAGCCTCTAGGAGCCAAAAGTGGCTTCTAGGAGCTGCAGGTGGTCTCTCTGGGAGCTGAGGGCAGTTCTGGGAGTTGAAGGCACCTGTAGGAGCTAAGGGCATCTCTAGAACTTGAGAAAGCTGCTAGGCATTTAGAGCACCACTAAGAGCTGAGCACAGTCTCCAGCCAACAACCAGGAAGGAGCTGAGGCTCTCAGTTCCACAGCCACAAAGCAACGAATTCTGCCAACAACCTGAGTTAGGCTGGAAGAGGATTCTCTCTCACGCCTGCCTCCAAATGAGATCCCAGGCCTCACAGATTTGCAGGTTTATGAAGCCCTAAGCAGAGAACCCAGCTAAGCTGTACCCAGATTTCTGACCCACAGACACTGTGAGATGTGTGAAATTGTAGGCTGCTATGTGTGTGATAGTTCGTTATGAGCATAGATAATTAGGACAGTGATCCTGTGGACCTGGAAGAAAGGATGCAAGACATGCACAGCTACAACTGTTCTGCCCTGGGCATCAGGACCAAGGAAAGTGTTAGCTCACTTTTATCTTGTGGGACAAGCTCAGAACCTAGGGTTAGTCCATTCCTTAAGCAGAGGGACAACCCAGTCCTGCTGCTTAGCAGAGGAAAGATGCTGCGTGGAGTTGCCTTAGCTATGAAAAAAATGCTCCTTTCGATGATGTCTTATGTCAGGTTTCCAAAAAGCAGAGCGTGAAACCAAGATTATAAAGGGGGCTTGTGATTTTAAGTGCTCTTAAGAAAAATGAGTAAGGAGGCTCGGGAGAGAGAAGAGATGACAAAACTCTGATCTCAAGCAGAATCTCTTTTGGCTTAACCGAGAAGAGGCTGTTGGGCACACATTCCACAACACAGTTCTTCTCCCAAGAGACAAAGCAGCTTCTTCCCCTCACACTTCAGCCATGGTTATGGGCACCAGGGCCTGGGATCAGGGAACAGCCTCGCTCCTGGTCTGGTGTGGTTCCAGCCAACCTGGGAGGGTCATTGGAGGTGGCAGGGCATAGACATTAGCACCCACAGCACAAGTAGGGGAGTGGGTGTCTCGGCTGCCATGCAGATCCGCTCTGGGAGGGGCAGCCTGAGCTGCGGAGGCTCCAGCAAAGCCCTGTTCAAAGGCTCAGGGGTTTGGTCCAGGGCCAGCAGACATGGAGTCACCTAACCCAACATTTGTATCCTTCTGTGCAACTCAAATTATTCCTAAAAGAATTTGAGATGATGTTTAAAAACGTATTGTTTCCTTTGCAAAGCTGGGCTCTGAATCCTTAGGCTATAAGATTCTTGAAGCAGAAGCCAATAAACAGGGGGAAGGGGTTGTCTTGTAGAAATAGCCTCCCAGCTCACGATATCCAATTATAGGACCAGAGAGGCTGGGCGCACAAACAACTCTGGGACTTCAGAATTCCTAGAAGAGTGAAGATATGAATGTTTAATCTCAAGTTGCACTATTTTATAAACATGGCATGTGCACCTATGAGCTGTTCACATACATAGCTCTACTCTCTCTTACTTGGAGGCAGGTGTAGGAGTCCAGACGTCATCACTGGTTCTGTTGGAGGTCTGACCCCACTGTCTTTCTCCGGTATTTTAAGGTTGTCATATAATGCCACCACCTTTTTCATACCAACAAAGCAGTCACCAAGTTCAGTGCATTTCAATATATGCATACACACTAAAACAACTGATAGATAAAATACATTTTTTTTCTTAAAAATTAAGTGGAAGAGAAAGGATGCTCATTTAAGTAATTGCT
The DNA here is from genome assembly GCF_015220235.1 of Choloepus didactylus. Taxonomy (NCBI): domain Eukaryota; kingdom Metazoa; phylum Chordata; class Mammalia; order Pilosa; family Megalonychidae; genus Choloepus; species Choloepus didactylus. The sequence goes on along the minus strand of NC_051320.1, from coordinate 5,466,991 downwards.
ATGGAACCAAAAAGGAAAATTGAAAATGTGAATTCCTCCACATGGATCAAAAATAGTTTTGTCTTCTGAAATTTATTTTGAAACAATATCTTACAATGGAAATCCATCAGTATTGATAATTTTGATTTAATATTTTTTATTCAGAATTGTAGAGGAATTGTTGAGGTCACATGACTCTCAGGTGATCTGTACGTTTAAAATCATTGCTTGAGGTGTGTCTGGGTGTGTTCTCGGCAGCCTGCCTTTCTAATTAGTGTTATGTTTTAAACATCCCCCATGCTCTGGAGGTCTTAAACCTGGTGATTGGCCGCATCAAGCATTGTAACAGAAGACACGTTCTTAACCTTAATCTGTGTTCTTGTGGGTGTGAACCCATTGTAAATAGGACATTTTGAAGATGTTATTAAGGCTGAGGCCCAACTGATTCAGGGTAGGCCTTAATCCATATTACTGGAGGCTTTATACAGAGATTCAGAGAAAGCCACAAGAGGAACCAGGAGCCAGAAGCCAGCAGAAACCAGATGAGCAGACCCAAAGTGGAGACCATGGACCTCACCGTGTGATGGGAGGCAGAGACGCAAGCCAAGGAACCCAAGGGTTGTGCCAAGCCAGTACCAGAATGCTGCAGACTTTGAGGAGGAAGTGTGGCCTTGCCCGTACCTTGATTTGGGAATTCTAGCCCCAAAACAATGAGACAACAAATTCTTATTGTTAAGCCAAGCCGTTGTGTGGTGTTTGTCATAGCAGCTCAGGCAGACCTAATCAGGCATGTTGTCCCGAGACCCATTTTTGCCTTCCCCTGCCCTGTTCTGTCCTTCACAGGGACTTTCTCCATGAGCCTGTTTCCTTGGCTCCTAGATCAGCAAGCTCCTGGTTGGGTTCCATAGAAAGACAAGAGAAAGGAGAATCCAGGGTGAACCATTTCCCCCCTGCACAGGTTCATTCACCTACAGCAAGCCAGGGTCTCCTCCCAACTCTTCAAATCTTGCAGAAGGCCTGCTGTGTTCCCATCTCCTGGTTCTGGTTACATAGGCTCCGTCCTGGGTCCCTTCTGCCTCTGTTGCTGGTCCAGGTAATGTTCCACCACCCCATCTGCTCTTTCAGCTCGTACATAACCTGTGAAACTAATTCACTAAATGATTTTCCATCTGTCTTAAAAATTTAATTCATGCACCATACAATCCATCCTAAGTATACAATCAGTGGCTTTTGGTATAATCACATAGTTAATGCATTCACCACTGTAGTCAATATGAGAATATTCTCATTTCTTCCAAGGAAAAAAAATCACATATCCCTTATATCCCCCTATTATTGACATCTGGCTTTCGTATATTGCCTTTGTTACAATTAGTAAAAGAATACTACAATGTTACTGTTAACTATACACCATAGTTTCCATTAATTGCATTTTTCCCCATGTAACACCCTATTATTAACACCTCGTAATAGTGACATATGTTTGTTCTAGTTCATGTAAGAACTCTCTTATATTTATACAGTTAACTGCATCATTGCCCACTCTGGGTTTTGCTGAGTTATACAGTCCCAGCTTTTATCCTCTAGTTTTCCTTCTGGTGACATACATGACTCCAGCCTTCCTCTTCCACCAATACTCATACTATGCTCTGTTAATTACACTTACAGCACTGTGCTACCATCACTCAATATTGTGCTGTTCATTTCTAAACCTTTACAATCAACCTTATTGAACATTCTACACTCCTTAAACATCGATTGTCCAATTTCTGTCCACTTTCTATCTCCTGGTAAACTATGCTCTTGAATTTAATTCTAAGAGTTTTCTTAATATAGCTAGTTAATATTAGTGAAACCACACAATATTTTTCTTTTTGTTTCTGGCTTATTTCAATCAATATAAAGTCCTCAAGGTTCATTTGCCTCATTGCATGCTTTATGATTTCATTCCTTTCTGCAGCCACATAATATTCCATCATATGTATACACCACAGTTCGCCCTTCTGCTCATCAATTGATGGGCCCCTGGGCTGTCTCCATCCGTTAGCAATCATGAATACTGCTGACATAACCATTGATGTGCAAATATCTATTCATGTCCCTGCTTTCAGTTCTTCCAAGTTTATACCTAGTAACAGGATTGCAGGATCATATGGCAACCCTATTCTGTGGAACCACCACACTGCCCTCCAGAAGGGCTACAAAATAGTGAATAGGTATACCTCTTTCTCCATATATTCTCCAGCACTTGTAGTTTTCTGTTTTATTTAAACAGTTTTATTCATGCACCATTCAATCCATCCTATGTGTACAATCAATGGCTGCTGGTATATTCACATGGAGTAATTCACTTCCACAATCTATATGAGAACATTTCCATTTCTTCCACAAATGAAGAACAAAAGAGAAAAAAATCCACACCCCTCCCTTATATTCCACTCTTATTGAAATTTAGCTTTGGTATACTGCCTTTGCTACAATTAATGAAAGACTATTACAATGTTACTGTTAACTATAGGCCCTCATTTGCATTAATTGTATTTTTTTCCATATACCATTACATTTTTAACACCTTGTAATAGTGACATACATTTATTCTCGTTCATGTAAAAACTTTCTTATATTTTTACAATTAAGCACTGTCATTGTCCACTCTAGGTTTCGCTAAGTTACACAGTCCCAGTTCTTATACTTTATCTTTCATTATGACACCATATGTGCCCCAGCCTTCCTCTTCCAACCATATTCACACCTAGTTTTGCTCATTACACTTAGAGTCTCATGCTAACATCACACAGTATTGTGCTTTCCATTTATGAACAATTACCATCAATCTTCTTCAACATTCTGTACTCTTTAAGCATTGAATGCACATTCTCTACCTTCTTTCTATCTCCTGATAACCTGTGTTCTCTAATTTAATTCTCAGACTTTGCTCATTATTGTTAGTTCATATTAGTGAGACCATACAGTATTTGTCCTTTTGTTTCTGGCTTATTTTGCTCAACATAATATCCTCAAGGCTAATCCACGTTGGTGCATACATTGACTTTATTCTATCTTACAGCGGCATAATATTCCATTGTATGTATATACAATGTTTATCCACTTTGTTTATCCAGTTTGTTTATCCACTTATCAGTTGATGGACATTCGAGCTGTTTCCATTTATCGACAATTCTGAATAATGCCACTATAAACATTAGTGTGCAGATGTCTGTTCGTGTTTCTGCTTTCAGTCCTTCCCAGTGTATACCTAGTAACAGAATTGCTGGATATATGGCAATTCTATACGTAGCTTCCTGAGGAACTGCTAACCTGTCTTCCAGAGCAGCTGAACCATTCTACATTCCCACAAACAAAATAAGTGTACCTATTGCTCCACATCCTCTCCAGCACTTGTATTTTTCTCTTGTTTTAATAATGGCCATTCTGGTAGGTGTGAGAGGGTATCTCATTGTAGTTTTGATTTGCATTTCCCAAATAGTGAAGTCAAGCATCTTTTCATATGCTTTTGAAGTCATTTGTATTTCCTCTTTGGAAAAGTGGCTATCCATGATTTTGCCCATTTTTTAATTGGATGGTCTTTTTGTTGTTGAATTGTAGAAGCTCCTTTTTTATATTCTGTATTGTAAATCCTTATTGGATATGTGGTTTCCAAATATTGTTTCCTATTGAGTAGGCTGCCTTTTTACTTTCCTGAAAAAGTCCTTTAACATGCATAAGTTTTTCAACTTTTAGGAGGTCCTATTTATCAATTTCTTCTTTCCTTGCTTGTGCTTCAGGTGTTAGGCTAGTAAACCACCTGCTACCACCTGATCTTTAAGATATTTCAGTACATTTTCCTTTAAGAGTTTTATGGTATTAGCACTAATGTTTATGTCTTTGATCGATTTTGAGTTAATTTTTGTACATGAGATAGAGGTCCTGTTTCATTTTTTGGATATGGATATCCAGTTCTCCAAGCACCATTTGTGGAAAAAGCTGTTCTGTCCTGATTGAGTGGACTTGGCCACCTTGTCATAAATCAATTGTCTGTAGATGAAGGAGTCTGTTTTTGAGCTGTCAATTTAATTCCATTGGTCAGTATATCTATCTTTATGCCATTACCATGTTATTTTGACCACTATAGCTTTGTAATATGCTCTAAAGTCAGGTAGTGTGAGACCTCCAACTTCACTTTTCTTTCTAAAGAATTTTTTTAGCTATTTGTGGCACATTGCCCTTCCAAATAAACTTGATTATTGGTTTTTCTATTTCTGCAAAGTAAGTTGTTGGAATTTTGACTGAGATTGCATTGAATCTATAAATCATTTTTGGTAGAATTGACATCTTAACTATAGTCAGACTTCCAATCTGTGAACAAAGTATATCCTACCATTTACTTAGGTCTTTCTTGATTCATTTTAGCAATATTGTATAGTTTTCTTGTATAGGTCATAATTGCTCTTGGCTAAATTTATTCCTAAATATTTGATTCTTTGGTTGCTATTGTAAATGGAATTCTTTTTCTTGATTTCCTCCTCAGATTGCTCCTGACTAGTGTATACAAACACTACTGATTTTTGTGTGTTACTGCTAGTCTTGTTTATTAGCTTTAGTAGCTTTGCTGTAGATTTTTTGTGATTTTCTACATATAAGATCATGTCATCTGCAGCATGAAAGTTTTACTTCTTCCTTTCCAATTTGGATGGTTTTATTTATTTTTCTTGCCTAATTAATATAGCTAGAACTACCAGCACAGTGTTGAAAACAATGGTGACAGTGGGCATCCTTGTCTTGTTCCAGATCTTAGAGGAAAAACTTTCTTTCCCCATTGAGTATGATGTTAGCTGTAGGCTTTTCATATATTTCTTTTATCATGTTGAAGAAGTTTCATTCTATTCCTATCCTTTGAAGTGTTTTCATTAAGAATGGATGCTGAATTTTGTCAAATGCCTTGTCTGCATCAATTGAGATGATCATGTGTTTTTCCTATTTGCTTTCTTGATGTGGTGTATTACATTAATTGATTTTCTTGTGTTGAACCACCTTTCCATACCTGGAATAAAAACCACTTGGCCATGGTGTATAATTTGTTTAAGTTGCTTCTGGATTCAATTTGCAAGTATTTTATTGAGGAATTTACATCTATGTTCATTACGGAGATTGGTCTGTAATTTTCTTTTCTTGTAGCATATTTGTCTGCCTTTGGTATTATGGTTATTTTGGCTTCATAGCAGTTAGATATCCTTCCCTTCTCTTTAATTTTTTGAAGAGTTTGGGCAGTATTTGTAGTAATTCCTCCTTGAATGATTGGTCGATTCACATGTGAACCCATCTGGTCCTGGAGTTTTCTTTCTTGGGAGGTTTTTGATTACTGATTCAATCTCTTAAGTTGTGATTTGTTTGTTAAGTCTTCTATTTTTTCTTCAGTCAGAGTTGTTTGTTCTATGTGTTTCTAGGAAATTGTCCATTTTGTCTAAGTTGTCCAGTTTGTTAGCACACAGTTGGTCATAGTTTTCTCTCATTATCTTTTTTATTTCTGTGGGGTCAGTAGTTATGTCCCCCCTCCCATTTCTGATTTTATTTATTTGTATCCTCTCTGTTTTTCTTTTTTCAGCCTAGCTAAGGTACATTGATTCTAGTGTTTTTCTCAAAGAACTAACTTCCAGTTTTCTTGAATCTCTCTATTGTTTTCGTGTTCTCAATTTCATTACTATTTGCTCTAATCTTGTTATTTTTTTCCTTCTGTTTGCTTTGGGTTTAGACCTTGGTTTTTGCTCTTTATTCTTAATATAGGCATTTATGGTAATAAATTTCCCTCTCAGTGCTGCCTTCAGTGCATCAAAACTTTTGGTGTATTGTGTTCTCATCTTCTTTTGCCTTGAGATATTTACTGATTTCTCTTGTAATTTCTTCCATGACCCACTGGTTGTTTAAGAGTGGGTTGTTTAACCTCCATATATTTGTGGATTTTCCAGCTTCCTGCTTGGTCTTTTAAAATTTATTGAGAATTGCTTGTGAGTTAACACGTACTCAATCCTGGAGAATGATCCACAGGCACTTGGGAAGAATGTATACGCTGGTGTTTGGGGTGCTTTGTTTTGTAAATATCTGTTAGGTCTAGAACATTTATAATATTATTCAAGTTCTCTGTTTCCTTATTGATCCTCTGTCTAGATGTTCTATCCATTGATGAGAGTGGTGCATTGAAGTCTCCAACTCTTATTGTAGAGGTGTCTATTTCTCCCTTCAGTTTTGCCAGTGCTTGCCTCATGTATTTTGGTGCACTCTGGCTAGGTGCATAAATCTTTATGATTGTTATTTCTTCTTGATGAATTGTCCCCTTTATTAATACATAGTGTCCATCTTTGTCTATTTGAATTATTTTACACTTAAAGTCTAATTTGTCTGATATTAGTATAGCTAGCCCCACTCTTTGTGCTGTTTGCATTGAATATATTTTTCAGTCTTTCACTTTCAACCTATTTTGTCCTTGGGTCTAAAGTGAGTCTCTTGGAGATAGTATATAGTTGAATCTTATTTATATTTTTTAATCATTTTTGCCAGTGTATGTCTTTTGATTGGGGAGAAACTTTCTACACTCTCCTCCAAACCTTCATTTCTATACTCCAAACTTTTCATATCTACACTCTCCTCCAAACCTTTCTTTCCTGTCTTTTTCTATCAGCCTGTAGCACTCCCTTTAGTATTTCTTATAGGACAGGTCTCTTGTTCATGAACCCTCTCAGTGTCTGTTTATCTGTAAATATTTTAAACTCTCCCTTATTTTTGAAGGACAGTTTCACTTGATATCAAATTCTTGTCTGGCAGTTTTTCTCCTTCGGTCTCTTAAATATATCATCCCACTGCCTTCTCACCTCCATGGTTTCTCCTGGGAAATCCAAACTTAGTCTTATTGAGCTCCCTTTGTATGTGATGGATCAATTTTCTCTTGCTGCTTTCAGAATTCTCTCTTTGTCTTTGATATTTGACCATCTGATTAATGTGTCTTGATGCAGGTCTATTTGGATCTGTTTGGGGTATGTTGCACTTCTTGGACATACAATTTTATGTCCTTCATAAGAGTTGGGAAGTTTTGGGCAATTATTTCCTCAATTATTCTTTCTGTCCCTTTTCCCTTCTATTATCCTTCTGGTACACCCATAACACATATAGTCATGCACTTCATATTGCCATTCAAGTTCTTGAGACCCTGCTCAAATTTTTCCATTCTTTTCCCTATCTGTTTTTTTGTGTGTAAGATTTTAGATGATTTGTCCTCTAGTTCAGTAATTCTTTATCTCCCTTTTCAAATCTGCTGTTGTATGTCTCCATTGTGTTTTTTTATCTCTTCTACTGTGCCTTTCATTACTATAAGTTCTGTTATTTTTTTGCAAGCTTCCTTATTCTTCCTTATTGTCACCCAGTGTCTTCTTTATATCCTTCATCTCTTTTGCCACATTTTCCTTCAACTCATTGAATTGATTTAGGAGTTTTGCTTGAACATCTTTAACTATTTGTTTTAATTCCTGTATCTCATCTGAAGTTTTAGTTTCTTCCTTTGACTGGGTCATATCTTCATGCTTCCTAGTATGTCATTTGATTTTTTGCTCATGTCTAGGCACCTGATTTTCTTGATTATTTATTCTGGAAATCTTTTTCTTTCTTTTGCCTAGGGTTTTCTTGTTGGCTTTGTGCTCTGTTTTTTGACATTTGGTTCAACTTATTGTAGACCACTAGCATAGCTTCTGTTTAACTGATTAGAATTTTTTCAGTTCTTATTTTTTCCAACATTTTTTTCAGGTTACCCTTTATTTGCAATGTTTCACCCCCAGGAAAAAGCCTGCTCTTCCTTCTTCCTCCACAGGGAATATTGATTTACTGTCCCCTCCCATATGTTTTTAATTTTCCTTTCATTACTAGCAACTTTTATCTACAGGGCTGATTCTGGAACAAGGATCCCCTCAGAGAAGATCTTCCCCAGTCAGTTTTTTCCTGACAAGATAGGTCCAGGATTCATGAAAAGGATATAAATTAGTATCAAGGCTCCCTGGGGATGAGACTCAGCAGGGTGCCAGCCTTTTCTGTAAAGCCTCCTGATTCTGTGCTTTTCCTGTCCTGCGCAGCAGATGGTGCTTGTCGACCCACTGCTCCCCACAACCTATAGTGGCACTGTGCATTTAATTTTCAGCAGATCTTGTACTTGTCAGGGGCATGGCTGCAACAGAAGCTGAGGCTGAAGGTGGACTTGGACTGTTTCTGTTTTCCAGCTCCTGGGGTTTGAATTCTCTAAGTATTAGTCAACCACATGTGCTTGGCCTTGTGGCCCCTCTTTTCTTGGGGATGATCACTCTAAAGCCCCCTGTTTCTGACAGGCTGGAAAAGTTAGAGGACTTTCAAGCAACCTCAAGTCTGGCTCTGCTAGAGTGTGTTTTATACAGAAGCTGGACTCTGTTTTTTGTAGGTTGTTGATATCCCTGCACCTGGGGTCTAAATTCTTTGAATAAGACTGCCATTAGTGTTGAGCCCCCCCCCCCTTTTCTTTGGGAAGATACATTCTTCAGAGAACTATCTCCTTCACCTGATTAGTTACTTTGTCTTTCATTCAGGCCTATTTCTGCCCTTGCCTGGGGTAGGGCTGAAAATGGAGAATGCTGGCTAATTTCTTTAAGAGGCTGCTTCAAGTCCCCCAGGTTTGCCAATCAAGAGCCAGAGCTGGTTCCCAGCTCTATGTTCCCCTTTTCTTGGGGCACATCCCTTTTCCAGCAATCTGAGCTCAGCCAACTCCAGAAGTCTCTGTTTTTTTCTGGGATCCCAGCTTCCCCCCTGCTGGGAGTGGGGCTGAAACAGAACTCCTGGTTTCTTTTTGTTTACATTGTAAATTTATCTGTGAATGGAGTTGGTATTTAGCAGTCTGCATTTGCTAACCAGATCCACAATTTGAGCCTGGCTGAGTTTCCCTTTCCTTGCTCCCAATGGAGAGGGCTTTTGTTTCCCCTCAGAGAGAGACTCTGAGTCAGCCTTCCATGTCAGTGGGGGAAGGGCACCCACCTCCACAGTGTGGAAGAATTTACTTGCAGCTGCAACTTATCGGTCTGGCATTTTCACTCATTCCTGGCTGGTGTACAGTTTGTATCTGGTCTTTGAAGTCCCCCAAACATTTGTTTTAGACAGTTCCTGGCTATTTACTAGCTGCCCTGGAGGATGAACTAAACCCTACACTTCCCTATGCCACCGTCTTTTTTCTAGCTTTCCTCTGTCTTAAATGCTTCAAAATACCAAGAGCAGCTCCTGTTTCATGGTTGGACTCCAAATGGCACATCTATTAATAAAATAAATAAATAAAATGATGCGGGTATGAATAAAAATGCTTTCATCAAATGAAATTATTTTAACCATTTCTTTATTAGGTAGTTTATTTGCAAATAAATTTTTAATGAATAATGTATTAATGTCATCCATGTTATTTTTTAATGCTAAACAAATTTAGCTAAATATTTTCATTTTAAAATCCCTCTGTTAGTTTTGTCAGCATATGTTTCCAATTATTGTGTGATGAATACCTTCAAACTTAATGATGTTAAATAGCAATAAAGTCACACTGCTCTTGGATTCATAGGTTCAGGAGTTAAAAACACAGCTCATCTGGCTTTCTGTTTGCTTCTCCTGGTATATGCTGGTATCATGCAGGGTATTGGTTGGCAGGAGTCTGGTTTAGAAAGTCTGAGGCAACCTCACTCCTATTTTTCAGTGGGGATGAGCCAGCCAGCACCTGCCTGCAGACTTTCCAGCATGGCAGGAGGATTTCCCATTTGGGAGCTGAGTTCCCCTGGAATGACAATCTTTGAAAAATCAGGCTTGGAAGTCACATGGGCCACTTCTGCCAAACTCTATTTGCTGAAGCAGTGATGAGCCTGCCCAGATTCAAGAGCAAGGGATTGGATTCTGCCTTTGACAGGGTAAGGTCAGGTTGCATGTGGCATGGGAGATATTGTGGCTGCAAACTCTGGAAAATACAATCAGGGAACAGAGAAATAAACATATCAGAACTCTCACTTAAATTTTTATTTTCTGATTCTTAATAAACATTTTGAAAGTTGCAGAAGAATACCTGAAAAGATTGGTAATATAAACATTAGAAATAGGGAAAGAAATATTTCTTTCATGATGGTATTGTAGCATAAAATGAATAATAATTAAACATTAACTAATACTCCATTCATGTAGAGGACATACAGTCTCATCTGAAGAAAAAATACAAATACAGAAGAAAATATATCAATGCATCAAAGGATTACCAAAGATATAAATCCTTAGCTCCAATGTTATCTTACTCAGGAGATGAACTTAGGTTTGAAGGAGTTTTTAACAAATGTGACCTAAAGCAAGAAAAATGTCTTATGCTACAATGTCACCCCAACATCCCAACTCACTCTTCATATGAAGACAATGTCTATCTTTTCCCTTTGGAAACACATTGAAGTCCATGCACTAAACAAATACAACACATTTAGAAAAATGTCCATGTACTTAAAATGTAACTCAGCCAAAAATCTGCCCAGTGCCCCCTCATAAGACATGACATTTAATGGCTTATGCTTTAAATGTCTTATGCTCCCTAAGGCTTTCCATATGTTTCAATTTCTGCTTCAGTCTGCCATGTGTTACTGATAGTAGGAATGCTTCAGGAATAACTAAGAGACTGCGCATTTTTATAAAAGGAGGGTAAAATATGTGTGACATATTATGGTAACAATTCTTAGTGGCATTTTTATAATAGACAGTCTTTAAAACCAATCTGGTCTAATATGTTCACAATTCAGTCATCTGTCTATGATTTCCATGTATTTCAGAAGTTTGTTCACAAGATTACTGTGGTAACCACTCTAACATCCACACAATATCAAAATTATTGCCAAATAATCTTCTTAATTATAACTCACTAGGTTATAGACCAGGAATTCAGAATGCTTTAACAACAAACCTAAGGTCACCATTTGGACAATGGTTGAATTCTGCTTTGGATTTAAAACCTATGATAAACTCCCTGCCAGCAGCTGCAGCAGTATGCTCTCTGGCACCAATATTTTGCATGCATAATTTTAAAACAACAACAGTTAGAAGTACGCATGACATTGTTAAGGAAGTCATAGAAGCAATACAAAAATGAACAAAAGCAGAGGGTCGTTATGGGTTTGAATGTATCTCCCCAAAAGTCCTGATATGGTCCTAATCCTGTTTTGTGAATACGGCCTTAGTTGAAGATGTGATGAGTTAAGATGAGTATTAGTGTGCTCCCTAATCCAAGATGACCAGTGTCCTTATAAGGAGAGGAGAAGAGACACAGACAGACAGAGAATATAGCCATGTGGCAATGGAGGCCAAGATTGATGTGCTGAGCTGCTGCTATGAATGTCAAGGAAAGCCGGCAACAGCAGAAGCTGGAGGAGGCAAGGAAGGGCTCTTCCCCAGAGTCTCTGATCAGAGAAGCAGGGCCCTGCCAACCACACCGTGATTCAGACCTCTGGGCTCCAGGACTGTAAGACAACAGATTCCTGTTGTTTTAAGCCAGCTAGCTTGTGGCACTTTGTTACGGCAGTCCTAGAAAACAAGGCACGTCCTGAGTAAGTTTCTTGAACTGTTTGTGCCTCCGTTCATTTCCTTATCTAAAAGATGAAGATACTATCACCCCATCAGATTGCTGGGTTTAGTGAAATAAGTTAATATATTTTCCTTGTCTGTAAAATTTTATAAACACTGTATGAGTAAATGAATTATGATACCCAAAGTACTTAGAACAATAATATGTGATATCAGTGGCTTATATGGTGCATGTGAAAATTCTTATGTGTTTAGTTATATTCATTGCAGGTCTTCCAAATTCAGGAAAGTGTTTTTTACAGGATGTGAACTCAAAATTAGATGGTTTGATATATTTGCAGGGCCACCCTGAGGAGCTTGGTAAAAACGCGGAAGTGTTGAACATCCCTACCTGGGTTATTACTGATAGTCTCACAAATACCGAGAACTGACAATTTAGTAGGCCAGGCCCTTGATCTTGGGGCTTGCCCTTTTGGGACTTGTTGCTGAAAAAGAGAGGCTAAGCCTACTTATAATTGTGCACTGCCCTCCCTCCTATGAGACATGACTCCCAGGGGTGTAAATCTTCCTGGCAATGCAGGATATGACTCCCAGGGATGAACCTGGACCTGGTGTTGTGGGATTGAGAAAATCTTCTTGACCAAAAGGGGGAAGTGAAATGAAATGAAATAAAGTTTCATTGGCTGAGAGATTTCAAATGGAGTTGAGAGGTCACTCTGGTGGACATTCTTATGTACTATATAGATATCCCTTTTTAGGTTTTAGTGTATTGGAATAACTAGGAGGAAATACCTGAAACTGTCACACTGCAACCCAGTAGACTTGATTCTTGAAGATGAGTATATAAATATGTAGTTTACGTCATGTGACCATGTGATTGTGAAAACCTTGTGGCTCATACTCCCTTTATCCAGTGTATGGATGGATGAGTAGAAAAATGGGGACAAAAACTAAATGAAAAATAGGGTGGGATGGGGGTGGTGGTGGAATGATTTGGGTGTTCTTTTCTGCTTTTATTTTTTTTTCTTATTTTTGCTCTTTTTGGTGTGAGAAAAATGTTCAAAAATTGATTGGGGTGATGAATGCACAGCTATATGATGGTACTATGAACAGGTGATTGTACACCATGGATGATTGTGTGGTATATGAATATATCTCAATAAAACTGAATTTAAAAAAATAGTGGTTTGAGAGAAGATCCCAGGAAGCATGGTTTTGCTCCAGTTTGGGAGCTGTCAACAGGGCACTTCTATAATAATGTGTATTTGATTAGTCAGAGCTTACCAGTGAAAGAACCAACAGGATATATGTCTGCGTACATGTGTGTGTATACATATGACATAAAGAGACTTATTTTAAGAAATTTGCTCATGGGACCATGAGAAATAGCAAGTCAGAACCTAGGAGAGCAGGCCACAAACTGGAAACTCCAATGAAGGTGGCACTGAAGTCCTTAGAACAACTTCCCCAGGGGAAGCTGGCTGGCTGGAAATTCTGGCAAGAACCATGTTGACACTGAGGAAGAAATTCTTCCTCTGACCTCTGAAATCCTCAGTCTAGCTTTAAGACCTGATTGGATGAGGAACTCCTCACATTGCTGAAGACAATCACTTTTGTTGATTGTAGATGTTATCAACTGATTTTAAATGCAGGTGAAATCTCATCTACAAAGTGCCCTCACAGTAACAAGCAGGCCAGTGCTTGACCAAGTAACTGGATACCATAACGTAGCCAGGTTGACACATGAAATTAGCCACCAAAGTAGCTATGCATGTAATTGTTATTTAGTGGTAAGGGTATATAGACCAAAACTAAAGCTATGCTGAGTAAAGAAGTAGCAGTCATTTGTACTATCTGGGAAAGGAGATGTTTAGTCATGTCTAGTCCAAGGTGGTGTTCTATGAATTTACTTCTGTTCAACAGGAGAACACCATAACCTAGAGGCCAGAGCCAGGACAGCAGGGGCTGCTTTCTTCTTCTTTATTAATATCACTACTGTCACTGGTGACATAAACTTTAACAGAGTGCAGTATTATCTCCTATATTTTCTCTCTCCTTACTAAGTTTTACATATTATGAAGTATATTCATCCCAAATATCATGAAAGGCCTCCTAATCCAGTGTTCACATACATGCTCTTACACTCAGTATTTGCTTGCAGTGGCTCCAGAATGGGGCTCCAGTTTACCTTTCTCTCCTCTAGCATCTGCAGCCCCAGCTCATCTGGGAAATATCCCTGCATGTAGCTGAGGCTCTGCACATCCCTGCCTTCACTCACTCTCCTCTCTCCCCTGGAATGCACCCTCAGAAAGTTCACTGTATTGGATTGATTTTCAAATTAATTCCACCTTGGCCCAAGTATCCCAAGAAACTCAGTTTTTAAATGCCTAGGAGATAGTATGCATCAGTTCATAGGGGCAACAAATATGTGGCATCTCACCAAGTGGAGACAAAAGAAAGGTTGCATTTGACTTAATACTTGAAATAAAATGCTTCTGAGCCTCCAAGCTGAGTATATGGGTGTGACTCTTGTCCCCTTTCTAGATTTCTATAATAGAGTGATATTACAAAGCTGAGATGACCCCACAATCATGGGTAAGCCCAGGTGGCCTGCACCTCATCCTCCAAGCCAGAGCAGGCCACTCCCTTAGGGCTTAGCTGTGCCACCACCACTTCTGGGGCCCAGGTTCTGGAACTTCCTGCACAAGGCTGTTTTCACCACCAGTGCTAGAGGTCTGGGATCCTCTGAAACCCAAACCTGCTTCTGGTTTTGGTGCTTCTCCTTTGAAGGAATCAAAACACATGATGGATCTGTGCATGATTCTCTGCTACCAGAGGACACATGTCTAAATCAAACTCACCTGGACTTGGGATACTACCATTCTTTTAGGGTTCTGCTTTCCTTCTTTATCCCCCACTACCTGCCTCTCCTTCCATGTCACACACACACACAGAGCCTCCATGACACACCTGGGTCCACCTGCTCAGTCATGAGTTTTAGGGTCAGCCACACATAGCCCTGATCATAAGACAAGGCTCAGAAACCAAGCCCAAGACACCTGCTCAAAAAGCCCCCAGCTTTCCATCATATTTTTGAAAACATTTTATTGTCTCAAAAGAGTTGAATTTTTAACATAAAGGTGACTTCAGGCACCAGACAACTTCAGTGAGTGCTGCTTAAATCCCCGCAAGTCCTTTAGCAATGCTGAATTCCGCATCAGAATGACTCAGATTCTTGATTCCATTTCTCACTAGAGAAGTTGCAGCTCCTATGAAAGGATTCTTGCCACCTTCCAGAACCCTTTAAAGCTAGAGTTTTAGGGAAGGGCAGCCTTTGGCAAAATAAGCAAATGCCTTGTTTGCCTAGAAAGAACACTGTGACTTTTAAAAGAAAGCAGTTTATCTTAAAAACACACGTTTTAAATTCACCCTTTCTGGTTCCCTGTTTCTATATTTGCAGGAAGCTCTAGAATGCTAAGGCATGCTTTGGCTCAGGAATTTATTACTTTATTCTCTAGGAATATAACTTACACTTTTGCTTGCTCCCTTCCTTCCGGGCTGAGCCTGGTTCTCTGCATTCATCCTTTAATTTATGTGAGTTGATTCTCCCTGGTGGCAATGTGTGAGATAACTGGCTAAATTCCACCAGATTTTACGCTGTAATCTGTCTTTAGCTGACATCATTAAAGTAAAAAACAAGCATCTTCCCAAACCCACCCCTGGCTTCCTAATTTCCATATAAAGCAGTCAAATTCCATCCCTTATATCATGGAAGTCTCCAGTGAATTTGGCAATGTACAAATGTCCACACATTCCATGAATGTAGAAACGTTGGCAAGCAGACATAGTGACATCAAGGACATTTTCAATTTGCAAAATAAAATACCATTATCTAGAATTCTAGGCTTTATGGATAAGCTGTTAGCCCCTCAACAGAGGCCTGAAGTGCTCAGGAATCTTAGAAGTCCTCCCTTAGATAACTATTCAGTTCCCAGGGCTCCTAAAACCTTAGGATTACCAATAGCCTCTAACGCTGGGTAGACTGTAGTGTTTCTGAAAGATGCTGGCCAAGTCTGGATTTTGTGGACAGGTTCCTGTAGAGAGTCTTGTCTGTTTGGTGAGGTAAGGCTTTAAAGTGCCAGGTGGAAACCAGGCCTGTGTGTGTGCATCTGTTCTGGTTTGCTAGTGCTACCATTATGCAAAGTACCGGAAATGGATTGGCTTTTATAAAGGTGGTTCATTAGGTTACAAATTTACAGTTCTAAGGCCATAAAAGTATCCAAATTAAGACATCAACAAGAGGAACCTTCACTGAAGAACAGCTGATGGCATCCAGAACACCATTGTCAGCTGGGAAGGCATGGGGCTGGCATCTACCGGTCCTTTGCTCCCAGGTTCTGGTTTCAAAATGGCTTTCTCCAAAATGTCTCTGGGCTTCTGTCTTCAATCCTTTCTCTCAGCTCCTGTGTGTCCCTGCTTCTTTCTCCCAGGGTGTTTCTCTCTAAGCATCTGGGAGTCCTTTCTTAGTTTCTCCAGGGCAAACTCTGAGCTCCACCTCTTAGCTTAGTATCTCCAAACATCCTTCTGTCTGCATCTCCAAACATCTCTGAGTTTCTCCAAGCATCAGCAAGCATCTGGGTCTGTGTAGGCTCTTAGCTTCTCTCTTAAATACTCCAGTGAACCAATCAAGACCACCCCTGAATGGGTGGGGTCCACACTACCATGGAAATAATCTAATCAAAAGTATCACCCACAGTTGGTTGAGTCACATCTCCATGGAAACAATCAAAATATTCCACCCTAATCAAAAGACTAATATATCTGCCCCTACAAGATTGCATTAAAGATTATGGCTTTTAGGGGAACATAATATATCCAAACTGGCACAGCATCTGAATCAAATGATCTGAAATGTATCTGCTCTCACATGATTCCAATGACCTACAAGGATCCCTGGGGCATGCAATTATTCTATAGCTCTAGCTCTCAGTGCTTGAGCCTCCTGGGGAACCCGTAACTAGTGGAGAAAAGTTCTGTTTTGTTTCACAAGTAGTGTTAGTATTTCATAACCAGGCCTTGCCATCTGCTGTTGTTTTCATTACCTGTTCTCACTCTATTCACAGTTATCCAGATGGCAGCTTCTAGCTTTGTGGATAATCTAAGTTTATATTCCTGTTTTCCTTTTCTTTTCACTTTCCCCTCACTGATATCTATGCTTAGCATTCTCTTCCCTCAGTTGCTTTGCAACTAGGAGAAGAAAAGAGAAGAGAAATTACAGTCAGTGACTATATTTCCAGTGGTAATCACACCACTAGCAAACTCTGCTTTTTTAGACAACTTTTTGAGATTCTCTGGGCACTGGTTGACAACATGCATAATAAAAGCCTTTCTGCACCTCCACATGTAGGCACTGTCCTTGGATTTTCTCACATAATGTCATCTGCATACTAATCTCACATTGCAGAGAAGGCAGTGAGATGTGTAGTGCCTGTGATTTAGGAAGTGCAGCATTATTGTCAACAAAACCATCAGCAGAGGACTGCCAGGGAAGATGCTGGAGTAGAGGGCTGCAGTGCTCACTCCTCCAAAAGCAGATAGTGGACAGGCAGCAGCTGTCTGAACCAACTGTTCTGGGGCTTCAGAGACCAGGGAAGCGGTGTGCAGCATCCAGGGAAATGCGGAATGAAGAGGCTGAGACACTGTGGTAAGAAACTGTGAATGAATGAGTCAGCAGTGACTGCTGGCAGCCAGCCCCCGCTCTGGAGGCAATTCACCTCAGGTCGGTTCCAGGCTGTCTCTTGAGGCTGGAGAGGGACGTGGAAAATCTTTCCCCCAAGAACAGGGGTTAAGGAAGGTCGAGTACTGTAACCAAGACCTGTTTGTGGCTAACTTCCCTATATAAGAGAAAAACTGAACAATAACTGAGATGCTTTCCCTTGTACTTACAAAGGAATTGGCTGTGACCTCATGCCTACCTCTTATCATGACTTTTGTAACTTGGTAGTTGTGCCAGTTTGAATGTATTATGTCCCTCTAAACGCCATTATCTTTGATGTAATCTTGTGTGGGCAGACCTATCAGTGTTAATTAGATTGTAATTCTTTGAGTGCTTTCATGGAGATGCACCTCACCCAACTGTGGGTGATGACTCTGACTGGATAATTTCCATGGAGGCATGGCCCCACACATTCAGGATGGGCCTTGATCAGTGGAGCCGTATAAAGGCGCTGACAAAAAGAAGGAACTCAGTGCAGCTGTGAGTGACCTTTTGAAGAGGAGCTACAGCCAAGAGGGACACTTTGAAGAAAGCACAGGAGCTGCAGATGAGAGAGAGTTTGAAGACGGCCGTTGAAAGCAGACTCTTGCTCCAGAGAAGCTAAGAGAGGACAAATATCCCAAGTGCAACTAAGAGTGACATTTTTGAGGAACTGCAGCCTAGAGAGGAACGTCCTAGGAGAAAGCCATTTTGAAACCAGAACCTTAGAGCAGACACCAGCCACATGCATCCCCAGCTAAGAGGTTTTCCGGACACCATTGGCCATCCTTCAGTGAAGGTACTCAATTGCTGATGTGTTACCTTGGACACTTTCTGGCCTTAAGACTGTAACTGTGTAACCAAATAAACCCCTTTTATAAAAGCCAATCTATCACTGGTGTTTTGCTTTCTGGCAACATTAGCAAACTAGAACAGATTTTGGTACCAGAGAAGTGGGGTGCTGGTGCTGCTGAGCTTGCAAATACCAAACATGTTGGGATGGCTTTTTAAATGCATATGGGGAAGATTCTGGAAGAATTGTGAGGAGCTTGATAGAAAAGGCCTAAACTGCTTTGAAGAGACTGTAGAAATATGGACTCTACAGATAATTCTGATGAGGCCTTGAGCAGAAATGATGAATGTGTTGTTGCAAACTGGAAGGAAGGTGATCCTTATTTTAAAGTGGCAGAGAATTTGGCAAAATTGAGTCCTGTTGTTGGATGGAAGGCAGAATTTGAAAGTGACTACCTGGATATTTAGCTGATGAGATCTCCAAGTAAAATATAGAAGAAGTAGCCTGGCTTTTACTTGCAGCTTACAGTAAATGCGAGAGGACAGAGACAAGCTGAGAAATAAACTCTTGGCTTCAAAGAAACCAGAAATTGATGGCCTGAAAAACTCTGGGCTTCCAGGGGGTGAAACCCCAGAAGCTACAGCCCAAAGTGAGGATGCAACAAATATGGAACCCAGCTGCCATTTCAGAACAAGCCAAGATTGGAGAAGGAGTTAAGCAGAAAGGATTTGTGTAAAGTCCTATTATCTGATGGCTTTGACCCCTCTGTGCTTCATGCAAAGCCAACAGAATTCTTGCAAGATCTTTATAGACAGAACCATTGCCAGTCTGGACTGGAGGAGACAGACAAGGAAAAAATTGAAGGAAAAATTTCATCAAAGATAGAGCCATGGAGGTTGAGGTCTGGAGTCAAGAGGTCTTGGGCTGGGAGAGCAGAGTGGTCCACACACATGGAAAGGGTGAGTTTGCCCTGGAGGTCGAGTGTGGGCCTTCCACCTCAATGCTCTGGAAGAGTTTTGCCACCCTAGGTCCCAAAGAGGGTGGAGCACATACCCAGGGAATTGGGGAGAGCCTGGCTGCCACCCCAATGTTCTGAAGTGGTTGAGAATGTGCCCCAGAGATGGAAGGGAATCCGGGTGCTGCCTCGATGTTTGAGGAGGGTGGGGCCAAGAAGGTGGTCTCCCCAATGTGTGGATATGTTGGAGCACTCACCCCAGCATTTGGAGAGGAAAGGGCTGCCAAAAAGCCCTTAGGAAGGGTTAGAATCCCGCTCTCTCAAGCCCCAAGGATGCAACATCATTCTGTAAATGACTCTCAGACTTTGAAATCTAATGGAGTTTGTCCTGTGGGTTTTAGGAACTGTTTTGTTCCTGTTAACCCTGTTTTCCTTACTCTTTCTCTTTATGGCAGTGGAAATGTCTATCCTATGAATGTACCTCCTTTGTATATTGGAAGCATATAACTTGTTCTAAGTTCATAGATCCACAGCTAAAGAAAAATTATGCCTTAGGACTAACCACACCTATAATTGATTTTGATGGGATCTTGTACTTAACTATTGTTACTGAAATGATTTAATTTTCTGTGATATTGTTGTGAGATGAATGTATTTTGCATGTGGAAAGATAATGTCATTTTGGGGTCCAGGGGGTGGAATGTGCCAGTTTGAATGTATTATGTCCCCCCAAACACCATTATCTTTGATGTAGTCTTGTGTAGGCAGACCTATCAGTGTTAATTAGATTGTAATTCTTTGAGTGCTTCCATGGAGATGCGCCCCACCCAACTGTGGGTGATGACTCTGATTGGATAATTTCCATGGAGGCATGGCCCCACCCATTCAGGGTGGGCCTTGATCAGTGGAGCCATATAAATGAGCTGACAAACAGAAGGAACTCAGTGCAGCTGTGAGTGACCTTTTGAAGAGGAGCTACAGCCAAGACGGACACTTTGAAGAAAGCACAGGAGCTGCAGATGAGAGAGAGTTTGAAGACAGCTGTTGAAAGCACACTCTTGTTCCAGAGAAGCTAAGAGAGGACAAATATCCCAAGTGCAACTAAGAGTGACATTTTTGAGGAACTGCAGCCTAGAGAGGAATGTCCTGGGAGAAAGCCATTTTGAAACCAGACCTTTGGAGCAGACACCAGCCATGTGCCTCCCCAGCTAAAAGGTTTTCCGGACACCACTGGCCATTTTTCAGTGAAGGTACCCAATTGCTGATGTGTTGCCCTGGACACATGGCCTTAAGACTGCAACTGTAAGCAAATAAACCCCTTTTATAAAAGCCAATCCATCACTGGTGTTTTGCATTCTGGCAGCATTGGCAAACTAGAACAGTATTTTTTTGATCCTGCTATCAAACCCTCATGTTTATTACTGAACAAACCCGAGTCATCCCACCCCAGTTCTTGTTTCTCTTCTCCTAGATAAAGCTGGTTTCAGCCAGAATTGGCCCTCCAGACAAGTGAGGAAGCACAGAACCTTAACCTAAAGTTGGCTTTTCCCAATTAGAAAACTAAGAATCATACCCAACATCATATTAAGGCCACTATTTTCTTACTCACATCCTGTGACTAAGCATGTAACCAATCTGTGCATGCTCAGCAATTATACCACCTCCAGCCTCATCATCTCAAACTACCACACGCATTTTCAAAAACCCATTTTTGCTAAGATACTATAAAGTCTCAGAATCTCTCTAGTTAGGAGACACAGGTAAGCAGCTTCTTGCCTCCTGCTGTCCTAGCATTGCATGTTGTAATAAAAGTTCTTTCCCTCTTGAAACCTTGGTGTCACAGGATGATTTATTGTGTGCATCAGGCAGTGAGCCTTGTCCAGAGACAGTACTTATATGGCTCTTGAATGGCTTGATTCCCAGAGAAGAAACAGAAGAAAGGAAGCTTTCCCATATTGATGAAACAATTGCACAAATACTGCAATCTTAAAAATTGTGCCACATACCCAGGGCAAGAATCAGATGAAGAAGAGCTGAAAAAACCTGATCAGTCAAACAGGGTCAATTCCAAAGGTCTAGAAGGAGTTGAACCAAGTGTCAAGAAAGAGCCTTAACACAGAACCAATCAATAACAAAACCCTAGGCAAAAGAAACAGATGACCTTCAGAGTAAATTCATCAAGATAATCAGATGCTTAGACATCAGCAAAAATTAAAAGCTATCCTAAGAAACAGGAATATATAGCCCAATCAAAGGAAAAACTTAAAATTTCAGAAGAGACACATAATTTGGAACAACTAACATGTTTAAACAGATCTCCTAATTCAATTCAAGGAGATTAAGGAAAATATGGTTAAAGAGATAAAGGATATTAAGACACTGGATTAGCATAAAGAAGTTGAAAGTATGAAGAGAAAAATAACAGAACTTATAAGAATGAAAGGCACAATAGAAGAGATCAAAATGCACTAGAGCCATACAGCAGTACATTTGAAAAGGCAGAGAAAGAATCAGCAAAATAGAAGAGAGGACAACCAAGATCCCACTGACAGAAGAACAGAGAAAAGAAGGGAAAAAATTGAGCAGGGTCTCAGGGAATTGAATGACAACATGAAGCAAACAAACATACACATCATAGATGCCCCAGAAGGAGAAGGGAAAAGGGGCAGAAAGAATATTTGAGGAAATAATGGGCAAATATTTCCCAACTCTTATGAAAGACAAAAATATACAGGGCTAACAAGCACAATTACTCCAAATAGAATAAATTCTAATAGATACACTCCAAAGCACATACTAAACAAAATGTCAACTGCCAAACATGAAGACAGAATCCTGAAAGCAGCAAGAGAAAAGGGATTCATCCCATAAAAGGGAGGAGTAATAAGATGAAATGCCGATTTCTCATCAGAAACCATGCAGGGGAGTAGGAGTGATATGATATTTTTAAGGTACTGAAAGCAAAAAACTGCTAGACAAGAAATCTTTATCTGGCAAAACTGTTCTTCAAAAATAGGGAGAGTTTAAATTATTCACAGATAAACAGAAACTGAGAGAGTTCATCAAAAAGTACCCTGCCCTACAAGAATTGCTAAAGAGAGTTCTGTACACTGAAAGAAAAAGTCAAGTGAGTGAGGCTTGGAGAGGAGTGTAGAAAAGGAGATTATCAGCAAGAGTAACTTAAAGGGTGAAAAATGAAGAAGGTATAAAAACCAAAGGATAAAGTGGTTGCAATAATTACTGCCTTTACAATAATAACACTGAGTGTCAAAACAGCATAGCACTGGCCCAAGGATAGAGATGTCAACCAACAGAATCAAATTGAAATTTCAGAAATAGACCCCCTTATATGTGGCCAATTGATACTTTCAAGGCTAAAAAGTCCACTCAACTGTACAGAAGAGTCTCTTCAACAAATCATGCTGGGAGAACTGAATATCCATATGCAAAATAATAAAAGAGGACACCTATTTCGCATCTTTTACAAAAATTAACTCCATATGGATCAAAGACCTAAAGAAAAGAGACAGAATCATAAAATTCCTAGAAGAAAATGCAGAGAAGCATCTTCAAGGTCTTATGGTAGGCGATGGTTTCTTACACTTTACACCTAAAGCACAAGGAATGAAAAAAGAAATGGAAAAATGGGCCTCCTCAAAATCAAAATCTTCCATGCCTCAAAAGACTTTGTCACAAAAGTGAAAAAGCAACCTACCCAATGGGAGAAAATATTTGGAAACTATGTATCTGATGTGAGTTTAATTTCTAGAATATATAAATAAATTCTAAACTCAACAGTTAAAAGACAAACAACCCAATTAAAAATTGGCAAAAGGCTTGAGTACACATTTTCCACAGATGAAATACAAATGACTAAAAATAACATGAAAAGATGCTCAGCATCACTAGCTATTAAGGAAATGCAAACCAAAACTACTATGAGATATCACTTCTCACCTACTAGAATGGACACTGTTAAAAAAGAAAAAAACTACAGTTGTTGGAGAGGATGTGGAGAGATAGGAACGCTCATTCATTATTGGTGGAAATGTAAAATGGTACAGCTGCTGTGGAAGACAGTTTGGCATTTCCTCAGAAATCTAAGTATAGAATTGGTACAGGATCCAGCAATCTCACTAGTAGGTTTATACCCAGAGAAATGAAAGCAGGGACTCAAACAGACATTTTCACACTGATGTTCATAGTAGCACTATTCACATTTGCCCAAAGATGGAAGCAACCAAAGTGTCCATCACCTGAAGAACAGATAAACAAAATGTGCTGTACTCATACAATGTGTAGGGAAGAATGAAATCCTGAAGCATGTGACAACACGGATGAACCTTGAGGACCTTATGCTAAGCGAAATAAGCCAGATGCAAAAGAATAAATATAGTATGATCTCACTGATATGATCTAATCAGAATAAGCAAACTTATAGAGTCAGACTCTGGAGTATAGGTTAATCAGGTAGAGAAAGGGGGGCTGATGCTTAATTCGTGCAGAATTTCTATTTAGGTTTATTGTAAATGTTTGGAAATGGACAGTGGTGATACTAGCACATTATTGTGAGTGTAATTAACAGCACTAAGTTATGTTGGTGATTATGGTTGAAAGGGGAAATTTCATTTTGTGTATGTCACTAGAAGGAAAGCTAGAAGACAAACCACGGGACTGTATAACATAGTGAACCCTGTTGTGGATGATGACTGTGGTTAAAAGTACAAATATAATAATGTTTTTTCATGAACCAAAACAAATGTGTGTCACTATTACAAGGGGTTAATAATAGGAGGGTATATGGGAAAAAATACACCTCATGTAAACTATGGACTATAGTTAACAGTAATAGTTTAATATCCTTTCATCAATTGTAGCAAAGGTGCCACACCAATGCAAAGTATTAACAATTGGGAGCTATATGGGAGTATTTTTTTACATGACTTCTCTATAAACCTACAACTTCTCTAATTAGAATAAATAAATGAATAAAAATAAAAACCAAAATATCCCTACTTTCCAAAATAAGATTTGTTTGAAAGATACAATGCAAGAGTAATACAGTCTAAAAGGGGAATTTTTGAATACTTGTAATTTTAATGCTGTTTGTTATATCTAATTCTCACTGTCATGGATTATAAAAAGCTTACCCAATCCCCACTCCCCATTTGGAGACAATATGTTTTATGGAAACTATTTTCAATAACAAAATAAATAAATTTCTAGGAAAAAAAAAGAAAAAAGGATTAGAAAAATCTCATTTTTTTCTCTTTCTGCCTTGTTATATTTTAGGGTACCTATGTCATCTTACCATTTTTGACACTTTAAAATTTGGTATTCCCAGTTGTCTGAGTGGCAGTATATGTATGGGAGTTTCAAATTAAATGTTTGAACTTGGATAGGCAAGCAGTTTATTGTTATCTCATGATTAGCTTGCCTACATTTATCAGATGCAACAGTCTTATGCTTAATTAATGGTTGGGTTATCACTCACCAAAAGAAATAGAAAATACTGTGCATAATCCAAAGTAGCTTAAGACAAATATTAGTATAGTTATGAAATCTCTCTCTCCTCCCTCCATTCTCACTTTCCCTCTCTCTCTCTCTCTCTCATGTATTTTCTCCTCCTGCTATAGTTAAAATCTTTCTCTCTCCACATCTACCAGCCCAAGAAGGAATTTTCCTCTAAATATTTAGGCTAATAAAAATGATAATTAATTATGAAATATGGAATATAATAATCTTATTCATAATCTGGTCCAAACTCTAATTTCATAGATGATGAAAGTGTAACCAAAAACACAAAGTGACTTACCAAGAACCACTGGTAATTTGCTGAAAGATTAAGAAAGATAATTCAAGAAATCTTTGCCTCAAAGTTAGGGACACTTTGTCAAATTTTACAAAAAGGATAAATTAATGTTTGGTTGAAATATAACTTCCATTATTTTACCATCAAAAGAGTCATTTTCTCATGTGCCACTAACATTCATTTGTTATATTTGGCAGTAGTCCATTAGTTTGTGTTCAAGAAGAATTTTAAGTAAGAACATTCAAAATGGGAATAGAATTTTGAAACAGAAACATGCAGTTTTCAGTAGAGAAAGGACAGATTGTAAATAATTTATACTGCACCAGTATTTGCACCAATGATGCAAATTATTAAAAAAATGATAGTTACGTGATCATGTGTAGCTCAAAACTCAGAGATGTTTGGATTCAGCTGTCAGCTGCAAATAGGCTAGTGTAATTTCAAGTATTGAAGGGGTTGGTGCTATCTTTATTCAGATTTACAAGTTTCTTTCTCCTCAAGAAAACAGGAGAAAGGCTAGAGCCATGAGACAGAAAAAGCATAAGAAGCAATGATTTGAGAGGATTCTTGAAACCAGGGCTGATTGTCACATCCATTTCCTAGTCATTGAAATTAGAATAATTGTAACAACATCAACCAAAAAGCTTCAATTCTGGCTCAGTTTTTACATCTTATTTTTTTTAATGGAATAAAAGCAAAAGTAAGCCATAAGTGATTTATCCACAATTATTGTTAAATATATCAATGAACAAAATGAAGATCAAGTCAGTTCTAGGGCACTAGATATAAATTTCACAATATGTTACTTTTGGGGGAATAGAGATACTAGAATTATATGACAAATATTGTCTTCCATATTTAGAAAATATCTGCAAAACTCTTTCCAGATATAAAATTGAAGGGAAACAAAACTGAAACTACCTCCTGTGAAAGTCAAGTTCACTGCAATAGAATCATTGATAGTTTAGGCACACAAGAAGAAAACCAATACAATCCTATTTTACATTTGAGAAAAAATGAGGGCAAAAAGGATAAATGACTTGCTGATTTTGCCACTGCTTATCGAAAACAAAAAATTATCCTTCTTTGCACAGCACAAATTTGCATGCAATGAATATTTATTGATTAGCTTCTGTGAAGAAGGTACTGTGCTTGGTACCCAGAGAGAAAAGCCATGAAAAGATTAATATAAATCATGTGTTACATTTCTATCCCTCAAGTACTGTGCTAGGGGAAGGAATTACAAGCATAGTTCCCTAAGGAATTAGCGATAACAACAGCAGCAGCAGCAATACAACAGAATCCACTAAACAATCAATGTAGTATTAAATATAACGTGATACAAGGCAGTGACAGCACAGAGTGTTATATGATTACCTCTATCTGGAAAAAACAGGAAAGGTTTCTAGAACCAGGGGGAGTCTCTGCCCTGTATATAAGAGCTCTGTGTTTATCCTCAGCACTTGAAACTGTCTGCAAGAGAAGAGGTGCTTTATGAGAATTTTTGGAAGGAAGGGAGGAAGGGAGGGAGGGAGGGAGAAGGAGAGAATGATTGAGTCTCAAACAATGAGGTAAAGAAAGCTAGTTGGACAATGTGGAGAAAAATATTCAGGAAGAGACCAAAATTTACATGGTTAATTGTGAAATAGTAAGTAATAGTTCAAGACTCAGCTGAGAATAGTTAAAAATGAGATCATGGATGATTTGCTGCACTGTAGTGAGGAAGTTAGATAGATGCTCTCCTTCCTGAACCTCAGAGCAAGTAAAAGCTTTTAAGTGAAAGAGTGGCATGGTCACATGTGTTTTACAAAGCATGGGGAGGAGGGTAGATGGAGGGGCATGAGAAGGGCTGCACCAGGACTGATGAGGACTTACTTAGTCTAGCTGATGAAAAGGAAGACTCTGTCCTCAACAACCAAACAATCCAGGGAGGCAGGCAGTTACAAAAATATGATCACTTCATGGTAGACCATGACAATGATGCCTCAAAGGTCTGAAGTAATTGTTAAGAAAAACCTGGGAAGGGAAATGTCAATTATGATTAGGAATATGGTTTATTATGAAGAGTCAACAGGATTTTGAGAGAGTAGCATATTTGATCTGGAAGGAGAAGTCTGGCTAAAGACAGACAGACATGAAGGTCTTGTGCGTCTGTCACTCTACAGCTACATTTCCCAAGGCTCAGTCATTGGATTCCTGAGCCACATTGTCCAATGCCAGCATCCAGTTTTTAAAGTCAGCTGTGTCATAGATCTGAGGAAAAAATAAAGGTTGAAATAGCATCAAAAAGAAACCACAGGATTCTGGGAAGATGGTGGCATAGAAAGAAGTGGAAGATTTAGTCTCCCCCAGAACAATTCATAAATGAACAAAAAACCAGTAAATAACCTGGAATTACAGCGGGGAGACAAACAAGACAATACACTCAACATCCACCGACATGAATTGGGAGGAATGCCCGAGATCACAGAATAAAATCTGTAAGTAAAATTGTGGACCAGCGCTGAGAGCCGAGAACCCAGAGCCGGGAGCCCCTCCCTCACGGAAGCTGCACCGTGCACTTTCTCAGCCCAGCTGCAAGTGAGGTTTTAATATTAACTGCTCAATACAGACAGCAGATCCTCAACAAGCAGACAGAGGCTTTTGATGATAACTGACCTTGGGAGAATCAGGGGAATTATTCTGTCTCTCGCTCTCTCTCTGTGGAGAAGACCTCAGCTGCTCTCAGCCCACAAGGCGTTGCAGTAAAGACAGCCTCACACATTCTGCATTCTGAAATGAGCTGAGAGCCCCGCGGCACAGCCAAGTGGCCCAGGGCTTCCCTAGAGGGACGATGCACACTGATGACGTAGCACGGCATCCCCCTCGGCTGAGGGAGGATCGTGGCTGGGAGGGGGGATCCACTCGGAGAACCCAGGGGCGCTATGCCAAGTCCGGTGGTTTATGGGATGCCGAGAGAGAGCTGCCCTTCCTCCCTGGCCACCCAAGCGCGCGCCCCACATTCAAGGTGGGTGACTCCAGCAGCACACCCAGGCTGTGATCTCCAGCTGAACACACAAGAATCATTTCCCCACACTATGCGAGAACTGACTGGAGGGCTATAGGTGGCTCACAGATGCCATCTGCTGGTTACTTAGAGAAAGTGTACATCACCAAACTGTGTCTCTGAAAAATTAGATCGATATCCTTTTTTTTTTTATGCAACTTGAAAGAACCCTATCAAGCAAAACAAATGCCAAGAGGCCAAAAACAACAGAAAATCTTAATGCATATGATAAAACCAGATGATATGGAGAATCCAGCCCCAAACACACAAATCAAGACTTCTGAAGAAACCTTATACCTTGCAAAATTAATTACAGATCTACAATCAAAGAATGAAAACATGGCAAAGGATTTAAAGGACATGAAGAGGACCATGGCCCAGGACATAAGCGCCATAAAAAAGACCCTAGAAGAGCATAAAGAAGACATTGCAAGAGTAAATAAAAAAAATAGAAGATCTTATGGAAATAAAAGAAACTGTTGGCCAAATTAAAAAGACTCTGGATATTCACAATACAAGACTAGAGGAAACTGAACAACATCTCAGTGTCCTAGAAATCCACAGAACAGAAAATGAAAGAACAAAAGAAAGAATCGAGAAAAAAATTGAAAAAATTGCAATGGATCTCAGTGACACGATAGATAAAATAAAACGTCCAAACTTAAGACTCATTGGTGTCCCAGAAGGGGAAGAGAAGGGTAAAGGTCTAGAAAGAGTATTCAAAGAAATTGTTGGGGAAAACTTCCCCAACCTTCTACACAATATCAATACACAAAGCATAAATGCCCAGTGAACTCCAAAAAGAATAAATCCAAATAAACCCACCCCAAGACATATTCTGATCAGACTCTCAAATACTGAAGAGAAGGAGCAAGTTCTGCAAGCAGCAAGAGAAAAGCAATTCACCACATACAAAGGAAACAATATAAGACTAAGTAGTGACTACTCAGTGACCACTATGGAGGCGAGAAGGCAGTGGCATGACATATTTAAAATTCTGAGAGAGAAAAATTTCCAGCCAAGAATACTTTATCCAGCAAAACTCTCCTTCAAATTTGAGGGAGAGCTTAAATTTTTCACAGACAAACAAATGCTGAGAGACTTTGCCAATAAAAGACCTGCCCTACTTCAGATTCTAAAGGAAGCCCTACCAACAGAGAGACAAAGAAAGAAGAAAGAGATACAGAGAATTTTAACAGGCATATATAGTACCTTACATCCCAAATCACCAGGGCACTCATTTTTCTCTAGTGATCACAGATCTTTCCCCAGAAGGGACCATAAGCTGGGACATAAAACAAGCCTCAAGAAATTAAAAAAAAAAAAAAAAAAAAAATTGAATATACTCAAAGAACATTCTCCAAACACAATAGAATACAACTAGAAGTCAATAATTTTTGAACTATAACTCCACTATTTACTTCCTACATGATAAAAAATACACAAACTCTAAGGACAAATCAATGGTTTTGAATTCAATGTAAAATGTGTAATTTTAGACAACTATATAAAGGTGGGGGAATGTAGGAGTATAGGAACATAGTTTATGTGCCCTATTGAAGTGAAGGTGGTATCAAAGCAAAACAAGATTGATAGGGATTTAAGAGGTTAATTTTAAGCCCCACAGTAAACACAAAGAAATTATCAGAGAATATAACCATAGAGATGAAAAGTAGAGTTTGGGTTAAGAGAAATGGGGGAAGGGGCAATGGGAAGTTAAGAAATGAGTGTAGGGTTGCCGTTTGAGGTGAAGGGAAATTTCTAGTAATGGATGGTGGGAAAGAGCATAACATCATTCTAAATGTGATTAATCCCACTAATGGAAGGCTAGGAAAGGGGTGGAATGGGAATATTTAGGCTGTATATATGTTTCCACAATTGAAAAAAGAAAAAAAAAAAAAGACAGTCTAACTAGATGACAATTGAATGCTAAGGATGAACTTGGATGGGATTGGAGGGTGGAGGGCAGGTGGCTCGAAGGGACACAGTTGAGATATAAGGAAAAGGAAATATAGAATGTAAGCATTGTAACATTGTTGAATCTCTTATACTTCTTAGCTGTGCTTAATGGAATTACATAAAAGAATGTTTTTGTTCATGGGAAGTACATACGTGAATTATAGTGGATGTTCAAGGATGTGTGCAGCTAACTCTCATATATTCAGAAGACAGAGAAATATGTGATGGATGATAGATAGGGAAGGAGGGAGGGAGGGACTGAAAGAAATAGTGATGTGACAGCATGTTAAAGTTGGTGGATTGAGCTATCGGGGGAGGGGGGTCAGGGTATGATGGAATTCTGTGTATGGGGCTAGTATTGTTTTTGCAACTATTCATGTAACTTTGAATTTATTTCAAAAGAAAAAAGAAAAAAAAAAAAAGAAACCACATATCCAAACAGTCTACATCTTCCATGTTAAAAGAAATATGCTGAGATAAATACAAAAGGCAGGGAACCAAGTCAAAGCTGGAAGGGGAAAAATGTTGCCTGATATCTCAGAAACTATGCCTCCAAATTTGAGGAGATAATGATGAACAATTCACCTTTACTTTTGTTCTTGTTGTTGTTACTTTTCACTGAAGCCAGGAAGATAACATGCCTAAAATAGGAATGGCAAATACATCCCCTTTTCCCACAAAATGATCACTTGCTTGGAGTGGGATGTTGGGGGACCATGAGGACACAGAGATGAAAGAGTGTTTGGGTGCCCATAAAGGAGCCAAGAGAAGGGAAGACGTGGGGCCAGGTAGCCACACCACAACTGTTCCTGTGAAGGACCCATGATCTACACCTGGGACTAGAGATGCTTGTAACATTCAAATCGTCAAGAAGAGCCAACCCACCAGGTGCCTTTTCTGTAGGACCCCAGCTGACCAAGGCTCAGGAGCTGGAGCTTGTTCCAGGGAGCCTGTGACTTCTCCAGGACCTCGTCACCTCCCACCGCCACTGCTTCCCATGACTCTTCATCTCACAAAACAAGACTTCAGGCCTAATTCAAGAAGCAGAGGTTCAATCTGTAACCTTTCAGTGCCAGAGCACTTGGGCTAGACCAGGGCTTCATGGTGAAGCATTTTCAAGGTTCCACTAGTAGCAAGAGAAGCAAGAAAAGGTCAGAAAGGGGAAGTGAGGAAAGAGAAATGTACAGGAGTTAATATGCAGCAAAAATTGTCATTTTTTTGCCATATCTTTTTTTTTTTACTAAAATCATAAGAGATGGAAAAATTGGTTGCAAGAGTAGAGAGAGTAATTCTGTGTGTGTGCATGTGCATATATTGCATTGAGAGAGAGAGGAGAATAGGGAGTAGGGATGGAGAGAGAGAGAGAGAGAGAGAGAGAGAGAGGGAGAGAGAGAGAGAGAGGTTGTCTTCAGGGAGTACTGGTCAAAAAGACTGGATGGAAAATTAAGAGTTTACAAGCAAATGGACCTTGGTCAAGTCAGTTTAATCCCCAATACACTCATCCATCTTCTTTATTTTTAATGATATCACTAAACTCCCTGCTTACCTTAGATAACTTTTCTGAAGATCAAATGAGATAATTATTTTTGTTTATTTTGAAGACATCAGTGGTCAGATGGATAGACTGCTGGAAAATTGATGACATGATGAAACAAAGCTGATACATCCCATCTAGAGCTATCGCACTGTTCTTGTTAAAATATCTCACTCTACCCCAACCTCTAACCCCTGTAGGAAGATCAGTGGGGAGAACTCTTGAACTTTTGGGGATAATTGTTGTGTTTTGGACATACTAATTTTTAAACCATTAAAAATGTATGGAAAAGTATGCACTTTTCCCCTCCCAAGCAACAATTCTGATATTTAGATTTTATGAAACAGTAAGTGACCACAGCAGGTATAATAATATTATGTTGACAGTATACATTGCTCATACATTTTTACATAGCACTTCACAAGGTGTTGATCAACATAGTGATAAAAAGCAATGCCAAGCCTCTTTGTTGCTCAGATGTGGCTCTCTCTCTCTAGCTGAGCCACCTTGGCAGGTGAACTCACTGCCCTCCCCCCTACATGGGACCTGACTCCCAGGGTGTAATCTCCCTGGCAATGCAGGATATGAGTCCCAGGGATGAATCTGGACCCAGCATCATGGGATTGAGAACATCTTGTTGACCAAAAGGGTGATGCAAAATGAAAAAAAATAAAGCTTCAGTGGCTGAGAGATTTCAAATGGAGTCGAGAGGTCACTCTCGTGGACATTCTTATGCACTATGTAGATAACTCTTTTTAGGTTTTAATATATTGGAATAGCTAGAAGTAAATACCTGAAACTATCAAACTGCAACCCAGTAGCCTTGACTCTTGAAGACAATTGTATAACAGTGTAGCTTACAAGGGGTGATAGTACGACTGTGAAAACTTTATGGATTGCACTCCCTTTATCCAGTGTATGGATGGATGAGTAGAAAAATGGGGACAAAACCTAAATGAAAAATAGGGTGGGATAGGGGGATGATTTGGATGTTCTTTTTTATTTTCATTTTTTTTTCTTATTCTGATTCTTTCTGGTGTAAGGAAAATGTTCAAAAATAGATTGGGGTTGATGAATGCACAGCTATATGATGGTACTGCGGACAGTTGATTGTACACCATGGATGATTATATGGTATGTGAATATATCTCAATAAAACTGAATTAAAAAAAAAAGTAATGCCAAGAAAGCATCAAATTCTTTCAGCCTCTTCATTTTAACCATGTTTTCTAGGAACCTCTTCATGCTTTTTTGGGAACAGCATAGGTGATAAATAGACACATTAATTTAAAAATTTTTTAAATTAATCTTCTGGAACAGAATTTTTCTCTGTTAGCAGTCTTGCCTTCAAAGAAGCAATCCTCCCTATTAATTACATGCCATTAATCTACTTTCTTATCCTTATAATTCATCTTCTCCCTCTTCCTTACTTAACTCTTGCTTTGGCATAGCAACCAATGCATTCCCTTCTAAATTCAAAAAATGCTTATCCTATAACATGACTAAAAGAAGTAGTAACTGGAATCTGCCCTTGAATACATTGGTTATAAATTGATTGCATTTCTCTTATTAAAATGAAAATGAAAAATAAAGTATATGAAGTCAATATTTCAACACTGGCTCAGGATTGCAATGTGTATCTAAATTTCTGTATAATTTCCAAGTATAAAAATAATGAAAGCAGACTAAAAATAAGTTGTTAATAGGATATAATTGAGGGTTTTTTTTTTCTTGTGTTAAGTCGATTTAGTGCTTGGAGCAACTTCAGAACTTAAGCTAAAATGTTACTCATATGTAACTATGAGCTGCAATGTATCAATAACCTGAAATATGGAACATAATGTATGAAGGAACTAGACTTATATTGAAGTAGATTGTTGAGGTAAAAGGGAGCAGAATAGAAATAATAGACTCTTCTATAAAAATACACAACATTCAATGGCTACTCAATAGGCTTCTGTGAAAATGTACATTTTCCACACCGAATTCACCCTGAAATGGGGAAGTAGTTGGTCTGTCTATTCTAGGACTATATTACGAATTGTCATGACAATAGTTAAATCTGGATATTACCTACACACTTGGGTATCTTCAAATTCTTTTAGTAATTAAGCTAACTTTCCAGTTATCATGCAGATTTGCTATTTATCTACTATTTATTTTATTTGTTTATTTATTTATTTACATATTTATTGGGCATGTGCTTTTTTCCTCACTGTTGCTTTATAGTTAAGAGTTCAATTGAGTTGTGATTTTGTTTTTCTCCCATGTGACGATGTCCAAGGACATATACACACACACACATATATATATATATATAATATTTTAAAGCGTCTAATGCCTTTGTGGGATTTGTACTGATCCTGAGGTCCATCTGCCTAGCACCCCCTCAACCAGGGACCTGCCCTAGTTTTCTGAGCTTTTCATTGCTATGTCCACTCGCTCAGATAAAGGATTGTCCCATATATGCCCACAACAACACTTCTCAGTGGAATTAGTTAAGTGCGGTCGCGTCTACTGCTTCGGGGGGGGGCGGCCGGTTGCTGAACCCTCGGCTCTCGGCGTTGCTCGGAGGGTACCGGCGGCGGGGGCTCTTTCCCGGAGGCGAGGGCGAGGCGGGGGACTTGGCCAGGTCCCCGGCGGTGGCGTGCAAGGTGTGGAGGGCGGCGAGAAGGGAAAGACAAGACACTCTTCTTCCAGTAGGGGTAGAACAAAAGGACAAAAGGAACTTTATTCAGGGGTGAGCACAGGTTATATAGGCTGGCATAGAGGGCGGGGGTTGTTACAAGCCAATGCTGAGGGGATAAAGGCTAGGATTGGTTCTGAGAGGGTGCGGAAGTTAGGATTGGTTCTAAGAGGGCGCGGAGGTAGTTTGAAAAGGGGCAGGAGTTGCTCTGGCAACGGTGTCTGGCAACAGTGTATGCGCACTGGTGGTGGCGGGAGTTGCTCTGGCAACGGGGGGTGTGCGGGCAAGATAAGGGGGTGGGGAAAAGGCGGTTCCCTCCGGCAAGCTTCCCCTAACGGTGGTATTTTGGGTGAGGAAATGGGGCCTGCCTCCGGCCTCACTTTCCCAGGCCTGGGGGGCTGTGGAGGGCGCTGTCGCCCGTGCCCACCACCCTCCCCAGGGGCGGATCCGGTCCCCTGGCCCAGGCCCGCCAAGTTGAAGCACGTAATCAGTATCCCGCAGTTAAGCATATGTTTTCTAATTTGTGCATATATTAATAATAGTTATCTAAAGTCTCTGTTGCTAACTTCATAGATGTATTAGCTCTACACCTATCTCTGCTCTTTTACTTTCTTTGTATTTTAATGTACTTCGCATTATTTGCAGGTCAAGTATTTAGTGGTTGAGTGTCAGTCATTTGTATAAGTGAGGCTCAAGATGATGTTTTCTTCATCCAGAAAGTTAACCCCTAATTAGACAGATCTCCTAATACAGTGATGGGCCGAGACAAATCAGGGATGCATTGTAAATTTGGTAAGTTTCTGTCTACTCTGGTGCTTCCCCACAACTAGTGTGAAGGCTGCCAGAACTTCCAGATGACATAAGGTGTGGGCACCACTGTCCTGAGAAAGAACTGAATTTTGATTCCTGTTTCTCTCTACAACATGAACTGCTGACAACTCTGCTCTGAATTTCAGAGGTTTAGGCTTAGCTTTCAGGCTGTTATACTGTATCACTTCAGAATTTGGCAGATTTCTTTAAGAGAAAACTGACCTTTGTTTCTCACCAGGACCTTAGTCTTTTGAGACTATTGATTTTTCCATTCCCCAGATGGAGAACACAGCTCTCTTTCCAGGCACACTCTGCATTTTCAGATTCCTTCCCTCTGCACTAAGCTGGAAAATGGCTTCAAGACAAAAGTAGCTACAGCTTGTCAGCTCACCTCTCCTTGGTAACCCCATTTTCACAAACTTGCCTTCCTATCTTGGTTGTTTCAGTAGATTGCAGATAAATTTTAA
Source organism: Choloepus didactylus (assembly GCF_015220235.1). NCBI lineage: Eukaryota > Metazoa > Chordata > Mammalia > Pilosa > Megalonychidae > Choloepus > Choloepus didactylus. Next base: position 5,431,609 of record NC_051320.1, on the reverse strand, counting down.
CATATTGTAAAAATCTAGATTTTTCTAAGAGTTCTCAGTTGGAATATGGATATGTTGCAAGCTGCTCTCCCATACTCTGAATGGATCATGTGATTACTTTTAACTTAATGCAAATAGTATGGACATCCTACTATAGTGTCATGGGAGGAAAACAGCACCATCCTGGACAGATTTTGCCAGTCCTCCAGAGCTACTTGCCAACTTACAGACAACAGGGGCCATAGGTTCTCATCAAAAGACACCAAAGGGATGTTGTTTTAGTTTGCTAAAGTTGACAAAATGCAATATACCAGAAGTGGGTTGGCTTTTACAATGGAGAGTTATTAACTTACAAGTTTACAGTTATGAAGCTGTGAAAATGACCAAAGCAAGGCATCAACAGGTGATGCTTTCTCCCCAAGGCCAGCTACCAGAGATCCTCAGCAACTCTGTCACATGGCCAAGCACATGGCAGACTCTATTAAGAGGATTAAGACCAACCTAGGGCACTCCTCAACTGAAATGACCTAATCAAAAGGTCCCACCTACACTAGGTCTACACCCACAAGAATTGATTAAAAGAACATGATCTTTTCTGGGGTACAGACAGCTTCAAACCACCACAGATCCATCAGCCATGTACAAAATGTGGAAAAGTTTCTGAGACAAGTTAGAATTTATTTAACAAATAAATGACAAAGAAAACTGAATTTAGAACTGTATAGTTTAACAGAAATTTAAGAGACATTCAACCCAAATGCAACATATTGTCCTTATTTTAATCCTGTTACAAACAAACCATCAGTGAAAATATATTCACAATCCAGTTGAAGATAGACTGGATAATAGATATCAAGGATTCATTGCTTAATTTTTAGATGTGATAATGGTATTATTGCTATGTTTTTTAAAGTGTCATCTCTTAGAGATACACACTGCAATATTTGTGTATTAAATCACTGAAGTCTCAGACTACTGTGTTAAAATATTTAATAAGGGAGAAAAATTGTGGGGTTGGGATTTATAGATGAAATAAAATTATCCATATGTTGATAATTATTGAAGATGCGTGGTGAGCGTATAGTTTCATTATACCGTAATCAAAATTTTTGTGCATATTTGAAGTTTTTCATAATAAATTTTTAAAAAGAATTTTCTTTAATTCAAGATTCATTCCTATTGATCTTAAAAGTGTTATCCCATATTAAACCCAAAGTCCCACCCCCACCCCCCAACCACAATTTTAACAAGTTGTAGCTCTACCAACTCAGAATGCATATTGGGGAGGGTCTAAAGTGAAATAGGCAATGATATAATCCCTCACTTTCTCCTTCCATATCTTTGCATTTCTAGTTTTTTCGTGAGTCAGAGAGGTTGATAAGGGAATGAAGGTCTTCTCTTTTAGACCACCATTGGTTATTTTACTATTTTATTTTCTGATGGTTATATTGGAAACATACCTTTATTGATGAGGTCTGAGGTTTTCCCCTTTCCATTATTTATCACCACGGTGTTAAGCCTGATTAACTACAGACAGTATGGACTAGTGGAGACTCCAGTGTAGGTCCCAACATATATGGCTACAAATCCTTTCAAGACTAACCATATTTGCTATCTGACCTCTAACGGCTAGCCTTAAGAAACATTCCTCTACCTCCTCAATTCTTCACCCAAAATTGTAGAATCCCACAGCAAATTTTCAGCCTCCTACCACCAGTATGCTTAAAGACCTACATTCTAGTTCTATAGTCATGTTGTGATATTCTACACAGATATGGGACTGAAAACTAAAGTAGAAATCTTTGGCTTCTATTCACATGGCTTTAAGACTGCTATTTGCACATATATAATCAACATATATCCTAATGAAGTTTCTAAAGGGAAACACACAACTATGAAGAAACAAAGAAGACAGAAAGTAAACATTCTGATAGTAATAAGAAAATATTACTGGAGAGACAGGATTTAATGAAGTAATCAAGAATTAAGATGAGCTGAATTTTGAGTCAGATTTCATAAGATACAAGTGATTTAATAAAGTAGGCATGAATGGATGTGATATTTTTAAAAAGTGTATGGAAATATTGTAAAGTTACATATTTATACCACTAAAAACTTTCTTAATAGGTAATGTACTTAGCTAAATTTATTGAGTGCTTACAACATGAGAGAAGCTGTACTAAGTACTTACACCTTATGCTACTGAAATCACATTATCTCCACTTTTCAGATGATGAAATCCAGACTTAAATTTAAGTAACTTATCCAAACTTTTCCAGTTAATAATTAATAAAGTGGAGAAAATAGGTGAAAACATGGAGAACTTTATCAGAGAATTAGAATATGTAAAAAAGATACCCATAATCTAGAAACTTTTTAAAAGCAGAAAATTAAAATTGAGTGGATGTTGTAAAAAGTAGATTGAACACAGAATGGGGCAGTACCAGTATATTATAAGAAGGTCAACAGAAAACACCCAAAATGAAACACAATGGGAAAAAAGAAAAATGAGTGGAGTTTAAGAAATATGTGAGGCACAGTTCAAAAGATAAATACAAATAATGATTATGTATTCTTAAAAAAAAAGAAATAGAGTCTTAGTGTCCTGTGGGACAATGTTAAGAGTTACTTTATTAATGCAATTGGGATGCAAAAGAAGATAAGCAAGAAAGTGGGTAGAATAAATAATTGAAGAAATAATGGCAGGACATTGTCCGCACTTGGTGAAAAACATAGTATTAAGGGCTTAAGAGAGTAAAGTTAATCAACTGTATACAAAATCATGATTACTCACATCATAGTTGTGCTGGTTTGAATGTATTATGTCCCCCAGAAAAAAAGCCATATTCTTTGATGCAATCTTGTGGGGCAAACTTATTAGTGGGGATTAAGTTGGGACATTTGGATTAGGTTGTTTGGATGGAAATGTGCCCTACCCAACTGTGGGTGATGACTCTGATGAGATATTTCCATGGAGGTGTGGCCCCACCCATTCAGGGTGGGCCTTGATCAGTGGAGCACTATGTAAGAGCTCAGAGAGAAGGAGCAGTTTGCTACAACCAAGAAGGACACTTTGAAGAAAGCACAGGAGCTACAGAAGAGAGAGTTTGAAGATGGTCATTGAAAGCAGACTCTTGCTCCAGAGAAGCTGATAGAGGACAAATATTCCAAGTGCAACTAAGAGTGACATTTTTGAGGAACTGAAGCCCAGAGAGGAACATCCTGGGAGAAAGCCATTTTGAAACCAGAGCTCTGGAGCAGACCCCAGCCATGTGACTTCCCAGCTAACAGAGGTTTTCCAGACACCATTGGCCATCCTCCAGTGAAGGTACCCAATTGCTGATGTGTTACCTTGGACACTTTATGGCCTTAAGACTGTAACTGTGTAACCAAATAAATCCCCTTTTATAAAAGCCAATCCATCTCTAGTGTTTGCATTAGCAAACAAGAACAATAGTCAAATGATAAAAACAAAATGTTTAATGCAGACAGAGAAAAATTACACATTACCCACAGGGGAGAAACTATTGAGTGACTAAAAAATTATCATCAGAAATGATGGAACCCAGAAGACAGTGGTACAATTTCTTTAAATTAGAGCTGGATGAAACTTTGGACCTTCAGAAAGGAATGAAGAGCTTAGAAATGCTCTTGGTAAAGGTAGAAGATGCATTTATTTCATCTCTGAATTTCATTAAAATATATGACTTTTTAAACCAATGAATATAATGCCAAATTAAGGGTTACTATGTATATATAATACATATAGTTATTGAATAAATGATGGGAGGTAAATAGAATTATACATTTGCAAGTTTCCCACACTATACATGGAATGGTGCCATATCAACTCTAATAAACAATAAGTAAACCCTCACTTAACAGTAGCAAGGAGGCCTTCAGTGCCCCCAGTGTCAACAGAGGACAAGTGGGAAGTTGGACTTCCACCTACATCTGGTAATAACAGTGCAGTGACCACCCTTCCCCTGTACAAGAGACATCAGAGGAAGCCAGCCATAAAAACAAGATTTAATATGTTTGATGGTCTCATAACTCAAAAACCAAAATACCCAGTTTCAATAGAAAAATCCAGCATCAAAAGAATCAGGAAAATCTCAATTGAATGAAAACTCATAATTGGTATACACCAACACCAAGATAACCAGAGATATTAGAATTATGTGAGAAACATTTTAAATCAGCCATCATGAAAAACTTCACTGAGCAATTATAAACATCTTGGGACAAATAAAAATTTAGAAAGACTCTGCAAAGAAATAAAAACTGTAAAGAAGAGCAACATGGAATTTCAGCTGAAAAATAAAATAACGAAAATTAAAAAAAGAAAAAAACCCTCGGTGGCTCATGAACTTAAAGATAGAACAAGAGGTATTACCCAATATGAACAAAGAGAAGAAAGTAAACTGAAACAATAAAACAGAATCAGGAATCTATAGAACTATAACAAGATATCTAACATTCGTGTCTTCAGATTTACAGATTTACTTTTTCAGATATGGCTGAAAAAAATACTCAAAGAAATTAGAATGAAAACTTTTCAAACCGGGTAAAAATACACAAATTTGCAGACTCAAGAAGGCAAGAAAACCCCAACAGGATAAACACAAATAAATCCATACAAAGGAACATCATAGTCCAATTTCTGAAAACTAAAGACAAAAACAACATCTTGAAAAAAGTCAGAGAGAAATTACACATTCCATATAGGAGTAAAACAATTCATACAACTGCAAATGTCTCATCAGAAGCCATAAGTCCAGTAGACATTGAGTTATACATGTGGACATTGGTAAGTATGTATAATGTAATACCTAAAACAAACACTTGAATTAAAATATTTGTATTTTAAATATTTTAAATGGGAAGAATTAAAATATTTGTATATAGAAAATTGGGAATTAAATTGCAAAAAAAAAAAAAAAGTCAAGCAATCCAGAGGAATAATAAAGAAACAAAAACAAGATAAGAACAAACAGAACACAAAACACAAAATGGCTGACTTAAGCTTTAGATAAATAGGTTTATTAAATGTAAATGGCTTAAATACACCAATAAAGCCAAATAAGACATAATGCATAAAAACATGTCTCAACTAAATCTGTCTTAAGAAATTCACTTTAAATACATTGATAAATTGTAGGCCAAAAATAAAATGATATAAAAGGATATGCCATGAACTTATCTATTTTTAAAAAGCAGTTGTGGTTATATTAATATTACATAAAGTAGAACAAACAGAGCAAAGACAATTACCAAAGATAGAGAGGGGCACTATAAAATAATGTAAGGATAAATCTACAAATAGGACAAAGCATTTATATATATAAATATATAGATAGATAGATATACTAAAAAACATGTTTTTGTGAAGCAGACTATATGTGAAGCAAAACTGATAAAACTTGAGGAGAAATAAATAAATGCACTGAATTAGTTGGAGAGATCAATACCCTTCTCTCAACAATTGACACAATTGCTAGACATTAAATTAGTAAGAATATAGAATAGCTCAAGAAAACCATTAACCAACAAGATCTAATTGATATCTATAGAATACTCCAACTAAAAACACCAGAATATGCTTTTGTTTCAAGTGTTAACCAAACATATACCAAATTACACCATATCCTGGGCTATCAGAGACTATCAATAAAGCTGAACAAATTTTAAGGAATTGTAATCATAGACTGGAAGAATGTAACTATCTGAATGATGCAAAGAGCAACCTATTGATATATAATTAAATTCTCCTGATTGTTATCTTGATATTGTCAATTTGAACATCATATAATCACCTGTTCATATGATTTCTCTCAATGATGCTGAATTCAATGGATTTCTGTTTAGAATCTGTGATGGTTAGGTTCATGTGTCAACTTGGCCAGGTAATGGTACCCAGGTGTCTGGTCAAGCAAGCATTGGCTAACCATTACAGCAAGGACATTTGTGGCTGGTTTATTAAATCATCAGTAAATTGGCTCCAGCTGTGACTGATTATGTCAATGAAAGGCATGTCTTCCACAATGAGAGAATGCAGTCAGCTGGATTTAATCCGATCAGTTGAAGACTTTTAAGTGAGACAGATAGAGGACCTTCACTTCTTCGGCTGACCAGTGAAGTGTTTCCTGAGGAGTTTGTTGAAGTTGCCAGTTCATTTCCTGAGGAGTTCATCGAACATCTTCATTGGAGTTGCCAGTCTGCTGCCTGCCCTACAGAATTTGGACTCATGCATACCTACAGTTGCATGAAACACTTTTGTAAATCTTATATTTGTAGATATCTCTTGTTGATTCTGTTTCCCTAGAGAACCCTAATTAATGCAATTTAGTACTGGGAGTGGTTCTTGAGAAACAGAATCTTACAATTGGTTTTCTACTCTGATTAGATTCAAGGACACTGATGACTCCATTTCCAATAATCAAGATGGCACTGACAGTCCATGACATGAGTTGGCAATGGGGATATGCAAAAAAGCACTATATGATTCTTCTAATCATACTCTTGTAGGAAGCAAGGCTCTGGGTGACAGTATTTTGACACCTTAATAGATTTTGCAGAGTTAAGAGGTATAATGATGTTGGCTGGTTGCTCTTAGATATGCTGGATAAAATTATAAGAGAAAGGGATGAGCTAACAGCTTCAAATTTGAAACTTAACTGCGTATGACAGATGTAAAGGTTTCTATTTGTGCCTTGAAAGAAAATCTTATTTCCTGTGGCTGTAGACTTGAGATTTCTGAAAACCACAGAGTCTCATTGTGAAAGTAGCAGATTTAAAATGTAAACTAAAATCTCAACCTTGCAGGGTGTTTGCTTTTAAAATAAATGCATTGATCGGAAAAGAATGGGATCCTGAAACTTGAGATGGGGCATACGAATTGATAATAATGGCAGTGAGGACACTGGAACCCTGGATTCTGCTGAGTCTTTGTTAGATATACCTGTAGTGGTCTGTCCTGAGGAAACAGCCCCCTTACCTCCAGTCTTCCCTGAGGAGTCTACCATCCAACCTCCACCTAAAGAGATTAACCCATCAGTGCCTGATAATCCTATCACCTCCACTGAGGAAGTAGCCCTCATTCCTCTGTCTGGAGAGATTAATCCTGATTCATGAGATGAAAATACAACAGAGTGCCCTGAGGTAAATGCCTTGAAAGATACTTCTTATTCTTTTTATGACCCACCCCCACCACCAGTCTTTGTTTCAAGACCTATAACTAGAGTCCCAACAGGCCCTGAAGGGTGAGGTACAAAGTGTGACCCATGAGGAATTATGCTATACTCCAAAAGAACTGTGAGTTTTCAAACAGATACCAACAGAAATCAGGGGAATATGTGTGGGAATGAATATTAAGGGTGTGTGATAATGGTGGAAGGAATATAAAGTTGGATCAGGCTGAATTTACTGGTATGGGCCCACCAAGCAGAGATTTTGCATTCAGTGTTGTAGTTCAAGGGGTCAGAAAGGGCATTAACAGTTTGGGTTGGCTGAAACATGGATCAAAAGGTGGCTGGCATTACCTGAGGTCAAAATTCCAGAACTGCCCTGGTGTAATGTAGAGGAGGGGATTCAAAGGCTTAGAGAGATTGGAATGTTAGAGTGGATTTATCATGGAAGACCTGCTCACACACTTGGAATGTCCAGAGGACACACCTTTGACCAGGACTGTGAAGAATAAATTTGTCAGACTGGCTCCATCATCCCTGAAGAGCTCTGTAGTTGCCCTCTTTGTAGGTCAGATATCAATGTGGGAACTGCTCTCACTAAGCTGGAATCCTTAAAAACAATGGGGATAATCAGATCCTGATTTGGCAGAAGCCATGTGGCAGCAGTTAATCATCAAAGTCAAGGTTGGTGTGGCTATCATAACAGAAAACAGGCTCAAGGCAGCAGTCAAAATAATCTGACTCTCAGAGACTTATGGCATTGGCTAGTAGATCATAGAGTACCTAACATTAAAATTGATGTGCAGTCTACTAAATTCTTGTTTGTGCTGTATAAGCAGAAGAATTCTAGTCAAGTGAACAAAAGTCTACCTTCAATTATAAAAACGGAGAGTCACAGCCCTGTAATCAACCCCCAGAATTGAGACAGTTTACAGATCCAGAGCCCCTTGAATGAAGGGAAGGCTGGGTACACTTGGGGAAGGACCCTGTTACACTGCCAAAAAGTTATACTGTTAATTTTCCTCCCAGCCTTCCCCAGGGAGACCTGAAGCCTTTTACCAGGGTAACCGTGCATTGGGGAAAAGGAAATGATCAGATATTTCATGAATTATTAGACACTGGTTCAGAAGTGACATTAATTCCAGGAGACCCAAAGCATCATTCTGGTCCACCAGTAGAGTTGGGGCTTATGGAAGTCAGGTGATTGATGAAGTTTTAGCTCAAGTCCATCTCACAGTGGTTCCCATAGGTCCCCGGGCCAATTCTCTGGTGAGTTCACCGGTCCCAGAATGCATAATTGGAATAGACATACTCAGCAACTAGCAGAATCCCCACACTGGTTCCCTGACTCATGGAGTAAGGGCTATTATGGCAGGAAAGGCCACGTGGAAGCCATTAGAACTGCTGCTGCCAAGCAAAATAGTAATCCAGAAGCAATACCAGATTCCTGGAGGGATTGCAGAGATTAATGCCACTCTTAAGGACTTGAAGGCTACAGGGGTGGTGATTCCCACCACATCCCCTTTCAACATTCCCATTTGGCCTGTGCAGAAAATGGATAAGTCTTGGAGGATGACAGTGGACTATCATAAGCTTAACCAGGTGGTAACTCCAACTGCAGCTACTGTTCCAGGTATGGTATTATTGCTTCAGCAAATCAACACATCCCCTGGTACCTGTATGCAGCTATTGATCTGGTAAATGCTTTATTCTCCATAGCTGGTAGTAAAGACCACCAGAAACAGTTTGCATTCAGCTGGCAAGGTCAGCAGTTTGCATTCACTTTGCTACCTCAGGGTTATATCATCTATCCAGCCCTATGTCATAATATTGTCCGCAGGGATCTTGATCATTTCTCCCTCCCACAAGACATCACACTGACCCATTATATTGATGATATGTTGATTGGACCTAGTGAGCAAGAAGTGGCAACTACTCTAGATTTTTTGGTAAGGTATTTGTGTGGCAGAAGATGGGAGATAAACCCAACATAAATACAGGGGCCTTCCACCTCAGTAAAATTTCTAGGTGTCCAGTGAAGTGGGGCATGTCAAGATATCCCTTATAAGGTAAAAGATAAATTGTTCCATCTGTCCCCTCCTATGAATAAAAAGAGACACAATGCTTAGTTGGCCTCTTTGGATTTTTGAGACAACATATTCCTCATTTGGGTGTGATACTCCAGCCCATTTACCCAGTGACCAGAAAAGCTTCTAGTTTTGAGTGGGGACAGGAACAAAATGAGGCTCTGCGACAGGTCCAGGCTGCTGTACAAGCTGCTTTGCTTCTTGGACCATATGATCTAGCTGATCCAATGATACTTGAAGTGTCAGTGGCAAATAGAGATGCTGTTTGGAGCTTTTGGCAGGCTACTATAGGAGAATCACAATGTAGGCTGTTAAGATTTTGGAGTAAAGCTTTACCATCCTCTGCAGATAACTACTCTCCATTTGAGAAACAGCGGTTGTCCTGCTACTGGGCCTTAGTAGATACAGAATGCTGAACCATGGGCTACCAAATTACTATGAGACCTGAGTTACCTATCATGAGCTGGGTGTTGTCCAACCCACCAAGCCATAAAGTTGGCATGTACGGCAGCACTCCATCATAATATGGAAATGGTATATATGAGATAGATCTCCAGTGGATCCTCAATGCACAAGTAAGTCATATGAGGAAGTGGCCCAAATATCCATGGCCCCCACTCCTTCCACCTTACCTTCTCTTTCCCAGCCCACAGCTATGGCATCTTGGAGAATTCCCTACAATCAGTTGACTGAGGAATAGAAAACTCAGGCCTGGTTTAAAGATGGTTCTGCACAATATGCAGGCACCACCCAAAAGTGGACAGCTGCAGCACTGCAGCCCCTTTCTGGGATGTCCCTGAAGGACAGTGGTGAGGGGAAATCCTCCCAGTGGGCAGAACTTTGAGCAGTGGACCTGGTTGTTCACTTTGCTTGGAAGGAGAACTGGCCCAACATGTGTTTGCATACTGATTCATGGGCTGTTGTTAATGGTTTGGCTGGATGCTCAGGGACTTGGAAGGAGCATGATTGGAAGATTGGTGACAAAAATGTCTGGGGAAGAGGTATGTGGATAGATCTTTCTGAGTGGGCAAAAAACATGAAGATATTTGTGTCCCATGTGAATGCTCACCAGCAGGTGACTTCAGCAGAAGATTTTAATAAACAAGTGGATAAAATGACCTATTTGGTGAATACCAATTGGCCTCTTTCCCCAGCCATCCTGTCATTGCCCAATGGGCTCACGAACAAAGTGATCTTGGTGGTAGGGATGAAGGTTATGCATGGGCTCAGCAACATGGACTTCCACTCACCAGGGCTGACCTGGCCACAGCCACTGCTGAGCACCCAATCAGCCAGCAGCAGAGACCCACACTCAGTTCCTGATACAGTACCATTCCCCTAGGTGATCAGCCTGCTACCTGGTGGCAGGTTGATTCCATTGGATCACTTCCATCATGGAAGGGGCAGCAATTCTTTCTTACTGGAATAGACACATACTCAGGATATGGGTTTGCTTTCCCTGCACAAAATGCTTCTGCCAAAACTATCATCCATGGACTGAGAGAATGCTTTATCCACCATCATGTTATTCCACACAGCATTGCTTCTGACCAAAGAACCCACTTCACAGAAAATGAAGTCAGGGAATGGGCACATGCTTATGGAATTCTCTTGTCTTACCATGTTCCCCATCATCCAGAAGCAGCTGGGTTGATATAACAGTGGAATGGCCTGTTGAAGACTCAATTATGGTGCCAACTAGGTGGCAATACCTTGCAGAGCTGGGGCAGTGTGCTCCAGGAAGCTATGTGTGCTCTGAATCAGTGTCCACTTTATGGTGCTGTTTCTCCCATAGCCAGGATTCATGGGTCTAGGAATCAAGGGGTAGAAACAGGAGTGGCACCACTCACTATCACTCCTAATGATCCACTAGGAAAATTTTTGCTTCCTGTCCCTGCAACCTTAAGCTCTACTGGTCTACATGTTTTTGTTCCAAAAGGAGGAGTGCTTTCACCAGGAAACACAACAATAATCCCATTGAACTGGAAGTTAAGACTGCCACCTAACCACTTTGGGCTCCTTATGCCTCTGAATCAAAAGGCAAGGAAGGGGATTACTGTACTGGCTGGGGTGACTGATCCTGACTATCAAGGGGAAATAGCACTGCAACTACACAATGGAAGTGAAGAAGAGTTTTCCTGGAATGCAGGAGATCCCCTAAGGCATCTCTTAGTACTATCATGCCCTGTGATTAAAGTCAATGGAAAACTGCAACAACCCAATCCAGGCAGGACTACCAATGGCCAAGAAACTTCAGGAATGAAGGTTTGGGTCACCCCACCAGGCAAAGAACCACGGCCAGGTGAAGTGCTTGCTGAGGTAAAGGGAACATGGAATGGGTAGTGGAAGAAGGTCGTGATAAATATGAACTATGGCCACGTGACCAGTTACAGAAACAAGGACTATAATAGCATGAATATTTCCTCCTTGTTTTGTTATGAGTATGTTTGTATTTGTCTGTAAAGCAAATATCTTTGCTTTCTTCTCTGTCTTATTCCCTGATCATGTGACATGAGCTGTATTGTTCATTTTGCAGTACTTAAATTAAAGAAAATCAATTTTAAGAGTTAATGTCACCATGACTTGCACCCTACTCTGGAGAGATTTATTGCATTTCTGGTTGTATGCAGGACAGCGGAATATTGTTACATGAAACATGTCCGTTATTGTTCTCTACTTAGAGATAAAGTATGGTTTAAGGTGATGTGTATAACTGACCAGTTGACAAGGGGTGGACTGTGATAGGTTCATGTGTCAACTTGGCCAGGTAATGGTACCCAGGTGTCTGGTCAAGCAAGCACTGGCCTAACAGTTATGGCAAGGATGTTTGTAGCTGGTTAATAAACCAAAAGACTGGTTTATTAAATCATCAGTCAATTGGCTGATGATGTCAATGAAGGGAGTGTCTTCCACAACGAGAAAATGCAATCAGCTGGATTTAATCCAATTAGTTGAAGACTTTTAAGTGAGACAGATGGAGGACCTTCACTTCTTTTTTGGCTGATCAGCAAAGTGTTTCCTGAGGAGTTCATTGAAGTTGCCAGTTTGCTGCCTGAGGAGTTCACCGAACACGTTCATCAGAGTGGTCATTTTGCTGCCTGAGGAATTCATCAAACATCTTCATTGGAGTTGCCAGTCTGTTGCCTGCCCTATGGAATTTGGACTCATGCATACCCACAGTTGCATGAGACACTTTTATAAATCTTATATTTATAGATATCTCTTGTTGATTCTGTTTGCCTAGAGAGCCCAAACTAATACATCATCTCTGGGGCCATTGTTAATGGAATTTCTCTCAGTAAGACTTCATTAGAAGTCATTGTTTTCCCATTAGAAAACTCCATGAGATGCTTGTACATGACTATATCTCAAATTCACCAAAAAGGAAATACAAACTTTGTTTAAACAAAGTAAATTATGTTTACAGTTTATTAATAGTATCACTTCTGACTCCACTTTCAGGCTTTCTTTATGGTGTTATTATACAAGAATTCTATTTTTAAGTGCTCACTAATAAGCCTGCTAGCTCAGAGGCCTTTTCTATTTCTTCCATTTACTAGTTTTGGAGGTTTTAAATTACCAACATCAAAGGTTTGAAAGAAGACAAAACAAGAAAACACATTAAAAAAAAATAACAACATAGACTTCTGAATACATATGATGCAATGAAAATTCTATTTAGCCTATGAAAAATTAGGATAATATCAACATTTAATTTTGGTCTAAATTGATGTATATATAAATATGTATATATTGAATGTCCACACATAAAATTCAAAGTATCCATTGAGAACAAATCAACAAATGTTTTAGAAATGTGCCCCTTGAATTAAAAGATTTAGAGAATGCAGCAATGTTCTTTATATACCCATGAATGAGCTACCTTTACCCCATATATGTATATATCTCAATAAAATGTGAAAAAAAGATTTAGAGAAATGAATATGCTATTATGAAAAAATTGACAAAATTGTTCAATTAAAGTATTAACTATAGTTAAAAGATCGATGTCACTTAAAATAGCAAACAACTTTGCTATATGCTATCCAATTTAAATACTTACAGAAGTTCCAGTAACGTACATGACTTGCTCCTTTTTTTTTTACATGAGCATCAAAAAGTGCCTGAAAAAGGAGAGTATAGTGCATCATTTTAAGGTGGAGAAGATTACTTTTTCCCCATTGTTGGATTCATTGACAGTTTCACTGAATCCTTGGTAATATGGATTTTTGGAATTGTAACATTTTTGGAATTATAATCCTGTGTTTTAAACTGTGAACTTATTCAATAACCTTATTTATGTGAAGGGCCAATTATAACAGCTTGTTACTTCTAGGTTATCTTGTATGGAGAAGTTTGCCTAATGTTTTCAATTAAAAGGAAGAGTAATTCAGTGGTTTATAAAAATCAAAATGAAATTTAGTGAAATTGAGAATTTATATTATTTGATTGAAGACTAATTGAGATATGTTATCCGATATTTGAAGCATAATCAAGTGTGCAATAATCATGCTGTTCAGTTGGTTCTACTCTAAGACAGAACATTATGCAAGCAGGGGAAAATGCAAGCAGTTAGGAGTTACATAATTCCATGCAGGTTCTTCTTAAATATGTGCAAACTCTCAAGCTACTGCTGACCTTAGTATAATAATGTCAGGAATTCAGACAGTAAATTTAATAAAAGAAATTAGATAACAACAATCTCAAAAAATGAGTGTAAAGATTAACTCACCGTACTGAATGAATAATAATTACCATGCATTTGTAAGCATAAAAATAGCCCTCTAAGAATATAATCAGGCTTATACATAACTGAAATTCAAGTACAGTTATTTGCACTTTACAGAAAAGAAAATCAAGGCAAAAATGATGAAGAAATTGGTCTGATTGATGATGACTTACAGAAAGTAGCAAAGCCATTTTCAAAATTATGTCTGTTCCAATGCAAATTTTTTTTTTCTTATCTTGCCACTTCATTAAGACTAAAGAACACAAGAGAAGTTTAACAGTTAGGACAGGCGAGATCATGTTGCAGTAACAAGGGCTTCCACTCAGTGGTTTGAAACAAGAAGGGTTTGTGCGTGTATGAGTGTCCACAGGTTGGCTGTGGCTCGGCTCTGCCTGTCCCAGCCATCACGCTTGGCTGGTGGGGCAGCCTCCAGCAGGAACATTGACACTTGTTTTGGCAGAGTGTATTCATTTCCATCACTGCTGTAACAAATTACCACTGATGCAGTGGATTAAAGCAACATATGTTTATTATCTTTTAATTCTAGAGGCCAGAAGTCTGGCAAGGATCTCACTGGGCTGAGACCACGGAGATGTCAGCAGAGCTCATTGCTTCTGGAAGATCTCGGGGGGGGGGGGGACTGCTCCCTTGTGTTTCCCACTTCCAGAGGCTGCCCACAGAGCGGGTTGAAGGGTGACCCCCCAAAAAGTATGGGTACACGCTAGTCCTCCCCACATATGAATGTCACCTTAACTGGTAAAGAGTGACTACTGGCTCATACAGCAAAAGACAGGATTAAGTTGAGGATTTTTTTAGAGCTGGAGCTTACTTTGTATTATCAGGGTGGATCCTAAATCCATGGCAAGCGTCCTTATAAAGACAGGCGGAAGATTTGACAGACCTGGAAGATTTGACAGACCTGCAGGGGAAGTGATGAGAAGACGGAGATTAGAGTGATGTGGCTACACCCCAAGGAAGCCAGCAACCACCCAGAGCTGGGAGAGGCAAGCACAGATCCTTCTTAGTGCCCCTGATGGGAGACGGCCTGGCAGCACCCCGATTTCAGTCCAGCAGTACCAGTTTTGGACTGCTAGCCTCCTTAACTGTTGGGGAAAAAAATCTCTGTGGTTTCAGGCCACATAATTTGTGGTAATTTGTTACAGCAGCCCGAAGAGTTGAATACAGCCACATTTCCTGGCTCGGACTCCCTTCCTGCTTTTCAAAGCCCACAGGGTGGAGTGAGTCCTTCTCACACTGCCAACGTTCTGCTGCTTTTCTAGCATATCCTCCAACCACAGTTGGTAAGGATTCCCTGCTGTTAAGGAGTTGTGATCACATTATTCAGGGTGCATCTCGAGGGCCTTACCCTTAATCACACTGGCAAACTCCATTTTGCCATGTAAGGTAACACAGTCACAGGTCAGGGCACGAGGCTGTGGGCATCTGCCTGGCACACAGAGGGAAAGAGCAGGATGAACGATGTTTGGGTTTCCAGTGCTCTGCCTGGAGTGACAAACATTGCTTCCATTCACACTGCATCAGCTGAAGTCACCCACGGCTGTGATTCCCAGGGCCAGATGGAAGACCGCCGACATGGGGAGGTGTGGATGCACTCTACCACGGAGAGCCTGGTTGCTCTGCTGTGACACGAGAAAACACAGAGCTGTTCAGCATGCACCATAAGGCTGACTTCAGGTCTGTAGAAATTAGTAAGATGGGTAACTGTCCAGAAGGGAAGCTTGCAAATGATGTAACACAGTAAATCAAGACCAAGTGCCACAGCAGATGGGCAGACCAAGGCCATAAAGGAGTCTCATCAAAATCTGAAAGGACACAAAGCTGTCCATCAGAGGTGACCACAGAAGAGGAAGATGGCATGGCCTGACAATCTTCTACTCTCTTTTACAGCTCAGCTTGTATGTCAGCTCCACATGGAGGCCTTGCCATGTGTCCTTCAGTTACCCTAACTGTGTGTTGACCACATGCTTGCCTTCCACATTAAAGAGGAATTTTTATGCCACTGTGTACCTCTGGACAGAATACTGTCTTATTCCTTTGGGCATTGCCTGGATAAGGTTCAGAGAAATTGTTCAATAAACTTTTAATTAATAAGAGGATTGAAAAGTGGGTGCAGAACTGTTTGATGGAGATGATCTAAGTTACACAATGTAGGAGAATAAGAATGCTAGTCAAAACATTAAGAAGTAAATTAAAGGTGGAAAACACGTAACAGGCTGAATTTTTATCAAACTATATCCCATTCATTCAACTGAACACTCAGGAAGCATCTACTAAGCTCAGGCTCAAATAATGACATAGTTTGCCCAAGACAGGGTCTTTCCCTTTAAATAAGTTACAATTTAGTAATGCATGTCAGAACATCAACCAAATTTATATTATCTAGCCGAAGCGTAGAAGCAAAGTACATGTAAGAGAGATTTAAAAAATGAAGAAAACATGGACAGCAAATTTAACATTTAAACAAACAAGTAAATCCAATTATAATTAGGGTTAATGTACCATTTGACACATTTCCTTATTTATGTTAAACTTTATCTTGCCCCTAAAAGTGAAACTAATTTCACTTAAACAAGGAAACATCAGACATTTAAATAAATACAATGTTTTAAACATCCGTTCCAAGATTATAAGAAGTATACATAAATCCTATGCCAAATAGGCATTACCTATCATTTGAAACTCTTGTTCCTACATTTTTGTTTAGATTTCATGTTTTAACATTTTTGCATTAAAATTATAACAAATTATTATTTACTGATTTCTGAGAACTCATAAGCACTATTATTTTAATTATTTAGTAGGGAAAAATACTTAACCAGAAAGAAAAATATTAATTTAGACTAGAAGTTCTAACCAGTTGAAATAACTATGATTTTTATCAATTTTCTTATGGTATAGATTGCTTTATTTTTCAACATCCCCATGCCTTCTGTTTCCTGAGCCACAAAAATAATGTACAATTGTAATTTTAGCAGAAAGCTTCGATGTGAATTTTTTGTAGCAAGACAGTTTTGGAGCAGAGTGAGGTCCTTTACACTGCCATATGAATTTGATGATTGGATTTTCCATTTCTGTAGAGAATGCCATTGGAATTTTGATTGGGATTTCATTGAATCTGTAAACTCTCTGAGTAGAACTGACATCTTTTCGATATTTAGTCTTCTAATCCATGAGCACGGAATGTCCTTCCATTCACTGAGGTCTTCTTTAATCTCTTTCAGCAGTGTTTTGTAATATTATGTGTAAAAGTCATTTATATCCTTCGTTAAATTTATTCCTTGATATTTGACTCATTGAGTGGCTATTGTAAATAGATTTTTTTCTTAATTTCCTCTTTAGATTGTTCATTTCTAGTATATGGAAACACATTGAACTTGAACCCTACCACATTGCTGAATTTAGACATTACTCTCAGAGCTTTGTTGTGGATTTTTAAGGATTTTCTATATATAGGACAAAGTCATCTGCAAATAAGGAAAATTTTACTTCATTTATTGTTTGCCTTTTATTTATTTTTCTTGCCTAATTGCTCTGGCTAAAACTTCCAGTACAATGTTAAATAACAGTGGTGACAGTGGGAATCCTTGTCTTGTTCCTGATCTTAGGGAGAAAATTTTCTGTCTTCCATCAGAGTATGATGTTAGCTGAGGGTTTTTCATATGTCTTTATCATACCTTTATCTTGTTAAGGATTTTTCCCTTTATTCATAGTTCTCTGAGTGTTTTTATCAAGAAGGGGTGCTAGATTTTACCAAATGCCCTTGCATATCTTGGCTATCACCCACTTCATCATGGTGAATAATTCTGTCAATATACTGTTGGATTTGGTTTGGATGTAGTTTTTTGAGTATATTTGCATCTATATTCATAAGGATAATTGATCATTCCTATGATATCTTTATCTGGTTTTGGTATTAGGGTGGTGCTAGCCTCATAGCAAGAATCTTCAATTTTCAGGAAGTGTTTAAACAGTATTGGCATCAATTCTTTGAATGTTTGGTAAAATTCTTCATTAAAGCCATCTGGTCCTGGGCTTTTCTTTGTTGGGAGGGTTTTAATAACTGATTCAATCTCTTATGTGCTATTGATCTGTTAAGATCTTCTGTTTCTTCTTGAGGCAGTGTAGATAGTTTGTGTGTTTCTAGGAATTTTACCATTTCACCTAGGTTATCTAATTTATTGGCATAAACCTTTTAATTTCTATGTGGCCAGAAGTAATGCCCCCCTTTTATTTCTGATTGTAGTTACTTACATTTTCTCTTTTTTTTCCTTCACCAATCTAGCTGAAGGTTTGTCAATTTTATTAATCTTTTCAAAAAACCAACTTTAGTTTCATTGGTTCTATTGTCTTTTATTCTCTATTTCATTTCATTTATTTCTGCTCTAAAACTCATTATTTTCTTCCTTCTGCTCAATGCAATGCTTACTTCAGCCATTTTGTCCTTTGTTTCTTTTTGTTGTTGTTGTTAGAGAAGTTGTTTTTTTACAGAAAAACTATGCATAAAATATGAGATTCCTGTATTATTACCCTATTACTAACACATTGCATTTGCATAAGAAGCAAAGGATGCTTATTTTTTTGTCTCTCTTTTCTTTGTTGCAGCCTTATTTTGCGTATAGTTGATCTTTTGTAATGTAACTGATTGACTCTTTTTTCCATTTTTGTTTCTGTATTATATTTTAAATACTTTCTTTGTGATCACCCTATGGTTTATATTAAACAACCTAAGTCGATAACATACTAGTTTGAAATATCAACTTACCTTAAATAGCACACAGTCTCTGCTCCTAAAACCCTGTTTCTCCACTTTACATCCTTTTGTTTTTGTTTTTGTTTTTGTTTGAATAAATTCAAACTTACAGGACAGTTGCAAAAATAATACAAACCCCATACACAGAATTCCAGCCTACCCCAACCCCCTCCACCAATACCCAGATCTACCAACTTTAATATTTTGTCACTTTACCATTTCTTTCTTTCCCTCTCTCCTTGTCTATCATCCATCATCTATTGCTCTGTCTTCTGAACATACGAGAGCAAGTTGCACACATCCTTGAACAAATAATGTAATTCACATATACATTTCCTATGAGCAAGAATATTCATTTATGTAATCACATTAAGTGTAGTTAAGAAGTTCAAGAAATTTAACATTGACATAAAGCTTACATTCTATATTTCCTTTTTTTCTTATGTCCCAATTGTGTCCTTTTGAGCCTTTTCTCCTTTATTGTTAGATCTCATCCAGGATCATCTATGGCATTTAATTGTCTTTATCTATTTAGACTGTCTTATTTTTTCAATTGTGGAAACACATATACAGCATAAATCTTCTCATTCCAACCCCTCCTAAGCATTCCATTTAGTGGGATTAATCACATTCACAATGTTGCATTGCCATCACCTTCCCACCATCCATTACTAGAAATTTCCCTTCACCCCAAAAAGAAACCCTACACTCATTTCTTATTAGCTCCCCATTGTCCCTTCCCCCACTTCTCATAACCCATACTCTACTTTTTATCTCTATGGTCAAGTTCTCTGATACTTTCCTTTGTGTTTACTGTGGGGTTTAAATTTAACATCCTAAATCTATAACAATCTTGTTTTCTTTGATACCAACTTAACTTATAGGACACATAAACTATGTCCCTATACTCCTCCATTCCCCCACCTTTATGTAGTTCTTGTCAAAAATTACATACTTTACACTGAGTCCAAAACCACTGATTTATCATTACACTTTATGTATTTTATATCCTGTAGGAAGTAAGTAGTGGAGTTACAAATCAAAAATACACTAGTATTGGTATTTATATTTACCATGTGATCTTTACTAGATATTTTTATTTCTTCATGTGGTTTCAGTCAGTTGTCTAGTGTCCCTTCCTCTCAGCCTGCACAATTCCCTTTAGAACTTCTTATAGGAATGATCTACTGGTGATGAATTCCCTCAGCTTCTGATTATCTGGGAATGTTTTCATTTCCCCCTCATTTTTAACCTTCAGGTGTTTGTGAATTTTCTAAGTCTCTGATGGTTATTGACTTCTAATTGTATTCCACTGTGGTCAGAGAATGTGCTTTGAATAATTTTATTTTTTTTAAATTTATTGAGGCTTGTTTTATGTCCCAGCATATGGTCTATTCTAGAGAAAGTTCCATGATCACTAGAGAAGAATGTGTATCCTGGTGATTTGGGATGTAATGTTCTATATACATCTGTTAAATCAAATTCATTTATCAGATTGTTTAGGTTTTTAATTTCCTTATTGGTCTTCTGTATGGTTGATTTATCTATAGGAGAGAGTGATGTGTTGAAGTCTCCCACAATTATTGTGGAAACATCAATTGCTTGCTTTAGTTTTGCCAGTGTTTGTCTCATATATTTTGTGGCACCATGATTGGGTGCATAAACATTTATGATTGTTATTTCTTCTTGTTGAATTATCCCTTTTATTAGTATGTAGTGGCCTTCTTTGACTCTCATAACATCCTTGCATTTAAAGTCTATTTTATCTGAGATTAATATTGCTACTCCCACTTTCTTTTGGCTGTAACTTGCATGAAATATTTTTTCCATCTTTTCACTTTCAATTTCTTTGTGTCCCTGCGTCGACAATGAGTCTCTCGCATGCAACGTATTGATGGCTCATATTTTTTGATCCATTCTGCCAACCTATATCTTTTAATTGGGGAGTTTAATCCATTTACACTCAATGTTATTGCTGTGAAGGCATTTCTTGAATCAGCCATCCTATCCTTTGGTTTACGTTTGTCAGATATACGTTTTCCCTCTCTCTCTTATTGTCCTTTAATGAACCAATACTGAATCTCTTTAGTACTGAACCTTTCTCCAAGTCTCTCTCTCCTTTCTTTGTTTCTCTGTCGGTAGGGCTCCCTTATAGTATCTCAAGTAGGGCAGGTCTTTTATTAGCAAATTCTCTCAGCATTTGTTTGTCTGTGAAAAATTTAAGCTCTCCCTCAAATTTGAAGGAGAGCTTTGCTGGATAAAGTATTCTTGGTAGGAAATATTTCTCTCTTAGAATTTTAAATATGTCTTGCCACTGCCTCCTCACCTCCATTATAGCCACTGAGTAGTCACTACTTAGTCTTATGCTGTTTCCTTTGTATGTGGTGAATTGCTTTTCTCTTGCTGCTTTCAGAACTTGCTCCTTCTCTGCAGTTTTTGACAGTCTGATCAGAATATGTCTTGGAGTGGATTTATTTGTATTTATTCTATTTGGAGTTTGCTGGGCATTTAAGCTTTGTGTATTTATATTGTGTAGAATGTTTGGGAAGTTTTCCCCAACAATTGTTTGAATACTCTTTCTAGACCTTTACTCTTCTCTTCCCCTTCTGGACACCAATGAGTCTTATATTTGGATGCTTTATTTTATCTATCGTATCCTTGAGGTCCATTTCGATTTTTTCAATTTTTTTCCCCATTCTTTCTTTTGTTCTTCCATTTTCTGTTCTGTGGTCCTCAAGGATGCTGAGTCATTGTTCAACTTCCTCTATTCTTGTATTATGAGTATCCAGAGTCTTTTTAATTTGGTCAACAGTTTCTTTTATTTCCATAAGATCTTCTATTTTTTTATTTACTCTTGCAGTTTCTTCTTTATGCTCTTCTAGGGTCTTCTGCATGTCCTTTATATCCTGTGCCATGCTCTTCTTCATGTCCTTTGTATCCTGTGCTATGGTCTCATTGTTCATCTTTAGTTCTTTGATTAATTGCTCCAAGTACTGTGTCTCCTCTGATCTTTTGATTTGGGTGTTTGGGTTTGGGTTATCCATATCATCTGTTTTTTTCATATGCTTTAAAATTTTCTGTTGTTTTTGGCCTCTTGGCATTTGCTTTACTTGATAGGGTTCTTTTAGGATATGTAGAATTATTCAGACTGTTCTCTAATTTGTCAGATCTATAGCTTGGTGGCGTACACTTACTCTAACTAACCAGCAGATGGCATCTGTGAGTCACCTATTCCCCTCAAGTCAGTTCTCCCCAACTTTGTCTTTGTGGTGTGTGGGGGCCTGATTTTTGTGGGGTCCAGTTGGTGTACCAAATTTGGGTGTGTTGTTGGTGCTGTCCACCCTGAATGTGGGGCATGTGTCTAAGCGGTTAGGGAGGCAGGGCAGCTTTAATAATCAAACCTCCAAGGTGTTCCTGGAGATTTAAGGCTGTTGGAAGAGTCTAAACCTTCATTTCATTCTCACCACAGATTGTCTCTGCCATTGACCCACAAGTCCTTGGTATTGGTGTCTGCTCCCTGGGATTTCCAAGTGGGTCCCTCTTCCAAGCCGTGCCCTTCTAGGGCTTCTGCTGAGAGAAGGCTGTGCTATGTCACAAGTGCGTGCTGTTCCTCTCAAGGAAAGCCCTGGGCCACCAGGCCGTGCAGGGGCATTCCCAGCCTGCTGCAAGGGTGGCTGAATGGGGCATGTCAATTTCCCCCTTTTCACACAGCTCTGCCTTCCCAGCTCTGGGACAATCAGCTGTGAGTACATGAAAGGCCACTGTCAATGCCTGATATTGTGGTGTGTGCGTGTGATGTTGGAAACACTTCCTGTCACACTGGGTCTCTTGGCACGGCTCTGGGCTGTGTCGCCTGCACGGGGCAGGAGCATTCCCAGCCCACTGGGAAGATGGCTGGAAGGGGCATGGCTATTCTCCCCTTTTGGCTCACCTCTGCCCTCCTCACTCTGAGACAATTAGCAGCAGGTGTGCAAAAGGTTATCTTCCACTCCAGATATTGTGGCATTCACACAGCATGTTCCTGCCACACTTCACTGTGGTTCTCGCTGCCATATCTGCAGCTGCCTTTGGCTTTTTTAAAAAAGACCTAGTCCACCTCCAAATGCCAACCCATGGTTTCCCCACACTGCAGTGCAGCCACCATACATTTAGCAGGCTTACCCACTCATTTCAGAATGCAGACTCCCGGTTTCACCAAGTGCACAGTCTCTGTGCATTTAGCAGACCCTTTCCATCTGGTGCATCACTGGAACTGGTGTTCTGGGTCACTTCCTGGCCCTGATTCAGTATTTTTCATGGAGATGTTCTTCTGCCCTGTCTCTCCTAGCCAACATCTTAGGTTCTCCCCTATATTGTTTTATAACACATTACTTATTTATATTTTGCATGTCCATATACAGAAATATGATTGTTTCTTATTCAATTGTATTTTAAATATTCTAGGGAATAAAGGGCCAAATTGTATCTAAGGATACCATGCTACTGGGTTCTGTACTTATCCATGTACTTACCTTTACTGCAGATTTTCATTCATTCATACTACTCCAAGCTACTGTCTCCTTTCCTTTCCTGAATTTGTATATTTACTCTCAGAGCTTTGTTGTGGATTTTTCAGTATTTTCTATAAATGGTAACAAATTGTATGAAGCAATTCCTTTAGCATTTCTTGTAGGGCAGGACTCTTGCTGATGAATTCTTTCAGTTTTTGTTTAACTGTGTCTTAAACTCTTACTTTTGGACAACAGTTTTTCCAGATATATTTTGATTGGCAGTGTGTCTATTTCAGTACCTTAAATACATCATACTACAGCTATCTTTCTTACATGGTTTCTGACAAAAAAATCAACACAGTCTTTTTGAGGATCCCTTGTATGTGAAGAAACACTTTTACTGCTTTCAGAATTCTCTTTCTTCGCCATTTGACATTTTGATTAGTATATGTATTGGAAGAGGTCTACTTGGGCTTAACTTGTTCATGCTTCTTGGATGTATATATTCATGTATGTCATCAGATTTCAGAAATTTCCAGCCATTATTTCCTCAAATATTCTTTCTGCCCCCTTTCCTTCTCCTCTCCTTCTGGGACTCTTGTACATATATTGGTGTGCTTCATGTGGTCCCATTATTTTTTTTTATTCTTTTCACTCACTGCTCTTCAGACTGTTTGATTTTGATTGTCCTGTCTTCTAGTTCACGGATTCTTCTGCTTGTTCAAATCTGACGGTGAACACCTCTAGTGTATTTTTAATCTCCATTACTGTGTTTTCTATCCCCATAAGTTCTGTTATGTTCCTTTTTTAGAAAATTATAATTCTTTTTGTTCAGGTATGGACTTCTTGATAGCCTTTATTTCTATATTCATGTTTTCCTTTAGTTCATTGAATTGATTTAGGAGATTTGATTGAACATCTTGATTAGTTGTTCCAGTGTTTGTGCTTCCTCTCTTGTTTTCATTTGTTCCCTTGAATGAGACATTCTTCCTGTTTCTTTGTATGACTTGTCATCTGTTGCTGATGTCTAAGCATTTGATTATTTTGATGTGCTAGCTCTGGAAATCAGTTTCTCCCTTTTGCCTAAGGTTTTACTGTAGTTGGCTATATGCTAAGGCTCTTCTTAAATGCTTGGTCCAGTTTATATTGAAGCTTTAGAGTAGCCTGTGGTTAACAGTGCAGTTTTTCTCAGGTCTTTTGCACCTGCTTATTACCCTGGGTGATGCAGTAAGTTTCAAGATTACCTTGTTATGTGCTACTGCTTTCCCTCCAGGAGAGGATTTATTTTCTTCGGTTCCTTCTCCAGGAGTCCTCAGCTGTTCTTTTTGTTTTTATATAATTTTTCCTCCCTGGTAGCTCTTATTTACTCAAATCATCTCCCACATTCTTGGTTGACTTTTCATTCTTGGTTGCCTTTTCATTCCAGTCCTGAGTCCACAATGCCATAGACTGTCTCAGTTTACCCTTTCTCTGTAGCTTTTGTGCCTCCAGTAACTTCCATCTTAGAGGATCCCAACTTTTGGAGTTAGATGGTGTCAATATTCAAAGACACCACATTTTATCATTTAGATGCACCAGCAGTTAGGGTCAGGGATGAGAAAGTGCACAGCTTGCCAACAGTTCTGCCATGAGTCCTTCTGGTTTCTGGAGACTGCACTCATTGCACAGGCATGGCAATCACCAGGGCTGCACTATGCGTTCTGTGGCTTGGGTCCCTCTGCTTGAATGTGTGTGAGACTCTAAGTTGCTGCCATGGCTCTGTGGTCAGCAACCATGAGAGGAGGTGCCTGGGCTGGAGCTCTGCTGCTGTGACTCTTTATACTGTGCAGACCCAAACATGGGGAAAGGTCCAGACTGGAAAGTCAGCCTCTACACTCCTATTTTATAGGTGTTTGTTTTTTCCCTAGTTCAGCATTTGTAGAGTCATTCTCCAATCTTGATTGTCCTCTGGAGTTTCAAGGAACTTGAATCTGCCCTTTCATTTAGCTGTCTCTAAAGGGAAACATTCTGGATGTCCTACACTGCCTTCATGATTACATCATTCAGGAGCACAACCTTTCAGAGGTGTGGGGTTTGCTTCCATGATCTCCTGCAGAGGAAGATGCAGAAGAGGAGTTCAAAGTGGATGCTAAACGGCAAGAGGTCATCTCACCACATGCTAGATGGTATGCTTTCTTGCATGTCAACCTGGCTTATGCATTTGAACTTCTCAATGGCAGTGCCCATAAATTTAGAAGAGTGCTTTTCATCTAAAAGGCAGGTGCTCAATCAATATTACTTCAATTGACTTGATAAAAGATTAGGTGCCAACAATTACAAATGTGGAAATATACATTTATGAAAAGAATGTTTTCATACAAGGGAAGGGACAAAGATGGTGAGGAAAGTTTCCAATCATGCCATATGTAGGATGGGTGAAGAATCAGAAATATTTTACCAAGAGGAGAGTCCATTCAGTACAATGATGACATGACAGTTTCATGTACCTGAATAATTTCTATGTGAAACAGTGATTGAATAAGAGAAGTAAAAAAGAGATTCACAGGTATTTCAGAAGGCATAATTTCAACTCAAAATGAGAAACACATTTTAAACTTCTAGAAAATTGAGGAGATACTGCCTTGTGCTGCAACGAGTTCTCTTTCCTGGAGGTGTGATGAAGATCAGAATAGATGGATCCTTGTGCCATAGTTCTCAAGGAGATTGCACTACACTGGAATTTTCCAAAACCGTTCTACTGAAAGTGTTTCCTTAGAATGTAACTAAGCATTACTGAGAAAAAATAAAACGTTCCAAAGTCAAATAAGTTCTATGAAACCCTGGAATATGGTAAGTCTTTAAGAATTCCCAGATCTTTGAACATGCCTATGAGAATTATTAATATCTCTACAAAAAAAATTGCAAACAGCCTTCAGGAAAAGGAAAGAACTATGAGAAATGCCTCAGTAAGTAGGAGAGACTTACAGTCATGCATCATATCTTACTTTGTTTCTTCACTACCTATTACAGTGTCTAGACTGTGGCACAAAGAGTATATGAAATGTACCAGGCAGTAAATGCAAGAGGAAAGGAAAAAGAAGAGAGAGGGAGGGAAGGAACAAGAAAGTAAAGGAAAAAGGAAGGAAGGAAAGAAGGAAAGAAAGACTGATTAGGAGGAACAAAGAAAGATAAACAGGAAGAAAAAAAGGAGAGAAGGGGATAATGATAGGTGGAGTCAAGCTCAGGATAGAGGGTTAGAATATAGTAATTTTTTTCCTAAACTCTTTAATGCAGAACGTAACAAATACCCCAAGAAGTGCAAAAAACAGAAATTTAGTTTAAAGAAGTTTCAAGTCCCTCTCAGCCTTTCTAAACCTACCATAGCCTTTGAATGTGACCACCTCCCTGAGAGTAGATGAGATATTCACTCAAAACACATCATTTACACCCAGAACCCACTGAGGGCTCCAGTGCTGCCACTCTCCACAGCTCTTACCTTCAAGAAACCACTGTTCTAAAGAATGAAGTAACAATATTCACTGCCTAGAAGCTTAAAAACAATGTACTTCTCAGTGTAATTCAGGGGAGTGGCACTTTAAAATGCACTTAAGAATAGGTTACAGTTCAGCATGATACACTTCATGGCCACTTAAGGAAAAAAGTCAATCTTTAAGAAAAGCTTGCTTGCTTGGTAAGGCAGTTATTTTTCCAGCAACCAGTTAAAGAATTTGAAACACTGTCAGTCTAAAAATCATTCAATTTCTACACAGATGAGGGATTTGCATAAATCCCATTCGGTACCAAATAAGCAGCAGAGTATTGATGCTACCCTCCGGGGACAGGAAGGACTCAGACCAACTGCTTTGTGCCTGTGAAACCATCAGGGGATCAGCTTGCGGTGGCTAGACAGGACTTTGAAAAAGTGGCAGGTGCAACATGCATGAGGCTACAGAATGTGATAATACCTATAAACTGAGCTTCTGCTCGTTTCTTGTCTTTCATTACCAAATGAATAAAATCAGAATAACTCAGATAAAAAAAAAAAAAAAACAACATTGGGCTTATGCACATATTACCTTGAGAATTTGTGCAACTATAATTGTTTCAAAGGTAAAGGTTCAATTATAAGCTTATTTTTCAATTGATGTCACTTTACTCTGCAATCAAAGATGCATGTTATGTGGAATGTTCCACAGCCTGATAGGAAATGTGAGTGTAAGGAATGCTCATTCCACATCCTTCTCTTTCTCATGGATGCATTTGTCAGCAGGCAGCTCCAGCCCCTCATACATAATTACTTTAATACCACCACAGTCTTTCTTATTGTACCAAAGCATGCATTTACCATTTTTGCACATTAATAGTCTATTTGCAATGTAATTGTTACTCTGGCTAATCCCCTGGGTCACAAGATTGAAGTGGCTTTCAGAGAAAGGAAGAAAGACGGAAAAATATTTCACGCTGCTATTTCATACTAGAAGCGCCATCACTGCCTCTAGTTATTTTGGGACGGCAGGGAATTCATTCAGAAAAGACTGCTTTCATGTGTTATGGAGGAAATAAAGCAAAATGGAATCTCATATTTGAGAGAGGTCAGACAATTCTAATCACTGTCTCTTTTCAAAGAAATTCGCTAAGAACAGTATGTAAATCTCCAAGATTCTGAAGGGTATGAGAGTATATTTCAATTATCTAGAAAATTAAGATGCAAAGACCCATTCTTTAACTGTACAATGCTAAGTGATTGCTTCCCATTCTTCCTCTAATTTTAAAGAGGAGGAAACTGAAAACTGGATAGCTAAAAAGTGTTTCCCAAGGTCACGCTATTAGATATTCAAAGCTTCAGTCCTGCTTGCCACCTTTTGTTATTGATGGGGAGATAAGGAGAGACTTCCCTAAGTGTCATAAAAGACAAACCTGATGGTAGGATTAGGTCAGAGTGGAGGCAAGCTGGTGCTACTCAGAGCCCAGTAACAGTCCAATGAAGAGAGCCAGAGAGCAGAGGAAAAGAAATGTTCCCAGAAAAACTGTGGAAAATAGTCCACAGACCATGGACCCTGACTGGCCTTGGGCCCAGGAGAGGCCTAGCACTTATTAGCCCAGGCAAAATTACCTGGGTTCTCACCAAGAGGGGGAAGCTGGCTATTTCACGATGCAATATATTATTGGCCCAGTTTACCTTAACTTTCCACTCTATTGAAGGGCTTTGCTTTTAAATTCTACCTGCTCATCATGATCTGTGTTTCAGTGTAAGTTGGGATTTTTGATATTTAAGTTGCAGGCCTGAAATCCTGACTCCCACTCTCGAGGTTGAAACATCGTAGGGATTTTTCAACAGAAAATTTTATTGTAATTGGTAAAGAGAAAGACATGAACACCTGTTTTCCATCCTTCCTGCCTCTGAATGGTGCAGTGACTCTTTGATCCTTCCCTCAATCTATAAAGAATGCTTTTCTTGACTCAATATCTATGGAACCGCTTCACATGTCAATCTTCTGCCTACACTGAAATAGAGAAAAACATGAACTAGCAACAATAGAACTAATTTCGGCCAACCTTGGAAAGGTAAAACATAGCTAAAACATGGCTACATTTGTGAAGATGGTCAAATTGCTTTAAACAGAGCAACAAAAAATTGTTTAAAAGTCTTTATATTTAAGCAACTCAGATAACTTTAAAAGGTAAACACAACCTTATATCTATGATGTTGTAATTTATTTTTAAAAACCCAAATATTTGGCTACTAAAACATGGGTATGATACAGAGTTGGGTATGCAGACAATAAAATACCACCCAGAGAATATGTGAGCATGGAGAATGGAGCCAAAAGACATGAACTTCAGTTTGGATTTTATCACTCAATAGTTGGAGTCTCACAATATCGCTGAATCTCAATTTCCTATTCTGTAAATTGATAATGAAAATAATATCTGATGTTGCTTAAATCAGCAGTTTATTACAAATTACTACTGAAGAATCATAAAAGCAACTTATAAATGGCTAGTTCCATATAAATATGTGGATTTAAAAAAAAAAGTACTGCAAATTTCTCAAAGGGTTTTAAAAACTAATTTAAAGGAATATAATTTCAACATTTCTTTATGGTTATCTAAAATCAGGTTTTCCCAATAAGGTGATATAACTAAAATCACTGATTCATTTCTCTGCCACAGAAAAGCAATTGAAGGCTGCCGGATGCTGTGTTGCTTCTATTGACTTTTACTGGGTTGTCAATACCCTGCCCCATTCCCTCATCCCTTCTTGCTTAAATGCTGCTGCGTTCACTTTTTAAATCTTTTCACAGGTGAACCAGCGACAGAAAATTTAATTCTCCCAAGTGGCAGCAGCCACAGAGTCACAGGAGAAAGTGTGGCTGGGGTCTCGGGGAGAGAACCAAAGACACCACCGCTGGCCACTCGCCGACAAGACCTGATAACTTTACCTCCTCTGGATCTTTTAACTCCACCTTCCTCTCCCGGGTCTAAATTTGGGTTCTCCTCGCTTCTCCGCTGACCACCCAACCAGCATCCCAGCCTCCCATCCCACCTCCTGCCAGTTGCAATAAAACATCAAGCTGATTACGTCACTCCTTTGTTCTAAATATTTGAATTTCATGTCTTCACCGTCAGAATAAAACCTAAACTCACAGCCACGGAGAGGAGGACTTTGTGACCTGCCGATGCCCCTGGCCGCCCCCAGCGCTGTCTCCGCGCCCCCACGCGCCCTCAGCCTGCGGGACCACGCGCACCTGCCTCACCTGGGCTGCCCGCGCACCTGGGCCCTCCGCTGAGCCCCGGGCCGTGCACCACTGCTGCCGGCCCACAGAGCTGCTGGGAGAAGCAGCAAGGGCGCCCTCGCTGGGCACTTACACCGGAAAAACGCTGCGTCCTGCTGAAATGAACTTTAAAAAGTGCCTTTTGCGCAGACAGCCCAATAAGAACAAGCCGTGGCAAGGAAAGGTGTGTGTTCAAACTAGGAAGCATAGCCCCTCCCTCAGCTGATCAGCGCAGGTAGGACACAGCCAGAGCCACAGGCGGAGCAGACCTGACTCCATCGGGGGAGCCAAGCACCCCTTGCGCGCCAGGGCCCACCCTGAAGAGGTTCCCTGGGTTCTTGAACCCCCCTGGAACCAGGGCTCGGGGGCTGTTACAAGCCCAGGGCAGATCGAATCAGTGTTCGAGGAATGAGAGATGCGGTTGTGATGCAAAGAAGAGGATGCTGGTGTACGGGGGTAACCACAGTTGGAGTCTTGTAATGTTGGCTGCGCACCACGAACTCATTCGCCTTTCACCATTGTCAACAGCAGGAGCAGCTCGCGGGTTTGAGCTCTGGGCTACTAGGAAACCGGATTTTTAACCTCCTCTCTAGCGCTGTTCGCTTGAGGAAATCACTGAACCTTGCAGAATCTCAATTTCTTCTTCAGTCAAAGTGCTACTTAAACCAACGAGCTCTGCGGGAAGGAAGAGGCACGGAATGGTAGCCGCACAGTGTTGTAAAAGAGAGTGAAGTCCTGAATGTTGCCACAACGTGGACGAACCTTGAAGACATCCTGTTGGGTGAAACGAGCCAAACAGGAAAGGACAAATGTATGAGCTCACTGATGTGACACAATCAGAATGAACAAACTCAAAGAGTCAGAATACAGAATACAGGTCACCAGGGGACAGGGTGGGGGTAGAGAATAGGAAGTAAAGGTCCAAAACGTATACAGGGTTCCTATTTGGAATGATGGAAATGAACTGGTAATGGATAGTGGTGACACAGCATTGTGAATGTAAGTGACAACACTCAACTGTGTATGTGAATGTGGTTAAAAGGAGAAATTTTAGATTGTATATATGTTAGTAGAATAAAAATTAAAAAAAAACAGGGCTGTACAAAACAAACAGTGAATTCTACTGTAAATGATGGACTAGTTAATAGTACAGTTATAAAGTACTCTTTCATGAATTGTAGCAGATGTCCCACACTCGTGCGTGCAAGGTGTTAATAACAGGGTGGTATCTGGGAATTCTGTTAAAAGAAAAATAATTTTTTTTTAAATGTGTTGAAGTTTGCCATGAGGAATGAGGAAGTCTGTTCAAGGAAGGCTGAGATGAACCTTAATTTACAACTCATTAGCTGCAGAACCTCAGGCAATTTGCTTTTGAGCTTAGTTCCCCCATCTGTAAAAGAGAATAAGAATAGTAACCTTTAAATGTCGCTGAATTAAGTGAGATGACATATGTAATGTTCTTGTCGCAGTGGTTGACCCATAGAAGATAATGCTTAAATGTGGCATATCATGGCTATAGAAGCTGATATAAATACATTACAATTCTTAACTGCAGAATTATAAGGCAGTTAAGCACATTATTGTCACAAGGAGAAGCTTTCAGCAAGGAATTAGGTGACAAAGACACATTAAAAATGCCATTTTTATCAAAAAAAGTCCAGAACTGAAATCAG
The DNA here is from genome assembly GCF_015220235.1 of Choloepus didactylus. NCBI lineage: Eukaryota > Metazoa > Chordata > Mammalia > Pilosa > Megalonychidae > Choloepus > Choloepus didactylus. The sequence goes on along the minus strand of NC_051320.1, from coordinate 5,399,938 downwards.
TGTCATTTTTCTAAATTAAAACTGTTAAGTATATGTGCAGAAGAGAAAATTACAATAAGGAGTTTTAAAACATTAGAAAATATGCCATTAAAAACATGTAAATTTTGACTAAGGGATCTGAGTTACAGTTAGTAATTGCAACATCGATCACTACAATTAAAGTACTCCCACCAAGTAAGTGCAGGGGAAAAAAGGAAAAAAAAAAAAAAAAAAACTTAGAAAATACTCATGACTTTTTTTTTTTTTTTTGCTTCTCACAAAGCATTTTTTAATTTAATTTTATTTTATTTTTTATCTTCATTTTATTGAGATATATTCACATACCACACAGTCATACAAAACAAATCGTACTTTCAATTGTTCACAGTACCATTACATAGTTGTACATTCATCACCTAAATCAATCCCTGACACCTTCATTAGCACACACACAAAAATAACAAGAATAATAATTAGAGTGAAAAAGAGCAATTGAAGTAAAAAAGAACACTGGGTACCTTTGTCTGTTTGTTTCCTTCCCCTATTTTTCTACTCATCCATCCATAAACTAGACAAAGTGGAGTGTGGTCCTTATGGCTTTCCCAATCCCATTGTCACCCCTCATAAGCTACATTTTTATACAATTGTCTTCGAGATTCATGGGTTCTGGGTTGTAGTTTGATAGTTTCAGGTATCCACCACCAGCTACCCCAATTCTTTAGAACCTAAAAAGGGTTGTCTAAAGTGTGCGTAAGAGTGCCCACCAGAGTGACCTCTCGGCTCCTTTTGGATTCTCTCTGCCACTGAAGCTTATTTCATTTCCTTTCACATCCCCCTTTGGTCAAGAAGATGTTCTCCGTCCCACGATGCCAGGTCTACATTCCTCCCCGGGAGTCATATTCCACGTTGCCAAGGAGATTCACTCCCCTGGGTGTCTGATCCCACGTAGGGGGGAGGGCAGTGATTTCACCTTTCAAGTTGGCTTAGCCAGAGAGAGAGGGCCACATCTGAGCAACAAAGAGGCATTCGGGAGGAGGCTCTTAGGCACAATTATAGGGAGGCCTAGCCTCTCCTTTGCAGCAACCATCTTCCCAAGGGTAAAACCTATGGTAGAGGGCTCAACCCATCAAACCACCAGTCCCCTATATCTGTGGTCATGTTAGCAACCATGGAGGTGGGGTAGGCGAATACCCCTGCATTCTCCACAGGCTCCTCAAGGGGGCACTACATCTTTTTTTCCTTGTTTTCCTGTGTTTTTTTTAACTTTCCCTTCTTTTTTAAATCAACTGTATGAAAAAAAAGTTAAAAAGAAAACAAACATACAATAAAAGAACATTTCAAAGAGACCATAACAAGGGAGTAAGAAAAAGACAACTAACCTAAGATGACTGCTTAACTTCCAACATGTTCCTACTTTACCCCAAGAAAGTTACCTAATATAGCAACATTTCTGTGAACTTGTTCCTACTATATCCATCAGAAATTAACAGACCATAGTCATTCCTGGGCATCCCCAGAACGTTAAATAGCTTATCTATTCTTCTTGGATTATTGTTCCCCCTTCTTTAATAGCTCTCTATTGCTAGGTCCCCTACATTCTACATTATAAGCCATTTGTTTTACATTTTTCAAAGTTCACATTAGTGGTAGCTTATAATATTTCTCTTTCTGTGCCTGGCTTATTTCGCTCAGCATTATGTCTTCAAGGTTCATCCATGTTGTCATATGTTTCACGAGATCGTTCCTTCTTACTGCCGCGTAGTATTCCATCGTGTGTATATACCACATTTTATTTATCCACTCATCTGTTGAAGGACATTTGGGTTGTTTCCATCTCTTGGCAATTGTGAATAATGCTGCTATGAACATTGGCGTGCAGATATCTGTTCGTGTCACTGCTTTCCGATCTTCCGGGTATATACCGAGAAGTGCAATCGCTGGATCAAATGGTAGCTCTATATCTAGTTTTCTAAGGAACTGCCAGACTGACTTCCAGAGTGTCTGAACCATTATACAGTCCCACCAACAATGAATGAGTCCCAATTTCTCCACATCCCCTCCAGCATTTGTAGATTCCTGTTTGTTTAATGGCAGCCACTCTAATCGGTGTTAGATGGTATCTCATTGTGGTCTTAATTTGCATCTCTCTAATAGCTAGTGAAGCTGAACATTTTTTCATGTGTTTCTTGGCCATTTGTATTTCCTCTTCAGAGAACTGTCTTTTCATATCTTTTGCCCATTTTATAATTGAGCTGTCTGTACTATTGTCATTGAGTTGTAGGATTTCTTTATATATGCAAGATATCAGTCTTTGGTCAGATACATGGTTTCCAAAAATTTTTTCCCATTGAGTTGGCTGCCTCTTTACCTTTTTGAGAAATTCCTTTGAGGTGCAGAAACTTCTAAGCTTCAGGAGTTCCCATTTATCTATTTTTTCTTTTGTTGCTTGTGCTTTGGGTGTAAAGTCTACGAAGTGGCCGCCTAATACAAGGTCTTGAAGATGTTTTCCTACATTATCTTCTAGGAGTTTTATGGTACTTTCTTTTATATTGAGATCTTTCATCCATTTTGAGTTAATTTTTGTGTAGGGGGTGAGGTAGGGGTCCTCTTTCATTCTTTTGGATATGGATATCCAACTCTCCCAGCCCCATTTGTTGAAAAGACCATTATGACTCAGTTCAGTGACTTTGAGGGCCTTATCAAAGATCAGTCGGCCATAGATCTGAGGGTCTATCTCTGAATTCTCAATTCGATACCATTGATCTATGTCTATCTTTGTACGAGTACCATGCTGTTTTGGCAACTGTGGCTTTATAATAAGCTTCAAAGTCTGGGAGTGTAAGTCCTCCCACTTCGTTTTTCTTTTTTAGAGTGTCTTTAGCAATTCGACGAATCTTCCCTTTCCAAATAAATTTGATAACTAGCTTTTCCAAGTCTGCAAAGTAGGTTGTTGGAATTTTGATTGGGATTGCATTGAATCTGTAGATGAGTTTGGGTAGAATTGACATCTTAATGACATTTAGTCTTCCTATGCATGAACATGGAATATTTTTCCATCTTTTAAGGTCCCCTTCTATTTCTTTGAGTAGAGTTATGTAGTTTTCTTTGTATAGGTCTTTTACATCTTTGGTTAAGTTTATTCCTAGGTACTTGATTTTTTTAGTTGCTATTGAAAATAGTATCTTTTTCTTGAGTGTCTCTTCAGGTTGTACATTTCTAGCATATAGAAACATTACTGACTTATGTGCATTAATCTTGTATCCCGCTACTTTGCTAAATTTATTTATTAGCTCTAGTAGCTGTATCGTCGATTTCTCAGGGTTTTCTAGATATAAGATCATATCATCTGCAAACAATGACAGTTTTACTTCTTCTTTTCCAATTTGGATGCCTTTTATTTCTTTGTCTTGCCGGATTGCCCTGGCTAGCACTTCCAGCACAATGTTGAATAACAGTGGTGACAGCAGGCATCCTTGTCTTGTTCCTGATCTTAGAAGGAAGGTTTTCAGTCTCTCACCATTGAGTACTATGCTGGCTGTGGGTTTTTCATATATGCTCTTTATCATATTGAGGAAGTTTCCTTCAATTCCTACCTTTTGAAGTGTTTTTATCAAAAAGGGATGTTGGATTTTGTCAAACGCTTTTTCAGCATCTATTGAGATGATCAATTGATTTTTCCCTTTTGACTTGTTAATGTGTTGTAATACATTGATTGATTTTCTTATGTTGAACCATCCTTGCATGCCTGGAATGAACCCCACTTGGTCATGGTGTATGATTTTTTTAATGTGTCTTTGGATTCGATTTGCAAGTATTTTGTTGAGGATTTTTGCATCTATATTCATTAGGGAGATTGGCCGTTAGTTTTCCTTTTTTGTAGCATCTTTGCCTGGTTTTGGTATTAGATTGATGTTAGCTTCATAAAATGAGTTAGGTAGTGTTCCATTTTCTTCAATGCTTTGAAAGAGTTTGAGTAAGATTGGTGTCAGTTCTTTCTGGAAAGTTTGGTAGAATTCCCCTGTGAAGCCATCTGGCCCTGGGCATTTATTTGTTGGAAGATTTTTGATGACTGATTGGATCTCTTTGCTTGTGATGGGTTGGTTGAGGTCTTCTATTTCTTCTCCGGTCAGTCTAGGTTGTTCATATGTTTCCAGGTAATTGTCCATTTCTTCTACATTATCCAGTTTGTTTCCATACAGTTGTTCATAATATCCTCTTATAATTTTTTAAATTTCTTCAGGATCTGCAGTTGTGTCACCTTTTTCATTCATTATTTTCTTGATATGGGTTTTTGCTCTTTTTGATTTTGTCAGTCTAGCTAGGGGTTTGTCAATCTTGTTGATCTTCTCAGAGAACCAACTTTTGGTGATATTTATCCTCTCTATTGTTTTTTTGTTCTCTATGTCATTTATTTCTGCTTTAATCCTTGTTATTTCTTTTCTTCTACTTGGTTTAGGATTGGTTTGCTGTCCATTTTCTAGCTTCTTCAGTTGATCCATTAGTTCTTTGATTTTGGCTCTTTCTTCCTTTTTAATATATGCGTTTAGTGCTATAAATTTCCCCCTTAGCACTGCTTTTGCTGCATCCCATAGGTTTTGTTATGTTGTGTTCTCATTTGCATTCGTCCCTATATATTTAGCAATTTCTCTTGCTATTTCTTCATTAACCCACTGATTGTTTAGGAGTGTGTTGTTTAACCTCCAGGTATTTGTCAATTTTCTAAATCTTTGATGGTTATTGACTTCTAATTGTATTCCACTGTGGTCAGAGAATGTGCTTTGAATAATTTCAATCTTTTTAAATTTATTGAGGCTTGTTTTATGTCCCAGCATATGATCTATTCTGGAGAAAGTTCCATGAGCACTAGAAAAGTATGTGTATCCTGGTGATTGGGATGTAATGTCCTGTATATGTCTGTTAAATCTAATTCATTTATCAGATTGTTTAGGTTTTCAATTTCCTTACTGGTCTTCTGTCTGGTTGATCTATCTATAGGAGAGAGTGATGTGTTGAAGTCTCCCACAATTATTGTGGAAACATCATTGCTTCCTTTAGTTTTGCCAATGTTTCTCTCATGTATTTTGTGGCACCTTGATTGGGTGCATAGACATTTATGATTGTTATTTCTTCTTGTTGAATTGCCCCTTTTATTAGTAAGTAGTGGCCTTCTTTGTCGCTCAAAACATCCCTGCATTTAAAGTCTATTTTATCTGAGATTAATATTGCTACACCTGCTTTCTTTTGGCTGTAGCTTGCATGAAATATTTTTTTTCCATCCTTTCACTTTCAGATTCTTTGTGTCCCTGTGTCTAAGATGAGTCTCTTGTATGCAACATATTGATGGTTCATTTTTTTTGATCCATTCTGCGAATCTATATCTTTTAATTGGGGAGTTTAAGCCATTTACATTCAACATTATAACCGTGAAGGCATTTCTTGAATCAGCCATCTTATCCTTTGGTTTATGTTTGTCATATTTTTCCCCTCTCTCTATTAATATCCTTAATTGTACCCATACCGAATCTCTTTAGTACTGAACCTTTCTCCAAGTCTCTCTGTCCTTTCTTTGTTTCTCTGTCTGTAGGGCTCCCTTTAGTATCTCCAGTAGGGCAAGTCTCTTGTTAGCAAATTCTCTCAGCATTTGTTTCTCTGTGAAAAATTTAAGCTCTCCCTCAAATTTGAAGGAGAGCTTTGCTGGATAAAGTACTCTTGGCTGGAAATTTTTCTCACTCAGAATTTTAAATATATCGTGCTACTGCCTTCTTGCCTCCACGGTGGCTGCTGAGTAGTCACTACTTAGTCTTATGCTGTTTCCTTTTTATGTGGTGAATTGCTTTTCTCTTGCTGCTTTCAGAACTTGCTCCTTCTCTTCTGTGTTTGACAGTGTGATCAGAATATGTCTCGGAGTGGGTTTATTTGGATTTATTCTATTTGGAGTTCACTGAGCATTTATGATTTGTATATTTATGTTGTTTAGAAGATTTGGGAAGTTTTCCCCAACAATTTCTTTGAATACTCTTCGTAGACCTTTACCCTTTTCTTCCCCTTCTGGAACACCAATGAGTCTTATATTCGGACGTTTCATATCATCTATCATATCCCTGAGGTCCATTTTGATTTTTTCAATTTTTTTCCCCATTCTTTCTTTTATGCTTTCATTTTCCATTCTGTCATCTTCCAGGTCACTGATTCGTTGTTCAACTTCCTCTAGTCTTGTACTATGAGTGTCCAGAATCTTTTTAATTTGGTCAACAGTTTCTTTAATTTCCATAAAATCCTCCATTTTTTTATTTAGTTTTGCAATGTCTTCTTTATGCTCTTCTAGGTTCTTCTTGATATCCTTTGTATCCCATACTATAGTCTCATTGTTCATCTTTAGTTCTTTGAGTAGCTGCTCTAGGTTCTGTGTCTCTTCTGGTCTTTTGATTTGGGTGCTTGGGCTTGGGTTATCCATATCGTCTGGTTTTTTCATATGCTTTATAATTTTCTGTTGTTTTTGGCCTCTTGGCATTTGCTGAACTTGATAGGGTTCTTTTAGGATTTGTAGACCAATTGAAGTCCTTATCTCTAATTTCTCATATCTACAGCTTCGTGGAGTACACTTTCTCTAACTAACCAGCAGGTGGCGTCCATGAACCACCTGTTCTCCACAAGCCAGTTCTCCCCTGCTTAGCCTTTTTGGTGAGTGGGGGAGTGAGTCTTGTGGGGTCCAATTGGTGTACCAAGCTTGCGTGTGTAGTTGGTGTTGCCTGTCCTGTATATGGGGCGTGTTTCTGGGCAGTCAGGGAGGGGGGTTGCTCTAACAATCAAATCTCCCTGGTGATCCTAGAGTTTTAAAGCTGCTGCAATAGTCTAATCCTTCAGTTCAGTCCTGTCACAGTTTGTCTCTGCCACTGACCCACAAGTCCTTGGTATTGGAGTATGGCTCCTGAGACTTGCAAGTGGGCCCCTCTTCCAGGCCGTGCACCCCGGGTCCTCTGTTGAGGGATGACTGTGCTATGTCACAGGTGAGTGCCGTCCCCCCAGGGCAGTTCTGGGCTGCTGGGCTGTGTAGGGAGGCTCCCAGTCTGCTGAAATGATGGCTGAATGGGGCTTTGTTAATTCATACTGCTCCACCTTCCCAACTCTGGGACAATCAGGTGAGGTTGCAGGGAAGACTAATGTCCACACCCAGTTTTGTGGTGTGTGCCTGTTATTTGAAGCACTTCGGTCACACTGGGTTGTCTGGGGCAGCTCTGGGCTATGGGGCTGGCTATGGGCAGGAGTATTTCCTGTCCACCAGGATGATGGCTGTGAGCGGACACCCCCCTTTTCTTGGGAAGTTGTGGTGTTTAGTGAATTTTCTCAGCCACTGGATTATTGCCTTTTGTCTCAGAGCTCTCTTAGTTCTGCTCTTGTCTTGACCTGCCCAAATTGCAAGTCTTTGAAGCTTTCTGTATTGGGCTTCTTAGAGTAATTGTTTTAGAAAAAGAAAAAAGGATTAAAAAAAAGGGCCCTCCTCAGAGATCTAATGGGTTATTGAAATGCTAAAAGACAAAGCAATTAGGGCCATTAAGGAAAGGTCCACAGGGCAGAGAGATCAGCTTTTCTTTGGGATTTGCATATGAGCCTCAGGGCCTGAGCTCTGCCCTTCCCCTTTCTATGTTCACCAGAACTCCAAAAATCCTCCGCTTTTATTTTGGAGTTTTTCGTGTTGTTTTTTTCTATGCCTGTCTCCTCTCTGCTGGGCTGGCTGCTCTCAGATTCTCTGGTGTCTGGTCTCAGTCTGTCTATGGTTGGAGTTTGGATCAGTAGAATAAGTTTCCGATAAGGGCTGCCACTGCAGTTCTCCCTTCTCCTTCCTGGCGCTGACGGCCCCTCCTCCCACAGGACTGAGCCTGGCAGGGAGGGGTGCGGGTCCCCTGGCCACAAAAACTTACAGATTTCGCTGATCTCAGCAGTTCAACGTGTTCATGAGTGTTGTATGAAGTATGTCCAAAGTCAGATTGCTCTGTGGTGTCCAGTCCATGCAGTTCCTGGCTTTCTACCTACTTTCCTGGAGGAGTAACTAAAACATACAGCTCACCAGTCCGCCATCTTGCCCCGCCTCTATCACTCATGACTTTTATACATAATTCAGGAAAGGTCCTGAAAAAAGATTTATTTAATCAGTAGCTTTGAGCTAATTAAGTGGTTTGAAAAATATGAAGAATGTTTACAACCGTCCTTACTTGAAAATGGCTCAGTGAATATGATTTCTGCTTTCTGCCAAAGCCACCTGTCCCTAATGGAACATCATCATCCACAGTTTAGTAAAAAAAAATCATCTAATGCCCCCTGTTGTCCACAAATGAACATTCTTTTCTCACTGTGTCGCAAATATTTCAGAGCAGTTTCCTCTCTTTCCACCGCCCACCACCACACTATAGCAAAGACAGGACTCTGTATCTTAAAGTACTACTTATGGACAAGCTATATACTTGCATGATCCAAATCCAGGAGGAAAATATTAAATGCCTCTCTCCTTCAAGTACCTTCCACATAGTAGTTATGTGACTGACCTATAAGAACCAAGGCACAAGAAACCAATGCACAAGAAGTTCAGCTCTACATTATAAGGAGGGTAGATGGTGTTTCAGGATTCAGTGTCTCCAGGGACAGCTGCTATCAGCAGGGGACAGCAGACCATGTTGTTTGAAAGCATAGAGCTCAGAATCCTGGGTTTAAATGCCAACTCTCCTGCTTGCTATCTGTGAGACTTGGAACAAAAATTTAAATTCTCTGTGCCTTGGTTTTTCTTTTACCTACATCCCTAGGGTTGTTATGCACATTAAATAAGTTAATGTAAGCGAAGAGCTGACACAATATTAATGGCTCAATATAACTGTTGGAAAAAAATCAGTAGAAGTATAGCTATTTTTTGAACAGCAATTATTATTTTTAAAATATACAAAACACAACTATAAATTGAAAAACATTTTTGGAGAATTCATTAATTCAATGACTAACAAATATTTATTGAATCATATTAGTCACTTTTATGATGAAGGAGACAGAGAATTTATAACCAATAGTTGCATGTGTCTCCATGAAAGCTTCAAGGTTCAAAGCGTGAAGTTTTGTGTGACTGAAAACCAATGCTGATTTGTAAAGATCAACTTTAGAGTTTTTCTGTGATCCAAGAGCAGGAAAAATGTACCTCTTTTTGAATGCCATTAGAAGACCACATGTCGGTTCTTAAGTAGAAGTCTGCTTTTCACGGGACACTCCAGCACATCACCTGCTTCCTGTCACTTGCTCTCTTGGGTTTCCCAGGGCTGCTGTAGCCAGATAGCACAGATCAGGTGGCCTAAACTGTGGAAACATATGGCCTCCCAGTTCTGGACACTGAAAGTCTGAGCAAGGTGTCACCAGGGCCGTATGGCCTCTGAAGTTTGCAGGGCTCTGGTGGTAGCCAACACTGCAGGATGTCCCTTGGGTGGTGGCTTAACTGACTCATCCTCTGTCTCATGGCCAGCTCTCTCTGGGTCCTCTCCTTGTGAGGACACCAGGCATACTGGATCAGGACCTACCCCTAGAAAGTTTGGTCTCATCTTAGCTAATAACATCTTCAAAGATCCTATTTCCAAATAGGGTCACATGCACAGGATGGGGTTTAAGGCTTGAGCGTATCTTTTGTACTTAAGGATTGAGTACAATTCAATCTGTAATTAATATACTCTCCCTATATGACTGTTCTTTTTGTCCTGCCAATATAAAAAAATAAAAGAGATTGCTTTATGTCTTAGCTCTAAAAGGTGTTTTCTGCCTAGGGCACATATTACACATGGCATCATGTTCTAGTATAGTCCACCAAGCATGGGAATTCCTGGCTACTTTATTGTGTAATTGAAGAGCTACTAAGTGACATCACTAATGGCCACCCAGCAAGTGCAGTGTTCTCAGAGCTGTCATGTACATAAATGGGAGTTGTGCACTGCACAAATCCATGGGATTCCATGCACATAAGAGGCAGCCCTCCTGTTCCAAAGCAGCAAACCCCATCTGTGGTTGAAGAGTGAAAGGCCAACATTGCCACAGATGTCTGAGAGTGGCTCCAGGTTCACTGGCCAGTACAGTCTGTCCCATACTGATAGGTGGCCTAAACACTTACATACACACACAAGCAAGTGATGCTTAATCTCAAAAGTAAGTGTTGCAGGAAATTAAAATAGTAACAGTAATTATTAATTATTGAACAGCTACCAGAGTCTGTCTTTATAGGATATAATTCACCAACCTTAACTGCATCAATACCTCATCTATTGCATGTAAGGACACAAAGAATCAGCAGGATGAGGAGCTTCCCAAACTTCACAGGTAAGTGACAGGGCTAGATTTTAAACCCTGGTCCCACTGAGCCACCTGAAAGTCGATGCTGCTACTCAGTACAAAGGATCCAGTGATAATTCAAGTCCCCAAGATGATTGCCTACCCCTCTGTACTTTGGTTTTGTATGTGCTTTGCAAAGCCTGATCTGTATTCCAGGACTCTTAGAGTGAGTCATAAAATATATTTTTTCATGATATTTGAATATACAGAACTATTCGAGTGTACGGTAATGCTCAGACATATGTGTTCAATTCTCAAAGGTAGGTGTTCACCAGAAAAGTCTGGAAGACTGAGTCACAAAAGACCTTGCCAAATATGAGCAAGAGGGAAGACAGACCAGGGGCTCGATAAGAAATGATCTGTATTTATGACAAGGGACAACATACAACTTGTATTCACTATAGAAAGCATTTTGTGCAAGGAAAAAATCAAAGGGAAATGCTAGAGGAAAAACACTTTGAGAAAATGTTTAAATGCCCAATACCTACACAAGCTTGACAGAATATGTTATTTTCCATTTGCAGTTTCATAAAGCTCCACCTTCCTCAGGTAGAGTGATTGGAAGAGAAGAAAGCGTTGTTTTCACTTCTGTTTCCATTTGCAATGCTCTTTGGGTGATAGAAATAGAAATGTTCAAATCTGTTTGTTTGTATCTTAATCTTCTTTATCCCTCCTCTTAACAGTGCCTTTTGCTGAGTCATATCTCAGCATCAATCCTTCCTGAGTGTCTTGTTCTAGGTGATGAAAACAGTTTATTGGGTAAGGAAGTCTTGTGAGCAGACATGCTTTCTGCTGTCAATTTGCAAAGATACAAACAGATCCAAGATAACAGACTTGGTTAATCATGGAGCCGACAACACTGCCTAAGACCAGAATCTGGTGTTCCCAGCTGCAATACGATGCTGCTTCTTTGGTAATCCACTTCTGTTTTTTAAATGTGCACTGAAAAGATTACAATAGCTCGTTTGGAAATATATCCTGTGTCAACCTCCCACACCTTATTTTGACTTTTCAACTATGTCTTTTGTTCTTCTGATTCCAGTGAGAAGGTATTAATAATGGCATAGAAGGGAGTCAGGTTGGTGACAGCAAGCACTGAACTGATTTGACAATGAGACATTTGCATTTTCATATGCAAAATGTTGTCCCTAAGGAATATTATCATAGCAGCAAGATTCCACAATTGCTTCGCAAGGAAATTCACAAACTCACTGTCATTGATTGATTCATTTATTCAATGCATATTTGTTGAGTGTCTATTGAGTACCTATTATGTGGGGACAGCAGGAAATAAGAAATGCGATGTCCCTTCTTTTATTGGCAATGACCAAAGGGATGACAGAATATTAACAAACACAAATAAATAAATGTTAATAAGAAGTAAAAACAAAATCTTACTGGGAGATGCAATTTGCAGGGAATTGAAAAATGGTGATATGTAGTGGGTGACTGTGCAGTAATTCAGATCATGTGAACACATAAGATCTTCTGGAACATTAATATTCAACTTAGAACAAATTTGTAAAGTTCTTAGGAAAGAGCTTTCCAAATAGAGGGGATATATGATACTTGTCATTAAGTAGTTATCCTTGGGATAGTTTTAACTTCTGTGCTTCAATTTACTCATCTGTAAAAGTAAGTTAAAAATAAGATTAATAATAAGATTAACTCTGGGTTCTCATGAGGAAAAAATTAATTAATTAATGCATATAATAGAGCAATGCATGCCATGTGGAAGGGGTCACTAAATATTAATCATCATCATGTTACTATAATTATGACTCTGTCTTTCCTCTTGCAATTCCAATTTCCTTCCAGTGAGTGACAACAGTAGGTAAAACAGGTAAGCAGTGTGGATTCATAAGCAAATAGTTTATTTGTATAAACCATGACCACAGGAAGGAAGAAGGCAACACATTTCCTTTACTTGGAAAATTCCAGCTTTCACAGGCTCAAAATAATCAGTTTAATTAAAATACATACGCTTTCCCTTTTAGTCTCATCGTTTACCCATTTCATAAGCCCCTCCCAAACTTCTCCTGAGAGAAGTCTTCTCCTGAGACCATTTCTTATAATTTTCTTACTAGGATCATTAGATTTTAACTGATTATATCAATATTTATACTAAATATAAATGGTCTGAATAATCCAATTAAAGGACAAAATTGTCAGGCTGGATGTACTAAATGAAGACAGTGATCTGCCTATTTCCATCAGCCCTTACTACTTCTGTGAATACTGTCCCAATAACTAATCTTATATCCCTGTGTCCCTTTGCCTGGTGGCATTATTTAGCTGTAACAGCCTGCTCTACCCGAGTGTCTCCCAGGAGTAGTCTTCAACCATTGACTAACCAGACTTGGTGGATAAATGGCCAACTCTGGAAGTTAGCTCTGATGTATGAATTCTACAGTCTGCCAGAGACCAAAATCAGATTAAGTTCACAATACTGACAGTGACTTCCTTTCTTTCCCTATTCCCTAATCTACCCTATTCCCTGAAAGTGATTCATGGGATCATCTCTGAAATAAAATATGTGAATCAAAATCTTTGTCTCAGAGTGTCCTCATTGGTACCAAACTATACTGTGGTTCCAAGATGTCAGAACTAACTCTATAATACATATTTAAGATAGACCTTAAACGAAAAGATAAGAAAAGTTTGAAAGTACAATGATGGAATATATAGAAAAAAAACATTTAAAAAGAAAGGTTATGTAGCTATACTGATATAATTAAAAGTGATCTTAAATGTAAGAAGGCTTTCCAGAAATGGAGGACATTTCTACATAATAAAGTTCTCAATTCATCAAAAAGCTATATATCCTAAATCTGTATAAGATGGTGTTCTAGTTTGCTAATGCTGCTGAAATGCAAAACACCTGAAATGGAATGGCTTTTATAAAACGGGGTTTATTTGGTTACACAGTTACAGTCTCAAGGCCATAAGGTGTCCAAGGTAATGCATCAACAATTGGTACCTTCACTGGAGGATGGCCAATGGCATCCAGAAAACCTCTGTTAGCTGGGAAGGCATGTGGCTGGTGTCTGCTTCAAGTTCTGGTTTCAAAATGGCTTTCTCCCAGGATGTTCTTCTCTAGGCTTTAGCTCTTCAAAAATGTCACTCTTAGTTGCTCTTGGGGTGTTTGTCCTTTCTTAGCTTTTCTGGAGCAAAAGTCTACTTTCAAAGGCCATCTCCAAAATGTCTCTGTAAGCTGAAGTTCCTCTCTCAGTTCCAATAAGTTCTTCAAAGTGTCCCTTTTGGCTGTAGCTCCTCTCTCAGCTGCACTGAGTTCCTTCTGTTTGTCAGCTCATTTACACAGCTGCAGTGATTTTATTTAGACCCACTTTGAATGGGTGGGGTAACACCTCCATGGAAATTATCCAATCAGAGTCATCACCCACAGGTAGGTGGGGCACATCTCCACGAAACACTCAAAGAATTACAATCTAATCAACACTGATACGCCTGCCCACACAAGATTACATCAAAGATAACGGTGTTTGGAGGGACATAATAGATTCAAACCGGCATACATGGGTTCAGAAAGGAGATAATACCAAATCTATATAATATATTTTCAAAATGCATAAGGCAAAATGATTGGATTAAAAGAAGGGGAAAAGACATAATTAATGGGGGAGGAATTAACTAGACTTAACATAACTGAGAAAATAAGTGGATACTAAAAGCAGTCTTTGATGACATAAAAAATCTTAGGAATGCATCTAAGAAAGTCTCTAACCTAACTATGAGGACACAATGGAAAACCTTTATCACATTTACATATATTGAACACAGGATTGAATGACAAATTTTATATTAAATATATTTGTATTAAATATTACCAAAAATATCAATTAGCTGGGCCATAAAGAAAACCTCACTAAATATCAAAGGATTAAATTCATCAAGAGTAGGTTTTCTTACTAAAGTAGAATTAAGCTAGAAATTAATAGCATAAAGAAAACTATAAAATATCCCAACTTCTTGAACAATAAACTACACAATTCTAAATAATCTATAAATAAAACAATAAATCACAACAGAAATTAGAGAATATTTTGTACCAAATTATAATACAAACACAACATATGGAAACTTGTTGGATTCAGCTAAAGCAATGTTTAGTGAAATTTTTTTAGTGCTAAATACATACAATTCAAAAAAAATGAAAGGCAGAAAATTAATGTCTCTGCATCAAGAAATTAGAATAAAGGAAATCAAACATAAGTAAAGTAGAAGAAGGTAATAATAAAAATAAGAGAAGTTTATTAAATAGAAAATCATATTTTGGGGAAAAAATTCAACAAAGCAAAAAGGTGATTATTTGGCAAAAGTAATAAAATATAAAAATATCAAGCAAGAATGATCAAGAAAAAATGAGAAGAAATTCCATTTTCCAATATAAGGAATGAAAATTCTCTGTGGAGAATGCAGGGGTATTCGCCTACCCCACCTCCATGGTTGCTAACATGACCACAGACATAGGGGACTGGTGTTTTGATGGGTTGAGCACTCTACCATAAGTTTTACCCTTGGGAAGACGGTTGCTGCAAAGGAGAGGCTAGGCCTCCCTATATTTGTGCCTAAGAGCCTCCTCCCGAATGCCTCTTTGTTGCTCGGATGTGGCCCTCTCTCTCTGGCTAAGCCAACTTGAAAGGTGAAATCACTGCCTTCCCCCCTACGTGGGATCAGACACCCAGGGGAGTGAATCTCCCTGGCAACGTGGAATATGACTCCCGGGGAGGAATGTAGACCCGGCATCGTGGGACGGAGAGCATCTTCTTGACCGAGAGGGGGATGTGAAAGGAAATGGAATAAGCTTCAGTGGCAGAGAGATTCCAAAACAAGCCGAGAGGTCACTCTGGTGGGCACTCTTACGCACACTTTAGACAACCCTTTTTAGGTTCTAAAGAATTGGGGTAGTTGGTGGTGGATACCTGGAACTATCAAACTACAACCCAGAACCCATGAATCTCGAAGACAGTTGTATAAAAATGTAGCTTATGAGGGGTGACAATGGGATTGGGAAAGCCATAAGGACCACACTCCACTTTGTCTAGTTTATGGATGGATGTGTAGAAAGGTAGGGGAAGGAAACAAACAGACAAAGGTACCCAGTGTTCTTTCTTACTTCAATTGCTCTTTTTCACTCTAATTATTATTCTTGTTATTTTTGTATGTGTGCTAATGAAGGTATCAGGGATTGATTTAGGTGATGAATGTACAACTATGTAATGGTACTGTAAACAATCGAAAGTACGATTTGTTTTGTATGTCTGTGTGGTATGTGAATATATCTCAATAAAATGATGATTAAAAAAAAAAAAATCACATGACAAAAAAAAAAAAAAAATGCCATAGATGAAGCACAATGTCAAAGGATGAGCATTTCCTAACTTCAAAGCTGTAGTAATGAAGACAATGTGGTATTTAGTGAAAAAAAAAGACAAACAGATCAATGGAATGGAAGAGAGAGCCCAGAAATGTACCCACATAAATACAGTCAACTGGATTTGACAAAGGAATGATACAATTTAATGGAGAAAGGATAGTCTTTTCAAATATGGTGCTACAACAATTGGAATCCACATGTAATAACAACAACAAAAGAATATATACACTGAACTTAAACCATTCACAAAAATTGACTCAAAATGCATCATAGACCTACATGTAAAATGCAAAGCAAGACATGTTCTAGAGGATAACATAGGAGAAAAAAATAGGTTATTTCTGGTTTAACAATAGCTTTTAACTACAACATCTAAAGCACAATGCATAAAAGAAAAGATCAATAATTTGGACTTCATTAAAATTAGAAACTTCTCTGCAAAATACATTGCTAAGAGAATGAAAAGACAAACTATAAACTAGGTGAAGATATTTATAAAACACCTATCTGATAAAGGACTTGTATCCAGTATACACAAAGAACTCTTAAAACTCAATAATAAGAAAACAAACAATCCAACTGAAAAGTGGGTCATAGTTCTGAACCTCAGCAAAGATATACAGTTGATAAAGAAGCATATGCATGTGACATCATGTCATTAGGGAGCTTAAACTTAAAACAATGAAATACCACTACACCCCCTCTTAGAACGGCTAAAACCCAAAGCAGTGGCAAGTTCAAATGCTCATGAAGATGTGGAGCAACAGGAACTCTCACTTATTCCTGGGGGGAATGCAAAATGGTGCAACCACTGTGGAAGGCAGTTTGACAGTTTCTTACTAACTTAAACATAGGCTTACTGTAAGGTCCAGCAATTATGCTCCTAGGTGTTTACCCAAGCGAGTTGAAAATGCATGTTCTCACAAGCACCTGCCCACAAATGTTTACAGCAACTTTTATCATAATTGTAAAAAATTGGAAACATCCAACATGCCCTTTAGTGAATTGATACAGAAATTGTGGATAGCCATAAAATGGAATATTATTCAGTGATAAACAGAAATAAATTATTAAGCCATGAAAAGAGACATGTAGGAACCTTAAATGCTTCTTGCTAACTGAAAGAAGCCAGTCTGAAAAGGCTGTTATTCCAACTATATGACTTTCTAGCACAGACAAACTATAGAGACAAGGCATTTTTAGGGCAGCGAAATTATTCTGTATGATACTGTCAAGGTGGATACATGACAAACCCACAGAACTGTGTATCACAAAGAGTTAACTCTAAAGTAAACCATAGATTTTAGTCAATAGTAATGTATCCATGCTGGTTTATTGGTTGTAATAAATAAAATATACCACACTAATGCGAGATGTTAATAATAGAAGAAACTGTGTGGGAGAAGAGAAGTATATGGGAGCTCTGTGCATTCTGCCCAATTTTTCTATAAACAAAATTGCTCTAAAAGATAAAGTCAGGTATAAACAAAAAGTTAATAAGAGAATAGTATGATTAGCTCTGCACCAATAAATTTAAATATATATATGTAGTGGCAAATTCTTTGTAAAACATAACTTACCAAAACTGACAGAAGAAGTAAAAATTCTGAATATACCTATTGTCTATTGTAAATCATAGGTAGACCTTTGCTCAAAGAAAAATTTTGATCTCACCAATAAATTCTACTAAATATTAAGGTAAGAAATAGCATTGATCTTACACAAATTCCTCAGATAATAGTAAAAAAGGGAATACATCCCCATACTTTTTATGAGGCCAGCATATTACATAAAAAGGACAAGACAGGAAAAGATATAAATTAATCTCTCATGAACATATCCTAATGCAAATATCCTAATAAATATTAGCAAATTAATCCCCCTAAAATGTAAATTGCTGCTATATTGTGATTTTATTGGCTTATTCTTTTTATGTAAAGGTGGTGTAAATTATGAAAATCAATCAATAATAATTCAACAAATTAACCATAAGGGAGAAATATCATGTAATAATCTCAAAATCATTTGACAAAATTCAATACCCAAGAATGAGAAAAAAATATGTATTAGAATCTAAGAATAGAAAACAATCTACTTAAGTTGGCAAAGAAAAAGAAATATGTATATATATATATACACACACATACATATATACATATATATACATATATATATGTAAAACTTCAGCCTGGACTTTATTCTCTTGTTACTATTAAAAAAATTATTAAATATTACAAGGAAATAATTTGCAGACTCACCATACTTACTGCTCTGTAGCTATACACATGAACAAGTTGTTATACAGTTTTAATCATAAGTGCACCTGTTGTTTGTGCCTTTCTTTTTTCTTTCATTCTCTGCTACCTCCTAGTTTTCCCTAGTGGATGCTGTGCTGATCCCTATTCAGCAATAGAGGATTTATTCCTGCAGTTTCTGGGAGTACTACGAAAGACGTCCTCTGCTCTCAGGGACAGCCTTGGCTGAGGTGACCTGCCTCATTCAATCCCAAACCCACTTCCAGGCTGGCCACATCCAGTGAGTAACAGGCCTGCCAGTGAGCCCCTCCCATTCCCCAAATGGGGACAACTCTGGAGGGTCTTCCCCAGCTCAGAACTCCCTACCATGCTGGCTTCAGGGGCTGCCACTGAAACCACGTCAGAGCCCGACTTCTTGGTCCACCCCGTTGTGCTACCCATCCCTTCCTCATCTTTGGGTCCTAAGAGCAATCCACAATATGCCCTCCATGCATTATTCTCCATCTCAGAGTTGGCTTCTTGGGTGCAACTCACTGCATGTTCATTTTTCGTTTGAATGGCTGCATATTAGTCCATACGATTCATGTGCCATAAGTCTACTATCTCCATTTGACACATTTATAGTCCTTTTTCTCTATAACAATGTAACACTGAACATCTTACTGAGTATTGATTTTATATTCTTTGTAATTATTTTCTAAAGGTAGACAGCCAAGAATGGAACAATCAGGTCATATCTTACAGATATTTGCCAATTTGTAACAAACACCACTCTACTAGTTTTCAGCTTTCCTAACACCTGATGTAATAAGGTATTACGGTTTTATTTTAAAATTGGGAGGCATAAAATGGAACTTTATTCTTCCTTAATTTTGAATTTTTATTCACTAGTAATAGATTTTAAAATATGTATATAGGATAAAAAATTTAAATAGATGTTATATCTAATTACTTTTATTAATTTTTTCTAAAGAATGTATAATTCCTAGTTTTCTATAAAGCTGCCTTTTCTAGGATTCAATGATATATAACCTCATAATCAAGAGGATTTTTTGATAGTGTGAATTTATTTTTCATCTACATAGCTATTATTATCCTGGCATAATAATTATACCACTGTTGTAGTATAGTATAGAAAAACCCATGCTCGTTACACTTAAATATCAGTTCTAGCACTTTCTAATAATTTAAGCTTTCATAGCCCTTTTTCCTTATTTGTATCAGTGGAGATACAAATACATATTTCTTAGTGTAGATATGATGAATAAGTTTATAAAGTACCTAGAATAATCTCTGCTAGGTGATAATCATTCCAAGACTAACATATAAAAAAGGGGGGAGGGGACTGGATCTACTTTAGGGGGGAAATGAATAGAAACAAATGTGGAACATAAAAAAGCAGTTACAAGAGGGCAAACATAGAGCATCCCAGAGCAGTAATTCTGAGTGAGAGCCTGTATACAGCATGTAGGGGAAACGTGTGCACCAAAGATCTCAACTTCCCTAGGGTCATCGGAAAGACAGGTGGGGGCATTGGGTAACGAGTGCTGTGGGTTTCTACCTCCTTCAGGCTTGGTATAACTTACACTGTGCAAATAGTAGCCACCAACTCCGTGCATGGAGAATGATGGTGCTGTAGGCCCTAGCCAGGCCTGCACATGCTTGGCCTTAAGAACGCTGAGCTTTAATTAGTGAAGGAGAAGTGTAACTATACGATTTGCGTAGAAATGTAGTCAAAAGAGTACCTGGCGAGGGGGGGGGGTTCATTTTTCATCATTTGGGTTCATAATGTCTCATCAAGGAGGATATATAAAAATGTGCAATAATTAAGAAACAATTCATTTGAGAAATATTTGTGGAATGCCTGTTCTATGTTAAGAAAATAGGAAAAAAATAGGAATACAAAACCAAATTAGACATGACCCCTACTATCAGAGAGGCCAAGTAATTAAACTGCTTTGAGAAACTTTGCAGAAAGAGTATTTTTAAGTAATAGCATTTTGAATTATCAAATAAATATGTGCATTACAAATAAAACAAAATATTCATCCATAAGTTTGTAAAATATTTTCCTCTGGGCCAAATATTAACCTGCATTTGTATTATTTTATTAGTCATTCATTAAGCTCAGTAAGTAATTATTGAGCAAATACTTGCATCCAGCAATGAACCAAAGAGACAAAAGTCCGTTTTGTAGATATGCAGGGTTGGGATTGTGAAAGGTTTGAATGAAGTTTGGAGCTTGTACATGGGGAAATTCCAGTAGTAATGAAAATGAAAAGACAGGAGAAAAGAAAGAGGAAAGAATGAATGTGGAGAGGGCGATTAAAAGCATCCATGGAAGAATGGGCCTCAAGCTGGAGAAGGGAAATATTTTACTCCCAGAGACTATTGGGAAAGAAGCAAAAGTGAGGGTAGCAATGTGTAATTGTCATCAGCGGATTTTGTGAGTGTCAGTGCCCACAGTCTGAACTGTGGGCCCAGCACAAATTACATGTTCAATAGACATCTGTTGAATAAACGAGAGAATAAATTTTAAAACAAAGTCTCCATATAAAATGCTCCTATAATGAATTATGAAACCACATAAAGGACTTAGAAAATCATGGATAAGATAAGAATAATGTACATATAAGTTCTCTGTGATAAAGATTCATAGTTAAAGGACAGAAATCTATGAAAACTACAAAGTAAGTATACAATGAAGTTCCAATTAGCTTCTTATTCATGAGACTTCAGGAAATTTAATGTCATTATAATTAATCTCAAACTGTTCTGAAAGTATGTGAATGTTAAATACTCCAGTTATGTTTAAACTATGAAGGACAATTCATTTGGAACTCTTGTATTCTGCTCTCAGTTCTATTCAGACCACAATAAGTAAAAGCACGTGTGCTGGCAGCTGAACTGGAAGAGATAATTAGCTGTAGCACAATCAGGTGCATTGTAAGTAGCAAGGATAGATGTCTCCAAATTTCTAGGCCTTTTCTGGCACCTGTGGATAGGCATGCATCTCAAACAGCACAGCTGATGCTCACTTCAATTCTGCTAGTGGAGGGAAGCCCATATAAAAGTGGGGTGGGGCGGTGGGGGACAGCCGACAGGTTTGCAATGTCATCATTGCAAGGGAAGTCTACGTAGGCCCCTGGGCCCCAAGGGGTTCCACAAAAAGGCAAACTGACAGACTTTGTAGTACTGAAGTTGATTCTTGGAAAATCACAGGCAGTGGAAATACACAGCTATGGTTGGAGATCCACTCCTACTCAGCAACCAATTCCTTAAGCCTTTCCAAGCCTCTGCTTTCCTTTATGCAAAATAGATTATTAGAACCTCTTGCAAGAATCATAACAGTGTTAGAACTAATGTATTTAAAGCATTTGCATACAGCATAAATTATGGTATAGATTTTGTAAATCATAACTACCACTAGAAAAAGTAGTAACATTATAGCCAAATTCCTTCACTAAATGGTGAAGTTGATATCAAGATTGATTCCTAGAAATTTTGGTTGCCCATTCTTAAGGCAGATGCTTGCTCAGTCATCAATGTAAATTCTATGGTTGGCTCTCATTTTGAAATCTGAAGTTCTTTATATTTGTAACTTAAAGTTACAAACAAAATGTGAAATATGTCAAGATTCATCCCTATGTTTCACATCCCTAAATGTGAACACTGGATACACTACATTTTCTAGGGCAATACTGTAATGAACTTGCATATTTTAGAAGAGTTCTTTCAGCCTCAGCTCCTATGTAACTAAAAGAATTGACTGCCAATTCAATCCCTGCTTAAGTAGCCTATTTATACTTTAGAATGGACTGATAAAATGAATATTAACTCTGGACACACGGCTGAGGTATCCCCTATTTCAATTCCCTCCTGGAGTTTTCCACTTTGAATAATGACCCAAAATTGAGAGACAGAGAGTATCAGTCATGCTTTATTTCACGGAAATTTTATAGAACAAAAACATAAATTTTTCAATAGTACTTTAATTATCTTTAAGGCATCTTCAAAATTGAACAAGATTATTTCTTTTCCTCAGTGTCTAATATATATGCCTTTGAAAAACATCTACATATTCAAATATTTTTAAGTGACTTATCCTTATTTACTTACTGATGTCAATAGACGTATTGCAAATGTATTTAATACATTATTCTAATTTTTTGTAGCAGACGGCTGTGTGCTGGAAACCAGCCAAGATAAAATAAATGTTCCTTAGGGATGGTGATGACACTGACAAAGATATAAAAAATAATGGCAGTAACTATGAGCACAAAACCATCTAATTTGCTTATTATTTTATACTTAACCTCTCTCAGTATTCTGCCTACCAATATTGGCATTGCTGAAACTAGAAGAATCTTATTCTATACAGAAGAAAGCAGCAGAGTTGAAAATAATACTAGTATTATACTCTTGAAAGAAGTAACGAAATGATCTTGCGTTTGGGGAAATCCACTAGAAACCTTTTGGTCAGCCCTTGAGACATCAGAAACTGCTCCCCTCCCAGTCAGTAACAAGCATGTTCTTGCATCGTGACACAAGTCCATGACTATGGCTGACTAGACTTGACCCCTTTGGACCCGTTGCATGTCTTCCCTGGGAATTTGAGGTTAGAACTAAGTGTGAGCTCATCTCTTGACCAGAGCTATGAAAACCAGGGCTGAGGCATGGCCATCTGCTTTTCTGTTAACTGTGTGGTGGGCAAAACAGACAGCATAGAAAGCAGACATGAAAGGTGACCCCTAACTTGCCACGTCCTAGAGGTGGCCTTTTCTAAAACCTGGCTGCATTCACTGACACACCGATTACTTACATAATTACGTCCTCAGACTTGATTTCACTAGTCCTAATTGGCTTCTCTTCATTATAGTTGAGTCTGGATAGAGAAGTGCTCCAATCAAAACATAAGGCAGCCATTGTTTGAGCACATAATAGACTAAGATTAATTCTCCTCAAAAAAAAAAAAAGGGTTAGGATTTAAAACTGGATAAAACTTTGAAATGTGTGATATAGATTTTGTGAAGCTGAGATCAATCAAGAACTTGTATGCCAAGAGTGAGAGCTGGGTAAACAAAGGCAGAGGAGAGAGAAATTATGGATGTTAGGAGAGCATGGTTACTTTTGGATGGCAGGTATATTGTTTTGAGTTTTGGTAAAGAATGAGAGAAAAGTCAACAAAAGCAAGTGATGATCAAGTAACAAAAGATCTTAAATGCACTGGCAAAATGTTAAAATTTACTGTTATCAACATGGAGCCATGAAAGTTTGTGACCATGGACAGGAAAAGAAAAACAGAAATTTCTCTTTCAAAGCTTTACACAAATTATTTACTACCATCTCCCACATTATTTCCTCCTTCTTTCTTTGTCCTCCCATACATTTTTTTGTTTTGAATTTTTCTTCTCTATGACTTGGAACTTGGCAATTTGAATATAATTTAGTACCATGTAGAGCTACAAATTAGAACATAGATTTTGCAGACAAAGTCCCAGCTTTATCTTTCTGTGTGATGGCAATGTGTCCATTTAATAGTAAGATTGAGTTGCTCCATTGTGTTTTGTATTTTTTTCTCTTTATTTATCCCACATTGAAGATGAGAAATTGTGTTTCAGAAAATGACATGCCCAAGACCTCCCAGTAAGAAAATTGTAAAGCACAGATACAAATTCAATTTCATAATCCCAGTCAAGAGATATAGAAAAGGCTTCATAAGAGAACAAATATTTGATTTGGGCCTTAAAGAAAGAATTTAGACAATTGAGAGAAAGAGGCAGTTTCCATAGGGAGCACTGAGACTGGAGTGAGAAGGTCACATTCACTTTCTGTCTTTGCCATTCATTAGCTCTGTGGCTTGGCACAGTCACCCAGATAATCTCTTGAGCCTGGTGTACTCGTTTTTAAAATGGAGCCTCTTCTCTCTATTCATGTCATGAAGCTCTTTAAGAGATTAAGTGACACAATGAAAGGAAAATATTATTTGGACAAAAGCTTCATAAAAGGAAAACGCAAGTAAATTTACTACATAATATAACATATCTTCTTATTATGGAAGAAAAGTGGAGAGTAGATAGAAATAAGGTTGAGAAATAGGGTGGGACCAGTGCATGGTGGTATGAAAACCAGGGTAAGATGATCCATAGAAAGCCCTTACTCATTGCATGTAATGTAGCAACCGAGTGTTGAGAAGCCAGCCAAAATGATGAACACAAAGGAAGTACATCCAGGAAAACACTATATTCAAGGTTGTTTTTCTCCCTTAAGGTGTTTTCTAATTAAAAGTATAGGGTGGGGCTCCAAATAGAAGTTAGTGGCCTAGAGCTTGTCAATGTCTCATTGAGCTAAGAAACAATAATCAAGGCTACAATAAACTATAGTAGAAGATGCAAAATCCTAGAGAAATGGGAAATTCAGAGAAGCTAGTCCATCTCATATGTAATTTTCTCTCGGTGCATTTGCTGAAGCCTAAGTTGCATATATGACAGGTACCATTGGAGAAATAAGGTTAATGGAGATGTTATGTTATGTTATGTTATGTTATGTTATGTTATGTTATGGAGCAAACATTCTACCATAAATATTATGATTTTTATGATTCTGGGGAAATGAAGAGTGAAGATCTGATTCTCCCAAAGGTGAGAGACATGGTAAACAATTCAGACATCCAAATGAGAGTGTTGTAAGGATGACTGACAATAGGCATGCTTCAGTTGGGCCACAGATATTCCTCCCTGCTTGTCAGAGGAGAATCATACCAGACCTGAAAGAAAATGTTATTCAAAGCCTCTATACATTTGCAATATCTGTTCAATTCAGAATTGCAAAGAAAGATAGGAAATAAGACCAGACAAGGAAAAATAAGAAGGGGAGGAAAAACACAAATAAATGAAACATAAAGAGCTGGAGAATTTCACCAGAAAACTAGAATGTTAGAAACATTATCTAATGGTAATTGTTTAACAACAGATAAGGAACTCACTAGATGAGAATGATTTGGCTAGACCTAGTAGGAGAAATGATTAGTGACCTAGGAGATAGTCATTAGAAAACATCCCAATTGAAGGGAAGGAGTGGAAAAAGGATGAAAAGTACATGAGGATATAAGGAATGTAGGTAAAGGTCTAACCTATGTATGTTTGAAATACCAGAAAAAAAAAAAAGAATATGAACAAAATGGAAGATATACTGAAATATATAATGGCATATAATTGTCAAAAATTGACAAGACATCAAGTCACAAATACAAGAATCACTTCGATGCAAGCCGAATAAAAACAAAGAAAACTGTATCATTAAGAGTGCTGAAAACAAAGACAAATGGAAAAAATCTTGAAACAGCATGAGAAACAAGATTCTTCAAGAAACAATTAGAGAGTTGGTAGCTGACTTTTCAAGGTTAATGCAGCAAACAGAAGACAATGAATGACATATTTAGGTTGATGAAAGACAAACAAACACAAAACACTCTGCCAACCTAGGAAATTTATGCCCCTGAAAATATCCTTCAAGACTTAAGGCACATTACAGCAAAACTTTTCAGTGAAACAGGAAATCTTACCATAAATCCTGCCAGTATAAAACAGAGCCTGTGGTTGAGCACCAGAGGAAATGAGTGAAAACTTGAAAAAATAACAGTAAAGGACCAATAATAGCAAATATCTACATTCCCACCATTTAGAAGTAATAACTTAAAATTTGTTGTATTTGTTAAACTTCTTTTTCTATGAAGGCATAGAATATTAAGATGTAAAGTCCCCTTAACCAGTTCTTGCATTGAATTTATGTATACTTTCATCTATTTTTTACATTTCACCTAATATCCATTGTTGTGTTGTTTCTAAAATGTATACAAATGTCATTGGGGTGAACGTATTCTTTGTTTTCACTTATTATATTTTGGGCTCTTTGTTACTAAGTATGGATTTAGTTAATTACTTATAACCACTGTCAAGTATTCTAGTGAATAAATATTAGCATATTTTGTTTAAAAAAAAATTAAGGCAAAATACATATATTTTCAAAAATAATAACTGAAAGAGTAGTGTACACCATAATCAGGTGGAATATCCCAGGTTTGCAAGGATAGTTCAGCATAAGAAAGTCAATTAAGGTAACATACCACATTAACAGAATGAAGGAAAAAAAGAAACACATAATTATCTCAATTGTTGCAGATAAAGGCATTTGACAAAACCCAGCATGACTTCTTGATAAAACTCTTAGAAAACTAAGACTAGAAGGAAACTTCCTCAACATGATAAAGGACATATTTGAAAAGCCCACAGCTAATATCACATGTAATGGTGAAAGATTGAAAGCTTTCAATCTAAGATTCGGCACAAGAAAAGGATGTCCATTAAACCATTGTTATTCAATATTATACTGAAAGCTATATCCAGAGCAATTAGATGAGAAAAAGAAATAACACATATTCAAATTGGAAAGGAAGACATAAAATTTTCCCTAACTGAAGATGACATGATCCTTCATAAAGAAAATCATGAAAAATCTACAACAAAGCTACTAGAGCTGACGAATTCAGCAAAGTGGTGGAAAAATAGATCAACACCACAAAGTCAGTAGTATTTCTATACACTAACAATGAACAATCAGAAGAAAAAAATTTTTTTAAATTCCCATTATAATACCAACTAAAAGAATCAAATATCTAGGAATAAATCTAACCAAGGATGTAAAGAACTTATATGGGAAAACTACAAAACATTCCTACAAGAAAGCAAAAAAGACCTAAATAAATGAAGGACATTCCATGTTTATCAATTGGAAGACTAAAGATGTAAGTTCTACCTAAAGGGATTTAAAGATTCAACAAAAACCCAAATCAAAAATTCAAACAGACTTCTTTGCAGAATTGTAAAAGCCAATCATCAATTTTATATGGAAGGGTAAGAGGCCCTAAACAGCCAAAAACATCTTGAAAAAGAAGAATGAAGTTGGAAGATTTACACTTTCTGACATTAAAACTCACTACAAAGCCACAGTAATCAAACAAGCATGGTACTGGTAAAAGGCCAGTTATAGATAGAATGGAATTGATTTGAGAACTCAGAAATTGACCTTCACATTTATGACTGATTCTTCACAAGCTGACAATGTCCACTCAATTGGGAATAAATAGTCTCTTCAACAAATGGTGCTGGGGAAACTGGATCTCCATTTGAAAAAGAAAGAAGGAAGATCCACACACCACACCATACACAAAAATCTACTCAAAATGTATCCAAGACCTAAATATAAAAGCCAGAACTATCAAACTCCTAGAAGAAACTGTAGGGAAGCAACTTCAGGATCTTGTGTTTAGGGAATAGTTTCTTAGACTTTAAACCCAAGACACAAGCAACAAGAAAAAATAGATAAATGGGACATCATCAAAATTAAAATATTTTGCACCTCAAGGGATTTTATCATGAAAGTAAAACAACAACCTACATATTGGAAGAAAATATTTGGAAAGCATACATCTGATAAGATTTTTTGAAAGTCAGAATTAAATTTTACTTCACATGGATAGAAACCATGAAAAAGATCTAAATTTTTCCACATTATAGCAAAACTGTTCAATGGAATAAGAAAACTTACCACAAAGATGATGTTGCTGATTTGTATAACTGAATGTAACTGTCTACATTCTTGAAAGTAAAGGACATTGCAGTTGTAAATGACTGTTTAAAATTTCTAAATGAAGACCTAAAAAGATGGCTTAATTGTAAGCATTCTATTCTGTACACTGACAAATTACTTGCATTACCAGTTAGCACACATTTATAAAGACGCAATCCCACCATCATTTTAATCAGTTGGGATGCAGCCAAAAAATTATCATTTAAAAAACACAAATAAGATCTTGCCATCAGGGGCAAGATGGTGGAGTGGTGAGGAGTGTAATTTAGTTACTCCTCTAGGACAGCTGGTAAATAGCCAGGAACTGTATGGAAGAGCTGTTTCAGGAATTTCTGTGGCCAGTCATGCATAAAACACCAGTCTTGAATGGGTGTAATGGCTGAGATCTCAGCAAAGACCTGTAAGTTCCTCTGACAGGGAACTGGTGACCATCCCCCAGACATGGCAGACTGCCTGGGAACTAGTCCCCTGAGGGAAAAAAAAAAAAAAAACAATCTGTGCTATGATCAAAGATGGGTGCTCAACCCTGCCCCAGTTGCAGAATTAATTAACAAACTCAGACTGCTGAATAAAAATTCCAAGCACAGATAAACCAAGAGCAGGCACTAGAGGAATCAGTCTGGAAGAGTGGAAGTGGGGCTAAAAACAAGACCAAAAAACACAGATACTTTTGGAGTTGGAAGTGTTCAGAATACTGGAAAAGGGCTGGGTTTCAAGAAAAGGAGGCACATAGAAACAAGTACAAACTCAGGCTCTCATTTGCAAACCCAGGAAACTCAGATCTGGCTCTGAAAAGAGTTTATCTTCTTCTTCCTCCACTTCTCCTCCTCCTCCTCCTTCTCCTTCTTCTTTTCCTTTCTTTTCTTGCTCTCTGATGCTGTATCTTTTTACTTTTCAATAGCCCATCAGAGCTACTGCTTCAACACTGCCACTGCTAAGGGTGGAATTAAAGTTGTCTGAGAGTAACAATTCAGGTGAAAGAGATATAGCCTAAAGGACATATCCCTAAATAGTCTATACTGGGACTGACAAAACTTGGGGGCTGGGGAAAGGCCTTGAAAAAGGATTTCTTTTTTTTTTTTTTTGAAATAACTATTCTAAGTAGCTCACTACAGAAAGCCTCAGATATTTGCACTTGGCCATTGGACCCAGGAAGGGCAGAGCTAAGACAAATCTGAGAAATAGAGCAGTCAGTCTAGTGGGGGAGAGAATTCCATAAACAATATGATTTTCCCAAGGAAAGAGGAGTGGGGCCCAGGTCAAGTGATGGTCCTCCTTCAAAGATCTCAGAACCTAGGGGCTGGAAAATAGAAACCAGCCTGAGACAGCAAAGCCCCTGGCA
Source organism: Choloepus didactylus (assembly GCF_015220235.1). Classification (NCBI taxonomy): domain Eukaryota; kingdom Metazoa; phylum Chordata; class Mammalia; order Pilosa; family Megalonychidae; genus Choloepus; species Choloepus didactylus. The sequence goes on along the minus strand of NC_051320.1, from coordinate 5,370,966 downwards.
GGGACAGGGTCTGTGGAGAATTAAAGTCATACTGGTGGGGAGCTGAGGGTGGACAAGTGCCACCTGCTGGGCAGGATAGGAAAAGCAGAGTCTAGAGGCTTCACAGGAGGGTTTGACAACCTGTGATATCTCATTCTCAGGGAAACTTCATACCCTCCTCCTGAGACCCAGGCCTGTCTGGAATGGGAAAATCTTATGGGGATTGATCATACTTAGGGAAACCCTCTCACAAAAAGATTACATAGATTCAGGGGGAAAAAAAAAAACAGAAAAAAAGAAGAGGTGAAAAATTCTGATCAACTAAAGGGAAGCTATGTTAGAAGTATAGAATAAGTTGAACAGAACACCAGAGAACAGAGAGAGAACAAAGCCAATCAACAAGAAAACCCTAGGGAAAAGAGTGAAAATGAGTTTATTAGAAAATTAGTTTATTAGAATAAACTAATCAAGAAAATCAGATCCCTACACAGCTAAAAATAATGAGCCATACTAGGAAACATGAATTTATGGACCAACCAAAGAAAAAAACCAATAACTCAATAGAGATAGAGGCATTGAAACAACAAATAAAAGATATTCAAACATGCTAAATCAATTCAAAAATCAAACCAATGAGCTGAGGGAAGATATGACAAAAGAGATGAAGGATACAAAGAAGACATTGAGTAAGCATAAGGAAGAGCTTGAAAGTTTGAAAACACAAATGGAAGAACTTACGGAAAAAGATGAAAAACACAGTGGAGACATATAACAGTAAATCTGAAGAGGCAGAAGAAAGGATCAATGAACTAGAAGAAAGAACATTTGAAATCATAAACACAAAATAACAGATAGGGAAAAGAATAGAAAAATATGAGCAGGGACTTAGGGAGCTGAGTGACAACATGAAGTGCATGAATATAGGTGTTATGGGTGTCCCAGAAGGAGAAGAGAATGGAAAAGGGGCAGAAAGAATAATAGAGGAAATAATCAATGAAAATTTCCCAACTCTTATGAAAGACTGGAAATTACAGCTTCAAGAAGTACAGCATTCCCCAAACAGAATAGATTCCAATAGACTTACTCCAACACACTTACTGATTAGATTGTCCAATGTCAAAGACAAAGAGAGGATTCAGAAAGCAGAAAGAGAAAAGCAATTCATCATATATAAAGGAAGCTTGATAAGAATATGCACAGATTTCTTTGCAGAAACCATAGAAAGAGAAGGCAGTGGTAAGATATATTTAAGATGCTGAAAGAGAAAAACTGCCAACCAAGATTTTTATATCTGGCAAAACTGTCTTTCAAAAATGAGAGGGAGATTAAAATATTTTCAGATGAACAGACACTGAAAGAGTTTGTGAATAAGAGGCCTGCCCTAAAAGAAATACTAGAGAGAGTGCTACAGGCTGATAAGAAAAGACAGAGAGAGAAGTTTGGAGACGAGTGTAGAAATGAAGACTATTAGGAAGTGTAAAATGAGAGAGAAAAAAAGTAAGATATGACATATAAAATCCAAAAGACAAAATGTTAGAAGAAAGTACTCCCCTTACCTAAATAACACTAAATATTAATGGATTAAACTCCACAGTAAAGACATAGACTGGAAGAATGGATTAAAAAATAGGAACCATTATATGCTGTCTACAAGAAACTCACCTTGGACACAAGGACAAAAATAGGCTGAAAGTGAAATGTTGGTAAAAGATATTTCATGCAAACAACAACAGGAAAAAAGCAGGAGTAGCTATATTAATACCAGACAAATTTGACTTCAAATGTAAAACAATTAAAAGAGACAAAGAAGGACACTATATATTAATAAAAGGTTCAATTCATCAAGACATGAAATAATTATAAATAATTATGCACTGAGCCAGAGTGCCTCAAAATACATGAGGCAAACACTGACAACAATGAGGGGAAAAGTAGATACCTCTACAATAATAGTGGCAGACTTCAATACACTGCTATCATCAGTTGATAGAACATCTAGACAGAGGATCAATACAGAAACAGGGATGTTGAATTACACAGTAAATGAACTAGACTTGACTGACATTTATAGAACACTATACCCCACAACAGCAGGAAACAAATTTTTTCTCAAGTACTTATGGCTCATTCTCTAGGATAGACCACATGCTGGGACACAAAGCAAGTCTCAACAAATTTAAAAATATTGATATTATACAAAACACTTTCTTAGCTCATAATGGAATGAAGTTAGAAATCAATAACAGGCAGAAGTTCTGAAAATTCACAAATATATGGAGGCTAAACAACTTACTCATAGACAACCTGTGGGTAAAGGAAGAAATTAAAAGAGAAATTAGTAAATATCTTGAGGCAAATGACAGTGAAAACAATATATCAAAACTTACGGGATACAGAAAAGGCAGTGGAAAGGGGGGAATTTATTGTCCTAAAAGCCTATATTAAAAGAGAAGATAGGGCAAAAATTGAGGAACTACATATTCACCTGGAGGAACCAGAGAAAGAACAGAAAACTAACCCAAAAGCAAACAGAAGGAAAGAAATAATAAAGACTAGAGCATAAGTAAATTAAATTGAGAACAGAGAAACAATAGAAAGAATTAACAAAACCAGAATTTGGTTCTTTGAGGAAATCAATAAAATTGATGGACCCTAAGCTAGGCTAACAACAAAAAAAATAGAGTGGATGCAAATAAATATAATCAGAAATGGGAAAGAGACACAACTACTGATCTCACAGAAATAAAGGAGATAATGAGAAGATACTGTGACCAACTATATGCTAACAAACTAGACAACTTAGATGAAATGGACAACTTCCTAGAAAAGCATGAACAATCAACACTGACTTAAGAAGAAACAGTTGACCTAAACAAACAAATCACAAGTAAAGAGACTGTCAGTCATCAAAATCTCCCCAAAAAGAAAAGCCCAGATGGATTCACATGTGAATTCTACCAAGCATTCAAGAGTTACTATGAATCTTGCTCAAATCATTCAGAAAAATTGAAGGAGGAGGAAAGCTACCTAACTCATTCTATGAAGCCAACATCACCCTAATACCAAAGTCAAAGATACTACATAAAAAGAAAATTATATTCCAATCTCTATAATGAATAGAGATGCAAAAATCCTCAAAAAAAAAAAAAAAAAAAAAAAAACCTTGCAAATTGAATTCAGCAGCCCACTGAATTATACACCACAACCAGGTGGGATTTATTCCAGGTATGCAAGGCTAGTTCAACTCAAGAAAATCAATTAATGTAATACACCACATTAATAAAACAAAACAGAAGAACCACATGATCATTTTGATCAATGCACAGAAGGCATTTGACAAAATTCAACATCCTTTCTTGATGAAAGCACTTCAAAGGACAGGAATAGAAGGGAACATTCTCAATTTGATAAAGGCAATATATGAAAAACCCACAGCTAACATCACACTCAAGGGGGAAAGACTGAAAGCTTTCCCTCTGAGATCAGGAACAAGACAGGGATGCCCACTGTCACCATTGTTATTCAACATTGTGCTCAAACTTCTAGCTAGAGCAATTATGCAAAAAAAAAGAAATAAAAGGCATCCAAATTGGAGAGGAAGAAGTAAAACGTTCAATGTTTGAAGATGACATGATCCTATATGTAGAAAATCCAGAAAAATCTACAGCAAAGCTACTAGAGCTAATCAATGAATACAGCAAAGTGGCAGGCTACAAGATCAACACCCCAAAATCAGTAGTGTTCCTATACACAAGTAATGAGCAACAGGAGGAGGAAATCAAGAAAAAAATTCCATTTACAATAATAACCAAAATAATCTATTATTTAGGAATAAACTTAAGCAATGTCAAAAAAAAAGAGACATACAGAAAAAACTACAAAAAAAGAAAAAAGAAAAAAAAAAACAGCTAAAAGAAATCAAACAGGACCTAAAAAAATGGAAGAACATATTGTGTTCATGGATTGGAAGACTAAATACAATTTAGATGTCAATTCTACCTATACTGGTTTATTGATTCAATGCAATACCAATTTAAATCCCAACAACTTACTTTTCAGAAACAGAGAAACCAATAACCAAATTGATTTGAAAGGGCAGTGTGCCCCAATAGATAAAAATGTCTTTAGAAAGAGGAATGAAGTAGGAGGTTTCACACTACCTGATTTTAAAGCATAATACAAAGCTACAGTGGTCAGAGCAGCATGGTTCTGACATAAAGATAAATATACCAATGATTGGAATCAAATTGAGTGTTCAGAAATAGACCCTCTCACCTACAGACAATTGATCTTTGATAAGGCTGTCAAGTCAATGCAACTGGGACACAGCAACCTCTTCAATAAACGGTGTTTAGAGAACTGGCTATTCATATCCAAAAGAATGAAAGAAGACTTGTATCTCACACCTTATACTAAACTTAACTCAAAATGGAGCAAAGACTGAAACATGAGCACTAAGATCATAAGATTATAGGAAAACATCTTAAAGATCTTGTGATAGGAGGTGGTTTCCTAGACCTTACACCCAAACTGGGATCTCCTCAAAATTAAACACTTTTGCATATCAAAGGACTTTGTCAAAAGTAAAAAGGCAGCCTACCCAATGGGAGACAATATTTGGAAACCACATATCAGATAAGGGTTAATATCCTGAATATATAAACAGATCCTACAAGTTAACAACAGAAAGACAAACAACCCAATTAAAAAATGGGCAGACAACATGGATAGACACTTTCCTGAAGAGGAAATACAAATGGCTCAAAAACATATGAAAAGATGATCAACTTCACTGGCTGTTAGGGAAATGCAAGCCAAAACCACAATGAGATTGCATCTCACACCTGCTAGAATGGCCATTAACAAACAAACAACAACAACAAAAAAGATAGAAAATTACAAGTGCTGGAAAACATGTGGAGAAAGAGGCACATTTATTCACTACTGGGAATGTAGAATGGTGCAGCCACTCTGGAAAGCAGCATGGCTGTTCCTCAGGAAGCTAAGTATAGAACTGCCATATGATCTAGCACTTCTATTACTGGGTATTTACTCACAGGAACTGAAAGCTAAGACATGAATGGATATTTATAAACTGATGTTTATAGCAGCATTATTTATGATTTCCAAGGGATGGAAACAGCCTAAATGTCCATCAACAGATGGGTGGATAAACAAATTGTGGTATATACACATGATTCAATATTATGCAGCTGTAAAACAAAGCAAAGTCATGAAACGTATAATCTTGATTACACTATGTTGAGCAAAGTTAACCAGAAAAAGAAGGACACTATTATGAATTAATATTAATGAGCAAGCTTGGAAAGTTAAAGCTGAAAACACAGATTATCAGGTGATAGAAAGAGTGTAAGCTCAGGCATTTGATGCTGAAGGAGTATAGATTGTTCAACAGGATTGATTTTATAGATCCAGAAATGAATAGCATAATACTGTGTGATGGTAACATAATACTGTAAGTACACTGAACAAAGATGTCTGTGAGTAAAGCAAAAAGAGGAGGGCTAGGTGCATGTATGACACCAGAGGTAAAGATAGATGATAAAGAATGGGGCTGTATAACTTAGTGAAACCTTCAGTGGTCAGTGATGATGACTAAATGTACAAATATAAAAATTCTTTTACATTTCACAGCAAAAGAATGTCAGCCTTACATGGTGTTGAAAAAGGGATGGTATCGGGGAATAAATATAATCAATGCAAACTGGAGTCTATTGTTAACAGCAATATTGAAATATTCTTCCATTAAATGTAACAAAGGCAATATACCAAAGATAAATGTCTATGAAAGGGGGATATAAGGGAGAGGTATGGGATTCTTAATAGTGGTGGTGTTGTCTGACCTTATTGTATTGAATTGTATTGTGTTTTAACTTTTTTATTTTTTTATTCTTTTAAAATAAATTTCTTGAAGTAATGAATATATTCAAGTGCTGATTGTAGTGAAGAATGCACAACTGCATGATGATATTGTGAACAACTGATTGTACACTGTGGATGACCGTATGGTATGTGAATATATCTCCATAAAATTGCAGGGAAAAATATAAACAGAGGAATGAAAGTGCTGGAAAAAACATGGAGAGAGGGATGTACTGGTGTAGCCTATCTGGTGGACAGTGTGGTGGTTCCACAAGAAGCTAAGCTTGTGGGCGCCTTAAGGTCCTGCAATCTCTTTATGGGGTATATCCTTGGAAGATCTGAGATCAGGGAATCAAATGGACATTTGAATACTGGTATTTGTGGCAACAGTATTCACAATTTGCAATGGGTGGAGGCGGCCTAAGGGTACATCGACTGATGAACAGAATGATGAACTGTGGTGTATGCATACAATAGAATATTGAGCAGCTGCAAGAAGGAATGAAGCTATGACAAATGCAGCTAGCTGACTGGATCTTGAGGACAGCGTTTTGAGTGAAGTATGACGGAAACAAAAAGAGAAACATTACAATGCCTCACTTATATGGACTAACTATAATGTGTAAACTCTGACAACTGAATCTTAGAGCACAGCTTATCAAGGGAATACTTATCATAATGGTCCCTAGATTTTAAGCTCTTATAGCAGTCACATCTATTCCTGAGTTGTAATGGTTATCTCCAAATTCTGAGATGCTGAGCTCTTTGTGTATAACCCGGTCAGTCTCTGAAACTTTGGGTATCTGAATGACACCTGAGACTCAGAGCTAGAGCTAAGCAACTCTGAATGTCAGTATTACCTCATACAGCAACTGTTAAAAAAAGCTGCAAGAGAGTACAGACTTCAATTAGAGATATGAATAAAGCAGATGTGGTTAGGACTAAGGCAAATCATGCCAAAGGATAAAGGACATTATGGCTGTGTTTTAAAACTTCAACTTCTGTGTGAGACCAAAGGAAGATATGTTTATTTGATGCAGGATCTATATTTTCTGCAGCACACTGAATAATTTAACTTATGTGGTCAGTTTATTCAAACATCGTTATTGCATGGAACTTTGAATAAGAAGTGAGATCTGGTAGGTTTGCACAGGTTAGTGCAAAATCCTGATAACATCCCAAAGTAATTTGGGCAGAAAATAAAAATATATTAGCAGGGCGCCCTTGAGGAACTGGGGAAAAATGCAGAAATGTTGAACCTCCCTACCTGGGTTATTACTGATATTCTCACATACAATGAGGACAAACAATTTAGTATGCTGTACACTTGATATCGTCAATTGCCCTAATGAAGCTTGTTACTGCAAAGGAGAGGCTAAGCCTACTTATAGTTGTACCTAAGAGTCTCCCCCAGAGAACCTTTTTGTTGCTCACGTATGACTCTCTCTCTCTCTCTCTCTCTACCCCCTCTCTCTCTCTCTGTCACTAAGCCCACTTGGCAGATGAACTCACTGCTCTCTCCCTACATGGGACATGGCTCTCGAGATGAGTCTGGACCCAGCATAGTGGGACTGAGAAAATCTTCTTAACCAAAAGGAGGAAATGAAATGAAAGAAAATAAAATTTCAGTGTCTGAGAGATTTCAAATAGAATTGAGAGGTAACCCTGGAGGGCATTTTTATGTGTTATATAGAAATCCCTTTTTAGTGTTTCGTGTACTGGAATAGCTAGAAGGAAATACCTGAAACTACAGAAATGCAACCCAGTAGTCTTGATTCTTGAAGACGATTGCATAATTATGTAGCTTACATGGTGTGACAGTGTGATTGTGAAAACCTTGTGGCTCACACTCCCTTTATCCAGTGTATGGATGGATGAGTAGAAAAATAGGGACAAAAACTAAATGAAAAATAGGGTGGGATGGGCAGATGGAATGTTTTGTATGTTCTTTTTCACTTTTATTTTTATTCTTGTTTTTGTTCTTTTTGAACTTTGGAAAATGTGTGAAAATTGATTGGGGTGATGAATGCCTAAGTATATGATGGTACTGTGAACAGTTGATTGTACACTGTGGATGATTGCATGATATGTTAATATAACTCAATAAAACTGATTTAAAATAAAAAACAAACACAAAAACAAACAAAAATACCAAGCATACATTTCAATTAAATATTGCTTGTGGTAATTTTACTGTAGGTAATGAGTTCTGACTAATCTTTATTACCCAGAAATTTGTTTTCAAATAATGTTTATCACTATTATGAAAGTTTTAACTATACAAACTGAAAAGATTGCTATTTTTAGGTTTGCACAAAAACTACTTAAAAAAATCATTTACTAAAGTCAAAATTTCAACGAAGTTCCTTGGCAGATGAAAATAGAGCAAAATTTTCTGATGGATTCTAATTTTCCACAGGAGTTGTTTCCAAACATGTACAAAGTAAGTAAAATTAAACTCTATGCTACAAGGAGAATTATCTTACAACAAATCATCTTAGAAATTGCAATTTTTAAGAACTAGTCAAATATTTCATAACATACTAAAATATGATCTAATTATTCTTCCAGTTGATTACAGAAAATTAAAATCATAGAATTATTCCTGTTACCTGAAATAAATATTCTAATAACTGAATAAGTCTAAATTTGGAGTAAGATACAGTTGAAGAAATAAGTAGTGCAGAAGTTTTAAGTGATGTCTGGTTTTGTTAAAACTACAAATACATTGTAAATACCATACGTCTGTGATTCAAATGTCAAATTATGACATTTAATAACACCAGATGTCTATGGCAGGGAAGCAATATTTGGTCTCCTATGAAGGATAATATAGGAAGAACTTGTAACTTTTCTAGAGAGGAGGAAAGGGTATTAAATGGAAATGATAGGGAAAAAAAAAGTCTGGTCCCCTAAATAAAAGGACAATTAATTGAGAAGAACAATAATATTATGCTTTTATTAGAATTTAAAAGTATTATTCCTATCATTAAGAATAATATAATACATCTCATTATTTTTTATTACACTTATTATGCTTACTTGAATACGTATGTAAAAATACAGCCACTAAATGGTGAGTAAGCAATTTTGGAGTAAGTCCATAGTGCAAGTCACAGAGTGCTAAACTCGTTTATATCTTAACTGCTCATTTATACTTGTACAAATATTCATTAAGCATATTAATAATTTCCAAATGATGTAATAAATATTCTGGTTGCAGTACTTTATTATTTTTCTGAATTACATTTGGTAAAAAAGAAGCCAGCTGCTTCACCTATTTTAATACTAGTATTACTCTGAAATCACATTATACAAACACATGAATAGAAACTTAAAAGAACATACATTTCCCATGAAGAGACATTATTTAGTTTGTGTCATTGGTATGTATTTGCAAAACATTCTAACAGTGCAAACAAGAAGTTTTAGGATCGGGCACATTTAAAGGTTTCTACTCTCCTGCAGTGATGCTGGTGTACTTCTACCCAAGGCCTCTTAGGGATGCCAATCAACTGATGGTAAGACTTTACCAATAAACTGCTTGATATCCATCATTTCCTGCTGACATGAACTGTACATCAGTCCCCCACAGGTTTTGAAGATTGCATTGGCTGGATTTACCAATGTTTTTAGCTTTTCAGCAATAAGAGAAGAAAACATTAGGGGAACCAAGAGGTCACAGTCTCATGGCACTTAAGGACAGATACATCTTTTTATTAGCTCCACTGCCAGGACATTGTGGAAAGGGATCTCAAAGTGGAAGCCAGCAACTGAGTGCAACAACTGCCAGTTCCTGCTGCGTGGTAAGAGCAGTTTATACAGGTAAAGCTCCTCCCTGGGAAAATCCTCCCAAAATAATCCGGTTAGAAGGAATTCCATTCTTCACCTCTTGGTCTATCAAAGTTTGGGTGTTTGCTGCTGCCTGCTTGATTCCAGGCTCATCCACCTAAGAATCAAGCCAAAGCCCAATAACATCAAACCAGGAAGGCACACTCATGTTCCTATTGAAAGTAACAGGCATGAATGGGGCAGACAGGCAGGTATATTTGAAGTGTGAACTTAGGATCACTGAAGAGGCTTCTGCCCATCCATGTCCTTTGTCTTCCAAACCTTGAAGAAAAATAACCACTGTGGTGGCCTTGTGGGTGGTGGACACGATGGTGGGCAGCTGACATGTTATTACAGTTTACACACTGATGGGGGTAGGGGGTGGAAGGGGAGAAGCAGCCAGTGAAGTGGTGGCCCCAACCACTGAGTGAGTAGCAAGACGAGCCACGTATCCCACCGGCCCTGGAGCAGGGGCAGTCCCTCCCTAACCTCATAATACCCAGAAGACATAAAGAAATCTTTCACCTCAACAACAAAAACACAAAACAACTGAAAATCAGGCAAAAGACTAAAAGAAGTTTCTCTGAAACAATGAGTCCTAAGGTAAAGCATGGACTATTAATAAATAGTACAATCATAAAAATGTGCTTTCATCAATTTTAACAAACATTCTACACCAATGCAAGGTGTTAATAATAGGGTAGTATATCAGAATCCTATATTTTATGCATGGTTATCTGTAACTCACAGCTTCTCTAATAAAAATAAATTAATTGGTTAATTAAAAATAAATAAATAAAATATGACACAAAGAGGATAAATACAAGGGTAAGAAAGTAAAATGGGGCCAAGAGTGAGGGTATCTGACAAATGCTATACCATGAAGTTCTATCCACTTGCTGAAGTGAGCAAAACTCAATTTTGACTTCAAGCACCCTTAAATCTTTCAGTTGTGAAAGATTTGCTGAGCTCATGAACCATAGGCATCCCAGATACTTAGGAAAATCACGTTCCTGATGATAAGACTTGACATAAATTTCTCTTGTGGTTTCTCTCAGAGAGCAAACCTTTGAATAGTGTCACCTTTAACAACACCCCCTTATATTAAGCAAGGAGAGAAATTTTGAAGGGCTGATTCTTATATTAGCTGTAACAGAAGCTGAAGACATTACAACCAAATATAGTACTGTAAGGCCTTTTTTAGATGCTGCCTAGAAGATAAGCAAATCTCTCTTAGTTTTATTCAATCCAGGGGAAACTTTTATTTAACTGATCTGTTGTAAAAAGTTCTTAACCCGGGGCTCATCAACAACCTTTAGTGCATTCTAAATTCTCTGAAATTGTGTGCAAAAATATTGCATCATGAGTAAATGCATTTTTCCCACAGAAGGGTGTAGAGCAACAGACCTCAACTTTAACTGCCTACTAGAATCACTAGAGAGCTTTAAGAAATACTAACACCAAGCACCCAGCTCCAGAAAACAAGTATAAAAGAATTCCTTATTAACAGAGCCTCACATAAAGAAATATTAAGGAAGTTACTCAGGCAGAATAAAAATGATTCCAGTTGGATGTGCCATTCTTCAGAATGAAATGAAAAACATTAAAACATAAGAATGTGACTAAATCTAAAAGAAAATGACAAATTAGAATAAAAATAGCAATGCTTTTTCAGAGTTTAAGCCAAAGTTAAAGAGTTAAAGATTCTTGCATTTGTATGGAAAAATGTAAAAGTAAAAATTTAAGTGAGAATCAATAAATCAAGGATTCCTGTGGTAAGTTCTAGGGTAAACACTAAAAGTTTAAAACACAAAATATTGTAATGAAGCCAACAGAGGGGAAAACATAATAGCAACAATAAAAATAAATGTTTGATTAATCAATTAGAAGACAAGTAAGGAGGAAAAATTAAAAAAAGGAGAAAAATTACATATAGAAAACCAATAATATGTTGCATTCAAATTTGAATATATTAAAAGACAATGTCAGAGTAAATAAAAACTAATATTCAAATTAAATAGGATTCCTTCATGTACCTCAAAAAACCTATATGCTGCTTATAGGAGACATATTTTAAATGTAAGGACACAGCAACTTTGAGAAAATAATTGTAACTGTGTGACTCTCAGACAAAATAGACTTTAAGCAAAAGGTATAACTAAAGACAAAATTTTATAGTGATAAAATAATCAATATGACAAAAACACCTAATAAGCCTCAATTTGAATATACCTAATAGCATAGCTTCAGAAATTTGTAAAACAAAGTAAATAGATATGAGTCTGGACTCACACTTGGGAATTTTAACAAACTTCAATTGATACAACAGACAAAAAATCAGAATGGATATAGAATATTTTAACATTATCATAAAAAACTCATCAAAATTAAAACAAATTGAAGACAAAAACAGCAAATCACATATTTTTAAATATATTGTATTAAATGATAACAAAATATGACACACTAAAACGTGAATACGGTTAAAGAAGTACTGAGAGGAACATTGAAATGTTTAAATGCATATATTAGGGAAAAAATAAAGGCTGAAAATCAAGTAAATTATCAAAGCCTTTAATTCAATTAACAATTTTTGTCAGATGCTGCTAATAATCCATAAGATAGGTGTTCTGGTTTTCTAAAGCTGCTGGAATGCAATATACCTATCAGAAATGGATTGGCTTTTACAGAGGGGATTTATTAGGTTACAAATTAACAACTCTTAAGTCCATAAAAGTGTCCAAACTAAGGCATCAACAAGAGGATACCTTCACTGAAGAAAGGCTGATGGCGTCTGAGACACCTCTGTCAGCTCAGAAGGCACATGGCTGGCGTCTGTCTTTTGCCCCTGGCTTGCATTGCTTTCAGCTTCTGATTCCAGTGGTTTTTCCTTTAAGCATCTGTAGGTTTTCACATAGCTTCTCCAGGGCAAACTCTGGGCTTCATCACCAACTTAGCATCTCCAAATGTTCCTCTGTTTGCATCTCCAAGTATCTAGGCCTGTGTTGGCTCTCATCTCTCTCTCTCTCCCTGAGATCTCTTAAGGACTCCAGTAAACTAATTAAGACCCACCCTGAATGAGAAGGGTCACATCTCCATGGAAATAGTTTAATCAAAAGGTCCCACCCACAACTGGGTGGGTCATATCTCCATAGAAACAACCTAATAAAAGATCCCACCCACAATAGATCTGCCCCCACAGGAGTGGAATAAAAGAACATAGTCTTTTATGGGGTACATGACACTTTCAGTACCTACGGTAATTAAATGAATATGTTCATTTTGTAAAATTTTGTTAATCTATACACTAAGATTGTCTTATGAGTTGCATTTTACAACATACAGTTAAAAAAGTAACTAATCAATTGCTCTGTAAAGAATCACTGACCACTTGCTTGAGGAGAGGGGTGTCAGACATCTGGGGATCAGCTCAGAGGCTGACATTAAATTAGGCTAGAGATAATGGTAATAGCCCAAGTTGAGGAATTACAGCAAAAGTTAATGGAATAAGAAGAATATCATGTTGGCATGTTTGTGATAGAAAAATCAAGGAAAGGATATCAGTGTAATTTGATATGAGTTATGGCATAGAAAGCAAGAGATTTCTTTCCCGTGACTTTTGCATTTCAGGCTTGGGTAGGTGGATAAAATTACCCAAAACACAGGAAGAAAAGCACTTATTGTTTGCATGTCTATGTCCTCTTACTTGATAAGAAACTACTTGAGGATGGGGCTATTACATGTGATTCATTTCTGTCTTCCTGGTTTGAAGCTCAGCCCCTGAAACACTACGGTTATCAAGGTCTGGTGGCTGAATGAGTATTTGTTTGCCACCCATCTTACTGGGTTTTGGTACTCTGTGGAGCAAAGGCACAACCCAGTCTTAGACAGTGGTTTGTTAGGTGCTCTTTCCTCAGAAATTCAGAAATAATGAATGCCCCAATCAAGCTTCTTTCTGGAAGCAATTTTGCATTGAACCACATTTTTTAGCTACTTAAATCTAAAAGTTCTTTTTAATAATTATGTTAATATAACTGTTGTATCATTAAAGGAAAAAATCTAAGTGCACAATATAGACAGTCTCACAACTTACTGGCCTCATTAAATAATCAGATTAAACTTCAAGAGAAGAAAATACTTCTCTGAATCATCAGAAGCCATTAGGTCCCAGGGCTTGCCATTAAAAAGTGAAAATAACTCCCAAATCATTTTTGTTTTATGAAATTATTCAAATAACCTTTTTACCTATGATTAGATTTATTATTTGTAGGTTCCATATCTTTCATTGCTTATGTAAGCTCTGATTCACTTAACTTGAGTCAACAACATTACCTAATCACTGTCCTACTTTTCATGTCACTCCAAAGTTGAGCAGATAAAAAAATCAATAAAGTTACTGCTTTAAAATGGTACAATGAAATTTTGAAAAAAATGACTGGTAACATCTCTCTAAGGTTTCTCTATACTATATTAATATTGCATCAGAAATATACTCTATATTAAGAAAATAAAACTTACTAGACATTAAGCCTTGATAAATTGAATTTAAAAATCATTTTGTTTTTATATAAAATCCTTCTCTTACACAGATTTTGTAACAGAAGAAGACTTAAAACATTTATGGAAACAAAATAAATAATTATTTTTATCTTTTTATTTTACTGATAAATGAACTGAGAAAATGAATTAAACCCCATGTCCTAAATTGTACTTGAAGTTATAAAAACATATACAACTGAATCTAAACTGTCTTAACTTTAAGAACTATGTTTGTAATTATAAATCAAACAATTATCAAGTTAATATTGTCATTAATTTAAGTGATAAAAGGAGATTCATAATAACCACATTTCAGATAATTGGTACCTGGCAAATTATAAAACTTGGTCATGCAGCATGGTATTTATAAGTTAATGATATGAGTTGTGCTTCCTTCTTTTTTTCTCTCAAGGAATCATAAAATGTCCTCAAAAGAAAGTTTTGATAGGTAAAATTGTCAAAATGGAAAGTCCCATTTTCAAATGGACCTCATGAAGTTCGTATACAATTTGTTATTTACTGCTCTTCTTTAACCCATATTTGCATTAAGGAGAAATGAGCATTTAAATTAAACAATCTAGATGTTATGCTTAAGAAATATATGAAAATTTAAATATGAGCTGACTGGCATTGTGTGAATGAAGAACAATATTTATTTTAAAATTAATTTAGGCTTTCAGGATCAATATTTATTTTTTGTTTGCAAATAAGCATTTATAGTAAATAATAATTTATACTTTCTAGTAATTAATTCTAAGTGGGAGAAAACAATTGCATAGAGTTGATATAAACCAAGATTGTATTTTTATATCTATTCATTCATTCATTCAACAAATGATTATAAAGCACCTATAATGTACCAAGTATTCTATAAATTCAAGTGGATAACTGTGCCACAAAGGAAAGCATGATCTGTTTTTATAGATTATACATAAGGTCTTAAGAACCTCCAACACTCTAAGTCTAAATAAGGGCTAATTTTTTTTCACATTGCTAAAATAGTTGCACACTTAAACTAATCTCTCTGTGCTCTAACACTTGGCTTTTTTCACACTTGGTATGCCCATTGAATTTAAAGTTACGAACATTTCATTTATGATAACCCACTTTGTGTGCAGTTAGAAGGTAGTTAGTTCTATGGTCAATAAAGTTATCCTGTCACACATTCTTATGCCAGACTTCCCTTGGATGAATGAATACTTCTTCATCTGAGACAGGATATAGAAGTGAAGTTGCTTAATGTGATTGCTAATAAAATAGAAACTAAACTTCTGAATTGATAATGATGTATTTATGGCTGAAAATAAAAATAGAGTCCCCGCCCTCATCAAGATGGTAGAGTGAGACACTTCAGAGCTCTGTTCCCCTACAGAAGCTTTGAACAAACAACAAGAATTGGCAGAACCACCTTTCAAAGCTCCAGAAAACATTTAAAGATTTGCAGCAACAGGGCCAGTGCTGAATCGAGAATAAGACCACTTAAAAGCAGTAGGATCTCATGGTGCCTCGACTGACCCCTGTTCCATCTTCTCGCTGGCTTGACATGAAGCTGGCCCAAATGTTCCCATTAAGAATCCCCGGTCCAGGTTGCAGAGGGAGCAGCATAACCCTTTTGCACACACTGTTAGCATCTGTGTCTAGGCCAGTCTGTCTGGTGGGGGCCTGCAGGGCTCACTGTCCCAGAACTTGCCCTGCATGTAGGAGGCAGCTTGCTGAGCTCTCCTAAAGAATACTGTGGGAAAGCAGTTAAGTCATACTGTTTGGGGCAAAGGATTGCTGGCTGTAAAACACACAGTGCAGCACTCAGGCCTGTAGGGAAACTGTTTCCTAGGGTTGAGGGGAAATTTGTGTCCATGTAAATGGGGGAATTCCTGAGGCCACAGACACATACCAAAGACAAGAGGTATTGCACAGAAAGGACCCGAGAGATCCCTATATTTGGCCTGAAGCTATTTTCCAAATTGGTTGCATTAGTATTCCCTGAAGGAGAACATTTGCACAGGTGACTGCAAAGACTGGGAAAGTGTTTCTTTTCCTCCTCCTCCTCCTCCTTTTGTTAGTTCCTGACATTCAAGGAAAGTGCTGTCACAATAGTAATACTAGATGGATACAACTTAAGAAACATATGCCTCAAAGTCTAAATTCTAGTGGTAATATGCTAAAATATATAAATGCCCAGGTTTCAACAAAAGATTTCAGAACATACAAGGAAACAAGAATTGAAGGTCCAGGCAAAGGAGGAGACTAAAGCATTAGAAGCCATCATTGCGGAGGATCAGACCTGGGACATTCCAGGCAAAGGCTTTTAAAAAATTGCCCTAAATACGCTCAAAGAGCTAAAGGAAAATATGGCCAAGGAACTTTAATTCTTTGAAAATCAGGAAAACAGGTAAACACAAAGAGAATATCAACAGAGAAATGGAACCAAACAGACCTGAAGGCCACAGTAACAGAAATGAGAAATTATCTAGAGGGGTTCAACAGCAGATTGGAGCTTTCAGAAAAAAGATTCAGGGAATGTGAAGATAAGATGATTGAAATGATCTAGCCAGAAGAGCAGAAAGAGTAAAGAATTAAGAAAGTGACAATAGCCTGAGGAACCTGTGGGATACCATCACGCTTACCAATATATGCTTTGTAAGAATCCCAAAATGATGAGAAAGTGAAAAAGTAGCCAAGAGAATATTCAAAGGAACGATGGCTCAAAACTTCCCAAATTTAATGAAAAAAAGTGAATATACATATCCATGATGCTTAATGAACTCCAAACAGGATAAACCCCAAAAGACTCATAGTGCAGAATGTTACAATCAAACTGTTGAATGCCAGAGATAAAGACAGAATTCTGAAACCCACAAGAGAGATGCCATGTGTCACATACAAGGCAACCTCAATAAGATTAAGTGCTGACTTTGCATTGGAAATCATGAAGGCCAGAAATACGAATGAGATGACAGATTTAAAATGTTTAAAGGGGAAAAAGCTGCCAACCAAGAATTCTGTATCTGGCAAAAACATCTTTCAAAAAACGAGGAGGAATTAAGACATTGCCTGGTAAACAAAAGCTTCATGACCATTAGACTGGCCTTACAAGAAACGCTGGAAGGAGTTCTGCAGGTTGGAAGGAAAGGACACAGGATAACTGACCAAAGTCATAAAAAATAAAGAACTCCAGTGAAGATAAATGACACGGGTAAATATGAAAAGTGGTACTATTGTATATTTGACTTGTAACTCTACTTTTCTCTTCCTAGAGGATCTAAAAAGTAAATGCATAAAATTTAATACACTGATGGTTTTGGACTTAAAATGTACAAATATATAATTTGTTAAAAAAACTACATGAGAGTAAGTTGAAATAGGGATATAGTAACATAATGTGTGTTTGTTATTGAAGTTGTTAAGTTGGTATCAAAACAAATGAAATTGTTACAGATTTAGGATGTTAAATTTAAGCCCCGTGGTAAGCACAAAGTAAGTATCAGCAAATATTGCAAACTCCTAGAGACAGTAAGCAGAGTACAGGTTACCAGGATTGGGGGTGACAAGGGTCACGGGGAGTTAATGCAAAATGAGGGTAAGGTTTCTGTTTGTGGTGAAGGGAAAGTTCTAGTGATGAATGGTAATGAGGTACTGCAACATTGTGAATATGATTAATCCCACTGACTAGTGCTTGGGAGGGGTTGTAGTGAGAAGATTTATGTTGTATATATGCTAACATAATTTAGAAAAAGAAAGGAAGAAAGAAAAGCTAAAGAGATATAGTTCATGATACTGGATTGGTTCTAAGAATGGAGGAGAAAAGGCTCAAAAGGACATGACAAAAATTGCAATATAGAATTAAACTTTACGTTAACATAAATTTCTTGAACTTGATAACTGAACTTAAGGTGATCATATAAGTGAATATCCTTGTTTGTAGGAAATGTTCATGGAAGTATTAAATGTTCAAGGAGTATGATATGTGCAACCTGCTCCCAAATGTTCAGAAATTAGATGGACTATAGACAGATTATGAAGATAATGATTGATAGATAGACAGACAGATAGATAGATAGATAGATAGATAGATAGATAGATAGATAGATAGATGATAGAATTATATGGCAAAGGTGGCAAAAAATTAAAACTGGCAGATCTGAGTATCTGGGGGAGAGGATGGAGGTATAATGGAGTTCTCTGTCTGGAATTTGTATATTGTTGCAACTGTCCTTTAAGTTTGGAATTATTTCAAAAGAAAAATGTTACAAATAGATAAACAAAAGTAAAAATATAGTTACAAAATTATTCCTTTTTAAAGAGTATAACAGTCTATTGTGAAAACAATTATTATTGAAGTTTAGAGTATGAAATGATGTTTTATAAGGACTTAGCAATTTTCTACATATGTTTAATGTTTTATGTTATAAAAAAGTAACACATCTGAGTTTAAGTTGAAAAATATTTTTAAAGTAAACATTTGGAAAATATAGAAACTATGAAGAATAAACTTTTTACATTGAAACCCAGAACCCAAAGCTTCCTAGAGTTGCCATGGCCATAGATAACATAACTATAATTTCTCTTACCAAATGAGATCATGGAACAAGTTCAGGATTTTTTTAATAAACTTTATTTTCTTATATGCTAGATTCACAGAAAAATTGGGAAATTAGTACAGAGCTCCCATACAACCTACATCCCATTTCCCCCATTATGGATATCTCACATTAATATGATAGGTATGCCAGTTAATGAGCCAATACTGGTACACTATCATTAATATAGTTCATATTTTATTTATATTTTCTTAGTTTTTACCTAGGGTCATTTTTCTGTTCCTGAATCCCACCAAGGGTAGCATATTATGTATAGTTGGAATGTCTCTTTAGATTCCTCCTGGCTGTGACTCTTAGACTGTCCGTGTTTTTGATTATTTTGATAGTTCTGAGGATGACTGGTCTGTTATTGTGTGGGATGCTTCTCTATTGAAATTTGTCTAATATTTTTTTCTGTTTTTCTCTTTATAAAACTTTTGTAATGAATTATCATATCAATGGTACACAGTCAACATACCACTGTTGATGTTGAACTTGATCACCTGCCTGAAGTAATATTTTCATATTTCTTCACTGTAAACTTATTCTCCCACCTCCATTTCCATACTGTGCACTTCAGAAGCACATTGTTATTCACAGTCTGCCTTCAGTGAATGGAGAGTTAGGCCCTACCTCCTTGAGGGCAGAGTGTAGACATAAATTATCTGCAATTCCTCTGCATGGGAGATTTGTCTCTCCCCCATTTGTTAATTTATTCAAATATTTATTTTTATTATTATGGACTCATGCATATTTACTTTATACTCTGGGTTATAATCCAGTATTACTTTATTTTATTGTTCAAATTGTTTCCACTTTGGCCATTGGGAGTCTTTTCAGTTGGCTACTATGCTCCTTTGACACACTCCATCAATGTGCTTATGTGTGTGTGTTTATTTAACACTTCCTTACTTTCTGGCACTACAAGGGGCTCTAGGTTTATCTCATATACTTCCTGCTGCCATCTGAGAATCAGACATTTTTCCAAGGAAACTTTGTTCCTTTTACTGAGGATGGTATTAGAAACCAAACTCTGGGTGGTAGTGTGCTTCATAGCTTCTGGTGTGTCAGATTCAATTTTGTATTCAGCTTAAAATATCTATAAATATTATATATATGCATATACATATATAAAATAAGAATTCCCATGTTAAATGTTCTTCTAAAAATGTGGTTTTAAAATGAATTTACTAGCCCCTTGGATACTTTATTTGTTGGAAAAATGATTATTTTAATATAAAGTTAAATGAACAACTCAGATTTTAAATTTTCCCTTTTTTAATAATATTTCACCTTTCTTTATTCTGCCAGATAAAGCTAGTTTTCATTTTAAAGGAACAGATATATTTGTTTTACCTCCACTTTTTGTAGTCAATATATTCATTAGCAGGTGGGTAAAATATATAGTAAATGACATAGTGGAGAAGAGATGGTCAAGTCAGATAAAAAAAAAGTCATTGCAAGATTGGATGTCAATTACAAAATAGCACTAAGAAAAATATACTGCAGCTGATGATATTTTATAGCAACTATATCAAGTGGAATTACTTCAGGATCAATTATTGTCTTTATACTAGATACCATTATGAATTATTGACAAGAAAACTAGAAGGAATAATGTTCATTTAAGGAGAAAATTTGAAATAATGTCCTACAAGAATTGAGAGGTCAAAAGATAAAATTAATTCCATTTGATAGTAAGTGCTTATAAAGTTTTGCCACAGTTGCAGCAAACAAACACAAAAGAACAAATTGGTACCACTACAACTTAATCTAGATAGGTCTCCTAGACTGACAATTAGCTTTCTAAAATTAGATCAATGGTATTGAAATTACCTGGAAAATGTTGAGTTTTTTGCATCCTCTATATTTCTTTGGAATATCCTACCATTATTAAGTCCAGTCTATATGGTTGATTTAGTCACATTGGCAGATTTCAACATATTATCCAACATGCATTCTCTCAGTCCTCCTTAAAAATTAAAACCTGATTTCTAACCATGCTGAAAAGACAGTGGTTGGTGAAAACATTGATACTGGAAGAATGCAGGTGTCATTTGTCAAATAATGGCAGTGGTGTTAGGACAAATGACAGGACAAAGTAAGGATTTTGGCAAGCATTGGCTGATTTTGCCTTCTTCAGCAAATCTAAAAGAGGAAAAGAGACAAATGCTATATATATGTGTGTGTGTGTATAGATATATATATATACACACACACACAAACACACACACACATATTCATATATAGTACGTAAACAAACTTTAAAGATTTTTTCTACAAGATCTGCTCATTGTCCATGCTCTAAAATATAATTTGTCTATAATATGAAGTCTTGAAGGAGAAGTTCATGAGAAAACTGTTTGCAGTTGCTAAATAAGGCAGTTGTAAATAGCAGTTAAAAAATTCATTATTATGAGGAATTAGAAACCCTGAGCATGTTAAAGGTGTTCTATCAGACAATTGAAGAAAAGTATCTCAGGCTAAAATTCTCTTTAATGGCTTCAAGTTTATTGTCTTTACTTTAAAGAAAGAGAGAATTGGAAAGAGCACAGGGATAAAGAAACAAGAAAGCTATTTTTAAACTTAAAAATTATGTCTATAACTTTTATATCCATGGTGGGTGAAATAACTGAGACCATATTCACCCTCAAACATAAAGCTACTAAGAAAAATCCAAAACATATTACTCAATGGCACTCAAAATATTGGACAACAGGAAAAGAATGACAGTAATCCATGGGTAGAATTTAATCCTAAAATATTCCCAGCTTCAGGGGGAGAAAGATTTGAGGCTTTGGTACAGGGAGGGGGGACCAAGCCAGAGCCTACAATTCTGCCTGAAATGGGGAGCTCAGAGTCCAGAGATCACAAGTGCTCAGGAGACCACAGGAAAGTATTACTGAAAAGATTCTTCACAGAGAACTCTGGAGATTTTCAGAGTCCCACTAAGTATTCATTTGAGCACTCACCAGCATATACACATGAGGAACTAACCAAGTCTGAGGAATTTGTATTGTAAGTTTTAAATGGCTAACCATTTGGCTCAAGATGCTTAGTTTTTGGCCTATCTCAACTTTGACATGCCTTCCTCGATAAGCTTAATCATTCCTAGTTTTTGTTTAAAGTGAGAGATATGCAACTCTTCCTTTCACTTTAACACTTAGAGGCCGTTGCCGGGTTATTAATTGGCCTTACTTCAATATTGTTTTCTCTCAGGGAACAGGGAAGCCCTAACAGAGAGAGACAGGGAAATGGCTGGTGAGTGGAGCAGTCAGAACACACTTGACATCTACCAATTAAGTTCACTGTCTTACATGGGCATGGTTTATGGTGCCCCAAAGCAATTACAATAGGAACATGAAAGATCATTGATCACAGATCACCATACCAGATGTAATAATAATGAAAAAGTTTGAAATATTATGAGCATTACCAAAACGTGACACAGAGACACAAAGTAAGGACATGCTGTTGGAAAAATGGTGCCATAGATTGCCTCGTGCAGGGTTGCCACAAACAGTCAAAATTCGTAAAACACAATATCTACAAGGCACAATAAAGCAAAACACAGCAATATTGAAAACCAGCAGAGCAAGCTCCATTAGATTTCAAGGTCTGAGAGTCATCTATGGATCAGTGTTCTGCTCTCTGGGTCTGATGGAGCAGCAGCCCCACGCCGTCCAAGTGCTTGCACAGCGGCCGTGCTCTCCCTGAATACCAGGTGAAGGCTCCACACACTGCAAGCTTTGGGATGGTGGCCAGTCTCACAGCAGACCCCCAGGTCATTGGTTCAACCCTCTAAGCAGACATATTAGTGGGGATTAAGTTGGAACGTTTGGATTAGGTAGTTTCCATGGAAATGCGCCCCACCCAACTGTTGGTGATGACTCTAATTGGATAATTTCCATGGAGATGTGGCCCTGCCCATTCAGCTTGGGCCTTGATTAGTTTACTAGAGCACTACATAAGCTCAGGCAGAAGAAGCAAGCTTGTTACAGCCAAGAGGGACACTGCGAAGGGGGTTTTCCTCCCAAAGACAGGTGTTCTGGTGTGGCTCCTGGTGATGCTTCATCCTGCACTCTACAACATGGCAATGCACCTGGCAGCATCTCCTGGCCTCTACATTCTCTTACAGGTTCTGTTGACCTTTAGTTCTTGCTTCTTGTGGCTTTCACTATATATATCTGAATTTCATTCCATTCTAAAGGACTCCAGTAATAGTATTATGACCCATCCTGATTGAAGAAGGCAACACCTTAACTGAAGTTACCTATTCAAAAAGTACTACTTAAAATGGGTTAACACCCACGGAAAAGGATTAAGTTTATGAACCAGTTTTCTGGGGTACTTACAGCTCCAAAGCAACACATTTTCTTCTAGAAGTTTTATATTTTTAGGTTTTAAATTTAAATTAAGTTCTGTGATATTGCACTTACACTGAATTCATTTTTTCAGGTGTTTTGATGTATACATTGAAGTTGTTTTTTTTTTTTTAGCACATGCATATATAATTATATCATTTGTTGGAAAGACTATCCATTCTCCAAGAATTGTCTTTGAACCTTTTCTCAAAAATCAATTGACCAAAAAGCACATGTATATATAATTATATCATTTGTTGAAAAGACTATCCATCCTCCACAGAATTGTCTTTGAACCTTTCTCAAAAATCAATTGACCAAAGGGGTGGGGCAAGAAGATAGCACAGGAATGTGTGGAATTTAGTTCGTCCTCTAGAGCAGCTAGTAAACAGCCTGTAACAACTAGTAAATAGTCTGGAACAACAGTTTGGGGGACATTTGTGACCAGTCACATCTATTCCTGAGTAGTTATGATTATTTCTAAATTCTGAGATGCTGAGCTCTTTGTACCCTGGTCATTCCCTAGAACTTCAGGTATCTGTGTGAGACTTGAGACTCAGTGCTAGAGTTCTTCAGCTATGAAAGTCAGTATTACCCCATACAGTAATGGTTAAAAAAAAAACCTAAAAATGAGATCAGACTTCAATAGAGATATGAAGGAAGCTGATCTGGTTAAGAATAAGGTAAAACAGACAAAAGGGTAAAGGATGATATTGACAGTGTTTTTTTTTTTTTTAATTATTCATTTTACTGAGATATATTCACATACCACACAGTCAAACAAAACAAATCGTACATTTGCTTGCTCACAGTACCATTACATAGTTGTACATTCATTACCAAAATCAATCCCCGACACCCTCATTACCACACACACAAAAATGGTGAAAAGGAGCAACTAAAGTAAAAAAGAACACTGGGTGCCCTTGTTTGTTTGTTTGTTTGTTTGTTTGTTTCCTTCAACCACCTTTCCACTCATCCATCCACAAACTAGACAAACGGGAGTGTGATGCCTATGCCCCCCCCCAATCCCACTGTCCCCCCTCATAAGACACATTTTTATACAAGTGTCTTCAAGATTCATGGGTTCTGGGCTGTAGTTTGATAGTTTCAGGTATCCACCACCAGCTACCCCAATTCATTAGAACCTAAAAAGGGTTGTCTAAAGTGTGCGTAAGAGTGCCCACCAGAGTGACCTCTCGGCTCCTTTTGGAATCTCTCTGCCACTGAAGCTTATTTCATTTCCTTTCACATCCCCCTTTTGGTCAAGAAGATGTTCTCCCTCCCACGATGCCGGGTCTACATTCCTCCCCGGGAGTCATATTCCACGTTGCCAGGGAGATTCACTCCCCTGGGTGTCTGATCCCACGTAGGGGGGAGGGCAGTGATTTCACCTTTCAGGTTGGCTTAGCTAGAGAGAGAGGGCCACATGTGAGCAACAAAGAGGCATTCGGGAGGAGGCTCTTAGGCACAATTATAGGGAGGCCTAGACTCTCCTTTGCAGCAACAGTCTTCCAAGGGCAAATTCCGTGGTAGAGGGCTCAGCCCATGAAACCACCAATTCCCTATGTCTAAGGGCATGTTAGCAACCATCGAGGTGGGGCAGGCGAATACCCCTGCATTCTCCACCAGCTCCTCAAGGGGGCTCTGCAAATTTTTTTCCTTTTTTTTAAAAAAAAAACTTTTTTTTCCTAAATCAACTGAATGAAAAATTAAAAAAAAATAACAAAAAATTTAAAAAAAACCATACAATACAAGAACATTTCAAAGAGACCATAACAAGGGAGTAAGAAAAAGACAACTAACCTAAGATATCTACTTTACTTCCAACATTTTCTTACTCTACCCTAACAAAGTAACCTAATATAGCAACATTTCTGTGAATTTGGTCCTACTATACCCATCAGAAATTAACAGACCATAGTCATTCCTGGGCATTCCCAGAACATTAAATTTACCCATGATAGCTTATCTGGTCTTCTTGGATTATTGTTCCCCCTTCCTTAATTGCTCTCTATCGCAAGTTCCCCTACATTCTACATTATAAACCATTTGTTTTACATTTTTCAAAGTTCACATTAGTGGTAGCATATAATATTTCTCTTTCTGTGCTGGCTTATTTCACTCAGCATTATGTCTTCAAGGTTCATCCATGTTGTCATATGTTTCACGAGGTAGTTCCTTCTTACTGCCGTGTAGTATTCCATCGTGTGTATATACCACATTTTATTTATCCATTCATCTGTTGAAGGACATTTGGGTTGTTTCCATCTCTTGGCAATTGTGAATAATGCTGCTATGAACATTGGCGTGCAGATATCTGTTCGTGTCACTGCTCTCCGATCTTCCGGGTATATACCAAGAAGTGTAATCGCTGGATCGAAGGGTAACTCTATATCTAGTTTTCTAAGGAAATACCAGACTGACTTCCAGAGTGGCTGAACCATTATACAGTCCCACCAACAATGAATAAGAGTTCCAATTTCTCCACATCCCCTCCAGCATTTGTAGTGTCCTGTTTGTTTAATGGCAGCCGTTCTAATTGGTGTGAGATGGTATCTCACTGTGGTCTTAATTTGCATCTCTCTAATATCTAGTGAAGCTGAACATTTTTTCATGTGTTTCTTGGCCATTTGTATTTCCTCTTCAGAGAACTGTCTTTTCATATCTTTTGCCCATTTTATAATTGGCCTGTCTGTACTATCATTGAGTTGTAGGATTTCTTTATATATGCAAGATATCAGTCTTTTGTCAGATACATGGTTCCCAAATATTTTTTCCCATTGAGTTGGCTGCCTCTTTATCTTTTTGAGAAATTCCTTTCAGGCGCAGAAAATTCTAAGCTTGAGGAGTTCCCATTTATCTAATTTTTCTTTTGTTGCTTGTGCTTTGGGTGTAAAGTCTAGGAAGTGGCCACCTAATACAAGGTCTTGAAGATGTTTTCCTACATTATCTTCTAGGAGTTTTATGGTGCTTTCTTTTATATTGAGATCTTTGGTCCATTTTGAGTTAATTTATGTGTAGGGTGTGAGGCAGGGGTCCTTTTTCATTCTTTTGGATATAGATAGCCAACTCTCCCAGCCCCATTTGTTGAAAAGACCATTATGACCCAGTTCAGTGACTTTGGGGGCCTTATCAAAGATCAGTCGGCCATAGATCTGGGGGTCTATCTCCATATTCTCAATTCAATTCCATTGATCTATATGTCTATCTTTGTGCCAGTACCATGCTGTTTTGACAACTGTGGCTTTATAATAAGCTTCAGAGTCAGGGAGTGTAAGTCCTCCCACCTGGTTTTTCTTTTTTAGAGTGTCTTTAGCAATTTGAGGCATCTTCCCTTTCCAAATAAATTTGATAACTAGCTTTTCCAAGTCTGCAAAGTAGGTTGTTGGAATTTTGATAGGGATTGCATTGAATCTGTAGATGAGTTTGGGTAGAATTGACATCTTAATGACATTTAGCCTTCCTATCCATGAACATGGAATATTTTTCCATCTTCTAAGGTCCCCTTTTATTTCCTTTAATAGAGTATGTAGTTTTCTTTGTATAGATCTTTTACATCTATGGTTAAGTTTATTCCTATGTACTTGATTTTTTTAGTTGCTATTGAAAATGTTATCATTTTCTTGAGTGTCTCTTCAGTTTGTTCATTTCTAGCATATAGAAACATTACCGACTTGTGTGCATTAATCTTGTATCCTGCTACTTTGCTAAATTTGTTTATTAGCTCTAGTAGCTGTATCGTCGATTTCTCGGGGTTTTCCAGATATAAGATCATATCATCTGCAAACAATGACAGTTTTACTTCTTCCTTTCCAATCTGGATGCCTTTTATTCCTTTTCTTGCTGGATTGCCCTGGCTAGCTATTCTAGCACAATGTTGAATAACAGTGGTGATAGCAGTCATCCTTGTCTTGTTCCTGATCTGATGGGGAAGGCTTTCCATCTCTCACCATTGAGTACTATGCTGGCTGTGGGTTTTTCATATATGCTCTTTATCATATTGAGGAAGTTTCCTTCAATTCCTACCTTTTGAAGTGTTTTTATTAAAAATGGATGTTGGATTTTGTTGAATGCTTTTGCAGCATCTATTGAGATGATCATTTGATTATTCCCTTTTGATTTGTTAATGTGTTGTAATACATTGATTTTCTTATGTTGAACCATCCTTGCATGCCTGCAATGAACCCCACTTGGTCATGGTGCATGATTTTTTTAATGTGTCTTTTGATTCGATTTGCAAGTATTTTGTTGAGGATTTTTGCATCTATATTCATTAGGGAGATTGGCCTGTAGTTTTCCTTTTTCATAGCTTCTTTGCCTGGTTTTGGTATTAGATTGATGTTAGCTTCATAAAATGAGTTAGGTAGTGTTCCATTTTCTTCAATGTTTTGAAAGAGTTTGAGTAAGATTGGTGTCAGTTCTTTCTGGAAAGTTTGGTAGAATTCTTCTGTGAAGCCACCTGGCCCTGGGCATTTATTTGTGGGAAGCTTTTTGATGACTGATTGGATCTCTTTGATTGTGATTGGTTGGTTGAGATCTTCTGTTTCTTCTCTGGTGAGTCTAGGTTGTTCATATGTTTCCAGGAAATTGTCCATTTCCTCTACATTATCCAGTTTGTTGCCATACAGTTGTTCATAGTACCCTCTTATAATTTTTTTAATTTCCTTGGGATCTGCGGTAATGTCACCTTTCTTATTCATTATTTTGTTTATATGGGTCTTCTCTCTTTTGATTTTGTCAGTCTAGCTAGGGGCTTGTCAATCTTGTTGAACTTCTCAAAGAACCAACTTTGGGTGATATTTATCCTCTCTATTGTTTTTTGTTCTCTATGTCATTTATTTTGGCTTTAATCCATGTTATTTCTTTTCTTCTGCTTGGTTTAGGATTGGTTTGCTGTTCATTTTCTAGCTTTTTTCAGTTGATCCATTAGTTCTTTGATTTTGGCTCTTTCTTCCTTTTTAATATATGTGTTTAGTGCTATAAATTTCCCCCTTAGCACTGCTTTTGCTGCATCCCATAGGTTTTGGTATGTTGTGTTCTCATTCTCATTCGTCTCTATATATTTAGCAATTTCTCTTGCTATTTCTTCTTTAACCCACTGATTGTTTAGGAGTGTGTTGTTTAACCTCCAGGTATTTGTGAATTTTCTAAGTCTCTTAGGGTTATTGGCTTCTAATTGTATTCCATTGTAGTCAGAGAATGTGCTTTGAATAATTTCAATCTTTTTAAATTTATTGAAGCTTGTTTTATGTCCCAGCATATGATCTATTCTGGAGAAAGTCCCGTGAGCACTAGAGAAGTATGTGTATCCTGGTGATTTGGGATGTAATGTTCTATATATATCTGTTAAATCCAATTCATTTATCAGATTGCTTACATTTTCTATTTCCTTACTGGTCTTCTGTCTGGTTGATCTAGCTACAGGAGAGAGTGATGTGTTGAAGTCTCCCACAATTATTGTGGAAACAACAATTGCTTCCTTTAGTTTTGCCAGTGTTTCTCTCATGTATTTTGTGGCATCTTGCTTGGGTGCATAAACAGTTATGATTGTTATTTCTTCTTGTTGAATTGCCCCTTTTATTAGTATGTAGTGACCTTCTTTGTCTCTCAAAATATCTCTGCATTTAAACTCTATTTTATCTGAGATTAATATTGCTACACCTGCTTTCTTTTGGCTGTAGCTGCCATGAAATATTTTTTTTCCATCCTTTCACTTTCAGTTTCTTTGTGTCCCTGTGTCTAAGATGGGTCTCTTGTATGCAGCATATTGATGGTTCATTTCTTTTGATCCATTCTGCAAATCTATACCTTTTAATTGGGGAGTTTAATCCATTTACATTCAACATTATAACTGTGAAGGCATTTCTTGAATCAGCCATCCTATCCTTTGGTTTATGTTTGTTGTGTTTATTTTTCCCTCTCTCTATTAATATCCTTTAATGTACCCATACCAAATCTCTTTAGTACTGAACCTTTCTCCATGTCTCTCTCTCCTTTCTTTGTTTCTCTGTCTGTAGGGCTCTCTTTAGTATCTCCAGTAGGTCAGGCCTCTTGTTAGCAAACTCTCTCAGCATTTGTTTGTCTGTGAAAAAAATAAGCTCTCCCTCAAATTTGAAGGAGAGCTTTGCTGGATAAAGTATTCTTGATTGGAAATTTTTCTCCCTCAGAATTTTAAATATGTCATGCCACTGCCTTCTCGCCTCCATGGTGGCTGCTGAGTAGTCACTACTTAGTCTTATGCTGTTTCCTTTGTATGTGGTGAATTGCTTTTCTCTTGCTGCTTTCAGAACTTGCTCTTTCTCTTCTGTATTTGACAGTGTGATCAGAATATGTCTCGGAGTGGGTTTATTTGGATTTATTCTATTTGGAGTTCGCTGGGCATTTATGATTTGTGTATTTATGTTGTTTAGAATATTTGGGAAGTTTTCCCCAGCAATTTCTTTGAATACTCTTCCTAGACCTTTACCCTTTTCTTCCCGTTCTGGAACACCAATGAGTCTTATATTTGGACGTTTCATATTATCTATCATATCCCTGAGGTCCATTCGAATTTTTCTATTTTTTCCCCATTCTTTCTTTTGTGCTTTCATTTTCTGTTCTGTCATCTTCCAGGTCACTGATTCATTGTTCAACTTCCTCTAGTCTTGTACTATGAGTATCCAGAATCTTTTTAATTTGGTCAACAGTTTCTTTAATTTCCATAAGGTCATCTATTTTTTTATTTAGTTTTGCAATGTCTTCTTTATGCTCTTCTAGGGTCTTCTTGATGTCCTTTATATCCTGTTCCATGCTCTTCTTGATGTCCTTTATATCCCATGCCATGGTCTCATCGTGCATCTTTAGATCTTTAATTAGTTGCTCTAAGTACTGTATTTCTTTTGATCTTTTGATTTGGGTGCTTGGGCTTGGGTTATCCATATCTTCTGGTTTTCTCATATGCTTTAAAATTTTCTGTTGTTTTTGGCCTCTTGGCATTTGCTTAGCTTGGTAGGGTTCTTTTAGGATTTGTAGACCAATTGAAATCCTCATCTCTAATTTGTCAGGTCTACAGCTTCATGGAGTACACTTTCTGTGACTAACCAGCAGGTGGCACCTGCGAGCCACCTTTTCCCCTCAAGCCAGTTCTCCCCCGCTTTGCCTCTGTGGTGAGTGGGGGAGTGAGTCTTGTGGGGTCCAGTTGGTGTACCAAGCTTGCGTGTGTAGTTGGTGTTGCCCGCCCTGTATAAGAGGCGTGTGTCTGGGCGGTCAGGGAGGGGGGCGGCTCTAACAACCAAATCTCCCTGGTGTTCCTGGAGTTTTAAAGCTGCTACAATAGTCTAATCCTTCAGTTCAGTCCTGCCACAGTTTGTCTCTGCCAATGACCCACAAGTCCTTGTTATTGGCGTATGGCTCCTGAGACTTGCAAGTGGGCCCCTCTTCCAGGCCGTGCACCCCCTGGTCCTCTGTTGAGGGATGACTCTGCTATGTCACAGGTGAGTGCCATCCCCCCAGGGTGGTTCTGGGCTGCCGGTCTGTGTAGGGAGGCTCCCAGTCTGCTGAAATGATGGCTGAATGGGGCTTGTTAATTCCCACTGCTCCACCTTTCCAAGTCTGGGACTACCAGCTGAGGGTGCAGGGAAGGCTAATGTCCATGCCCAATTTTGCAGTGTATGTGTGTTATTTGAAGCACTTCTGTCACACTGGGTTGTCTGGGGCAGCTCTGGGCTATGGGGCTGGTGACGGGCAGGAGTGTTTCCTATCCACAAGGATGATGGCTGTGAGAGGATGTCCCCCTTTTCTTGGGAAGTTGTGCTGTTTAGTGAATATTCTCAGCCACTGGATTATTGCCTTTTATCTCAGAGCTCTCAGTTCTGATCTTGTCTTGACTTGCCCAAATTGCAAGTCTTTGAGGCTTTCTTTATTGGGCTTCTTAGAGTAATTGTTTTAGAAAATGAAAAAAAGAGAAAAAAAAAAGGGGGGCCCTCCTGGCAGATCTAATGCATTATTGAAATGCTAAGAGACAAAGCAATTAGGACTATTAAGGAAAGATTCAGGGGCACAGAGATCAGTTTCTCTTTGGGTTTTGCAAATGAGCCTGCGGGGCCTGAGCTCTGCCCTTCCCCTTTCTATGTTCACCAGAACTCCAAAAAGCATCCGCTTTTATTTTTGAGTTTGTCTTGCTGTTTTTTTTGCTATGCCTGTCTCCTCTCTGCTGGGCTGGCTGCTCTCAGATTCTCTGGTGTCTGGTCTCAGTCTATCTATGGTTGGAGTTTGGATCAGTAGAATGAGTTTCCGATAATAGCTGCCACTGCAGTTCTCCCTTCTCCTTCCTGGAGCTGACAGCCCCTCCTCCCCCGGGACTGAGCCTGGCAGGGAGGGGCGCGGGTCCCCTGGCTGCAAAAACTTACAGATTTTGCTGATCTCAGCAGTTCCACGTTTTCATGAGTGTTGTATGAAGTATGCACAAAGTCACATTGCTCTGTGGTGTCCAGTCCACGCAGTTCCTGGCTTTCTACCTACTTCCCTGGAGAAGTAACTAAAACATACAGCTCATCAGTCTACCATCTTGCCCCGCCTCCGATCTTCCAACAGTGTTTTAAAACTTCAATTTCCGTGTGAGACCAGAGGAAGAGATGTTTATTTGGTGCAAAATTTCTATTTTCTTTGACATTCTATCTAATTTAAATTGCATGGTCAGTTTATTTGAACACCTTAATTACCTGAAACCTTGAAGTGGAAGTGAGATCTTGTTGGTTTGTACAGGTTAGTGTGATGCCCTGATACATCCCAGAATAATTTGGGCAGAGAATAAAGAAAGTATATACGTATCAAAGTGTACATCAGTTTGTCATATTCCAACCACATTTCAATAATGTTTTTTAAATGTCTAAAAGAGGCTTTTGGCCAAGATTATTTGTTCATGGTACCAACCAAAAATTAGTCCAGTGGAAGGTTCTAAGGACTCTGTTTCATTGAGGAAATTCCAAGCCTGGCCTGCCATAGCCAGAGACTGCTCCATTATTTTAGACTGTCTCCTGGTGACAAGACAGAAAGGGAGACACAGAAGCAGGAAATGAGACGTTCATGTTTTCCTTTTAACTAGTGCTGCGACTTTAGTACAGAATTTAATTCCTCTCTAATTCAGCTTTTCATATGGGAAAAAGAGAAACAGAGTCCAAAATTCTGTGCTTTGTCAAAGTTATGTATCCATCAGTTAACTTATTAACCTAGCTAGGATACAATATCTAATACAAATATTATTTGTGTTTATTTATTGTTCTAACAAGTTCTTGTAAGAACTACAGTTTTCGTGATTTCTTCTGCTGCTGAATATTCTTTGGAGTTGTCTAAGTAACAGCTGTGTCTGTGCAGCACTTTTACACATTGTGGTATGATTTCATACATATTTTAGCTGTTGTTAAACAGTATCTTTAAAAAACCGTTAGTTTAAATGATCTCTTTCCCCTACTGCCATACTAACTGCTTAAATACACACAGTGTAGGATAAACTGTCAGATTAAGATTGCAAAGTTCTCACAAAGGATATGAGAACATATACATCTTTCCAGTAGAATAAATTTGATGTCATGAGGCCCCACAAAATTACTTAATACTTTAACAGATTTTAAAAACTATTTCATGCAATATAATTTTACTATCATAGACTAAGAAAAGCACAGTGCATAATATATTAGTAATCTATAAAATCTGTACAATTATGAAATTTGCATAATGATTCAGCCTTTTGGTTTTATTTCACACATTTTGATTTACCTGTTCAGTTAACAAAGGGGTGTGCTATCGGTCTAGTGGTTTTAATGTCTCACAACAAATACCATTTTAATGAAATACTTCTTGTTCTCTTAAAAGAAAATAAAGCAAACTATGAGGTATATATACTATTATTTTATACCAGATGGATCAGCGTGAATGCCAGTAGAGGATCACAAGTTGCAGCTGCTATGCCAGGTGTTCCTAACTTTTCTAGAGTAGATAAACACAGCCTCCAGTATGTGGTTTGCAGCTCTCAAGCTGACAAAAAAATTCTCTTTCTTACTCGTCTCACGAAAGAATCAGAAGCAATATGCACTAACGTGGAATGGGCAATGTTCCATGTTAACTCTCTCTTGCAATATAATAATCTCAAGGGGCCTAGGCCATATGAAAATTTCACAGAATATCTCATTGGCCCTACGTATTATTTACATTGTGTTAATTTGATTGTGACATGTATAGTAAGACCCATGTAATCTAGACTGTGGAAATAAATACTGCAAAGTCTCAGGGGCCACGTGAATGAAGTTGTAGGGATCCTGTGGTTTGGGGCATGCCAGGACATAGCCTCTGCACTGGTTATCTATATCTGCCTTTAAAAAGTGACATAAAACAATAAACACCTTTATCTCACTCACACAGCTTGGCTGGAGGCCTCACTTCCCCACAGTGTGGGCCTCTCCATAGACTTCCTGAGGGTTTACCTAGAGCCAAGGCTGCTGGAATTAAGTTTGATCTTTGAATGAAAATAGATCAAAAAAAGAGTGGACATACTTTTAAAACCACCATACCCTCCAAGTTACTGCAAGTTGTACCTCAACCATTCAGAAAGAATCACAACCTTTGGTAGTTCCCTTTGATTTTTTGAGGTAACAGATTCTTTATTTGAGAGTACTCTTTTGACACATTTATTGGATAATAAGGAAGCTGTTAGTTTTGAGTGGAGACCAAACCAAGAAAAGGCTCTGAAGGAGGTCCAGATGGCTATGGAGGCAAATCTGCAATTGGGCTATATGATCCAGCAGACTCCTGGCATTAGATTTTCCTGTGGTGGGAAAAGCCACTATGTGCAGCTTCTGGCAAACCTCAGTAAGAAAGTTAAGTGCATACCACCAGCTTCCTGGAGTAAGGCCACGTCATCTGTAGCAAAGACCAAATACCACTTGAAAAGCAACTCATGGTCCGTTGCTGGACCCTGAGAGATTCAGAGCATCAGAACTCAGCATTTCAACTGACCAGGAGGCCAGCCCTGCCTAGCTTGTCACTGCCAAACACACTAGCATCAATCAATGATACGACTGATGTGAAACATTGAGATTAAGCTCAAATAGTCCAAAAGGAAGACGTAAGCTTCAGGGACAGGTTACTCAGACCCCCCTAGCAAGAACCACTGGTGTCTCCATGGTTCTCCACCAACTCACATCCAGCCTCTTGAGCATTTCCTTATGACCAGCTGAAGAGGGAGGAGAAAACCCAAGCCTACTTCACTGATGGATCATCACAGTATGTTTCTACAAGCTAAAAATGGACCACTGCTGCACTACAGCCCTACCCAGGAGTGCCCTGAGAGATGGCAATGACTGGAAATCCTCTAGCAGGCAGGAATTTAGGCAGTGCACAGATCTCATTTTTAGTGTGGCAAGAGAAATAGTTCAAGTTAGGGATACCTATGGATGTGTGGGCCTTCATGAATGCTGCTTGATGAGGCTACAAGTGCAGATTGAGCTATGGAAGTTGACATAGTTTGAAAGTATTTATATTGCGTGTTAATTCCTACCAGAGAGCATCCACCACAGATGGGGCACTAAACACAGAGCAGACAGGATGCATCAGCAGGTTGATACCCTCCAGCCTTTGCCATGGGCTCATGAACATGGTGGCTATGACACCTGAGGAATGCAGACTCAGGAGCAGAAGTTCTCTCTCATCAAGAAAGACATTCTCACATAGCCAGGGCTGAGCTCTGACATCAGAAAGAAAGGTGAGCCTCCAACACAGTACCATCCTTCTAGGAGACCAACTGGCCTTTTGGTGATGTTGATTCAGGTGCCCCCTTCCAAGCTGAGAAAGGCAGATTTAAACTGGAGGAGTCAGAAGAATGTGTGTGGCCCTCTGGCGTTCCACACCTCTAACTGTAGCTGAGCAGTATATCTGTAATTGAGCAAGTGCAGCCACCATAATCTGATAAGTGCATGTTAATCATGTTAATTCAAGGCTCTCACCCCTAAAAGATGAGGATCTTGATCACTGCAGCAAGAAAGTAACCTGAACCACAGATGCACTGGCTGGGGGTAAGCAGCTCTGGAATGGACGGTGGGGAAGCGAGATGGTGAATCTCAGCCATGGGCTCGACCCCACTGTAGCTGTAGCTTGCCCCACTCACCTTCCTCTGTCATATTTCCCAAGTATTTGTGATCACAGAATGCTGTAAATGCTTCACTTGAATGGAAGGACTTAATATGAGGCTAAGTGGCTCTGAAACATTCAAGAGTAGAATGCAATATATGTTGTCGTTGGACTAACAAGATGGTCTTTACTCACCGGGGCACACATCACGTAGCTGCTGTAAATACTGATGATAATGGCTCACACCTGCACAACTCTATCTAGAGAATTACCCATTGCTGACAGGAGCCTACTCACCCCAATATACCTGCAATGCACACTACCATCAGTACTCCACACACCTGCCCTGGGAGCATGCAATGACTGATTAACACTTTGGTACAAAGTCTGAGCAACTCTCCTCAAGGTGGAACTTTCTGCAGTGCAATATATGCTCCAGAATTTCCCCTTCCATCCTTCTCCTGTCCTGGAATAGGCCATGGCTAGACTTTACCGAGAACACACCTTGCACAGGCCATTCATTCTTTTCTGTTCTGCTTCCCTCACTCCACCTGTAAATTACATGCACCCAGATTCCTCTCACAGGTGCTGCTTCCAGAGGACTTGACCTAGACAGTGGCTTTTAAGGAAATTGAATATCTTTTTTAATCCATATGTGGTAATACAGGAGAGATTCATCTGCCAGAGATGATGGTTGTAGGAGTGTGGGGCCAGTTTGGGAGGAGGAAATCATCTAAATCACCTCCCCAATAGATTCACTTTAAGAAGAATCAATGATTACTGGAAAATTATTCCACATTGAAATGGATAATCTGAAGCATTTGCTTATTGAGGTTCATTGTTGGTAATCACTTGGTCTTTAAAATGGATTTTCATAAAAAGTCATTTTGTTTGGCAATAACGGATACCTTCATCCTTTATCCTTTTTATATTTTGTTCTCATTCATAATTTTTCTTTCTCCAAACACTCTGTAAACATGTATACCCTTCCAGACCCAGCCAGAAGACCCTCTTTCCCATGAAACTAGTGAAATCTCAGTTGGGCCTTTTCTCTCTCTCTGATGTGAGCTGCTCTGGCACTTTATGGGCGACTAGTTGTAGCTTCTTGATTTCTCTCATACATTTTAGGTATTGAAATAAATTACTTTCCTTTGGCTATCGCGCAGTATATGCCATTGGAGAGCAGGATCCCTGACTGTTCCATTTTTTGAAATTCCTCTCATAGCCTAACCACAGTGCTTTACATGTAATATCCAGTCATTCATAAATGGGGGGGAATGGGTGGATAGCATTAACATAATGGTAATACATTATCACGAGGTGCAGACTCCTTTAAAACACAATGTCAAGGTCTAGATTATTTTGCTAATCTATTTGACAATCAAATGGCCCTTGGAAAGGTGGAGCTGGAGGAGGGGCTGGGAGGACAGGTAAGGAAAGGAGAAAAACTACCTGGACACTTGCTATATATTCAGGCCTTACATAGGATAACACACTTAATAGATAAGAATTATTTGTTCCATTTTACAGAGGTGAACATCTAATCCCAATTGCAGGGTAGATATGGCTGAGCCAGAACTCAAGAGAAGATGTGATCCGAAATTTGCACTCCTTCCACTACACTCTTCTCCCTATTGAGGTCACGAAAACCTGAAATTCTATGATTTCACCACCATTAAATGTAACTTTTATTTGTAAACATAACTTTCCTCAAATGAAAACATGAGCCTTTGTGTAAATGTGTATCAAACACACACAATGTCCAAGTTCCTGAGAAAGATACTAAAAAACATAAACAGCAAATCTTAAATCAAAATTCCCCTTTTCAAGCTCCAGTATTTTCCAAGCTGAAAAAGAGATAATCTTTGTTAAGAATGCACGGACAGCAGTATTGTTATCCCATCATTCAAGATCCAATTCCTACGCATCAGTAAACTATTTCTAAGTTCACCAGACAAGGGAGCACAGCTTTTAATTTATAAAATTTTGAATTTGAAAGCCATAGTTTGAATTCTAGATTGACCAGTAACAACCACCCATGATTTATTGCACAATTTAACCTCTTGAACCCTCAATTCATTCACCAGCAAAAGGAGGATTATCGCATTCTTATAAATGTATCAGTATTAACTTAGATAAAAGTGAAGTATACAAGTGTTCAAGAGTCTCATGAAAGGACTACTGGCATCACAATAAGATGCTAATTACTACAAATGTAAACATTTCGGAAAGAATGAAGACATTTTGTCCTTCCCCTTTGCTCCTTCTCTCTCCCATATCCTCTTTTCCCCTCCAGAATATGAAAAGGGATCTTTTTTGAGACTTAGATCACTGAAATTTGCTTTCCATAATTCCCAGCAGAGTTGATAAACTTTTGTCCTCAGGAAGAACTGGATTGTCCTAGAGATACGGAATTTAGAATTCAGAGTATTGATGAGAGAGAAGGGGCATGCAGCTAATTTGGGGGAGTTTCTCCATGACTGGGCAGGTGTCAGAGGTCCAATTTTCAACCTTAGGCTGCCCTGCTTTGCTCTTTTGGAAATTCAGGGGCTGCAAGAGGGAACTACTGGGGATTTAGGGAAGGCAGCCCAGGTGTCTGAACTCCAGTCAGGAAGTGGCTCTTCTCCCCAGGCTGGCCCAGGAGCAGAGCAGCCGGCACATCAAGAGCCTAAGTAGTCAGCGGTGATCATCCTTGGACCAAAGTTGAGTAGGGAAGATTCCCCGGATCTTCAGGTAACCACAGGGGATTGGGCTCTGAGCAAAGTGTATTAGAGAGGAAAATAAAGGCGGAGAGATTTTGTCAGAGCTCACATTGTGAGCTAAAACTCATACACACTGGAGTTGTCCTCATTACTTTCTTCCCCACCCATCTCTCCCGGAGCCCTTTGAGCTCATTCAATCTCAATAAAAAGAACAAAATTCATTGCAATTAAGAGATAAACTACTCCATATTTCCTCTGCAAATTATATTTTTAATGGACTTTAAAGTGATCACAAAGAAACAATCTAGCCCCTTTCAGATGACTCCTGCAAATATGAGAGTCTAAATCTGGCAGGCTCCTACGGTGTTTAGTAAAGAAGCCAAGTCTTTGCAAACACACTGACATTTCGGGAGAGAAAAAGGAAGTTAGAGGAAGGCAAAAAGGCTGGTTGCCAAGGAAACTCCTGGTCAAAGGAAGCCTGTGGGGGGGGGGAATCACACATGCACATTGTCCGTGCACACAAGGGTGGTGCCCTGATTGCTTTCTTAGCACTGAAGGCTACCTGCAGAGAGTTCAGTTCAACAAATGTGGATGGAGCATCTGCCACGTGCAAAGTGTAGCTCAAGGTGACAGGGATCCAGCCCTAGAACCAAATGCAATCTCTGTCTTTGAGGAGCCCACAGCAACTGGAATAAATACAAAGAAAATAGATCCGGAGATAGAAAGAAGCCCTGGCGGGAAAGACTAAAACTACAACAATTTCACGAAATTGCTTGCAGAGCGTTTACTATATTCTAGGAGCTATTCTAGGTCCTTTACTAACAAGCAGTAATTATGATTTTTCTGTGTTTTGAGTGACAACATACCAATTTAAGAGAACAGAGGGAAAGAGGGCAGTATTTAATAATTATACTGGCATAATAGGAACAAACCTGGAAACCAGGGCTTCTAAAGAAACCCAGTCAATGGTCACTCTGCCCACTTTCTACAGATTAAAAAATTCGAGGCAGAGAAAGATTAACTCACTTATCTAAGTGGTAGTGACGTGGCTAGTATGTGTTGGAGACATGAAAAGGAGAGAAGTAAGGGCAAGAGCCATGGGAGTTGGGCAGAGTGTGGGTTTTAGAGTTTGAGACCAGGGGCTCAAACAGTCAGGAGTGACTGGACGTAGCTCAGAGACTG
Source organism: Choloepus didactylus (assembly GCF_015220235.1). Classification (NCBI taxonomy): domain Eukaryota; kingdom Metazoa; phylum Chordata; class Mammalia; order Pilosa; family Megalonychidae; genus Choloepus; species Choloepus didactylus. The sequence continues at coordinate 5,331,807 of NC_051320.1, read as the reverse complement.
GTGGATGTGGGGTGAAAGAGGAATCTAGGGGACCCCCAGGACTTCTGCTAAGGCAGCTGCAAGGATGGTGATAGCATTTACCTGGCAGGGACACAAATGCAAAATGACGGGGGCCAGCCAGCTTTGGGTAAGACGATATATCTGATAAGATATTGCAAGCAAAATATGTCCAGCAGGATTAGGATGCATTCATTTCAAATTGAGTTCAGAAGTTATTAACAGAGAAAGAAATGGAAATACTGTAAAGGATATTGGAGATGGTTAAAACAATGAGAATGGATGGGAATAGCAATGGAAGCACAAAATGCTGCAAACCATCGTGTTTAAGGGACCCACAGAGGAAAAACAAAATGTTTAATCATACTTGTCACCCAGATTAATTGCTAAGGTCCACAGAGTTTATGCTCTTCATAAATTGGCATTTAGAGAAGTCCAGCCCAGCATTTCAAAATAACATAAAGGTTATTCTTCTCTCTGTGTATAATTAAAAATAGAATTATTGTAGTCATATATATATATATATATATATATATATATATATATATATATAACTCAAATTTTCCCATTTTAACCAATTTTGGGTAACATTATATGCATTTCAGTTCATCAGTCCCAATAGCATTCCTCACCAGCCTTTTTTCTCTCCTTTTCAGTTCTTTTTCATCCACAGCTGATCCACGGACTCACTCACCAAAGCTCTAAAACCCTCCCAGACACAGACACTCCAGCCTCCTGTCATACTTGCTGCACACTCCAGTTCAATCAGATCTCCCTCTGGCTCAGCAATGGAGCACTGCTCCCGGAAGACGCGGTGCCCGTAAGCTCCTCCAGCCCTCCTGGCCATCTGGGGATGGCAAATTCCCCAGGATGCAGAGTTCGGTCGGTCCCCTGTTTCCTTTATCTCTCCAATTGCTTTTCTAGCAACAAAATGTAGGGAATTACTGGTAAGTAAAAATTGTTCACAACATCACACAAAGACAATGAAAAAATGGCAATAAACAGCTGTGTAAAAGGGGTAAGTTGGCCCAAGCTCTTTCCCAATAGTAACTGAGCACAATTCCAGATAAAGGGTATTGTTAAGGGCAATTGGCTTTAGGTCCGAGAGAAAAGTTACACGGGGCAGAAGATAAACACCACAGAAATGCCTGCAGTCCCATGCTGTGTTTCAGCTCTGTGTAGCTATGCTCCAGGGTAAAATTTCTAACACAGTCATAGTTCCTGTTTGAAAAATATTATTTGAACATCTTTCATAGACAGTCCAGAGATTCATTGCAAAAAGCCTCATTATCTATACAGCAGAGCATATTTCTATATTAGTCTTCGTATGCTCATGCCATGTCCCCTCAACCCCACAAAAAATACAATTATTTCTTAGACTAATTTGGATCAGAGTAAAAATTTATTTTTTCATGTAACTTCCCTAAGCTAGCAGTTTTGCTCTTATTCCAAGCAACAATGAGATTGTATTCCCACCATCCCCTGCAGTAAAGCTTTAATTCCTGAGAAGAAGTAAATAATGCTTTTTCATCTCATAAGAAAGGTGGTTTTTATAAGTTTGGGATCATCATTTGCAGCAGCCTCAGCCTGAGTGAGATCCTTAAGATGCCTTTGGGCTGATGAAAGTTGTTCATAATCCCCTGAGCCTGTGGTGGGAGAGCTGAGCTGAAAGCTGAAGACTGGGCAGAAAGCAGAGGTCAGATTAGGAACGGGCCTCGCAGTTCCGTCTAACTTAAGATGTGATCTCGGAGGAATAGAAAAGCATAAAAAGTTCAAGCAGTCTGTGAGTCAGCAATCTTAATTACAAATGGCAGAAACATTCTGGTTAACTTACATCAAAATAAATATTTGCAAATGAGGTTTCAGAACGGATCCCAGGGGCAGGACTTGCAGTGGAGCCATCTCCTGTGGTGTGGATGTCACAGGCATTGTTAGCATAACATGTGGTGTAGACATCATGTGCAGTGTAGACATCACATGCAGTGTAAGCATCATGTACAGTGTGTGCAGGGTGGTCATCACACACACTATAGACATCGTGTGTGGTGTGGACATCACATGCAATGTAGATATCATGTATGGTATGGACATCAAGTGCAGGGTAGACATAGTGTCCAATTGTAGACATCACATGCAGTGTGGACCTCACAGTACCCTCACTCCCAAGCCTGCTGCTCTTTTATTTAACTCCCTGCTCCTGAGCCCATCCCTCTTTCTCAGTCTGTCAGTCCTACAACTCTGTGCCAGTTTGGATGTGTTGTGTCCCCCCAAATGCCATTATTTTTGATGTAATCTTGTGTGGGCAGACCTTATACACAGCCAAGAGGGACACTTTGCAGAAAACACAGGAGCTGCAGATGAGAGAGTTTGAAGACAGCCGTTGAAAGCAGACTCTTGCTCCGGAGGTGATAAGAAAGGACAAATACCCCAAGTGCAACTAAGAGTGACATTTTTGAGGGTCTGCAGCCTAGAGAGGAATGTCCTGGGAGAAAGCCATTTTGAAACCAGAACTTTGGAGCAGACACCAGCCATGTGTCTTTCCAGCTAACAGAGGTTTTCCGGACACCATGGCCATCCTGCAGTGAAGATACCCGATTGCTGATGTGTTACCTTGGACACTATGGCCTCAAGACTGTAACTGTGTAACCAAATAAACCCCCTTTTATAAAAGCCAATCCACTTCTGGTGTTTTGCATTCTGGCAGCATTAGCAAACTAGAACAACCTCTTTCCCTAACCTCCTAACACTCGCGAGGGATCCATTCAACTACTCAGCTGCCAAAACTTTCAACCACTGGACCTCCAACATCTTTTCCCTTTGCACAGCTTGCTGATCACATGGATCCCTCCATGGCCCCATGGAGGTCACACTGAGGTGGATTTCCACACAGTGCAGCATTCGTTCAAAGGCCTTGGACAGGCTCCAAATCTTACTTTCCTTGGTTTCATTTTTTCTTTTTTTGAAATTTTTATCATTGTTTTCAATCATTTTAGTATATTCTACTCCCTAATGTAAAGAGATTATTTTGCCCAGAATTTAAAGAAAATAGGAATGATGTTGTATGAATTCTTTCAAACATTTAGTCCTGGCCACACCCAATGGCACACCAGAAATCTCTACTTGAAGGGGTGTAGTTTGGGGCTGCATCTGGGAACGTCTTGGTCCAAAAACCCAAGGGTCGTGAATTCCTGTTGCTCCTTCCTTCTGCCAGAGGGCCCAGTTTGTGTGGTTCCAGGTGGAAGAAACCTGTCGCTCACAGATTCAGTCTCTAAAGGTCCTAGAGCCAGGGCAGCTGAAAAGCTCCTATACCTCTTCCATTCGTCAGAGGAAGCCACCTGCTTTCTGTGTCACCAAATATAAAGGGGCCAGGAGGATACCACTATGAGGAGTATTCTGGTGCAATATGCAAGGAGCCTTATCAACCACTGGGCCTCCTTTTGGGAGGTGGGTGACTTCCGGAACAGTAATTTGTCCTGCACTGGGTCAGGGATCTGGCACTGGGATCTGGCCTCGGTGTTTCCCAAAAGGGTGACCGGCTGAGCTCGTCAGAATTTGTGGCCCAGCTGGACTGTTGAAGCCTGGCTTCCCTGCATGGTTTGCTCTTCACTCTACCCCACCTACATGATGTCCTCAATATAATGGAAAACTTGCAGTCCCTCAGGCAGGGGCAGCTTACTCCCATCCTGTCCCACCCCTTGGTGGCAGGTAGCAGGGAGGCTTTGCTACTGGAAAGCTGATGGATCCTGCTCCTCAGCCCAGGATGGGATAGTGATTAAGGCATTTGCCAGGTCAATGACTGCACGTCAAATGCCAGAAGAAGCCATAACAGGTTCCATTAGAGTCCAAATTTCTATGACTGTGGGCACCAAACGGGACACTTCTGCATTCAAGTCCCAGCAGTCTATAGTCAGCTGCCACCCTCCACTCCCCTTTTCACTGGCCACATTGGGCTGTTACAGGCAGAGATGTGGAGCAGAGGACACCCACAGATAGAAAGCCCCTGATGAGTTCAGTAATGCCCTTATCCCCACCAGAGAGGCAATATTCCACTGCTGGACAATGCAGCAAGGAGATGGGAACACAGGGATGTCCAATCTGTCACTCACTCAAGTGTGATGGCAAGAATTTGTTGGAATGAGGGAGTCCATTCTCGCCGTCACTGCTGGGATGTGCAGCAGTGTTGGCTATCAATTCCTATAACGTGTTCCCCAAAGGGAAACACAACCATAGGGCCAGCCAAAAAGCCATGGGACCAATCCACAGGGTAGCAGCAACCTCCCATCCCCATCCCCATGTGGAATGTACAAAGCTCCCAGTGCTGTTCATCATCCCCTCCCCTCTGCATCTCCTGGAATGATAGTGACCTGGGCGCTTGTATCTAAAAGCACCATAAAGGTATGTTCACTGCCCCCAAATTGTACATGCATTGGTCATACGGCCTTTGATCCCCAAGATGGTGGTGATCAGGACTCTTGGACCCATCTCTAGGCCATTTACAATTTAGTCAAGTCTGTCTAGGGTAAAGTGGTCCCTCCCAAGTGCCAGGATCCTCAGTTGGGGCTGAAGGCAGAGGCAGGAGATCTGAAGGATACTATTCCTCCTCTACTGCCTGTATCTGGGGGTTAGGAGGAGAGGGTCAGGCAAGGGTAGATAGTTTATATTTTTCCCAGAGTTCTCCATTGGAGAGCTAGTCTCTGGTGTCCTTTGGGAGCCCTTGCTCCAGTAACCACAGGAACACAGCTGGGTGGGTGGGGGGCCCGAGATGAAGGAGCAGCTGCCTATCCAACTCAGGAACCATCCACCGAGTTAAAAGACATGGACCTACAGCCTGCTGGCCCTGCTCCCCTGCCAGTCACCACTGCAGACACTCCCCTAGCACAGGAGCCCCTGCCCCAAGCAAGGAAGTTATAATAAACCTGCTCAGTTGTGTCTCCCAGCGGAAGCCCAGGGTGAGGAGCAGAACCAAGAGGATCTTTTTTCTATTAAAACCAGCAATGCTCCACCACAAAATGGGAATCTAGTTAGGGGATAAACTCCCCCGCATTGGTGGAATATCTACGTGACAACACCCAGTTGTTACAGCATAACCACAGCTTCCTCCTCATTACTCCAAGGCTTATCTGGAATTTGCGGGGAGGTCACCCAGAGTAGGATATGCTCATCTGATGCCCTGAAGGATCCAGTCAAGCAAAGGTTGTGTCTGTGCCATGCCTGGATGCAGTGTGCCCACGGCAGCTGCAGTATCAGCCACTCCCTCCCCTCACCATGCTCCCTCCTCTCTTAACTCCAATTGACTAAGAGTCTGTTGGAGGATGGGGTTGGATGCAGAGCATCCAAGTCTCTTCCACTCAGCCTGGTTGATCACAGTGGAAGTTGCACCCTCATTATAAAGTTGGAACAGGCACAAGAGGAGAGTCTTCCCAGTCCTGTGTCCATATCTGTCCTTCAAATCTCATATCCCTTTCTCTGTGAAAGCTCATACTTTCATTTCACCTCCAGGTCCCTCCCCATCTTCTGTTCTAATAGTCTCATGAATGTTAGCCAGCCTCATACTACCTCAAGTCAGTCCAGGTGACTTGAGTGTGGGCTTTCCTGGTTCCAGAATGTGAACAGATATAAAAAGACATGAACCAGGGAATTGTATATGGGGAAGTAGAAACCCCATTCTCATTGATCTCAGTATACAACCTACTAGCAACCTTCCTAGCAATCATGGGAGGATTTTCAATGTCCCATGCATTGCAGCCTTTCTCCAGAGGTTGGAGAGAGTGCACCCTAGGTCCTGCAGCCATGGGTTGGCACCTCTACCCCAGCTGGTAGGGCGGGGCAACTCCCCTGTTTAACTCACAGAGCCTGGAGTCCTGTATTTCCCAAGAAGCCCCTGTGTCCGGCGCCTTCTCGCTCGGTCCCGCGCGTCCTGTCCTCGGCCGGCAAGGAGAACAGAGGGAAAGAGGGAGAGACGCAGACAAACTGACACTTGAGGTACGCAATGGCAGTGAATGCAAGCCTTTTACTGGAGCCAGGAAGAAAATTTTCTCTGTTACATATTCCACACGAGGCCCTATACCCCGTGGGAGAACAACCTCTATGCGGCCGTCAGGCACGGCTCCCTGTGGGCTGTCTCCCCGAGGCTAGCCCGGGTAATTTCTTATATACAATAGTTACAACCAATGTGCTGGCAGTACGCAAGCGTGTACAATAGGCTAGCAGCAACCGCTGCCTCATGCGTCATATGCGGAAGCAGGATACGGGCGCCATCTTGGCTCAAACGATGGGCGGGGGCTACTCTGGAGCAGGTCGCGGCGTGTCCACTAGGCCCTAACCCGGAAAGCGGCTCCCCACATCTCCCCCTTTTTTATATATTTCAACCCAGTGTCTCCATTGATGAGTGTACTCCCGTGGGCCTGAGTGACCCACTACATGTTTTGGTGCTTTGGGGAGTCTGGACTAGGCCCCTGCCATTTTACGGCGGAACCTCTGGCACCGACCAGAATGCTTACCTCATATAGAGACCGGAGAGTCCGTGAGCTGGAAACAACATGACTCTCCCTGCAGTGCTTTGCCTTGCAACTGGGGGACAAAGGCGGGGGCAGGGATAGCATTAACCAGAGTCGGAGGCGTCACTAGGCGTCCCTATGCATTGGCTAGAGTCAAGTCTGGCCACAACTATGACTCTGCCTTAGGGACCTACCTGAGACAAAAATTATGACTGCTGGCGTCGCCCGTTATACCCGGGACACAGCTGCGCGCTTAGCTACAAACCTCGCTCCCGAGTGCCCCGCCCGAGGCGGCCAGGATGGGGTATGGCCATCAGAATGGTCGCTGTTGGGGGTATCAAAGGTGGAGGACATAGCCATCATAGTGGTAACACGGTACTGCCGCGCTTGAAACAGGCGTTCTAGCAAAGATTTAACAATGACTAATCCCACCAATAGTCCCACCATCAAGAGAATCCAATTAGTCAAATTGGGCCAAGAGAACCAAGAGGTGACTTGGTCCCACAGATTTTTTACAGTCTCGCCCAGTGTGGAAAGGTCGAAACTAACAGGCTTCAATTTCCTAATGTTCTCAAGTCCCTGAAGGTCGGATTTCACTTGGTCGGAGAGATTGGTGAAGTTGGGGAGATAAGTGTTCTTGAGCCACTCGGCGACATCTTGCTGCTCCTCTGTCAAGTTCACCCTAACCGGGGTGACACAAAGCCTCCCGAATAACCATCGGGTATCACACGTCTGCTGGAGAACTCTCCAGAGTCCATCTATTTCTAGTCCAAGTTCATCTATCTCCGCTAGGAGTTTCTGAATGGCCTGGAAATTTAAGTTCAGCATCTGATTGTGGCGGCGTAGCACGTCTCGGGTAAGGTATGCCTCTTGGACGCCTAGACTTAGAGAAGGGGATATTGTTAAGTGAAACAACTTGAGAAACAGGGCCAACCCAGTCGGTTGCCTTGACGGGGAGCCAGACATAACTTGGGCGATACACTAGGATAGCGGGGCGGCGAGGCATCCGGGTCTTTGGAACGGTTGCAGACTGTAGGAGCAAACCCCGGAAGGAAAAGGCACCTTTGAGTCTCATTTTTACTCAAGATCCCTTCACAAGACTGGCGGCTCTTCCCTGTAACGTTAAGAAATTCAAGCAAGACTCCCTTACTTAACTCGCCATTACCAGCTTCACAAGTAGCATTCGCCGCAACTGTGGTGTTGACAACCTTGACAGAGAGGTTAGCAAAAGAGAGGATCAGTGTGTCATTGGTGAGGGGGAAGGACTCGTTGAAGCTTGTGGAGGAAATATTTCTGTCAGAAGGCAGGTGGTGGAGACCTAGAGACAGGGTACGAGTGAAAAACACAGGAGAGGCGGGAGACCCAGCAGAGAATGGGGCCAGGGTCGGGGGATGATGCCACAGGCCCCAAAGACCACTCTCCTGCGCTACCACAGTTCCACTAAAAAAAGAAAAAGGCAGATTAGAAGGATTGCTATAGGAGAGCAAAGAACAGAGTTACCGATCCTCTTTTTGGGCAACCGCGGGGTGGTCAGTCCTACTATTATCGTCTTGTCGGTCGTCGCCATCATCAGCAGGGTCGGAGGCTTGGTCTAATGGTTCAGGTTGTATATTCGTTGGCGTTTCTGACAGCTGTTCCTTGGCTTCTTCAGGTGATGTCACGGTTCTCACCAGTCTTTCCGGAACCCACACTGGTTGACGTCCTGGTTCCTGGGGAAAAACACAAACAGAGCCTCTGGCCCAGCTGAGCACCGGGTCAGGGCCTTTGTACTCGGGCGGGGGGTACGGCAAAGGTTGCCCCTCCCCTGACCGGCCCATCGGGGTTTCCGGGTCTGGCAGCAAAGGATAATTACATTTACTGGGCATGGCCACTAGAGGGAGCTCTCGGCGAGGTCCTTTGGTGGGACCGCCCAAGGCGTCAGTTAGGAGCTGGGGTGTCCCTGGGGGTGCAGCGGTAGACATTGGCGGGGCGGAAGGCCGCACGGGTGTGGCGGGAGGCTCCTCCCACTCAATTAGCGGGGATGCTTCCGCCTCCTCGCCAGTATCGCTATCTGACTCTGAGTCAGAGTCACTGGACTCCGGCGGTTTGCCCTTATAGGAGCCGTCCGCAGACGAAACAGACTGAGCCTCTTGGAGTGCATGTCGCGCCTGCAACAAGGCAGTGGGCGTAGTTAGGCCAGTGGCTGATTCTAACTCAAGTACTGCACGAACAGTCTCCCATATTGGGACTAGAATCGGGTCCAAACAAACACCCGTTTGGCGCGCTCGGTCTATATCATGACCAAGTTTCATCCACGAGGGCAGATTAAGGCTGCCGGAACAAGGAAACCAGGGGGCAAAAGTGGCCACATCATCAAAAAATCGCTGGAGAGAGCTTCTCTTAACTGAGATACCCCACTGTTTCAAAAGGGTCTTTAAGGGGGTTAGTAGGGGTGAACTCCCGGACTGCCCCATGCTTGCAGCCGGCACTGTCTTGTAATCACTCGGAGAGCTCTTCCGAGTCCCCGGGGCTACCTGAACGCCCACGGGCCCTAGTCCTCGTATGGAAAGGGGGTGCTTACCTTCTCGCGGTGATCAGTCGCGGAGGTCAAACCACGGATCCCGGGAGCACGTCTCCGTCGGGGCGAGGGGAACGCAAATGAGGTTGCGGGTTCGAAGTTCCCCGTACGGGCCACCACTTGTCCGGCGCCTTCTCGCTCGGTCCCGCGCGTCCTGTCCTCGGCCGGCAAGGAGAACAGAGGGAAAGAGGGAGAGACGCAGACAAACTGACACTTGAGGTACGCAATGGCAGTGAATGCAAGCCTTTTACTGGAGCCAGGAAGAAAATTTTCTCTGTTACATATTCCACACGAGGCCCTATACCCCGTGGGAGAACAACCTCTATGCGGCCGTCAGGCACGGCTCCCTGTGGGCTGTCTCCCCGAGGCTAGCCCGGGTAATTTCTTATATACAATAGTTACAACCAATGTGCTGGCAGTACGCAAGCGTGTACAATAGGCTAGCAGCAACCGCTGCCTCATGCGTCATATGCGGAAGCAGGATACGGGCGCCATCTTGGCTCAAACGATGGGCGGGGGCTACTCTGGAGCAGGTCGCGGCGTGTCCACTAGGCCCTAACCCGGAAAGCGGCTCCCCACACCCCTGCACAAAAGGAACACGAGAGTGACAGAAAGAATGCTCAAAAAGTTGACTCATTCAATTCTTCCCTGTGCACTCTGCTTGCTGTATCAACATCTGTACAATAAATTGCCACATGGTGCATCATGGGAACAATCCCAGGCACAACAGAAATTTTCAGCAAATGACTGCTTTATTATAACACAGCACACAGGGTCCAGAAGACCAGGGGAAGAGATCTCATCATGGTTTGTCTCCTGGTCATGGGTCAGGTCACAATCGGGTCAGGGTCAGCAGATGGCAGCTCTGCACATCCCACTTGGAGTCTGAAAGGAGAGACAAATCAGGGGACAGGGGCCTTGCCACTGAGTTTTCCCACCTTCATAAGTAGCTGGGACTGCTTGTTCCCAGTTTCTGTGTCTAAGCTGTGGGCAGGCCTTTTTGATAGACCTGACATCTCTCCTGGTCTGTGGAACAGAATACTGAAATATTTGCACAAAATAGAAAAGGAGGTTGGGACAGGCAAGGGCTGGGAGACGGCTGCTAGGTATGACTGTGACTTCCCCAGCTCTGGTATCTTCCTCATTTCAATAAATGGCAACCCCACCCTCTCACTGTTGAGGCCAAAAATACTGATGCTTTCCTTGACTCTTTAACATTCCAAATTTAGTTCATCAGAAAATTCTGTTGGCCCTGCTTTAAAATGTTCATGAACTGAAACTTCATCACCACCTCTAACATCCTGCTCAAAATCATCTGGAAAATTGCAGCATCTTAACTCTCTGCCACCTTCTGCATTTGCCTGGTTACAGTCTCCTCTACACAGTGTTTCAGTTTGCTAAAGCTGCTGAAATGCAATATACTAGAAATGGGCTGGCTTTTCCAATGGGGTTTTATTAGGTTATAAATTTGCAATTCTAAAGCCATGAAAATATCCAATTAAGGCCTCAAGAGGAAGATACCTTCTCTGAGGAAAGCCTGCTGGCATCTGCGGTTCCCCTGTCACATGGGAAGGCACATGGCGATGTCTGCTGGTCCTTCTCTCCTGGCTCTGGTTTCAATTTCTGTCTCCAAATGTATCTAGACATTTCTCTATGCTCTTGCTCTGCCTGCCTTTTATCCTGTCATAAAGTACTCCAGTGAAAGATTGAGACCCACACTGAGTGGGCTGGGTCACATCTCAATTGAAGTAGCCTAACCAAATCTTCCCACTCACAATAGGTCTGTCCCCACAAGAATGGATTAAAAGACACTGGTCTTTTCTGGGGTACATATCAGATTCAAACCAGCACACTCTACCTTCTGGACCCCCAAAAGCCATATTATTTCCAGATGCAAAATACATTCATTCCATCACAATATCATAAAATCTTTAAATCATTTCAAGTAACAATATTAAGAACAAGGTCTTATCAAAATCAGTTATAGATGTGGTTTGTCCTAAGATAAAATTCATCTCCGGCTGTGGACCTGTGAAGCCTAGAACAAGTTATCTGCTTCCTGTATACAAAGAAGGGACAGTCATAGGATGAATATTCCCATTGCCATAGGGAGAAATTGAAAGGAAAACAGGGATCACCAGACCCAAACAGTTCTGAAAATCTTCAGGGCTTACTTCATTAGATTTCGAGGTCTGAGAGACATTTATAGAATATGTTTTATCCTTGGGGCTTGAGAAGTGGCAGTACCACCCTCTCCATAGACTTACACAGTGGACTTACACAGTGGCCCTGCTGTCTCCAAACACTGGGGTGAGGGCTCCAACAGCTCCAAGCTTTGGGGAGACCACCATGTTCTTGGCTCCATCCTCTTCAAACATCAGGGCAGCACCCAGACCCTATGCCATCTCCAGGGCACATTCTTATCCCTCAGGACAGTGGGGTGGTGTCCAGGCCCTCCCCAGTCCCAGAAGAATGTGCTCTACCCTCTCTGAACAGTTTTCTTCCTGAACAAAGGGGAAGTCATGTTCCCTTCAATTCCCCAGGAGCCTGAGAGCCCTGGGCGATAACACTCTAACTGAACAATGGAGAAGAAGGCCCACTCTGCAAACTTCAGGGCAAACTCACCCTCTCCATGTTCACGGGTGGGTCTGCTCTCCTGGCCTGAGGTTTTCTTGACTCCAGACCTCAGCTTTCATGGTTCTGCCTTTGAAGTCATTTTTCCTTCAGTCTGTCCCTTTTATGTCCCTCTAGTCCAGGCTGGCAGTGGTTCTGTTTATACAGATCCTGCAACAAACACGTTGGGTTAGCATGCAGCACCCAGGGATCACAGTCATCAGACAGTAGTACTTTCCACAAATCCTCTCTGGATAACTCCGTCTCCAATCCCGATTTGCACTGAGATGGCTGACTGGATAAATCCTCACATGGGGTTCAATTCTCTGGGAACTGACTTTCCAGAAACTCAGATTTTTCCAAACCATCAATTTATGGTTCCTTTGTACCAAAGAGTTGAGTTCTCAGCTTCCCTTTCCTCCAGGATTTTACTATAAGCTGCAAGGAGAAGCCAGCTGCATTTTCCACATTAGTTTGGAAATTTCCTCAGCTAGATATCCCAGCTCATCACTTTCAAATTCTGCCTTGTGTCCTACATCAGGACACAATTTTGCCAAATTCTCTGTCACTTTAAAACAAAGATCACCTCTCTTACAGTTGGCAATGACACACTCATCATTTCAGTCTATGACCTCATCGGAAGTACCTTTAGCATCCACGTTTCTACCAACAGTCTCTTCAAAGCAATCTAGGCCTTTTCTATCAAGCATCTCACAATTCTTCCAGAATCTTCCCCTTATCCATTTATAAAGCTGTTCCAGCATTTTAGATATTTGCAAATTGCAGCACCTTACTTCTCTGGTACCAAAATCTGATTCAGTTTGCTAAAGCTGCCAAAATGCAATATGCCAGAAATGAGCTGGATTTTTATTAGGTTACAAATTTGCAGTTCTAAGACCATGAAAATGTCCAAATTAAGGCATCCAGAGGAAAATACTTTCTCTGAGGAAAGGCTGCTGGCATTCAGGGTTCCTCTGTCACATGGGAAGGGACAAGGCAGGATCTGCTGGTCCTTCTGTCCTGATTCCAGTTTCAATGGCTATCTCCAAATGTCTCTGGGCATTTCTTTATGCTCTCCTGTTTTACCTGCCTTTTATACTCTCATAAAGTACTCCAGTGAAGGACTGCAACCCATCTTGAATTGTCTGGGTCACACCTCCATTGAAATAGCCTAACCAAAAGTTCCCACCCACAATAAGTCTGCCAGCATAAGAATGGATTAAAAGCACATGGTCTTTTCTGGGGTACATAACATATTCAAACCAGCATAAGCAGCCTTTGAAATACCTCTAAAATGTCAGAAAATGTCACTGCCCTTTTCAAAAAGCCCCAATGGCTGACAGGTCCATTTAGAGTAAACCTAAAGTTCTTGCAATAACTGACAATGCCCCACACGATTGGGGCCATGTCTTCACTGAACTCATCTCCTCCCCCGCTTCCTTCCTCTTTTCTCATGCTATGCTGGACACATTGGCCTCCTTGCTGGGCTCCAGGCACTTTTATTTCAGGGATTTTCCTCTTGCTATTCCACCTTTATCAGCTATCCACAGAGTGCTTCCTCAGTTTTGTTCAGGTATCTGCTCAAATGTGATCTTATCAAAGAAGTTTTTCCTAACCACTTTTTATCAAATAGCAATCCCCCCAAATCTCAGCACTTCCTAGAGCAATTTATCTTTCTAGTTTTCAGCATGACACTTACCAGCTAACATTGCATATGTTCCTTTGTTTGTTTTCCCCTTTTATGTGATAAGCAGGGAATATTTATTTTCATTATTGTATCCCTAGAGCCTATAGGAGTGCCTGACAAACACCAAATACTCTCTATATAATATTACTGCATTAGTATATTTTTGTTTAATAATTAAATAATTACAATTGTTATAAAATTATTAACTGACATAATTGCTGTTAAGGAAAGGAGCAGGGTTCTATGAAAGTACATGAACTAAAGTATCAGAAAAGGCTTTTTGAGGTAGTATCAAGCTGAGACATGAGAGGTACATAGATGTTACCTAGACAAAAGCCAGAGGAAAGAATGTTCTAGGGAGAAGAAGAATATGTGTGAAGTCTCTGTGGAAAGATGGAGAATGGCATAGTCAAGGAATGGAAATTGTTTTGGTGTGGCTCCATCACAGAGAACAATGTTAAATATCAAAAAAGGTGATGCTAGACAAGTAAGAGAATGCCAACAGCCAGAAAACCCATGACCAGAAATCTTTATCCTATTGACAATTGGCAACTTTGGAAGAACTTTTAAGGGGGTAGTATTTTGGCCATGATATCATTAACTTTAACTTTTGAAGGGGTCATTATGCTATGGTGTGGAGGAAAGACAAGCAGAGAGTTGGGAGATGGCCAAGAAAATATACAGGAGTCTATTGAAGCTCAGGCAAGAAGTAATGGTAGCTTGAACTAACTCAACGGTTCTCAATCAGAGAATGGCCCTTACACCTTACTAGGGATGTTTGCAAAAGATTTTGGGAAATTTGAAGGTCTCAATGAATGTGGAAAACTAAATGTACTTAATAGATGAATCCCAGGGACATTAAATGCATTAGTGCATACAATAGTCCCCCAGAAAGAAATTAAAAATTTCCCCCAAAATGCTAATATTGCTTCAACTGAGAAAAAATGGAATAAATAAAGAAAAGTTCATGAAACTTTGTGCTGGTAAGATATGGAACATGAGATAGAAGGAAGGTTTAAAACTACTAAATTTCTTGTTGGCAAAACTAAATGTATGCATAAAGGATTGTCAGAAGTTGACTGAGCAGGAAGCTCTAGGAATCAGTCTATCCATGAGAATAGCTATTAAACCAGCAGGAACTGTCAGAATCAACCATTTTGAAACCCCAGAGTCCAATAGAACCCTGTGCAGCATCCAGGGAAAAGCAGGAGGAGGAAGATGGCAAAGTTTGATAAATAACAGTGAATTGCACTCTCCAGATAAAAGCTACAATTGCCCATCCCCTAACCTCACAGTCTGGCTGCTGATCACTGCTTTTCATTATCTACTTCTGATCACTGGAGCCCTGGCTCTGAGGGTGGCCCGTGTTCCTAAGAGCTTCCTAAGAGCTGCAGAGGACAGTTGAAGGCATGGATTTGCTGAGCAGGTTCCAAGTCAAGAAAGCACAGCATTATGGAGCCATCAGAGAAGCTCCTCTCACACTTCCTAGAGCCTCCATCATCCCCAAACCAGGGCAGTTTGGAGCTGGCCAGCACTCGCTTTATGGGTCCCTGGCCTTATTCTGTTTGGGAAAGACTGATTTGGGAAATTCGTCTCTGACATGCTGCCCATCTCCAAGATTTTGCCTTTCAGGCAAAAGCAGCTTGAGACAGTGAAAGCACATTAAGAAGCAATCGAGTCAGGTGACTTGACATAAAGTGTTACCTGCTTTCAGTCCTACAGAGGAACACACTGGAGAGGGAGAAGGTCTGTGTCCTTTGGATTAGAGGGAACACTCAAATTCATGTAACAGGGGAACTCCTAAGGCCACTAGCAAGTACAAGCACAGGACAAGACACAGACCCAGAAAAGAAAGGGAGGACCCATCATTTTTCATACATTTTATACTTCCCTTCTTGAGAAGAGGGCTGAACATCCTGTCTCCACTCCGTTGGAAGGAGAGCACTGGCCAATGATAAGCCTATTTGCAAAGACTGTGAAAGACATTTTTCCTTAAATTTCCTTGCTATTGACACTCAAGAAGATATTTGTTATACCACTAGCTGGATACAAACTAAAAAAAAACAGATATCTCAGGGAATATATCATAGAGTTGACATTTTAAAATATTGAAATGTGCAGTGTGTAACAAAGGATTACAAGAAAAACAAAGAAACAGGAAATGAGGGTCCATCTAAAGGAAGAGGACAAAAATTGAAAAAAAACAATGAAGACCAGACTGTGGACAAACTGGACAAAGACTTTATAAAAATGACCTTCAATATGCTCAAGGAGATGAAAGAAAATAAGAGAAAGAAATAAAGGATACCAGGAAAATAGACTTGAAGAAAAATGTGACCCAACACATACTGGTCAAATTTTTGAATGTCAAGGACAAGAAGAGAATTCCAAAAACTGCAAGAGAAAACAAATGTGTAATCCACGAGGGAGTCCCAATAAGATTAAGTTCCAATTTCTCATCAGAAACTATGGAAGCAAAAAAGCAGTGGATTGAACACTTCAAGTGCTAAAATTAAACAACTGCCAACCAAGAATTTTATACCCAGTGAGACTTTCAAAAATGAGGGAGAGATTAAGCCACCCCCAGAGAAACTAAAGCTGGGGGAATTCAGTACCACTAGACCTTCCCTATAAGCAATGCTAAAGAGAGTTCTTCAGACTGAAAGGAAAGAAAGGACACTAGACATTGGTTCAAAATGACATAAATAAATAAAGAACTCTGGTAAAAATAATCATTTGGGTAATTATAAGTGCTAGTGTTATCGAACAGTATTTTTGGAATGCAAGGCCATTTCTTATTTGTTACAGATGCTAAAGTCCAAATGCATAAAAAGTAATGCTCAATCTATTGTTCTGCCTATACATTGTATGAAGATATAATTTGTAACAAGCAGAAAAAAAGGCGTGGGGGCAGATGGATATAGGAACAGTGTATGCATATACTATTGATGTAAGGTTGGAATAAAATCAAATATAACTGTTGTATATTCAGGGTGTTAAATTTTAATCCCATGATAATTACAAAGAAAATATATGGAATATATCAAGAAAAAAATTAAGGATTTCAATATTGTATATCACAAAAAATTAAATGAATAAAAAGTAGACATTAGCAGAAAAAATGAGGGGAAAAAAGGTATAATACTTAAAATGCTAAATAACAAAATGGCAGAAGAAGGTGCTGCTTTACTAGTAGTTACTTTAATGTAAATGGATTAAACTCTCCAATCAAAAGGCAGACATCAGCAAAATGGATAGAAAAGCAACTCAACCATATTCTATTTACAAGAAACTCACCTTAATTTCAAAGACATAAGTAGGTTGAAAGTGAAAGGATGGGAAAATATATATACCATGCATATAGTAACCAAAAGAGAGCAGCAATAGCTGTACTAATATCAGATAAAACAGATTTTAATTTTAAAATATTGTTTCAAGGGAAGAAATTGACATTTTGTATTGATGAAGAGTCAATTCAATAAGAAGACATAAACATTATAACTTAACAGCAGAGCCCTAAAATAATGACAGATTTGAAGGGAGAAATAGATGGTTCTATATTAATAGTAGGAGACTTCAATGCATCACTTTCAGTAATGGATAAAACATCTAGACAGAAGATCAATAAGAAAATAGAAGATTTGAATGATATTGTAAATCAACTAGACATAAGAAAACACTTCACTCAACAGCAACAGAATATGCATTCTTCTATAGTGCACATGGATCATTCTCTAAGATACATCATGTCTTAGTTCACAAGACAAGTCTCAGTAAATTAAAAAAAATTGAAATCATACAATGTATTTTCTCTGACTAAATGGAATGAATCTAGAAATCAATAACAGATGGAGAAATGGAAAATTCACAAATGCATTGAAATTAAACATACCCATACAACCAATGGGCTAAAGAGGAAATCACAAGGAAAATTAGGAAATATCTTGGGGTGAGTGAAAATGTAAACACAATATAGTAATTATGGGATGTAGTAAAGTCAATGCTGAAAGGGAAACTTACAGCTCTAAATGCTTACATGAAAGAAGGAAAGACTTCAAATCATAGGCCTAACCTCTAAACTGGGGGAATGAGAGAAAGAATAGCAAATAAAACACAAAGTGAGCAGAAGGAAGGAAATAACAAAGATTAGACCAGAGATGAGTGAAATAGAGAATGAGAAAGCAATAAAGAGAATCAACAAAATGAAAGTTTGTTCTTAGAAAAGATCAATAAAATTGATGAATTTTAGCCACACTGTCAAAGATATAAAGAGAGAGGATATAAATAACCAAAATAAGAAATGAAAATGGGGACATTATTACTGATCCCAAAGAAATAAAAATGACTATAGGAGGATGCATCAACTGTATGGCAACAAATTAGATAAGCTAGAAAATGGACAAATTCCTAGAAGTGCAGAAACCATCTACACTGATGCAAGAAGAAATAGAAGATCTTAACAAACCAACAAGTTGTATAGAGATTGAATCAGTAATCAAAAACCTCCTAACAGCAGAAAAAGGGAAGAACCAGATGGCTTTACAGGAGAATTTTACAAAACATTCCAAGAAGAATTAACAACAATCCCGCTCAAATTCATCCAAAAAATAAAGAAGGAGGGAATACTCCCTAACTCATTCTGTGAGGCCAACATCACCTTAATACCAAAGTCAAATAAAGATACCAAAAGAAAAGAAAACTACAGACCTATATCTCTTATAATTATAGATGTAAAAATCCTCACACAAGCAAACCAAATCCAACAGCACATTGAAAGAATCATAAAATGATCAAGAGGGATTCATCCCAGGTATGCAAATATGGTTCAACTTAGGAAAACTAATTAATGCAAAACACCACATCAACAGAAAAAAAAGGGGGGGAAATCTTCTCAAATGGTGCAGAAAAAAGGAATTTAACAATATCCATGCTCCTTCTTGATAAAAACATTTAGAAATTAGGAAGAGAAGGAATCCTTCTGGACATGATAAAGGGTATATATTAGAAAACCAACAGCTAACATCATTTTTAATTGTGAAAGATGAAAGCCTTCCCTCTAACATCAGGCACAATAATGCCCATTGTCACCATTGTTATTCAAAGTTGTACTGAAAGTTCCAGTCAGAGCAATTAGGTAAGGAAAAGAAATAAAAAGCATCCAAATTGGAAAGTAAGAAGTGAAAATTTCCCTATTTGTAGGTGACATGATCTTATATACATAAAATCCTTTAAAATCATCATCAAAAAAAAAAAAAAAAAAAAAAAGCTACCAGAGCTAATAAATGAATTCTTTTTCTAGAAGAAAGTATAGGGAAGTTTCTTCAAGAACTTGTGTTAGGTAACATTTCCTTAGACTTTACACCCAATGGAAAAGCAAATAAAGAAAAAAATAGATAAATGAGAGCCTATCAAAATTTTAAACTTTTCTGCATCAAAACACATTAACATGAAAGTAAAATGACAACATACACAATGGGAGAAAGTATTTGGATGCCACATATCAGATAAGGCTTTAATATTCAGAATATATAAAGAAATCCTACAATCCAACAAAAAAAGTCAAACAACCCAATTTAAAAATTGGCAAAAGTCTTGAATAGACATTTCTCCAAAGAATATACACAAATGGCCAAAACACATGAAAAGATGCTCAACATTATTAGCAATCAGGTAAATGAAAATCAAATCCACAGCAAAATACCATTTCACACCCACTGGAATGGCTACCTTAAAATAATGGAAAATTACAAGTGCTGGGGAGGATATGGAGAAATATATGTTACTAGAATAAAAATTTTTTAAAAAATCCATGAGACTGTAAAACACAAACTGAATCCTAAGGTAAAACATGGACTATAGTTAATAGTACAATTATAAAAATGTGCTTTCATCAATTATAATTAATGTATCACACTATTGCAAGAGGTTAATATGAGGGTATAAGATAACCTTATATTTTAAGCATATTTTCCTGTAAATCCACAACTTCTCTAATAAAAAAAATGAATGGATAAAGTTATGGAATTGAGTCACTAGAAAAAATAATTGTGGAGGGAATAAAGCATCATTCTCTTTTTGAAAATTTGATTATGAGATGTCTTTGAAACATCCATTTGTAGATTCATGGAAATTAGCTGCCAAATAGATCTGTGTCTCAAAAGAGTGGTCTGATTTATATGCTAAAACATAGCTTAAAAGATGGCAATCGAGAACATTGTTGTTGATAAGATCATGTGGAGAAATAGAGTGCAAGGAGACAAGAGGACATGGGGTTGAAAGTTGGGAAGCTGTGTATTTAAATGTCTGGTAAGACATGAAATGCTAGGCAGTCCAGAGAAAAAACTGATGAGAGGTTATTGACACAGATACCAAGGGAAAAGTGTATCTTGAGGGAATAAATATTCAACATTGTCTAATGTTATTAAAATAGAAAATACTATCAGAACTAAAAGTCCTCTGTTTTTTGGCAACCTAGGAGTTATTGTTGATCTCAGCTAACAGGGTTTCATTGGAGAGATGGTGCAGGAATTAATTTGTGATAAGTTGAGAGTGAACAAAAGGAAGGAAATGGGAACACCAAATACAGAAACGGCTCATTCAAGAAATGTCCATAGTGAAGGAGAGGAGAGATACAGAGCAGTATCTAGAAAGGAGTGTGTCCAGTTACCTGTTGCCTGTGTGTCAAAACATCCAGCAATATTTAGTGACTTAAAACAATAAGAATCATATTGATCATCTCTTATTGTTCTGAAACTTGATGGGTAGTTCTTGCTTGGAGTCTCACATGTGTTTGCAGTTGGACAATATTAGGCTCAGGCTTGAGGTCAAGAATCTTCTCACCGAAAGATATAGACAACATTCTTTGGATTTTGTTCCTGAGGTAAAACTTCTCAAATCCTGTTCCTGTCAGCCTTAGACTTGCAAAAAGTTATCTGTCTCTCACAAAACAAATACACTGGTGGAAGGGACATAGAAGTATCACAGTGGTACCTCCTGATCAGAAAGAGAAAAACCATAGCACTTCAATCACTGGTCCATAGCACTTCTGAAATCTAGTGGGCACCAGTTTCCAGTTTCTTGTTTTTAAAAAATAAAACAACTTTATTAAGATATGTTTGTACAATAAACTGCATTCTTTCAAAGTGTACAATTTGATTAATTTTTACATATATATAACCATTAATCATCACAATAAATATACATAACATTACCCTCACTCCCAAAAGTTTCCTTGTACTTTCCTTTGCATATGCTCCTTGGTATACCATCCATCCTTCCACTTTTCTCCCCAAGGCAAACAATTGTCTACTATTTTCATTATATTAGTTTGTATGTTTTATAATTTATATAAATGAAATAACACTTCATATATATTTTTGTTATGGATATTTTCTATTAGCTTAATAATTTTAAGTTGACCCATCTTATTGTAGGTATCAGTAGTTTGTTTCATTTTTACTGCTGAATAGTATTTCATTGTATACCACATTTTGTTTATCCATTCACAAGCCATTGGAAATTTGAACTGCTCCAAATTTGGGGCTTTTATGAATAAAACAGCTATGGAGATAGGAGTACAGGTCTTTTTGATGACATACATTGCCATTTTCTGTTGGGAAAAAAATCTATCACCAGAATGACCAGTTTCTAAGGTAATTAGGTATTTAACTTTAGGAAATCACCAGCTTTTGCATTCACAAAAAAATGTGCAAGAGGATCACATCTTTGCCACCACTTAGTACTGTCATTATTTTTAATTGAGCTATTGTAGTGCAGGTAGTGGCACACCAATGTGGTTTTAATTAGCATTTTCCTGATGACTAACTTTGTTGAGCATCTTTCCATGTTCTTATTAACTATTCTTATATCTTAATTGGTGAGGTGTTTGTTTAAAATACTGCCCATTTTTTCCTTAAGTTATTTGTCATTTATTATTTATATATAATGTTTGATTTATCTTTTTCCTTTTTTTCATGGATCATATTTTTTTGCCCTACCTTAATCATTTTTTAAACCAGTGTTACAAATATTTTCCCCTATGGGTTTTTTTTTTAATAATTATATAAACTTAGCTTTTACATATAAATCTATGATCTGTTTTAGTAAGGAGTGGCGTGAGGGTAAATATTTATTGCATGTATTGTTAACAAGTTGTTCCTGAGTAATCATTTGAAAAGACATTCCTTCTCCCATTAAATGCTTTGGTGACTTCACTGAAAATGTACTGATTGCATATGCATAGATGTATTGCTCAGTTCTTTATTTTATCTTGTTTATCTATATGAGTACTTTAATTGTACCATCCTAATTACTCTAGAATTATAGTTAGAATTGAAGCCAGGTAGCATAAAAGCTTTCATTTTTTACTCTTTTTAAATATTTTATTTGTAATTATGGGTCCTTCACATTTCCATATATACTTGAGAACCAGGTTGTCAATTTACACAGAGCAAACTCATGCAATTTATATTTCATCATGTTGCATCTCAACATGAACTTGGAAAAAAAAACTGATATCTTAAAATATACAGCACCTTTTAATTTATGAATATGTATTTTTCCATAAACTTAGGTCTTCTTTAATTTTTTTCAAAAAAGTTTTGTGGTGTCAGCATACAGATCACAAACAAATTTTTTAAAATATATTGTTGGATATTTCAGGCTTGGAATGTTGTTTTAAATGGAATAGCATTTCTAATTTCATTTACCAAATTTTCATTGCTGGAATAAAAATGCATTTGATTTTATATATAGACCTCATAACTTGAGACCTTGCTAAATCTATTCTTTACTTCTAGCAGCTTTGTAACTGATTCCTTGGGATTTTTAAAATATACAATCATGTCATCTGCAAATAAGGAAAATTTCACTTTTTTATTTTAAAACTATAGACTTAATTTCTTTTTCTTGACTTATTGCATTAGCTAAAACTTCCATTATGTGATGGTTAATTTTATGTTTCAACCTGGCTAGGTTATGGTATCCAGTTATTTGGTCAAGAAAGCACTGGCCTGATTGTTATTGTGAGGAATTTCAGTCATTAGTCAGTTGTTTGCATCTATGGCTGATTACATCTACAGTCAACAAAGGAGATTGCCTTCAGCAATGAGAGAAGTCTCATACAACCAGATGAAGGCCTTTAACAGATAACTGATGGTTTCCATGTTCACAGGAAGAATTTCTCTGTCCTTCAGTTGGCCAGCTTCTCCTAGGGTATTCACTTAAGCCTTCAACAGAGTGGACTTACAAATATCCACAGTTGAATGTGTCCATTTCTATAATAATTCTCTTAATAATTACATATATACTTATATAACATGTGTGACATACATATATGTGTGTGTACATATCTCCTGTCAGATCTGTTTTTCTAAGAACCACAACTAATAAAGATAAATAAGGAATGGTTCTTGAGAGGCAAGATATTAAGGATGAGATTTCTGAATTGATCTGGGGTTTTGGAATTGGTTCTCTAATCTGACTATTGTAAAAGGCGCTGGTGACTTTATTTCCAATGATCAGATTGGCACTGATAGACCACAGCATGTGTTGGAAATAGAGATACACAAAACATCACCACTGGGTACAGCTAATCAAATGCAAAGAGACAAGTCTCAGTGTGACAGTGTAGGTGATACCTTAACAGAGTTGTGTGGAGTTAAAAAGTAGACTGATGTAGGCTTGATGTTCCTAAATACACATACTGGATTCAGTTGCTAAAGAAAGAAATGAGGTCCAGGCTTCAAATTCCCCATTCAAGCACTGCATTAAGGACATGAAGCATTCTTTTTGTGCCCTGAGAAAATCTTATTTCTTGCAGCATCAGACTTGAGATTTCAAAACTAAACCCAAAGTCACATTGCATGAGTGGCTGAATTACATTTGAAATTGAATTCTCAATCCTGTAAGGTGTTCACTGTTAAAATGAGGGTATTTGTTGGGAAGGAATGGGATCCTGAAAATTGAAACAGGGACATATGTCAATAGGGGCATTGAAAACATAGATTCAGCGGAGTATTCTTTGCCAGATAAACCTATAATGGTCCACCCTGGAGTATCAACCACTGAGCCTCCAGCATGCCCTGAGGAATAAACCACTGACCTCTACCTGAAGAGATTAACCCTTCTGTGCCTGATATACCTATTACTACCTTCCCTAAGGAAAGAGCCCTCATACCTCTGTCTGAGGAGATTAATATTGTTTCACCAAATGAAACTGCAAGGGACTACCCTGAGATAGTTGATTTGCAAGACACTTCTAATTCCCCTCTTGACCTGCCCCACCACCTCTCTTTCCTTCCAGGCCTACAACTACACTGAAGTCCCAATAGGCCCCAAAAGGTGAGGTACAAAGTGTGACCCATGAAGATATTCACTTCACTCCAAAAGAACTGCAATTTTTTCCAATTTATACAGACAGAAATTGGGGAATATGTATGGGAATGGACATTAAGGGTGTGAGATAATGATGGAAGGAATATAAGGTTGGATCAGGCTGCATTTATTGACATGGGCCCACTAAAAAGAAATTCTGTATACAATGTTGTGTTTTGAGGGCTATGAAAGGCTCTGATTGGTTGGCTGAAGCATGGACCAAAAATAGTATACATTACCTGAAGTCAAAATGCCTGCCCTGCCCTGGGGTAATGTTGATGAGGGGATCCAAAGGCTCAGAGAGATTGGAACGTGAGTGAATGTATAATGTAAGACATTCTCACCGACCATGTGTTCAGAGGACATGCCTTTCACCACGACTGTGAGGAATAAATTCAGGAGAGTAGCTCCGTCATCCCTTAAGAGCTCCACGGGTCTCTTCTGTCAGTCATATATTACTATGGGAATTTCTGGCACTGAACTTGGTTCCTTAAATACAATGGGGATGATTGGATTCCATGTTGACAGAAGCCAAGTGACAGCACTTGATCACCAAGAAAAGGTGGGCATGGCCACCATAGTGAACAACAGACTCAAAGCAGCAATCAGAATAATCTGACTCACAGAGCCCTGTGACACTGGCTAGTTGATCACATGATACTTAGAAGTGAAATAGATTGTCAGTCTATTAAATTTTTACTTAATCTGTAGAAGAAGTGTTCTAGGTCAAGTTTAACTTGAAACGCATAAACAGAGTCATGGCCCATCAATCAATTTCCATACTTGAAATAGTTTACAGACCCAGAATCCCTTGAATGAAGGGAAGACCAGCTCCCCTTGGGAAAGGACCCTGCTACACTGCCAAAAATGTATTCTGTTAATTTCCTGACAGCCTTCCCCAAAGGGGATTGGGCATTTTACCAGTGTTACTGTGCATTTAAGAAAAGGAAATATTCATATATTTTAGGGATTATTAGACATTGGCTATGAACTGGCATTAATTCCAGGAGACATAAAATATCATGGTAGTCCAATTTTCAAAGTAGGGTCTTATGGAGGTCAGGTGGTCAATGGAGTTTGAGCTCAGCTCTGTCTCACAGTGGGTTCTGTGGGTCCCCAGACCCAGTCTGTTGTTATTTCCCAGTTCTGGAATAAATAGCTGGAGAACACAAACACAGCAAGTGACATAATCTCCTCATTGGTTCCCTGACTTGTGGAATAATGATTATTATGATAGGAAAGGCCAATTAGAAGCCACTAGAACTGCCTCTACCTAGCAAAATAGTAAATCAAAAACAATATTACATTCCTGAATGTAGTGCAGAGATTAGTGTCACTATGATGGACTTGAAGGGGGTGGCAGTGGATTCTCACCACATCCCTTTTGAATTCTCCTTTTGATCTGCACAGAAAACAGATGGATCTTGTAGGATGACAGTGGATTATCATAATTTTAACCATGTAATGACTCCAGTTGCAGTTGCTGCTCCAGATACGGTATCATTGCTTGAGCAAATTGGATCCCTTGGGAGCTGGTATACAACTATTGATCCAGCAAATGCTTTTTCTCAATACCTATTAAAAACCCCCAGAAACAACATGCTTTCATCTGGCAAGCCAGCAACACACCTTCACTGTGTGCATATCAACTCTCCAGCCCTATGTAATAATTTAGCGATAACTTTATCACATTTCCCTTCCACAAGACATGATGCTGGTTCATTATAATGATTACTTAAGGTTGATGAGACCTAGTGAGCAAGAAGTAGCAACTACTCTGTACTTATTGGCAAGGCATTTGTGTGTCAAAGAGTGGAAAAGAAATCTAACTAAAATTCAGGGGCCTTCCACCTCAGTGAAATTTCTAGTGTCCAATAGTGTGGGGCATGTTGAGGCATCCCCTCTAAGGTGAAGGATAAACTGTTGCATCTGGTACCTCCTACAATAAAAAATAAGGACCCAACTTCTAGTTGACCTCTTTGGGTTTTGCAGACAATATATTCCTCATTTGAGTGTGCTGTACTGGCCCATTTACTTACTGTCCGGACAAGCTGCTAGCTTGGAGCAGGGGCAAGAACATGAGGAAGCACTTTAACAGGTCCAGGCTACCATGCAGGCTGCTCTGCCACTTGGGCCATATGATCCAGCATTTGTCATTGGCAAATAGAGATGCTTTCTGGAGCCTTTGGTAAGTCCCTATAGAAGAATCATGTAATCACAATGCAGACCCTTAAGATTTATCAGAGTCTTGCCATTCTCTGCAGATAACTAATCTCCTTTTGAGAAACAGCTTTTGGCTTGCTGCTGGACCTTACTAGAGGCCAAATGCTTTACCATGGGCCACCAAGTTATCAAGTAACCTGAGATACCCATCATGAACTGAGTATTGTCTGACCCAACAAGCCATAAAATTAGGTGTGCACACTATCATTCCATCATAAAATGTAAGTAGGACATATGAGATGGGGCTCAAGCACACCCTGAAGGCACAATTACATTACACTTGGAAGTATCCCAAATGCCCATGGCCCACTTCTTGCCACATTATGTTCTTGTTACCAGCCCACAGCTGTGGCTTCTTGGGGAACTCCCTCTGAGCAGTCAACTGAGGAATAGAAAATCGGAGCTGGTTTATAGATGATTCTACATGATATACAGGCACCACTCAAAAGTGGACTGCTTCAGGACCACAGCCCCCTGCTGAGGCACCCCTGCAGGACAGTGGAGAAGGAAAATCTTCATAGTGGGCATGACTTTGAGAAGTGCACATGGTTGTTCATTTTGCTTGGAAGGAGAAATGGATGAATGTGCATTTATATACTGATTCATGGACATGACCATTGGTTTTTCTGCAAGATCAGGGACTTGGAAGGAACATGGTTATAAAATTGGTGACAAAGAGGTCTAGAGGAGAGGTATGTGGATAGACTTTTCTCAATGGGTGATAAACATGGAGATATTTGTGTCCTGTGTGAATGCTCCCCAGAGGGTGACCCCGCCAGGGGAAGATTTTAATAATTAAGTGGATATGATGACCCGTTCTGTGAATACCAGTTGGCCTATTTCCCCAGTCACTCCTGTCATTGCCCAATGGGCTGATGAACAAAGTGGCCATGGTGATATGGATGGAAGTTATGCATGGGTTCAGCAACATGGACTTCTACTCACCAGGGCCAAACTGGCTACAGCCACTGCTGAGCGTCCAATCTGCCAGGAGCAGAGACCCACACTCAGTCCCCAATATGGTGCCATTCCCTGAGGTGATCAGCCTGATACCTGGTGGCAGACTGATTATATTGGACAACTCCCATCATGGGAGTGGGGCAGTATTTTGTTCTTACTGGAATAGACACATGTTCTAGATACATATTTGCCTTCCTTTACACAGAGCATCTGGAAAACTACCATATGTAGGCTTTCAGAATGCCTTACCCACAATCATTGCAATCCATACAGAATTACTTTTGATCAAGGGATCAACTTCACAGAAAAGGGAGTGTGGGAATGGGCACATGCTCATAGAATTCACTGGTCTTGTCATGGGCCCCATTATCCTGAAACAGCTGGACTGACAGAAGAGTAGAATGCCATTTTAAAGACTCAATTACAAACCAACTAGTTGGCAATACCTTGCAGGGCTGGGGCAGTGTTATCCAGGAAGCTGTGCATGATCTAAATCAGTGTCCACTCTTTGGTGCTGTTTCTCCCATATCCAGTATTCATGGGTCCAGGAATCAAGAGGTTTAAATAGGAGTGGCACCACTCACTATCATCCCTAGTGACCCACTAGAAAAATTTCTGCTTCCTGTCCCCATGACCTTAAGCTCTGATGGTTTACAGGTCTTAGTTCCAGAAAGAAGAATGCTTCCACCAGGTGAGACAACAAGATTCTATAGAACTGGAAGTTAAGACTGCCACCTGGCCACTTTGGTCTTCTCATGCCTCTGAATCAACAGGCAGAGAGAAAGTACTGTACTGCCTGGGGAGATTAATCCTGGTTATCAAGGGAAAATAGGGCTGCTACTAAAGAAAGGAGGTAAACAACTGTTTGCCTGAAATACAGGAGATCCCCGAGGGCATCTTTTAATATCACCATGCCCTGTGATTAAGTTCAATGGAACACTGCAAAAACCCGACCCAGCCAGGACTACTAATGGCCCAGAAACTTCAGGAATGAGGTTTTGGCCACTCCACCAGGCAAAGAACCTTGACTAGCTAAGGCCCTTGCTGAGGAAAAAGGGAATATGGAACATTTAGTAGAAAAAGGTAGTTATAAATGCAAACAGTGACCATGTGAACAGGTACAGAACAAGGATTGTAATGGTTATGAGTATTCCCTTCTTGTTTTGTTGTGAATATATGTGTGTATACTTATTTATCTTTGTTTTCTTCCTCTCCTATCCTTTATACAGCATGAATTGTGTTAATTTTATGCCATAGTATTTAAATTAGAGGATATCAAGTTTAAGAGTGAGTATTACCCAAGGATTTACACCACTTTTTGGGAAATAGTTACCGCATTTCCTGTTGTATGTAGAACAGTTGAATTATATTTGGTGAAAGTATGTCTGTCATTGTTTTATTCAGAGATTAACTATGGTTTAATAGTATTGGTGCCAAGCTAACAAGGGAGGAACTGTAACAGGTAAGTTTATGTGTCAACTTAGCTAGGTTATGCTGCCCAGTTGTTTGGTCAAGAAACCACTGGCCTGATGGCTACTGTGAGGATAGTTCATGGATTTAAAGCATCAGTAAGTTATTGCATCTATGGCTGATATTTTCTGCAATCATCAAAGGAGATTGCCTTCAGCAATGAGAGAAGCCTTATCCAAACAGCTGAAAGTCCTTAAAGGAAGAACTGATGATTTCAGCAGTCAGAAAGATGAATTTCTATCTTTATTCCATCCAGTCAGCTTCTCCTGGGGAATTCTTTGTAAACTTCACTGGAGTTCCTAATTTGCAACCTGTCCTATGGAATTCAGACTTGCCAGTCCCCATGGTCACTTGAGACAATTCCTTCAATAAATAATGTAATATTTACACATAGACAGACAGATAGATAGATAGATAGATAGATAGAAATAGAGAGTTAATCCTGAAAAATTCACATCAAAGCTCCTAGAGGTAATAAATGAATTCAGCAAAATGACAGGGCATGAGATAAACACAAAAATAATCATGTTTCTATACACTTGCAATGAGCAACCTTAAAAGTAAATGAAGAAAAAATTCCATTTACAATAACAACTAAAAGATTCAGATATCTAGGAATAAATTTAACCAAGGATGTAAATTACTTTTACACAGCAAACTACAAAACATTGCTGAAATAAATCAAAGAAGAGCTAAATAAATGGAAGGACATTCTGTGTTCATGGAATAAATATCACTAAGATGTCAATTCTACTCAAAATTATTTACAGATTCAACACAATCCCAATCAAAATTCCAATAGCCTTCTGTTAAGAAATGGAAAAGCCAATTACCAAATTTATTTGGAAGGGTCAGTGACACCTAACAGCAAAAAAAAAAAAAATCTTGAAAAGAACAAATTTTGAGAACTCACACTTCCTGACTTTAAAGGACATGCCAAAGCAACAGCAGACAAACCAGAATGGTACTAGTACAAGGATAGATATATAGACCAAAGGAATCTAATTGATTTTTGACATGGATGCCAATTCACTCAGCTGAAAAAGAACAGTCTCTTCAAAACTGGTGTTGGCACAACTGGATATCCATATGCAAAATATGGAAGGAGTATTCCTATCTCATACCATACACAAAAATTAACTCAAAATGGATCAAAGAGCTAAATACAAGAACCAGGACTATAAACTCCTAGAAGAAAAAGTACAGAAGCACCTTCAGTATCTTATATTAAGCAATCTTATATTAAGCAATGGTTGCTTAGACTTTACACCCAAAGCACAAGCAAGAAAAGAAAAAATAGATAAATGAGGCCTCCTCAAAGTTAAAAACTTTTATGCATCAAAGGACTTCTTCACAAAATTGAAAATACAGCCTACTCAATGGGAGAATATATTTGGAAACACATATCTGATAAGGGTTTAATATCCAGAATATATAAAGAAATCCTACAACTCAACATCAAAAAGAAAAACAACCCAATTTAAAAATGGGCAGACACCTGCCATGTGTCTGGCCGTGCATCTATTCTTGCAAGATTGTGAATAAATTCTTTTCTCCTCCACAACTGAGTGAGCATTTTTAAGGTACAATGCTTGTTTCTAACAATTTGGGGGCTCATCCAGGATCTGAAGCATTGAGGGGGACCCCTGGGATGGATGAAGGGAAGGCGTGCCCCACCGTTTGAGCAGTCTCAGACTCTGTGGCCAGGGGCCCACCTCTGACTGCTGGTGAGACCTGCAGTCAGACACTTTGGTCTGCCAATTGTGGAAAAGAAAATGGGAAGGAGAAACATGCCTCATAGCAACCAGGTAACTCTATTCATACACCAAGGAAAGAAAAAAAAAGGAATATTAACTTGCCTTGGTGGTTGGAACATTCTGATGAGTCTGAGGATGATTGTAAGGGAAAGACACCCAGGCAAGACAGAATGGGGAATAGAGGCAACCAGCCATCCTGGAATAAAGGGAATGGGGTATCTGTAGGGTCCCCTGGGAACATTCCTCTAAATAGTCCATTGGGGAACACGTTGAAACATTGGGCCAAAAGTGATTGGACCAAGGGAAAGGATAAAAGAAAAATGATCAAATATTGTGCTATGTTTAGACAAAAGAAAACATTTTGCCACCAGATATATTCTGGCCAAAATATAAGGCAGATAAGGGTTGGCTCTGTGCCAACTTCATATGTTATGTTAATGAAAAGAAACCTTTTTCCAAAGAGGAATTCCATATGCTGACTGCAGGGAAAGGAGACCAGTTTTTATACCATTAAAGTTAAAACCCCAGAATCTTTAGAAACTAAAACCTGGGATAAGCATTCCCCTGCCTTATATTTCCCCTCCCCCACTGGAGCAGGAACTGTCGAAGCCTGGGGATTCAGTGGGACCAGTCAATGCCCCCAGGCAATCAGAGAGCCAGTCGGTGCCGAGTGCTCCACCAGTTACAACCCACCAACAGTTAAGGAAAGAATTAAAACAGTGTAAGAGGGATACCCAAAAGTTTCTGTTTCTGGAGGCTTCTAAGGATAGGCGGGTGAGATTCATTAATAAAAGACCCAGCGAGACTAGCTGAACAATTAAATCACTCTTAGTCCCCAGTTTATATCCCCAGTCTTATGTCCATATTAAATATCTGCTTTTTGGGAGAAGAAATGGGAATAACAAAGAAGATGGCTATGAGAGAAAGGAAGAGGCAGCATCTGCAAAATAAAATTGGTCATACCCAAATCCCCCAACAAAGTCATGGAGGTTGAGGTCTGCAGTCAAGTGGTCTCGGGCTAGGAGAGTGGAGTGGCCCACACACATGGAAAGGACGAGTTTGCCCCGGAGGTCAAGGCTGAGCCTTCTGCCTCAATGCTCCAGAAGAGTTTTGCCACCCCAGGCCCTAAAGAGGGTGGAGCACATTCCCGGGGATTTGGAGAGACCCTGGCTGCCACCCCACTGTTCGGAGAGGGTAGAGCCTTTGCCCCAGAGAGGTAGAGTATGGGTGGCACCCCGATGTTTGAGGAGGGTGGGGCTGAAAATGTAGTCTCCCCAACATGTTGATATGTTGGAGTACTCACCCCAGCATTTGGAGAGAAAAGGGCTGCCACAAACACCTTTGGAAAGGTTTGGACTCCAGCTCCCAAGCCCCAAGGATACAACATTGTTCTGTAAACGACTCTCAGACTTTGAAATCTAATGGAGTTTGCCCTGTGGGTTTTAGGAATTGTTTTGGTCCCTTAAACCCTGTTTTCCTTTCAGTTTACCTGTGAAGGTGAAGAGACCAGGTGAGAGACTACTCATGAATGGATCCTAATGACCCTGTGGCCCAGGGAATGCTAAATCTCTGTAAAGAGATTTTGGCCTAATATTCAGAAAAGATCCAGAAAATGGATGAATGGCTGGATAAACCATTGGCGGAGTTACTAAGAGAGTCTACAAGGCAGGGAGGAAACAGACAGAGGCAACACAGAGAAGTAGTCAGGGCCAGTTAAAAAGAAAGAAGGGTTTGTTTTTTTGTTTTGTTTTGTTTTTGCATGGGGCTTGTGTAATTCTCTATTTGTATACTTTAAAGTAATGTGGGGCTGAATAGGTATTGGTGAAGGCATTTGCATATTTTAGTGTGTTGTGTAATTAAGTCTAAGGCACACGGAAGTCGTGTTTAAATTGCATTAATATTTGTATCAGGGTCCACGGGAAGTTATATGCACATTTTCTAGGACTGCATATTTGGATGCATTCTGAGAGTTAAAAATTTGTGTATCCAATGGAAGTTTGGGTTGTATGTTTATACAGGGATGTGGGATAATTGTATTTGTATGTAATGAAAGCATGTAATATGATTATGTAGGAGTTTTTGGAACTGTGGGAGTTTGTCAGTGTATGATTTAGGACTTGGCAGAAATTTCCTATCTATTCACCTACAGTAAACTGGAGATATTTCTTTATGTCTTTGTAGTGTATACTAGTTTGTGTGTACTCTAGAGCTGGGCAATTGTGTGCAGGTTCACAATAGTGTGAAGAATGAGAAAAGTGAGAATGACTGTGTAGAGATCTTCTGTGTATACACAATAGCGTGTTGGCTACACATGCTTGTAAATGGGCATAATGTGTGCATGTTTTGTATGGTTATGGGTGTGTATATACATTATATATGCCTGTCTGTGATATATATGGGGTTGTGTGTGTTGTTCTTGTGATTCATAGTATGGTTTTGCTGAGATACTTTGGGCAAAAGCAAAAGGTTCTTATTCAGTGCAAGTGGATTATATGCACATGTTCCTGTAAAAGGGGTTGAGGTTCAATAAAGCTGAATCTAACAAACTTAGGACAGTGAGTGGTGCATATCTCTTCCCTGCTCTGCATTTGGTGATGCCAGGTTGCTGTGGGAATAGACACCACATATATTGTCAAATGCTGCACACCAAGACTTGTCCTCCTCCCCCTCGAGAGTGGGTTATTACTCATCTGACAGTAAAACCTGTGTGTGTGTTCAAGGTGTACATATATGTGAATCAAGTATATTCAGGCATCACTAAACTAGGTGTATTAAGACTAGATTTTAAGTGGGCATTTAAGGATAGTGAGCCTTTTGTTTTCATCAGTCTAATTGTTCCATTCTTTTTAACCAGTCTGCTCTTCATGCAATTAAGTTCAGGAGTGTGTGTACCTGAAGGAGGTATTAGTAGTTATATCAGGGGAGTCATTGGAGGGGTACAAGCCATGTGTGATCTAGTACTTAGGCATTTTGGATGTGAATGGTGCATAACTTGTACACTGAAATGCCCCCAATAGGTCATTTAAAGTAAATTTTGGGGATTGTAGACCATCTCACTGATGGGTGGAATCCTCCCCTCTATCCTCAGTCACAGCATCGAGAGCCTCTAAAGTTATCCTTGGAAAAATCTTTCCCTATTATGGGTTAGTGGAAAATATAGACTCTGACAATGGCAGCCACTTTACCTCCTGTGTGTTGCAGAACATCATGGGAAGCCTGGGTGTCACTTGGGACTTTCACACTCCCTGGCATCCCCCATCCTCTGGGAGAGTGGAAAGAATGAATCAAACCTTGAAGAAACATCTTTATAAATTAATTTTAGAAACAAAGTTACCCTGGATCAAGTTCTTACCCATAGCCCTGCTAAGAATCAGGACCGCCCCTAGGAAAAAAAAAAAAAAACAAACTTGGAATTTCCCCTTAGGAAATGATTTTTGGTTTGCCTTTTCCTGGGAGAACTGGAGAACTCCAGTCCTGAGACACGAAGGATCTTTTCCTTAAAAATTATATACTGGCCTTGTCTTCTACCTTACCATCTCTCAGGCACCGTGGATTGCTGGTCCATATCTCACCTCTTGAATTTGCTGTCCATCAACATCAGCCGGGCAGCTGGGTCCTCCAAGCTTCAACCAATCTGGGAGTGACCTTATCAAGTCTTGCTGATGACTGAGACCACAGTTTGAACAGCAGAAAGAGGCTGGACTCCTTACACATGGGTAAGTGCCTGAGCCTAACAATAAGTACCCAGCAACACAATTCAAATCCTAGAGTGTGACTCCCACCTTGGATCCCCTAAGGATCACTCTAAAAGGACAATAGTTGAAGGAGCACACTAGGAAGGGAGGAGGGGCTGGATTGAATCCTGTGTTTGCATTGTGCTCTGTGTATAGCTTAATCATGAAATTGCTTGTACAGAACATAATGTTCCATATTAAAGATTTAACAGGTTCCACTAAACTGGTTATAAGCATAGTCAAAGGCTTAGAGTCCCAAAATGTGCAGTTTGATGCTTGTCAAGTAATTCGAGAACTGAGGGAGGAACATAAGTATTTATGTGGGCAGACTGTCCAGATAACAAGACTGTTGGGGGGGAACATTTGAGAGTATAACTTGAGTCACCTAACCCCTGTTACTCTTGGAATGCTGTTTGGGACAACACAGTATAAGGGATGGGTCTCATCCATGTTGGAGGGAAAGCCATTGAGGGAAACTTGAATGGAGTCCAACTCTCCAGTTCAAAATGACCCCAAGGTCATTCAAGTACTTGAGGCCAGAAACTTAAAGCAGACCATAGAAATAGAGACGGGTTACGGAGATACAAATGCCTGGGTAGAATGGGTCAAATATACCATCCAGAGTCTAAACAAAAGCAACTGTTACTCTTGTGCAACAGGCTGACCCCCGTTCAAATTATGCCTTTCCCCTTGGGTGTGGGAAAATATGAAAGGGAGTTTAAGTGTATAATACTCCTCTTTCAAGATGCTACTCCTGGTGAAAGTTGTAGTACATTGTCCTCCCTTTTCCCTCCAGTCCGGAAGGGAATTGTCAAGGCCATATTTTCTTCTCGCCTGAGTCCCAGAAACCACTCTGCCTGTCTCTCCAGATGGGAAGAAGGGCTCCAGGATCTTGAAACCATGGCCTTGTGTACACAAGTGTGGAATGTGAGTAAGGATAGTACTGGCAACTTCTCCAGCTTAGGTGTACCCTGAGCAGACATCTGGTGGTACCGCAGGAATGGTGTTACACTACCTGAAAAGTGGGGAGGAACCTGTGCTCTGGTTCAATTGGCTATCCCATTCACCCTGGCATTTGAAAGTAAAGAAAAAGTACCAACCCAAGGCAAAAGAGATAAGAGACATGTATGAAATGTATCTGGTTCATTTAATGAAAGAATTTATTTAGATAGTATAGGGGTTCCCTGGGGAGTTCCAAATGAGTTTAAAGCTAAAAGTCAAGTGGCTGCAGGATTTGAATCATTCTTATTCTAGTAGGTCACCATCAATAAAAATGTGAATTGGCTATTATAATCAGCAAAAATTTATTAACTATACCAGGGATGTCATTGAGAGAATAGCAGAACAGTTAGATGCCACTAGCCAAAAGGCATGGGAAAATAGAATGGTCCTAGACATAATGTTAGCTGAAGAGGGAGGTGTCTGTGTTATGATTGGGGGAACTTGTTGCATGTTCATCCCCAATAATACAGCACATGATGAAACTCACCAAAGCTTTACAAGGCTTAACAGCCTTATCTCAGGAACTAGCAAAAAAAATTCTGGCATTAACAACCCACTTACAAGGTGGTTGGAAACTTGGCTTAGGAAATGGAAAGGAATTGCAATATCTGTTTTAACTTCCCTTGTCATTTCAGCTGGAGCGTTCACAGCAGTTAGGTGTTACATTATCCTGTGTGCTCAGGGGTTAGTTCAGAGACTCATCGCAACAGCCATAATCAAGAATATCAGCAGAATAATCTATACCCCCCTTAAAGAGAAAGATCCCTATGATGAGGAATGTGAAAAAGCTCTTAGCAGATTTGAGAAACTAGAATGTGAAAACTAAAAAGAGTTTAAAAAGAAACAGGAGGGAATCTGTAAGAAAGGGTTAAGTTTAGCTTTCACATAAAGGCAACATGGGATAGGGAAAATGGCAGCAGAACTGGTTTAAACAGGCTCCGTGGTAAACGGAAGGAGAGAGAGAGAGCCATTACATAAGCCTGGAATCAGCACCAGCTCTTTATATGGGAAATATAACCAGGGTTACTGGAATGTAAAGGGATATGGGGTATAATCAAACGCAGGAACTCTGGGCAGGAAATTTAAACTAATTAACGCTCTCTGATAGGCTGTACAATTCAAAATCTCAAAGGTGGGCTAATTAGTTCTCTCAGATAGGCTGTAACCTCTGGAGTGCCCAGCCAATGGGGAAACAGGGGAGGGACTTGAGTATTAGGGTTAGGATAAAACTATCACCATGTTCTTTTTCTGGCATGCCTGCCATGTGTCTGGCTGTGCATCCCTTCTTGCAAGATTGTGAATAAATTCTTTTCTCCTCCAAAAAAAAAAAAAAAAATAGGCAAAAGACTTGAATAGACATTTCTTCAAAGAGGATATATAAATGGCTAAAAGCACACAAAAATGTGCTCAACATCACTAGCTATTAGGGAAATGTAAACCAAAACCACAATGTGATATCATTTTACACCCACTAGAATGGCTTCTAGTGGAGAAATAGGAATACTCATTCACTGCTGGTGGCAGTCTCTGTGGAAGACAGTTTGGATGTTCCTCAGGAAGCTAAATATATGATTACCATATGAGTCTGCAATCTCACTACTAGATATATACCCAGCAGAATTGAAAGTGGGGACACAGATATTGCACACTGATGTTTACAGCAGCATTATTCACAATTGTCAAAAGATGGGAGCAACCCAAGTGTCTATCCACTGATGAATGGATAAACAAAATATGGTGTGTGTGTGTATACACACACACACACACACACACACACACACACACAATGGAATATTATTCAGCTGTAAACTGAAACAAAGTTCTGGTTCATTTGACATTGTAGATGAACTTTGAGGACATTATGGTGAAGGAAATAAGGCAGACACAAAAGAACAAATATTGTATAATCTCACTAATGTGAAATACTTATAATACACAAACTCAGAGTTAGAATCTATACTATAGTTGACCAGGGGATAGACTGGAGGTAGAGTACAAAATTTCTCTTTAGGCTCATTGTAAAGGTTTGGAACTGGACGGTGGCGATGAAGAGTGCTGTCAACAGGACTGAACCATGTACATGAATGTGGTAATAGAGGAAGTATCGGGTCATGTATGTTACTGGAATGAAAGTAAGAAGATAAAACAAGGGACTGTATAACCCAGTGAACCCTGTTGTGCACATTAAACTGGGGTTGATAGTACAAGTATAAGAATCTACTTTCATGAATTAAAACAAATGCATGACACTAATACGAGGTGTTAATAACAGAGAGGTATAGGTGAAAAATACACCTAATGTAAACTATGGGCTATATAGTTAATAGTACTATTTTAGTATTCTGTGCTCAAAGGTACCACACTAATGAAAAGGGTCAAAAGTAGAGGGTTATACAGGAACACTGTATTTTTTATATTATTTATCTGTAAACCTATAACTTCTCTACTTAGAATAATAATCATACATTAAAATGTGTCTCAAAAATGAACTTCTTCCATTAATTTATATATGTGAATTCCAAATAGGTGATAGAACAGTGCTTCTAAAACTGTAAAACACTTATGCATCCTGTTAAAATGCATATTCAAATTGATTACATCTTGGTAAAGTTCTGAGATTCTACATTTCTAGCAATCTCTCTGGTGATGTGCATACTTTGTGGAATGAGCAAGTCATTTGAGCTCATTGAAGCCTATGCCCCAAATCTTTCTTTAACATAGTTCTGTGATTCTGGTCTCATAACCCCATAGTCAACATGGCAAAGTTGCCTCTAACCACATCACAAAGATAACTGCTCAAAGTACTGACAACTTGTAGATTAAAAAAAAAAGTAGTCCAAATAGTTTTATTCCCAGAAAATACTCCAAAATATAGATAAAACAATAGTAACCTACTTTCTCCTCTAAACTAATTCTACCTTGTGAAAGGATGAGCTGAGATTCTTCTATCTGAAGATTCTGATGATTTCTAAAATGAAAAGTGATGTCAGTAATATGGCTCCAATTCCTGCCACCAACAGAACACTACTGGTGCTTTGATTGTTTTTAATAGGAGTTGATAAACTAGAGATCCAAACAGAAGCCCCATTTGTGAGTCTAGAAAAATAAGTAAATATTAAATGGTATTTGCTTTTTTTACTTAGCCAGAATATATTCCTGTAAGCAAAGACTAAGACCTATTTTAAAATTATGTGGCTGAGAGATTCCAAATGGAGTCGAGAGGTCACTCGGGTGAACATTCTTACGCACTATATAGATGTACTGGAAGAGCTAGAAGTAAATACCTGAAACTATCAAACTCCAACCTAGTTGCTCTGACTCTTGAGGACGATTGTATGACAATGTAGCTTACAATGGTGACAGGGTGATTGTGAAAAATTTGTGGATCACACTCCCTTTATCCAGTGTATGGATGGATGAGTAGAAAAATGGGGACAAAAACTAAATGAAAAATAGAGTGGGAGGGGGGATGATTTGGGTGCCCTTTTTTACTTTTATTTTTTATTGTTATTTTTAATTTTTCTGGTATAATGAAAATGTTCAAAAATAGACTGGGATGATGAATGCACAACTATATGATGGTACTGTGAACAGTTGACTGTACACCACAGATGATTGCATGATATGCAAATACATCTCAACAAAACTGAATTTCACAAATTATATGACACTAAAAATTAACTCAATTGTACTATGTAAAATTATTTCTGCTAGGACAATTAAAGGAAGATTTTTAAAAAGTAAGAAAAAATATAATCTAGCCAGCAGAATTTTATGCTGTGTACAACTTGATAAAATTATGAATTATGCGAAATTTAAACACATTGGTCTCAAGTATTGTTTTTGATTTCTTTAATTAACATGATTCAATTCAATTTCTCTTTTTTTCTTTTTTGGTGATTCACTTTATCTTATCCTAAATCAATCAATGATTAAGTTCTCTTGGTTTTCTCTTAAAGCCTACTTTTAAATGTAACATCTGTCCCTAGAGAGGGATGGATGATGGCCTTATATTTTATCCTGTCATGGAATATTTCATTCCAAAGAGTAAATCCTATATTAAACAAAATTTCAGATAAGAAGCAGTTAATAAGTAGTATCCCTTAGAGAACTGGGAATTTCTTATTCCATTTAATGTCAGTTGAGTGTCACTGAACAAAATAAATCAGCCCTGATTTAAACCGAATCACAGAAACACCTAGTTTCCTGTAATTTGGAGCCCTCTTCTTATAATTAATTTTCTTTTTATGGTGTCATTTTCAGACTTCTATTTGTGGAAAGTAACAGAATATGTTGTTAGTAAGTCTAGCAAGCATTGTGCTTGAATAGTTCAATTATATTCACGGCAACCTAAAACAATTAAGTATAAAAAATAATAATAACAAACCAAAGTCAGTAGTCTATAACGTAAGGGTAAGTATCTCTAAAACCAAGCAGTACTTAAGTCATTTCCAGATGTATATCACATTAGTCTGAAGTCAAGGAAAATTGAATGACTATTTTCTCAAAAAATCTTCCTTACTTACTATGACTAGAAAATTATCATTGACCAAAATACAAAACAAGGAACTTTAAACTTGTAGGAGAAAATATAGGAGAAAATAGTTATGACCTCGGATTAGGCCAGGATTTCTTAGAAATGACACCAAATACAGCCTATAATATAAAACAACTGATATACTGGACTTTATTAAATTTGAAAAATTCTGCTTTTTGAAAGATACTATTAAGGGAATGAAGCAGGTCATAGACCAAAAGGAAATATTTGCAATTTATATATCTGAGCAAAGATTTGCATCCTGTATTCTGAACTTCTGAACACACACACACACACACACACACACACAAACACACACACCCGCGCTGAAACAGAATAAATTTAAACGAAAGCTCTCCCTGCCCCGCCTGCTCAGCGGCGATGGTGGCTGCGGTTGTCTCTGTCTCTCCACCACCTCCACCCTGGCTCGCTCCCAGGTGGGCGGCGTTGGCAGAGACGGGCACAGCAGTTTGTAGACGCCCGCCCCTGCGTCAGAGAAGATACCACCTTTAATGAACAAAGATTGAACTTTTTATAGATGCTTTTGTAAGGTATGTGAAACAGCTACAGTTTGATCACAAACGATTTCACACTGGAGGTGAATGGGAGTGGAGTATTGGACAAATACAGATTTCGTAATCTCTTCATCATGATTTTTGGCTCCCCAGCTGTAGCAGAATCTCCCTATGTGGGGAAAGTTCATGCTAAAAAACTAAAGCACTTAATTGGCAAATATGATGAGATTTCTCTACCAAGTTCTCAGCCTGATAAGGAGAATCCCTTGTTGTCAACCTAATGAAGCAGTCAAAGAAAACATATGACTCTTTTCAAGACAAATTTGAAAATTATATCAAAGTGCAGACAGCCAGAGTCATAGAGCCAAAGACTTGTTTCAGAAAGACGAGAAACCTATGGGTACAAAGAAGAGGTTAATTCCAGACCCAGATGTAGAATGTTTGAGCAGAGACTTCCATCTGAAACTGT
Source organism: Choloepus didactylus (assembly GCF_015220235.1). NCBI lineage: Eukaryota > Metazoa > Chordata > Mammalia > Pilosa > Megalonychidae > Choloepus > Choloepus didactylus. The sequence continues at coordinate 5,291,415 of NC_051320.1, read as the reverse complement.
CCAGACTTACTAACGATCACACAATATTTCACAAACAGTGGAAAACCAGTTATCTCAGTGGCTACCAGCTCATGACAGCAGACTGAGACCAGACTCTCTGAGCTGCTGTCAACTCCCCAGGGACTACTCAAAAAACCAGTATCCCTGAACGAATAGTCAGCAAGAATATAACTCTTCTAGTTTGCTAATGCTGCCAGAATGCAAAACACCAGAAATGGATTGGCTTTTATAAAAGGGGGTTTATTTGGTTACACCATTACAGTCTTAAGTGCCTAAAGTGTCCAAGGTAGTGCATCAACAATCAGGTACCTTCACTGGAGGATGGCCAAGGCATCCAAAAATCCTATTAGCTGGGAAGTCACATGGCTGGTGTCTGCTTGCTCCCAGGTTGCATTTCAAAATGACATTCTCCAGAATGTCTGCATCAGCTTCCATCGGCCGTCTTCAAAATGTCTGTCTCAGCTACTGTACATTCTTCAATGTGTCCCTCTTGGCTGTAGCAAGCTGACTCCTTCTGAGTTTAGATAGGGCTCTAGTAAACTAATCAAGGCCCACGCTGAATGGGCAGGGCCACACCTCCATGGAAATTATCCAATTGGAGTTGTCACCCACAGTTGGGTGGGGCATATCTGCATGGAAACAACCTAATCCAAACATTCCAACTTAACGCTAATATGTCTGCCCCACAAGATAGTATCAAAGAGCACGGCTTTTTCTGGGGGACATAATACATACAAGCCGGTACAATAACTTGAGTCTCCTACAGAGTAGAATCTGGAGTTTACAAGCACCTCTCCTTAGAAAATAATGCCAGTTCCCATCAAGCCAGTCATACACATCACAAGAGAAAAGGGCACGAGGAGGAAGACAGAAAAACCAGAGAAGGAGCAGCCCAAGCATATTAGGAAACAAAGTTATGAGGAAATGGATTTAGACAAACACGAGAACATCCAAAGAAAGAAAGCAGAGATGGAAACAGTGTCATTAAAGAAAAGCTTAAGAAATGGAAGAAGAAAAAACCCAAGAAGTAGCCTCTAAGAAAGAGGAACGTAAGCATAGAAAAGAGAAAAAGGAGCAAGGCCAAGAAAGAACAGAGGAGGAAATGCTTTATGACCAGTCTAGCCTCGGATTTTGAAGCTATTCATTTGGTTCTCCCAAAGTTGAATTGAGAAAAGTAGTTGAGGCAGTTGGTTTCATGAAGTTTGTGTTCATGTCAGTTTTCTTATGTGACCCAGTAGTCAAACCTCCAACAAAGGCTGAATGAACAGAAAGTATTTAGTATGCTTGCTCCCCAACACAGAAATTACTTTTCCTCATTTTCTAGAAGGATTATTATTACCTTTTTCTTACATGTAATGTAATTTCCCTTAATGAGAGTGGCTCTGCTTTTATTCATCCAATTGCTATGATAGTGGAATTGTTTGCCCTTGAGAGATCATTTATTATATATTGGAGGATTAATAGGCTTTGCAGAATCTATTTCTTGATTGGGTTTGCTTTATTTTTGGTGGGGTATTTTTACATTTGTTGGTTTTCTCTATGAAGCAATTAGATTGATTTTTTTCTGTTTGTTAGATCTAACTTGCAGTATATTTTCTAGGTTGGAAAGTGGAAAATGAGATACATTATAATATTAAGCTTGGAATACATATAGTTTTAACAGTTATCAAAGAGTCCTGATACAAAATCAATTTATGTTCTGGAAACATTTATAATAAAGTTCTAATTTATACACAAAAAAATTAAACAAAAGATTTGAACACTACATCAAAAAGAATATAAACAAATAAACAAATGAAACAAGGCTGAACATCCTTAGTTGTTATGAAAATGCAAGTGAAAACCAAAATGAGATACCACAACATACAAATGTTAGCAAAGATATGGAGAGCTGGAACTGTCATATACAGCTGGTGGGTATGTAAACATTATAGCTTCTTTGGTAAAAAAACAGTTTGGCACTTTGTCCTCCCAGCCTGCTGGATTGGCAGCTCCACTCTTTTTCAAGCACTTGTGCAGCGTTCATTTCCACTGAATTGGCTATCTGGACCCATGTTCAGGCACACACTCTAGCAAAGGGTTTTCCAGTTAAACCCTCATGTGGAACACTGTGGGGATTCACGTCCCAGAAGTTAAGGGAGGGCCCTGATAGAGCCACTTCTGGCCCTAGGCTTAGAGCATGCTATATGAATATGCTGGAAATTTTTCAAACCAATTGTTGGTTTCTTTGTGCTTAAGAATTCACTTCTCAGCTTATCCTTTTCCTCTCATATTTTACTATAACCTGCGGGAAAAAACACACTGTGCTTTCCATGCTTAGCTTGGAAATCTCAGCTAATATTCACATTCATTGCTTACAAGTTATACTTTCAAGTCAACATCAGAAAATTTTGTCAAGTTCTCTTCTACTTTACAACAAGAATTGTCTTTCCTCCGTTTCCCAATAACATATTCATGATTTCCTTTTTGATGCCTCATCAGAGGTGTTTTTAATGTCTATATTTCTACCAACAGTTTCTTCACAGCAATCTAGGCTCTTTCATTAAGTATCTTACCATTCTTTGCACCTGTACTCATTACCCAATTCCAAAGCTATCTCCACATTTTTACATATTATTAATAGCAGCACTCCCTTTCCAATCCCAAAATCTATATTAGTCAGAGTTCTTCAGAAAATTAGAATTGACAGGAGATATGATATATGATATATATAATATAAATATTTAGAGATTTATTTTAGGAATTGGCTCATGCTATGATGGGGATTGACAAGTCTGAATTCTGTAGGGTGGGCAGCAAGTTGAACTCTTGATGAAAGTGACATTAAATTCCCCAGGAGCAACTGGCTATCTGTAATGGGATAGAAATTCTTTCATTCTGATTACTAAAAATCCTCATTTCTCCCTTTAAAGCCTCCAATTTGATTAGATAAAGACTGCTCTCATTGCTGAAGGCATTCTTCTTTGTTGATTGTAGAGATAATCAGTCATAGATGCAATCAACTTACTAATGATTTAAATCCATGAAAAACCCTCACAGTAACAATCAGGTCAGTACTTGCTTGACCAAAAAACTGGACACTGCAACTTAGCCAAGTTGACACATGAAATTAACCATCAAGCAAGTATTCAAGAAAAATGAAAATTCATCTCCATGCAAAGATTGTACACAAATGTTCAGAGCAGCTTTATTTGTAATAGCCTAAAACTGAAAACAACTCAATATCCATCAACAGATGAATGGATAAGCTGTGGTGAATTCCTTCAAAAGAATACTGTGCCAGTTTGGATATATGATTTTTAAATACAAGATTTGGGATGTCACTTTTTGCAAAATATAATTTGGAAGCAAGTGGTATGACCATTGGTACCAATTGCCTGTTGTGTTTTTTTTTTTTCCTTTTTTTTTATTGTGAACTTTAACATATATACATAACAGTGATGACTTTCAATGTACGATTTCAAAAGTACTTAGAGCATATCTCAAAGAATATCATGGGTCACAGTTCCACAACTTCAGCCATTTCCGTTATTGTAGAATATAACATACATACAGAAAGGTGTCATCTCTCAATGCACAGCTCAACAAGCAGTCATACAGGTAATTTCAAAAATTGTTATGGTTTACAGTTCCAAAATTTCAGTTCTTTCCTTATTATGCAATACAAACTATATTCAGAAAGTTGAACATCTTCAAGGCACAATTCAATGGGCAGCTATAGAGCAAATCCCAAGGGATGCTACAGGCTACAGTTCACCATGTCATTTACCTCCTTCCAGCCCTTCCAACACCCCAGCATCCAAATATATATATATATACATAATGATAAAAAGTTTCAGGATTCATAGACCTTTTATTAGTCTTACCTTGTTTGTTGCCACTTTTTCCTCTCAATCTTTCTGTATCTTCAGGGGTGTCTAGGCAGGGAGCACCCTAACTTGTTCATATTGAAAGGGGGTGTCGACAATATTCAGAAGGGGGCTGCATCTGATAGTTGATCTTAAAAAGGCTGTTGCCTCTGAACCTTGATTTTTTTTTATCTTCATTTTATTGAGATATATTCACATACCACGCAGTCATACAAAAGAAATCATACATTCGATTGTTCACAGTACCATTACATAGTTGTACATTCATCACCTAAATCAATCCCTGACACCTTCATTAGCACACACACAAAAATAACAAGAATAATAATTAAAGTGAAAAGGAGCAATTGAAGTAAAAAAGAACACTGGGTACCTTTGTCTGTTTGTTTGTTTGTTTCCTTCCCCTATTTTTCTACTCATCCATCCATAAACTAGACAAAGTGGAGTGTGGTCCTTATGGCTTTCCCAATCCCATTGTCACCCCTCATAAGCTACATTTTTATACAATTGTCTTCGAGATTCATGGGTTCTGGGTTGTAGTTTGATAGTTTCAGGTATCCACCACCAGCTACCCCAATTCTTTAGAACCTAAAAAGGGTTGTCTAAAGTGTGCATAAGAGTGTCCACCAGAGTGACCTCTCGGCTCCTTTTGGAATCTCTCTGCCACTGAAGCTTATTTCATTTCCTTTCACATCCCCCTTTTGGTCAAGAAGATGTTCTCCGTCCCATGATGCCAGGTCTACATTCCTCCCCAGGAGTCATATTCCACGTTGCCAGGGAGATTCACTCCCCTGGGTGTCGGATCCCACGCAGGGGGGAGGGCAGTGATTTCACCTGCCAAGTTGGCTTAGCTAGAGAGAGAGGGCCACATCTGAGCAACAAAGAGGCATTCGGGAGGGGGCTCTTAGGCACAATTATAGGGAGGCCTAGCCTCTCCTTTGCAGCAACCGTCTTCCCAAGGATAAAACCTATGTTAGAGGGCTCAACCCATCAAACCACCAATCCCCTATGTCTGTGGTCATGTTAGCAACCATCGAGGTGGGGTAGGCCAATACCCCTGCATTCTCCACAGGCTCCTCAAGGGGGCACTACATATTTTTTTCCTTGTTTTTCTTTCTTTTTTTTTTTTTTTTAACTTTCCTTTCTTTTTTAAATCAACTGTATGAAAAAAAATGTAAAAAAAAAAAAAAAAATACAATAAAAGAACATTTCAAAGAGACCATAACAAGGGAGTAAGAAAAAGACAACTAACCTAAGATAACTGCTTAACTTCCAGCCTGTACCTACTTTACCCCAAGAAAGTTACCTGAAATAACAACATTTCTGTGAACTTGTTCCTACTATATCCATCAGAAATTAACAGACCATAGTCATTCCGGGGCATCCCCAAAACGTTAAATAGCTTATCTGTTCTTCTTGGATTATTGTTCCCCCTTCCTTAATTGCTCTCTATTGCTAGTTCCCCTACATTCTATATTATAAACCATTTGTTTTACATTTTTCAAAGTTCACATTAGTGGTAGCATATAATATTTCTCTTTTTGTGCCTGGCTTATTTAGCTCAGCATTATGTCTTCAAGGTTCATCCATGTTGTCATATGTTTCACGAGATCGTTCCTTCTTACTGCCATGTAGTAGTCCATCATGTATATATATCACATTTTCTTTATCCACTCATCTGTTGAAGGACATTTGGGTTGTTTCCATCTCTTGGCAATTGTGAATAATGCTGTTATGAACATTGGCGTGCAGATATCGGTTCGTGTCACTGCTTTCCGACCTTCCGGGTATATACCAAGAAGTGCAATCGCTGGATCGAATGGTAACTCTATATCTAGTTTTCTAAGGAACTGCCAGACTGACTTCCAGAGTGGCTGAACCATTATACAGTCCCACCAACAATGAATAAGAGTTCCAATTTCTCCACATCCCCTCCAGCATTTGTAGTGTCCTGTTTGTTTAATGGCAGCCACTCTAATCGGTGTTAGATGGTATCTCATTGTGGTCTTAATTTGCATCTCTCTAATAGCTAGTGAAGCTGAACATTTTTTCATGTGTTTCTTGGCCATTTGTATTTCCTCTTCAGAGAACTGTCTTTTCATATCTTTTGCCCATTTTATAATTGGGCTGTCTCTACTATTGTCATTGAGTTGTAGGATTTTTTATATATGCAAGATATCAGTCTTTTGTCAGATACATGGTTTCCAAAAACTTTTTCCCATTGAGTTGGCTGCCTCTTTACCTTTTTGAGAAATTCCTTTGAGATGCAGAAACTTCTAAGCTTGAGGAGTTCCCATTTATCTATTTTTTCTTTTCTTGCTTGTGCTTTGGGTGTAAAGTCTAGGAAGTGGCCACCTAATACAAGGTCTTGAAGATGTTTTCCTACATTATCTTCTAGGAGTTTTATGGTACTTTCTTTTATATTGAGATCTTTGGTCCATTTTGAGTTAATTTTTGTGTAGGGGGTGAGGTAGGGGTCCTCTTTCCTTCTTTTGGATATGGATATCCAACTCTCCCAGCCCCATTTGTTGAAAAGACCATTATGGCTCAGTTCAGTGACTTTGGGGGCCTTATCAAAGATCAGTCGGCCATAGATCTGAGGGTCTATCTCTGAATTCTCAATTCGATTCCATTGATCTATATGTCTATCTTTGTGCCAGTACCATGCTGTTTTGACAACTGTGGCTTTATAATAAGCTTCAAAGTCAGGGAGTGTAAGTCCTCCCACTTCGTTTTTCTTTTTTAGAGTGTCTTTAGCAATTCGAGGCATCTTCCCTTTCTAAATAAATTTGATAACTAGCTTTTCCAAGTCTGCAAAGTAGGTTGTTGGAATTTTGATTGGGATTGCATTGAATCTGTAGATGAGTTTGGGTACAATTGAAATCTTAATGACATTTAGCCTTCCTATCCATGAACATGGAATATTTTTCCATCTTTTAAGGTCCCCTTCTATTCATTTTAGTAGAGTTATGTAGTTTTCTTTGTATAGGTCTTTTACATCTTTGGTTAAGTTTATTCCAAGGCACTTGATTTTTTTAGTTGCTATTGAAAATGGTATCTTTTTCTTGAGTGTCTCTTCAGTTTGTTCATTTCTAGCAAATAGAAATATTACTGACTTATGTGCATTAATCTTGTATCCCGCTACTTGGCTAAATTTGTTTATTAGCTCTAGTAGCTGTATCATCGATTTCTCCAGGTTTTCTAGATATAAGATCATATCATCTGCAAACAATGACAGTTTTACTTCTTCTTTCTCAATTTGGATGCCTGTTATTTCTTTGTCTTGCCGGATTGCCCTGGCTAGCACTTCCAGCACAATGTTGAATAACAGTGGTGACAGCGGGCATCCTTGTCTTGTTCCTGATCTTAGAGGGAAGGCTTTCAGTCTCTCACCATTGAGTACTATGCTGGCTGTGGGTTTTTCATATATGCTATTTATCATATTGAGGAAGTTTCCTTCAATTCCTACCTTTTGAAGTGTTTTTATCAAAAACGGATGTTGGATTTTGTCAAATGCTTTTTCAGCATCTATTGAGATGATCATTTGGTTTTTCCCTTTCGAATTGTTAATATGTTGTAATACATTGATTGATTTTCTTATGTTGAACCATCCTTGCATGCCTGGAATGAACCCCACTTGGTCATGATATATGATTTTTTTAATGTGTCTTTGGATTCGATTTGCAAGTATTTTGTTGAGGATTTTTGCATCTGTATTCATTAGGGAGATTGGCCGGTAGTTTTCCTTTTTTGTAGCATCTTTGGCTGGTTTTGGTATTAGATTGATGTTAGCTTCATAAAATGAGTTAGGTAGTGTTCCATTTTCTTCAATGTTTTGAAAGAGTTTGAGTAAGATTGGTGTCAGTTCTTTCTGGAAAGTTCGGTAGAATTCCCCTGTGAAGCCATCTGGCCCTGGGCATTTATTTGTGGGAGGATTTTTGATGACTGATTGGATCTCTTTGCTTGTGATGGGTTGGTTGAGGTCTTCTATTTCTTCTCTGGTCAGTCTAGGTTGTTCATATGTTTCCAGGAAATTGTCCATTTCCTCTACATTATCCAGTTTGTTTCCATACAGTTGCTCATAGTATCCTCTTATAATTTTTTTAATTTCTTCAGGATCTGCAGTTATGTCACCTTTTTCATTCATTATTTTGTTTCTATGGGTCTTCTCTCTTTTTGATTTTGTCAGTCTAGCTAGGGGCTTGTCAATCTTGTTGATCTTCTCAAAGAACCAACTTTTGGTGATATTTATCCTCTCTATTATTTTTTTGTTCTCTATGTCATTTATTTCTGCTTTAATCCTTGTTATTTCTTTTCTTCTACTTGGTTTAGGATTGGTTTGCTGTTCATTTTCTAGCTTCTTCAGTTGATCCATTAGTTATTTGATTTTGGCTCTTTGTTCCTTTTTAATATATGCGTTTAGTGCTATAAATTTCCCCCTTAGCACTGCTTTTGCTGCATCCCGTAAGTTTTGGTATGTTGTGTTCTCATTTTCATTCGTCTCTGTATATTTAGCAATTTCTCTTGCTATTTTTTCGTTAACCCACTGATTGTTTAGGAGTGTGTTGTTTAACCTCCAGGTATTTGTCAATTTTCTAAGTCTCTGTTGGTTATTGACTTCTAATTGTATTCCATTGTGGTCAGAGAATGTGCTTTGAATAATTTCAATCTTTTTAAATTTATTGAGGCTTGTTTTATGTCCCAGCATATGATCTATTCCGGAGAATGTTCCATGAGCACTAGAAAAGTATGTGTATCCTGGTGATTTGGGATGTAATGTCCTGTATATGTCTGTTAAATCTAATTCATTTATCAGATTGTTTAGGTTTTCAATTTCCTTACTGGTCTTCTGTCTGGTTGATCTATCTATAGGAGAGAGTGCTGTGTTGAAGTCTCCCACAATTATTGTGGAAACATCAATTGCTGCCTTTAGTTTTGCCAGTGTTTCTCTCATGTATTTTGTGGCACCTTGATTGGGTGCATAGACATTTATGATTGTTATTTCTTCTTGTTCAATTGCCTCTTTTACTAGTATGTAGTGGCCTTCTTTGTCTCTCAAAACATCCCTGCATTTAAAGTCTATTTTATCTGAGATTAATATTGATACACCTGCTTTCTTTTGGCTGTAGCTTGCATGAAATAGTTTTTTCCATACTTTCACTTTCAATTTCTTTGTGTCCCTGTGTCTATGATGAGTCTCTTGTATGCAACATAATGATAGTTCATTTTTTTGGATCCATTCTGCGAATCTATATCTTTTAATTGGGGAGTTTAATCCATTTACATTCAACGTTATAACCGTGAAGGCATTTCTTGAATCAGCCATCTTATCCTTTGGTTTATGTTTGTCATGTATATTTCCCCCTCTCTCTATTAATATCCTTTATTGTACCCATACCGAATCTCTTTAGTACTGAACCTGTCTCCAAGTCTCTGTGTCCTTTCTTTGTTTCTCTGTCTGTAGGGCTCCCTTTAGTATCTCCAGTAGGGCAGGTCTCTTGTTAGCAAATTCTCTCAGCATTTGTTTGTCTGTGAAAAAATTAAGCTCTCCCTCAAATTTGAAGGAGAGCTTTGCTGGATAAAGTATTTTTGGTTGGAAATTTTTCTCACTCAGAATTTTAAATATATTGTGCCACTGCCTCCTCGCCTCCATGGTGGCTGCTGAGTAGTCACTACTTAGTCTTATGCTGTTTCCTTTGTATGTGGTGAATTGCTTTTCTCTTGTTGGTTTCAGAACTTGCTCCTTCTCTTCCGTGTTTGACAGTGTGATCAGAATATGTCTCAGAGTGGGTTTATTTGGATTTATTCTATTTGGAGTTCGCAGAGCATTTATGATTTGTGTGTTTATGTTGTTTAGAAGATTTGGGAAGTTTTCCCCAACAATTTCTTTGAATACTCTTCCTAGACCTTTACCCTTTTCTTCCCCTTCTGGAACACCAATGAGTCTTATATTTGGACGTTTTATATTATCTATCATATCCCTGAGGTCCGTTTTGATTTTTTCAATTTTTTGCCCCATTCTTTCTTTTATGCTTTCATTTTCCATTCTGTCATCTTCCAGGTCACTGATTCATTGTTCAACTTCCTCTAGTCTTGTACTATGAGTGTCCAGAATCTTTTTAATTTGGTCAACAGTTTCTTTAATTTCCATAAGATCATCTAGTTTTTTTATTTAGTCTTGCAATGTCTTCTTTGTGCTCTTCTAGGCTCTTCTTGATATCCTTTGTATCCCTTACTATGGTCTCATTGTTCATCTTTAGTTCTTTGAGTAGCTGCTCTAGGTGCTGTGTCTCTTCTGATCTTTTGATTTGGGTGCTTGGGCTTGGGTTACCCATATCGCCTGGTTTTTTCATATGTTTCATAATTTTCTGTTGTTTTTGGCCTCTTGGCATTTGCTGAACTTGATAGGGTTCTTTTAGGATGTGTAGACCAATTGAAGTCCTTATCTCTAATTTCTCAGATCTACAGCTTCGTGAAGTACACTTTCTCTATCTAACCAGCAGGTGGCGTCCACGAGCCACCTGTTCTCCACAAGCCAGTTCTCCCCTGCTTAGCCTTTGTGGTGAGTGGGGGAATGAGTCTTGTGGGGTCCAATTGGTGTACCAAGCTTGCGTGTGTAGTTGGTGTTGCCCGCCCTGTATATGGGGCGTGTTTCTGGGCAGTCAGGGAGGAGGGGTGGCTCTAACAATCAAATCTCACTTGTGATCCTATAGTTTTAAAGCTGCTGCAATAGTCTAATCCTTCAGTTCAGTCCTGCCACAGTTTGTCTCTGCCACTGACCCACATGTCCTTGGTATTGGCGTATGGTTCCTGAGACTTGCAAGTGGGCCCCTCTTCCAGGCTGTGCACCCCCTTGTCCTCTGTTGAGGGATGACTGTGCTATGTCACAGGTGAGTGCCGTCCCCCCAGGGCAGTTCTGGGCTGCTGGGCTGTGTAGGGAGTCTCCCAGTCTGCTGCAATAATGGCTGAATGGGGCTTTGTGAATTCACACTGCTCCACCTTCCCAGCTCTGGGACAATCAGCTGATGTTGCAGGGAAGGCTAATGTCCATGCCCGGTTTTGTGGTGTGTGCCTGTTAGTTGAAGCACTTCGGTCACACTGGGTTGTCTGGGGCAGCTCTGGGCTATGGGGCTGGCAATGGGCAGGAGTGTTTCCTGTCCACCAGGATAATGGCTGTGAGCAGACACCCCCCTTTTCTTGGGAAGTTGTGGTGTTTAGTGAATTTTCTCAGCCACTTGAGTATTGCCTTTTGTCTCAGAGCTCTCTTAATTCTGCTCTTGTCTTGACCTGCCCAAATTGCAGGTCTTTGAAGCTTTCTGTATTGGGCTTCTTAGAGTAATTGTTTTAGAAAAAAAAAAAGGATTAAAAAAAAAAAAGGGGCCCTCCTCAGAGATTTAATGGGTTATTCAAATGCTAAGAGACAAAGCAATTAGGGCCATTAAGGAAAGGTCCACAGGGCAGAGAGATCAGCTTTTCTTCAGGATTTGCATATGAGCCTCAGGGCCTGAGCTCTGCCCTTCCCCTTTCTATGTTCACCAGAACTCCAAAAATCCTCCACTTTTATTTTGGAGTTTTTCATGTTGTTTTTTTCTATGCCTGTCTCCTCTCTGCTGGGCTGGCTGCTCTCAGATTCTCTGGTGTCTGGTCTCAGTCTATCAATGGTTGGAGTTTGGATCAGTAGAATGAGTTTCTGATAAGGGCTGCCACTGCAGTTCTCCTTTCTCCTTCCCGGAGCTGCCAGCCCCTCCTCCCACAGGACTGAGCCTGGCAGGGAGGGGTGTGGGTCCCCTGGCCACAGAAACTTACAGATTTCGCTGATCTCAGCAGTTCCACATTTTCATGAGTGTTGTATGAAGTATGCCCAAAGTCAGAGTGCTCTGTGGTGTCCAGTCCACACAGTTCCTGGCTTTCTACCTACTTTCCTGGAGAAGTAACTAAAACATACAGCTCACCAGTCTGCCATCTTGCCCCGCCTCCTATAATTTGCTCCTAATTGCCTGTTAAAATTATCTTTTTGAAAAATAATTCCAAAAAAGCCTGGATTTGAAAAATCAATATTCTACCATTTCAACTTTGCAGGGTCCCCACCCCCCAACCCCCACCCTGCCACCACCTTTCTGGCAAATACCTAAATAAATTGGCCTTTAACTCATTATGTCTAAATTTGACATTTCTCTAAATTAGATTTATTTCAAATAAAGTGTTTTTTCCTCTCTCTAAGCTCTGTTATATTTTACAGTTATCTTGCAAATTTCCCTAGCATTTATCAGGACCAACAAACTAACAAAAACAAAAAACATCTCAAAGGCTAATATTTCTTACTTGAAGAGATATTTTTCCCAAATGATTTTGAGGGTAATTTTTTTTTCTTCTCACATTTATTAAAAGATGTGAAATTATTTTACATCATCACATTATGAAGTGGTGGCTGCTGGGAAGATTTGTGTATTCTCTGCTGGAGCCATAAGTTTTCTCAACTAAGTTAGGGGCAAAACAGATGTTAAGGAGCAAAATGGTGGCATGCACTGATTATTTTCCATTTTTTTTCCATTTGCTTTCCCCTCCTTTATCTGCTCTCACTTTTCTCTGCCATCCACGGTTTTATAAAAGTGTGACTTCTGCAAACCACATCACCTTGCCCCCTGCTTCCCAGATGCTTTCAACCAAGGAGAGACTAGCAGATTAGGGAGTGGGGAGAAAGATAGTGGAGTATGTATTGACTTAATTCCTTCCTACCTTCCTTAGTTATCTTGCATGTTTTAGGGTGTGGCTGCCGCAAATAACCGCTTAGTATTATTACACATTTAGAAGCCAACAAGTGATGCCCTAGTGGATCTCTTGAGCTCCAGATATAATCATCCCTGTTCCCACAATGCAACAGCAGCTGCAGTTTCTTACAGGATGAAATTTTATTAACAGGTTTCTAGGGATATAATTTACATACCATAAAATTCAACATTTTAAAGGGCACAGTTCGGTGTTTTGCATGTTTTTTCTTGTATACTCACAAAGTCTCACAACCATCACCACTAGGTTATTTTAGAACATTAAAATCAGCTCAAAAACGTGATCACACAATAGGAGTGCCCACTATCAGCAACATCCCATTCCACCCTCCCCTGCCTCCCCTGATAATCTCTTATCTATTTATTGTCTCTCTATATTTGCATATTCTGAATATTTTATATAAATGGACTCACAAATATATGTGGCCTTTTGTGACTGGATTCTTTCATTTAGCATAAACTTTTTAAGGTTTATCTGTGTTATAGCAATGTATAAATATTCCATTCCTTTTTGAGGCCAAAAACTTATATTATACAGATATATCTCTGTTTTATTTCCTGGGCTACTCAAACAAAGGTGTGACTTAAACAATGGGAATTTAAGCCATGGTTTTGAGGCTGGGAAAATATCCAAATCAAGGCACTATCAAAGCAATGACGTCTTACCGAAATGACTCTTCTATTAGATTTTATTTGTGGATGCCTTAAAATTTGGTATATACAAGATAATACCATCTCGTAATATAGATAATTTTATTCTTCCTTTCCCTTTTGGGTGCTTTTTATTTGTATAATTTTCCTGGCTAGAAACTCCAGTATCATGTTGAATAGAAGTGGCAAGAGCAGTCAGCCTTGTATTCTTGTTACACATTTTAAGAGGAAAGCATTAAATTTTATGCTAGTTCTGTTATTGTTTGTTTGTTTTCTGGATTCCCATGAACAAGCTATGAATGTTTCATCCCATTCATACCTTCTGGTCTAGTTTTTTAATAAAAGGGGTTTAGAATGTGCAAGATACTTTTCTGTGATAATTGAGATGATCAAGTGGGTTGTTTTCATCATTTATTCTTTTATTCTATTAACACAGTAAATTACACTGATTTTCATATGGTAAAAAACCTTTCATAACTGGGACAAATCACATTTGGTAATGGTGTTTAATTCTATTTATATGTTGCTGGATTTGATTGTCCATTAGCTTCTAGAACATTCTGTTTCATATATCCATAAAAGATATTGATCCGTAGTCTCCATTTCTTGTGATTTTTGTCTCTGATTTTAGTATCAGGATAATACTGGCCCTCATAGATTAAGAGGACAGGTTGGTAGAATGGAAACTTTTCATTACTATTGTTATAATTAGAGTCTTACCTCTTTTTTCTTGATCAGTGAACATAAAGTTTGCAAATTTTGTTTATTTAATCAAAGAAGCAAATTTGATTTTATTGATTTTATTGATTTTTAGAATTACTTATTTGATTTATTTCCACTCTAATGTAATGTCCTTCCTTCTACTTGATTTGTATTTATTCTACTTTTCCTAGTTTCTTAATATGGAAGATTATGCGTTAACTTGACATCTATCATATTTTAATATAGATTGATTATTGAGCAGTATGTTATGGTTTAATTTTCACATATTGGGAATTTTTAAAGTTTCCTTTTGTAATTTGATTTTAATTTAATTGCATTGTTGTCTAAGAACATACTTTGTGTGGTTTCAATTCTTTTAAATGAGATGAAGCTTGTTTTGTGGTAATGCACTGTATATCATGCTCCATGTGTAACTGAGGAGAATATGTATTCTAATTTGAATATATAGAATATTTTATAGATATATGTTAAGACTAGCTGATTTAGATTGTTGTTCAGCTTTTCTGTTTCCTAGTTGTTCTATACATTATTTAAAGAGGGGTATCAAAACCTCTAACTACTGCTGTTGGATAATCCATTTCTTCCTTACATTCTATCAGATATCCCTTCATGCATTTTGGTGTTCTGTAATTAGGTGCACACATGTTTATAGCTATTGTGCCTTCCTGGTGGTTTAACTGCCTTTAAAGAAGTTTTGGCCAAACTCTTGTTTTACCCAACTGATGCACCGTTCTCAAGGAGATGCAATATTAAGTATCACTGTTGATTATTTCACAAAACAGCCTACAGTTAGGACTTTCTCACTGAAATATGAGTCAGGTGATACAAAAACAATCCCTGTGAATAGGGATTTTCTAGGGATATGCTAGAAAAAATAGAGACCATTGTTTGAGGATGCAGCTTTTTTGGAGCTTCGAACCCATTCTCCACTCCAGTGGCTTCCAGGCTGCTTGTTTTCAAACTACCACAGTAGTTCTGAGATATCCAGTTTTCAAGTCTTTCATAGATCTGGAGAGAGGGAGAAGGGAATGGGGCAAGTTATAGTGTCGCAAATATTACAGTTTTTTACCTAGATGCAGCTATTTTTCTTGAATATATGTTCCAAGATTCTTACAAGCCACCGGTTACAGATCATTGATTAATTTCTAGAGTTCTGAAAAAGTTGATTTTGACTATTCTTTCAGTGTCTTCCTTGTTTGATGGAGGAGTGAATTTTCAGAGGCCCTTTTTCCACAATTCTGCAAGTGAATTTCCCTTACCAGTATTGTAATTCTTTTATTTATATGCTGATTCTCTGTCACAAAGAGTCCATAGAGCCCAAGCATTATTTATAATTTCAAGTTAAGTAGAATCATACTTCTCCCATGCAAATAACATTCCCCACTGGAAATCAATAATGCCAATCTGGCAGAATCTAAATTTATAGTATGCGAAACACAAAAATTGTTATTAGCCTGAAAATGAGAGGAACCTATAATACTTCTATCCCTTGGTGAATGGACACATATATTCTAGCTGTTTGGAGGCATATCATCATACATTGCCTTTTGGTGAAATCACTCCATCCTGGTAGGGTGAATTTATTTTTCTGCTTCATGATGCTGGTTTTTGTTACATAATTTGTTTTGGTCAATTAAATTAGTGGATGGGGTGAGAACCAAAGATAGAAATTTACTTGTGTAATGGGACTTGTCTTTTTATGCTTCTGCTATTCCCATGAGAGAAATATGAGCTGGCTGTATTACCAGTTTCAAGGGATGAGAAACATGAGAAGACTGGTACCAAACTACATCTTGGATCCCAGCCAGTTTAGTACAGACTGAATCAGCAGATCCCAACAAACATGAGAATACATAATGGAGAATACATTATTATTATTGCAAGCCAATGGATTTTTTAATTTGATGTTTTATTGTAGTAGCATACATACAAATAAAAATTTCCATTTTAAACATAGTCTAGGATACAATACAGGAATATTGCATTCACAATATTGTGCTACCATCACCAATATCCACTGGCCCAACATTTTCATCTCTTCAAACAGAAACTCTGTATCCACAAAACAAAACTCCCTCTTTTCCCATAAACAAAGCCCCTGGTAGTCTATAATATGTTATGTGACTCTTAAATTTTTTTCTTATACTTATTTCATATAAGCAAGATCATATGGCATTTTTCTTTTTGTGCCTAGTTTATTTCACTCAACAGGATATCTTAAATTTCACCTATGTTGTAGCATGCATCAGAACAAGGATGTTCATTTTTATATCTGAATAATATTGCATTGTACACAGGTACCAAATTTTGTTTATCCATTCTTCTGTTGATGGACACTTAGGTTGTTTCCACCTTTTGGCTACTGTGAATAATGCTGCTATAAACATTGGTGTACAATTATCTGAGTCCCTGCTTTCATTTCTTGTGGCTATATCAAAAAGTAGGATTGCTGCTTCATATGGTAATCTTATTTTCAAACTTATGAGTACCTACCAAAATGATTTCCACTGTGGCTCTGACACAAACAATATATAAGAGTACCACTTTCTCTACATCCTTGTCAGCACAAATCATTTTCTGTTTTTTATATAATGGCCATCCTTGTGGGTTAAAAGTGGTATCTCATTGTGGTTTTGAGTTGCATTTCCCTAATGACCAGTGATGTCGAACATCTTTTCACGTGCTTGTTGACCATTTGTATATCTTCTTTGAAGAAATGTCTATTCAAATCCTTTGCCTATATTTTAATTGGGTTATTTATATTTTTGTTGTTGAGTTGTTCATTTTATATTGTGAATATTAAAACCTTATCAGATAAATGGTTCACAATTATTTTCTCCCATTCTGTAAGTTGTCTTTTCACTTTCTTCATAATGAAATGCATAAGAAGTGCTAATTTTGATGAAGTCCATTTTATCTATTTGTTCTTTTGGTACTCATGCATTTGGTGTCATATCTATGAAGTCACTACCAAGTCCAAGGTTATGAAGATTCCCTCATCTTTTTCTTCTAGGGTTTTCATGGTGTTAGCTACTATATAAGTCCTTAATACATTTAGAGTTAATTTTTGAATATTGTGTGAATTACAGGCCCAAAATCATTTTTTTTCAAGTGGTTATCCAGTTTTCCCAGTACCATTTGTTAAAAAACCATTCTTTCCCCAGTTGATGTACTTGGTACCCTTATCAAAAAATCACTCTGCCATAAATGTATAGGCTTACTTCTGAACTTTCAATTCTGTTTCCTAGGTCTACATGCCTATCTTTATGTCTGTACCATGATGTATTGATTACTGTGAATTTATGCTAAGTTTTGAAATTGGGAAGTGTGAGTCCTCCAGCTTTGTTCTTCCTTGAAATATTGATTTGGCCAATTGGGACACATGTGCTATTATATGGACTTGAGGATCAAGTTTTCATTTCTGCAAAGAAGGCTCCTGGAATTTTGATGGGTAGGTCACTTTGGCAAGTATTGATACCTTAATAGTATTACATCTTCCTATCATGAATATGGAATTTCTTGCCATTTAATTATGTCTTCTTTAAATTCTTTCATAGTGTTTTGTAGCTTCTATTACACTAGTCTTCACTTTTTTGGTTAAATTTATGCCTAGGTATTTGATTCTATTAGGAGCTACTGTTAATTTAATTTTTTAAAACAATTCCATTTCAGAATGTTCATTATCAGTTTGTAGAAACACTACTTATTTTTGTGTGTTGATCTTATACCCTTCCACTTTGATGAATTCATTTATTTGCTCTAATAGCTTTGCTGTGGATTTTTCAGGATTTTCTGTATATATGATTAGGTCATATGCAAATAGGGAAAGTTTTACTTCTTCTTTTCCAATTGGATGACTTTTTTTCCTTTTTCTTGCCTAATGGCTCTGGCAAGGATTTTCAGCATCGACTGATATTTTTATGTTGAACCAGTCTTGCACTCCTAGGATAAATTCCACATGGCCATGGTACATAATTATTTAATAGTCTGTTGGATTCTATTTGCTAGAATTATGTCAAGGATTTTTATATCTGTATTCACAAGGAAAATTGGTCTGTAGTTTTCCTTTCTTGTGATTTATTTATCTGCTTTGTCATTTGGGTAATGTTGGCCTCATAGAATGAATAAGGAAGAGTTCTCTTTTCTTCATTTTTTGAGGGATAATTTGAGGATTACTGTTATTAATTCTTCTTTAAATAGATTGTTTCATAGAATTCACCAGTGAAGTTGTCTGATCCTTGACATTTCTTCAATGAGAGATTTTTCTGATTCAAACTATTTACTTGTTATAAGGTCTGTTCACATCTTCTATTTCTATTTTAGTAAGTTTAGGTACACTTTGTGTTTCAAGGAATTTTTCCATTTCCTCTAGAATATCTAATTTGCTATCATACAAGTGTTAATAATATTATCTTATAATCATTTTAATTTCTGAAAGATCAGTGGCAATGTTTCTCATTTCATTTTGGATTTCAGTTATTTTTGTTATTTGTGTCTTCCCTCTTTTTTTTCTTTGTTAGTCTAGCTAAAAGTTTACCAATTTTGTTGATCTTTCAATGAACCAACTTTTGTCCATCAATTCTCATGGTTGTTTTTCTAATCTCTATTTCATTTATCTCTCTTCTAATCTTTGTTATTTCTTTCCTTTTCCTAACTTTAAGTTTATTTTGTTCCTATTTCCTAGATCTTCCAGATGTGAAGTTAGGTTATTGATTTGAGCTCTTTCTTCTTTTCACATAAAGGAATTTATAGCTATAAATTTCCTTCTGATTTCTCTTTGCTGTTTGTCATAAATTTTGACATGTGTTTTCATTTTCATTTGTCTCAAGATGTTTCTTAATTTCTCTTTGATTTTTTTCTTTGACCCATTGATTTAAGAGTGTGTGGTTTAATTTCCATGTTTATGAATTTTCCAGTTCTCTGTCAATTATTGATTTCTAGCTTCATGCCGTTTGTCAGAGATGATGCTTTGTATAATTTCAGTCATTTAAAATTTATTGAGAACTTTTTGTGAACTAACAGGTAGACTCTCCTCAAGAATGCCCCTTCGAGTATTGGGAAGAATGAATTTTCTGCTATTCTGTAAATTTCTGTCAGTTCTAACGTTTTTATAGTACTGTTCAAGTCTTTTGTTTTCATATTGATCTTATGTGTAGATGTTCTATTCATTAATGAAAGAGGTATACTGAACTCTCCAACTATTATTGTATAGCTGTATATTTCTCCCTTCAGGTTGTCAATGTTTGCTTCATGCATTTGAGGCTCTGTAATTAGGTAAATATATGTTTACAATTTTTATATATTCTTGGTGGATTGACATTTTTATTTCTATGAAGTGTGCCCCTTTGTCTCTTATAAAAGCTTTTGACTTAAAATATATTTTGTCCAATACTAGTCTAGCTAGCCCAACTGTCTTTTGGTTACTATTTTCATGTAATATGTTTTTCCATCCTTCCACGATCTATTTAGTCTGGGTTTAAAGTGAGTCTCTTGTAAACAACATATGGTTGGAAACTGCTTTTTTATTCATTCTGTCAATCTATGCCTTTTGATTGGAGAGTTTAGTCCATTTACATTCAGAGTAATTACTGAAAAGGTGGGACTTACTTCAGCCATTTTGTCCCATTTGTTTCTTGTACATCTTATACCCTTTATGTTGTTCATTTTCTCCATTTCAGGTATCTGCTGTGTACTTGACTTTTTTTGTGGTGAAACAGATTGATTCCTTCTTATTTCCATTTCTGTATATATTTAAAATACTTTGTGCCTACAATGGGGTTTGTATCATTCTAAATCTTTAACAAACAGGTTTGAAATGATATCAACTTAACTTCAAAAGCACATGCATTGTTCATGCAGGAGTGTAGAAAAAGTGACACTTTTTACCAATTAAACACCAACAAGAGATACTCAAGCTTTTAAATGCTGTGCTCTTGCCAACAGAAATAGCTGTAATTCATTGCTTTGGCCTTCAAAAAATAGTACTAACACCTCCAAGGAAATAACCAGGCCAACACAGCATCCACAGCCATAGCCTGATCAGTCAAGCCCCTTCTAACCCTCGTTCCTGCACCCCTTAACTTGCCACATGCACCCTCTTATTCCCCAGTTGAGCAGGAATGAGCTGCCCAACTAGGGTTCACTCTTCGGACCTAAAGGATGGTTGTTCCTTTCCCTCTTCCCCAGCTTCTCTTGGCTAATTCTTCTCTTGGCCTGCTCACTTCTATCCTCCTCTTGCTATTAATTGGCCCTTGCATTTTTAAGTTTCTCACCGAGTTTATTTCTTCCAGACTAGCAGCCTTTCACACCAAACCAATTCTCATGCAAGGATTTTTAGCCATTCCAACTGCTCCTACAGACTCCTGCCCTCTCAACTTAAATGAGATAGCCAGAAAGTTCTATGCCCCATCAGGCAGGGCCTACAGCCCCTGACAAGTAAGAAGCAGCTACAGAAGACAGACCCTTGTCCCTCAGCAATGCTTAAGATTAAGGGGCAAAGGCTCCCTGAGGGGGAGGTTGAGGCAGGCTAGAGCAGGGGGAGAAAGGAGAAAAGATACTGTGAAGAAGGCCTCAAACAAGGAGGGCCTGTGCTGGACAGAAAACCTGTCTGGGGGCTACCACTTACAGGAAACACCTGGCACCAACAGACCAACCCAAATGCACTATCTACCACCAGGCACCATCCTGGAGACAAGGGGGGATAGGAGAAACAAGGAAGGGGGAGAGGGAGTAAGTAAAGCTAATCTATAAAAGCAGATGGCCACACATTGCTGAGATCTCTCACCTCTGACCTTTCTTTTCTTGTAAGAGTGCCCGCATGTCCTCTCATATGCATACCTAATATGTTTTCTATCTGCTTACTAAAAAATAAAAAAAAAGCAATGCGTTATGTACTCTTAAACTCCTCCATTACCCATCTTTATATTGTTATTGTCACCCATTACCTCTTTATATTTTGCAGGCCTATACAATAAAAATATGAGTATCATTCAATTGTATTCTAATATTTGTAAGAAATAAAACGGAAGGCTACATACTGTGATGGTTAGGTTCATGTGTCAGGTAACGGGAGGTAATCGTGCCAAGTTGTATGGTCAAGCAAGCACCAGCCTAACTGTTATGTGAGGACATTTTGTGGACTTAAATCATCAGTCAGTTGATTGCATTTATGGCTGATTACATCTACAATCAAGTAAAGAGAGTTTCTTCAGCAATGAGAGACAATTAATCCAATTAGTCGAAGGCTTTAAAATGAGAAGTGATGACTTCAACCATCAGAAGAAGGAATTTCTATCTCTATTTCAGCCTTTTAGCTTCTCCTGGGGAATTCATTGAAAACTGGAAACCTTCATTGGAGTGCCAGCTTGCAGCCTGCTCTATGGAATTTGGACTTGTGTAAGCCACTTTTATAAAATCTTATAATATTTACAGCTATCTTCTGTTGGTTCTGATTCCATAGTAAACCCAGAATAATTCATATACCAAGAAATATAACATTTCTGGCATTTTTATTTACCCTTGTAGTTACCTTTACCAGAATGCTTTATTTCTTCATATAGCTGCAAGCTATTTGCTATCATTTTCTTTCAAAATGAAGAAATCCCTTTAGCATTTCTTGTAGGGCAGATCTCATGCTGACAAACTCCCTCAGCTTTCTTTTACCTGGGAATGTCCTTCTTAAACTATCCTCTATTATTGAGGGACAGTTTTGCTTGATACAGTATTCTTGGGTGAAAATTTTTCTCTTTCAGTGATTTGAATACATCACTCCACTGCCTTCTCGCTTCCATGGTGTCTGATGAAAAACTGGCACTTGATTTTAGCAAGGATCCCTTATACATGATGTGTTACTTCTGTCTTGTTGCTTTCATAATTCTCACTTTATCTTATGCATTCAACATCTGATGTATGTTACATCTTTGTGTATGTCTATTTGAGTTCAGCCTGTTTGGATCTCATTAGGCTTCTTGGATATGTATATTCATGTCTTTCAATAATTTGGGGAAGTTTTTGGCCATTATCCCATAAAATATTTTTTGTGCTCCTTTGTTTCTCTTATGCTTCTGCACCTCCCATAATGCATATGTTGGTATGCTTCATATTGTCCTACTCTTCTATTAGTCTCTGCTCATTTTTTCATTATTTTCCCCATCTGCTCTTCAGCCTGAATGAGTTCAGTCATCCTGTCTTCTAATTCATTGATTCTCTCTTCTGCCTGTTTAAATATGCTATTGGCTGACTATACTACATTTTAAATTTCTGTTATTGTGTTTTTATCCCCAAAGTTCCATTTGGGTCCTTTTTAAAATGTCTAATTGTTCCTTTTGCTCATGCATAGTCTTCTTGATTTCTTTAATTCTGTTTATGTTTTCCTTTAGCTCATTGAACTTATTTAGCCATTGATTTAATGTCTTTGATTAGTTGTTCCAATATCTGTGCCTCCTCTTTGGTTTCAATTTGTTCAGTTGAATGGACCATCACTTTCTTTTTCTTTATATGTCTTCTGAACTTTTTTGAAGTCTGGATATTTTAGTCTTTTGATGCACTAACTCTGGAAGTCAGCTTCCAGCACTTAAACTTTCAGGGTAGATTGGCTCTGTGTTAAGGCTCTTCTTCAATGCTCAGTCCAGTTTATACTGAACCTATCTTCTCAAGTCCCTTTCAGCATTTGTCTTGCCTTGTGGGTACACAGTAACTTTCAAGAGTTCTCCAGTATATGCAACCGTTTCCTCTCCAAGAAAGAAATTCCTCTTCTCAGCTTCTCCTCCCTGATCCCTGTGTGTGCTTTTTTATTACAGCTTTTCTTCCCTGGCAGCTGCAGTCAGTTCAGCTCCACTGCTGCACTCTGGTCTGCTGTTTCACTCCAGCTCTCAACACTGCCTCTGCTCTATGGTTCCATGGCTCAGCTTCCCTTTTCTTCACAGCCCTTATGAAGTTGTAACTTCCTGTTCAAGAGACCTTAAGTGTGTCCTGACCTTGTCTTCCATAGAAACAATTGGGGTCAATGTACAGAGACACTCAATATTTTCCATTGAATAAATAAATGCACCCATTTGCTTTATCTAGACTTCTGTAACCTGATGCACCCACATGCTTTATTTAGACTTCTGTAACCTGATGAAACACTTCCCAGTTTTCTATGTATATCAGTATCTCAGGCAACTTTGGTCCCCCATACAAAGTGAAAAGCTAAATTTATTGCTCTTAGGAAGATATCCCTGCATCACTGTTCTTTAGACAAAGTTCTAATACAAAACTATTTTTTTTTTACTTATGTCAATATATAGACTTTTCTGCAAAAAATAGGACAGAGAATTACCACCCACCCATCAATTGGTCATGGTGAAACAATGTGGTTATAGATGCAAGTTGAAGGTACAACAGAGACAACATACTACTCTGGATATGATTGTGCCTGATTCCAACTATTCCTATTTCACCATGATTGTTGCTATACCTCCTCGATCTCATGAATCTGATAATATCCAGCTCTTGATAGGCAGCTCTAGCTCCAGATTTTCTTGGTTTCTCACAGTCAAATTTTAATCTCTACTCACTGCAGTAGCATGGAGGCAGCTAATTTTGAAGAAAAAAAAAAGCAAACAGTAATTCTCTGCCACAAAGGCATTAATTTGTTAAGAAATCTGTGGTTCTCTTCTGCAATTCTTCTATTAGAGCTTACAAGAGACTCCATGAGACTTTCTTAACCATCTAAGGTATAATGCTAGATTTTTCTTTGGATTTTCCACAAGTCTTAAGACATATGTAGCAGGATAGCTTGCATTGCAGAATGGACCTGCTACAGCACAGCTCTTGCTTTAAGCCCTTCTTAAAACTTCAATCCTTTTATGTTACCTGAGAAATGGATCAAAGCAGTATATCCAAATATATTGTATACCCCCTCTATATTCCAAAGAGGCCCTCTAAATTCTTTGTTTCAAAGAGGGAAGGTGTGCTGGGAGCAACTAGTTGTCTTTAGCCTTAGAGCATATTATTTAAAGGGCCACATAGTCAAAATTTAGAAAATTCTTCGAAGAATGATAAAAATTATTATTTGGTTCTTGTTTTATCTTTATGAAATATTTCCCTATTCTACCTCTTTAAGAAGCAGAAAGTTTATAACAAAGTTGTGTATACATATACAGATTTAATAAGTGTTGTTAAATAAAAAGAAGGATGATGACCACTTCAATGGCTGATGTCAGTTGTAATTTTATAATCCTGAAATGGTCAGCTTGGCTGCTTATCCTTATTTCCAGTCTCTAATCCAGTATTTCTCAGCAAATACTCTTATGTGATGTCATGAAAGAAGAATCTTGAGCCTAGCACCCGGTCTACTGATTCAGAGCCTCTAGGAGTGGGATCCTGGAGTACACTTTGTTAACAAGTAGCCTATGTGATTCTTGTGTACTTTAAAGTGCTTCAGCTCTATGCTTTGCATTTGAAGTTACTAAAAGATATTGACTCAGGGCCCGAGCTCCAAGTCAAAATTTTTCTAGAATTTATGAACTTCAACCTTGTACTCTGGTTCTTACATGTTTTTTTATTATCATTGTTAAATTCCCACCTTAGGAACCAATTTCATTTACAGGACTATTTCTCTTTGCATGGTCCCAAGCTTCCGTGTCTGATCAATGCTTTG
Organism: Choloepus didactylus; assembly: GCF_015220235.1. Taxonomy (NCBI): domain Eukaryota; kingdom Metazoa; phylum Chordata; class Mammalia; order Pilosa; family Megalonychidae; genus Choloepus; species Choloepus didactylus. The sequence goes on along the minus strand of NC_051320.1, from coordinate 5,266,744 downwards.
TATCCTTATGAAATACCCCTATCGCATTGGATCCACAATCCTTCCTCCCTAACCCCTCCTCCATTCCAAGTCTTCCCATAAACAAGGGCTCTGGCCATGAACTATTCTCATATTTGCTGCTAACTTCTGCAGCAGGCTCTACATGTTGCTTGGCTTCCTTTTCGGAGGACTTTACCTATGGAGCTACCATGTGATCCTAAAGGAAGATAAGGAAAGAAGAAATCTTCATATTAAAATGCAAACTGCCTTTAACCAAATGTGGGAAAAGAGAACAAGAGAAGTTCATTGGATAGTGCAAGGTCACAAAGATAATTAATAGTACACAGTTTTACCTAGTACTCCATGCCTTAATGTGTTCTAAAAAATTATCATTAACCCATGATATTCTCTTAACTATTTGTCCACAATTGGAGTCTTAATCATTTCTATTGTTACTTGAGATAGAATTATGTATCCCCTCAATAGATATGTTCTTAATATTACCCTGTGTTCCTGTGGGTGTAAATCCATTGTAAATTCGATCTTTTGAAGATTTTATTATTAGTTAAGGTGTGGCCCAACTAAATCAGGATGAGTCTTTATCCATATTACTGGAGGTCTTATAAAGAAATGACAGGGAAAGTCACAGATAGAAGCCAGAAACTAGAAGACAGTGGAGACTAGGGGAGCAGACACAAGGAGAGACCTCTCATCATGCAACAGGATGCAGAAATGCAAGCCAACGAACCCCAAGGATTGCTGCAAGCCAGTGCTGAAATGCTACAGACTTTGGGGAGAAAGCATAGCTTTGCTAATGCCTCGATTCGGGGCATCAAGCCTCCAAAACTGTGAAACAGTGAAGTCTTGTTTATCTCAAACCATTCTGAATTTGTTATAGCAACCAGGAAAACTAAAACACTACTCTAACCAACATAATCATACTGGCATGTTATTTTAGATGGTATACAAACTATAGAGACAAAAGCAGGTTTGGGGGTTGAACATATTCTGTCTGTCAATTTTAAAAGCTTGAATACAGCTGAAATCTAGCTGTTTTATGAAATATTTGGAATCTTAGAACTCAAATAAATCAAAGTATACAGAAGAAATTGAAATTAAAGATGCTCACCAGACAGATATGGCTTAATTAGCTGACAAGGCAAAATTATGCATCTTGTTTCTTTTGCAGCTAAATGTTATAGGGCCTTGCTGGAAGGAAAAAAAATAGAGTAGCAAAATGTGTAGTGCATAATAATATTCATTTTCTCCATTTTAGCCTTGAATCTGTACAGATTATAATTTAGGAATTAAGTTTTCCTTTAACAATACAGATGTGAACCATTCTGTCTCTAAGAATTGTCAATTTTACTTAGCATGGTATATGTAGAATGTGTGTGTGTGTGTACACATACATACAGAAATGCATGTCCCTCTCTCATAGTGGTGATATTGCTTTGGAATGTCAAAGCCCACATTCACAGTCTCATTCCAGAGAATTTTGGAAATGTGCTACAAAATATTATTGAATTTTGTGGAGTTCCCTGTCTGAGTAGAGTGACAGGACCTAGGATAAGACCTATGGAGAATGAGGAGAAGGGCATAATTTGATATTACCAAATTATCAGGGAAAGAAGAAAAAGGGCAATACTTCAAATTGGGAAGCAAGAATTGAAATTTGCTGACAACATGAGGGATCTGATATGAATTTACTAATATTTTTCCTTTTACCCTGGATAATGGAAATACTTATAATTAAAATACAGTTTTAGTTTGATTTGCCTTTATTCTGTCCATTTTCTTTCTCTTTTATTTTCCCCAAATTTCCAGTGGAAATTAACATTATTATCACTTTTATGTTAGTGGTGGTGGAAAAATGAAAGGAAGAGGCAATAAAGAGTTATGATTTTCTTTGTGTCAACCCAAAACAAGAGTAGTATTCACATAGTTTACCAAGATGATTGTGCTTGTTTGGATGTATTATGTCCCCCCAAAATGCCATTATCTTTGATGCAGTCTTGTGTGGGCAGGAAACATATTGGTGTTGATTCGGTTGGAGACTTTTGATTGGATGTTTCCATGGAGATGTGATCACTCAACTGTGGGTGATAACTCTGATTGGATAATTTCCATGGAGGTGTGACCCCACCCATTCACATTGGCCTTGATTAGTTTACTGGAGCACTATATAAGCTCAGACAGAAGGAGCAAGCTTGCTACAGCCAACAGGGACACTTTGAAGAATGCACAGGAGCTGAGAGAGGAGCTGCAGATGAGAGACAGTTTGAAGATGGCTGCTGAAAGCAGACTCTTGCTCTGGAGAAATGAAGATAGGAAAAATGCTCCAAGAGCAACTAAGAGTGACATTTCTGAGGAACCGCAGCCTAGAGATGAACGTCCTGGAAGAAAGTCATTTTGAAACCAGAGCTCAGAGCAGATGCCAGCCACGTGCCTTCCCAGCTAACAGAGGTTTTCTGGACACCATTAGCCATTCTCCAATGAAGGTACCCGACTGTTGATGGCTTACCTTGGACACTTTATGGCTTTAAGACTGTAACTTTGTACACAAATAAACCCCCTTTATAAAAGCTGATCCATTTCTGGTGTTTCGCGAAAAGGCAGCATTAGCAAACCGGAACAATGATAGAGAACAGAGCAACAAAAAGAAGTATTCACAGGTGAGGAAGATACTGATACTCAGGATTAGACTAGAAGAAAAATATGCCTACAAAATTCACATGTAGAGTACAGAATAAAATAAGATAAAAATCCTGGTCTTGGCAGGACTTTTATGACCTTGAAGACCTGTAATTTAAACTTAGTATGAGACCTACTATGCAGTGGAATGTCTTAGTAATTCTAATTTCCAAATCTAGCCTTTTCAGAGTGTCCCTTTAGAGTTTTGTGGGATACAGTATTCTATAATAAGTTGGGTTCTGTTGCCTGGCATTCTCTCCCATACCTCCCTAAATGATCTTGCACTCATATAGGTGGAATTGGATGTTTCCTCAAGACCTTGGCTAAATCATGATCCCCAAATTATGTGAAATTTTAGCTTCATGTCTGTCTGCTAATTATCTAATTCTTTTTATCTACATCAATTCAAGTTCTCTAGAAATGATCTCTCTGGCATATACACTTGTTGAATCATGCTATAAAGATTTCATATCCCACTTCATAAGCCACTGGGCAACCATTGGGTTCACCCCTAAACCTATGGTTGGGGGAGGGTTCATATATTAAGTAACATAACTTATTACAACGTCCCTTGAGGGATAATGGTGTATCAGGAAAGATGAGTGAGATGTTTATCATGGCTCTGTCTTGACACCCTGTATCCTTTTTTGCTTTCCATGATATAATGTTCTTCTGTCCCTACTCCTACTTCCTTGATCACTCTTTTTCACTTTATCTGGCAATTTCTATTCCATACATGTTTATACTTTCCAACTGCCAACCCTCAGCCCATTTAGCCATCATTCCATCATTACTTCCTAGAAGATGATCCTCAAATCCACATCTCCAGTAGCAACCATTTAACATTCAGAAAAATGTTAACCTGGTACAATAACTAATTATCTCTGTCACTTCAAGCTATTATATCCCTATTAAAGTTATATCAATTGTCAGACCTATATTTCCAAATTCATGCTGCACTACTCCAACTTAATGTCCTGCAGGTTCTTCAAACCCAATATATTCAGTAATGAACTTATCCATCTCCCAAAAGTAATATCACCTTCTGAGATCCCTTTCTGCGTATTAATCGACTTTATGCAATGGAAGGAAAAAATAGGACTCATTTGTTCATCTTTGTATCCCTCAGTGTTTAGTACATAGTAAGTATAGAACAAATGTTTGTAGACTAAGTTACTGAAATAGAACCCTACACTCAGTCACATAGACTAGAAATGTGTTATTCAACTTCATTTATATTTATTCTTTGTTCTGTTCTATCTCTCACCTCACCCAATATCAGCTGTGCTTGTCTCAGAAAGATTTCTCTGCAGCATTGCCCTCTCTACTCCCACTTTTATGTTTATGTTTATATGGTTTTGCCTGAACTAATAACTGGAACTTTGAATACTCCTTTCCTTCCAATCACTTCTTGCTCAATTCAGCTCCCATACTGCCATAAGTTTTGTCTTTCTAAGTCATAAATGATACTTGATCAATTACCTATTCAAATATTTCTGATAGCTTCTCAGTAGTTGACTGATAAAATCCAAATTATTTAGAAATGCCATTCAAATTTCTTGACAATATAATCACAACTACTTTCCAACATTTCCTCTGAATTAGTTTGCCAGAGATGCTATAATAAATATCACAGAGTGATTGACTCAAAAAACAGGAATTTATTGTCTCACAGTTTGGGGGACTAGAAGTCTAAAATGACACTGTCAGCAGGATCGCGCTTTCTCTGAAGTCTGCAGTGCTCTGGTTGTGGCTTTCCAGCAACCAGTAACTAGATCTGTGCTTCCATTACATGCTCAACTCTCTCCCTGTATCCATCTCCCCCATGAAAATAATGTGAAACTGAGCAGTAGATGGGCAATTAAATGAGAAATAAGCCTTTCGTTCAGTGATAAGACACTGAAATTTTGGGCTGTTTGTTAGGAAATATGAACTTGCCTACTCTAACATATATATACATCTATACATCAACATATTTTAATAAATATTAATAAGAAATACATTTCAGCCCTTGCTTGGTGCAGGTACTCAATTTTTAAACATCCTGTGAAATTCAGGTGTATCCACATACATTGTATTATCTCCTTCCAAATTATGTTCAGAAATAGGTCCATTTGTACTCATTATTAGGAGTAGTAAGTGAATGTTCAAAATCCACCATCTAAATTTTCTCAGCAAGTCAAAAAAAATGATTGATTACTCAAAATGCTTCATGTACATTTAAAAATCAGGTTCTCAAAAGTATTTTGACAGAATAAGAGTCAGAAATAAGTAGAGACTCTGATTTATTACTATTACTCTAATTTTAGTTCCTTATGTAGAAGCATCAAACTGTCTCCCAATGTCCTCTCTTCTGTTCTCTTCCTATGTTGAGTCCTATTCAATAAAATTACTGGTTGTTTACAATAAAATCAACTTGAGATGTTGGAAGAAGTTTGTACTTAAAGAGAGATCAATCAATTTGAAAAAGTAACAGTGGTGGGCGCTATTGTTGCCTTTTCCAGATCCTCTTTACCAGCAGGTGCTCCCTCCCCAGGAAGCTGTAGGTATCAGCTGGTAGCAGTGCATAGCTTTCCCATCTCCAAAGAGCAGTGCCCTCCTCCAAACACAGCTGCCTACCCCAAGGGAATATACTGCCCTTCCCACCATCAAGCAGATCAGGACCAGAGATCAATTGACAAAAGGATGTAAAAGCCCAGACCAATTATTTCAAGGGGAGAACAACCGTATGTGAAATTCCTGTTCCAGAACTTCCCCTTGGGACCCTACTGATGCTAGCTGATGAATGATACTGCATTCTTGCTTGGCTTCCCCCCATTCCCACCCGGCTTTCTGTCCTGCTTCCCTTTTCCTAAGAGCATTCCCCCAGTAAATAATCAGAATAAAAATATCTCTCATTCCCTGATTCTTAGAAAACTGATCTAAGATGAAACTGAAGTTTGCTAGATATTTTATCTCTGCCCATAGATTTCCTGAAAAATTCTCTTTTTTCTATAGGCCAATTATATTTACTCCTTGCTTAGTTTTAGAAAGATCATCCTCATTTTGGGAAGAGTTTTCAGTGAAGAACAATCTCTGACTCATACTAGATGCCTGGATTTAAAGTTTTGTTATTTAAATAATTGAACATACAACTTGGTGTTATACTTTTCTGACACACTAGCTCTTGGCTATATCACAGACTGAATCCAATTACTCAGAAGTCAGAGGATCTAGATGTTCAGGAAACTTTAAGGATTGATACCTTCTTCTCCCAACAAACATGCCCAATCTCTCTGCATCTGTGACACAGAATTTTCACACGACATCTTTTGTACATAGACCCTAAAATTACTTACCCCCATGTTAAATACTGTATCTTCCTAAGTACAACCACAACTAGAAGAATTTACAAGATAGGTTATAATCAGACATTTGATCATTATTGTAAATTATCAACCATGGTACCCATTGACAGTTGGAATAGTAACTCTTTGAAAGCTGAAAGTGTATATTCATTACTCTGTTCTCAGCATCTGAAATAACATATGTCAAATAGGAAGTAATAAATAAATATTTCAAGTCATGTAGGAAGAAGGGAAGGGAAGGAGGAAAAAATGAAAGGAAAGTGAATCCATGAGAACTCTGATGAAAGAATATGGGGATGGAATATTCTGAAGCCAAGAGTATTTTCAAGAAAGAACAGGTCCAGGTGGGATGCAAAGAACAGAATGTCTAAAAGAGATGAAACACACACACACACACACGCACACACACACACATACACACACACACAGCTTGAAACTATAGCTTGAAAAATTCTAACTCACCTGTCCAAAAGGGGCATTAATCATTATGGATATTCTTCAAGGCCCAAGATCTGATTCTCAAACTTGTAGGTTTAAAATTTGAATTTATCATCACTCAAATGAACCAATTTATAGGGGTTATGTAGAAAATGAAGCTGCTAACTTTCATTGACAATAAGGAATATGATTGTCATTTGGACCAGCCTGGTTTACTAAACTTCTCAAACCATAAGCAATTATAATTGCCCTAAAAATCTGTCCATTCATCAAGTATGCTTCCAAAGCAGCCATTTCAAAACAACTTTATTACTTCAATAAGTGTGTTAAGCATACAGCTCTATTAAAAAGCACTAAGAACAGTAAACCCCCAAAGAAATGCATTGTATATATTAATACTATCTACTTTACAGAATCTTTAGTCAGTGTTTCTAGTTGGCTTACATTTCGGGGAAAAAATTACTACCACTTTCCCCTTCTGAAAGAGGATATTTGAGAACAATGTGGTTGCTGATCCTTCTCATATAATAATCTTTCCCACTTTATTACTGTAATGCCTCTAATTTATTTCTATATTGCTTGTTTATATTTTCCAACAAATATTTACTAGTTGGTCTTATTATTGTTCTTTATACAGAACAGCTTCCTATGAGGGGAAGAGAATGTTTCATTGTGAGTACAGGAGCTTGGATTTTCCCCTAGGAGCAATAGGGAGCCATGGAGGGCTCTAAGCAGTCAGACTGCCAGGTCTCCTGCACACTTTAAAAGATGACTCAATTTTGGGTATAGAGAAGGTCAGAGTGGAAGCACAGAGATGTGTTAGAAAGTGCTTGCAGTTGCTAGATAAGGGTGGTTTGGGCTAGAGGGTTCTCAGTGGTGTGGAAATAAATAGAAAGATTTGAGGTGTGCTTTGGATTCCTTTTGGCATACAAATTAGGATAGTATTTATAGATTGGTTGTCTGAGAGAGACAATGTTTAATTCAATCTTTCTGAAAAGAAATCCCAAATTGTGCCACCATAATGCTCTCCATTTTTTAAAATCCATAACAGTTATGTCTTCCATCGAAAGTTGCTATTTTCAGTTACTTCTCTGTAGCCTCCCTTTAACCAAGAAGTTATCTAGGTTCAACTGGATTTTTAAAAATGTGTTTGGCTGTTTGGGGCATAAACCAGACAAATTTGAACTATTTACCTAATTTCACCACCATTCTCAAAACTCAGTATTAATTTTAGCTTTTGATTTCACAATCACATCACTTTTCTCATTTTCGCCTTTCCATATCCTTAACTTTCACTAATACATTTTTACTATAATATTTAAGCAGTTCAAGGTATACATTCTGTGCTCCTTCACGATAATGCTTCAATCTACAATATATCCAGAGAATCACAATATTTCAGCTTTAACCCTAAAAACATTTACAATCCTGTTTAGTCTTTCAACTCCTAAAATTAACATTTTTCTCTGTCATTAACCAATATGGCCCAAAATGGAACCATGTAAAAACATTTGAGAAATGAATATAATAGAAGTAAATGACAGAACTAATAGGTGGGAGATTGCTCGGAAGAGCCTATTTTTTACTTGGCTATCCTAAAGTCCTGAGGAATTAATTCTCCACTTGAGACTTGTCAAAATCTCTTTACACATTTATATTCCTTCGACATACCTTGAATCACATAGAATTCAGGAACTAGTTCCATATTTCTATATTCTAACTCTTAGGTTTTGGTTTGTTTGCTTCTTTTTACCATAGAAAGGTTTGGATGCCTATGTCTGTCTTTAGACTAAAATAATAAAACAAAATATAAAATAATTCTTGTTCTTACTATTGGGATAGTTGATCACTTTTGATTCTTAGCATTATATTCTTGCTCATATTCTAATTTTATGCCTTGGGCATATAATGTTCTTGCTAATCAACATTAATGTACTGAGATGTCATTTCAAAGGAGAACCATATATGGATACATACCCACAAATATCTCATTTTATAAGCCCTGTGTTATTTATGCTAAAACTCGTAGAAAACACTTGCTCTTCTTAATTAAAAATGAAATTGCTTAATTAAAAATTAATTAAAATATTGAATAAAAACTTGTCAAAAAGCACCTCTAAATATGAAAATGCAGGGTTTACAATTTGTAATATATTGATAGAGAACTGTGAAGAGATTGCAACTTACAGCATAAATTTTACTAAATTTTCAACATGGCTTTCCACTGTGTTTCTCAAGTTTCTGAAAAAGAGTCCAGAAAAATATAGAAATATAATTTTTTAAATGTGCTAATATGAAGATGGTAAAGCAATATTATGGCTAAGTTAGGAAATAGAGAATTTAGAGCACTTCTCTTAAAATACTTATGTTCTTATAAAATACTTAAGTTCTTATAAAATATTCTATAAATAAACATTTAAGCCTTTATACTTTCTATTCTATTAAGTGTTAAAGAATTTATAACTTAAGAGCTATTAAAATCTCACTTTATTTATGTCTAAAGTTATTTCCATTCAACTTTAAACAGAGGGAAGGAATTAGATACAGGGAAAAAAACATAAAGTAATAATGCTTTCTTTCCTTTTAAAATAGGCAAAAAAAGTCTACCCTTTATACAGTACTGTGTCTTTACCTCCTTTTAATTCAATAAATTATTTTACTCAGTTTTACTTTTGTTCAATTGGGACCAAATTGAGAGGATTAAATTCTAACCATTAAAAGTATGGGAAAATGATCAGATGAAAGGGAAGAGGTATAACTGAGAAATTAGCATTTAACAAATGATTATAGCTACTGACTCATTTTATGGATATTTCTTCTTAGTTTCTAGTGTTTTAGAATAGCCAGAAGGAAATACCTGAAATTGTTGAACTGTAATCCAGTAACCTTGATCTTTGATAATGATTGTATAAGTTATATAGCTTTTATCATGTGACTGTAAAACTTTGTGACTGACAGTCTCTTTATTCCACTGTATTGGTAGATGAGTAATAAAATGAAGATAAAAATAATAATAGGGGAGGATGAGGAGTATGGGATATTTGGGGTTTTCTTTTTTATTTTTATTTCTTTTTTTTGGAAATAAAATGGATCATGGTGATGAATGCACAACTATATGATGATACTGAGAGCAATTGATTGTATAGTTTCAATGGATTATGTGATACGTGAATATATCTCAATAAAATTTCATTTAAAAAAGTATGGGAAAACACAGTATGTGTTTAAATCGTTTAAAAACAACGTATCAATTCAATAAAAAACTAGGTGTGCTATTTATCACAAAACTCCATCTGCTTGTTACTTATTCACCCCTTCTCCAAAAAAATGTGGACACCCCATACTTTTCAAAATACAAGAAATGTATAAGAATTATAAGGTAACAATAAACTGGCTGCTCTGGGAAAATATCATCCAAACTATTAACTGGTTGTCACTTAAGTTGGAAGGTCCTGTGGAATCTACCGAGGAAATGATCGCTGGCCAAGCCCACCATGTTTCTCATAAGTCAGAGAAAGTCAGGAAGGAGAGACGAGAAGAGAAACTGAAGCTGAGAGGCCTTTCTTTGAGAGAGACTACGTTGGTTACTGAAAGGTCTTCAAGAATGCTTAAGGAAGTAAGGAAGCCAGGACAAGAGGAAAGGAGGGACGTGAACGCGCGGGCAGGTGGATGGGCTCAGTCAGCCCCGCGTCGTGCTGAAGACTCAGCTGTCCATCACCAGTGCAGTTTCCACCGACCTGCTCACTCGCAGCGTGCCCTGCAAAGTCTTCCCACCAAAATGTTTAACCTGGAGCACGCTTACTTCTTTCCTGGGACTAAGTTAGGCACAATTTCTGTGCGGACACTTTCCCTGAATTGCAAAGTATCCTCTCACCCCATAATGCTGTGAACAAATTTCCTAAAATAAAATGTCTATTTTACCTTAGCGGGTACATTAACTCTCTCGGCTCCTGATAACAGCTAATACAACACCGTGTCTGCGTCTCCAGCACCTGGAACTTCGCCTTGTGCGACTGATAAACATGCATTGAAAAAGCTGAACAATTTGGCTAATTATCCAATTAATCCTGATCCTTTCTCCTAATAAGATTAAAAGGGTGTTGTGTATAGATATTTTTAAAGGACTACAGAACAAATCATATATCTTAGTTTATTGAATTTAACATTTCAATCCATCTAACCGCACATAAAATACTAAAATATCCGTGATTTTCCATTCAGCCTGAATATCCATGTACCTTGATAATCAAGAATGGGACTGGAATGACAGTTAAATCATTAAAAGATTCTCTCATTATGTGCTCACTGACACAAATTATTTTTAAGCCATTAATCTGATTTAGCACCTCTTGCCCACCCCATTTAAATGTAAGGAAGTTTAAGAAATTTGAGGGATTTTTGTTGTGACATCATGAAAAAGAAAGATAATAGTGGAGGGGCTGGACATAAGCTGAGCATAGCAGTGAGCAGTCCTGTTAGTTTTCTCATTCTTGATGTCAGAGGAAAAAGGAATATCACTGTTTGAGACATTCATCCAGAAAACTTTGTCTACAATATGTTGGTTTCACTAACATAAAAAGTCATCTTTTATTCCTATAAATCCTTCCTCACATGATAGTGCATGAAGAAATAGCTCATTTGAAGGCTTTGTATTACAAAAACATAGAGACCTTCTGAAATGTATGATTTAAATGAATAAACTGTTTAATACATTACTCTCAAATTTATCATGTTACATAGGATAAAGACTAGTCCCAGTGAAGTTGTACAGAATCAAAGTCTCATCTTTACGTAAAGGCTTTCAATGCATGATTCATCAAATACACAGTTTATATTTACCTATATATAATTTTCACTTCACATTTTGCTGCAGGATTGTCTTGACAATTGTTTTACCTGAAACTGAGATTAATATTTTTGTATCGTCATCATGGAATCAGGAAGGGCAGGCTCAGATTCAGATTTCTGGGCTTTGGTCCCAGTTCTGTCTCAGATTTATTGCTTGACCTTGACAAAAACACTTATAAGAGTCCTGGTTTCATCATTTTTAAAATAAGGGAATTTTTAGTAAGTATTCCTTAGGAACTCTACACTGCTAGAGTTCTATGAATCAGCAATATTGAAACAACCAGAGCCATAATAATATCTCGTTTCCAAGTAAATGCACTTTGAGCATTATAAAGTGTCACAAAAAGAAAATTGTTGTTATCACACAGCTTTCTATGCATATTAAAAACGCAGAATCAGTTCAGCTACCCTGGGAATCAGATGCTAACATGGGATTAGTTGTCCCAGGGTTGTGTTGTGGAAACCATTTGTGAAATGTGAAGGGGAGAAGAAGTAGGTAGCTACCTGAGAAAGAAGGCTGGAAGGAAGGACTGGGTGAGAACTTCAGATTGCAGCTCTAGAAAGTCTTGGCCAGGATATGGCAGCCCAGAGCCATGACTGTTCATCAGAGGAGTCCTGCACCAGGCAGATACGGCCCTTCTCCACACCTTCAGCATGCGCTGTCATTGCCCGGGAAGGGCCCTGGAGAAGATGACCTCCCTGGAACCCTTTGGCAGATCCTGAAGGGCCACAACTGGAGGCTATGAGCTAAATACACAACTTGTCTCCCAGCAAAACTAATCCTGAAGGCAGATCTGAGCATTTACTTCTCCATGGTTGCAAACTCAGATATACACACACACACCATCAACATAGGATGGGTTTTCAATACTGGAAAAATTAAGTTTGCATATTTCTATAAACAGAAAAGTATCACAATTGGTTGAGCAAAATACTTTACTCTTATATATATATATATATATATATATATATATATATATATATATACATATATATACTCATATATTTTTTTTTCATTCAAACTGTCATTTGAATGAAATTAAGTTTGCATATTTCTATATACAGAAAAGTATCACTATTGGTTGAGCAAAACACTTTACTCTTATATATATACATATATACTCATATATTTTTTTTTCATTCAAACTGTCATTTGATAATTATTAAGCAGCTGTGTGCCAAGCACAGGAAATACAGAATGAAGTTAAAGCTCCTTCTCTTAAGAAGTTCACAGTTTTAGAAGTCTTATAGCATTAAAGAGATGAAATGCATAGCACCTTTATATATCTTGGTCAAGCCTCATAATTATATAGCTACTATGATAAATGCCAAGTTCATTAATGAAAGAATTTCTGTATGAGATGTAACTTATGTTATGGAGATTTGCAACCAAAATATATATATATAGCAAAATCAATGATCATTTCTAGTGCTGCTGAATATCCTAGGCATGTTCTTGCTTTAATTAAAGTCATTTTATTGTTTTCTTTGAGAAGAGGGAATATGGAACACTGGTAATTTATTTAGAAAAGTTCACATACAACCATATATTCAGAAAATTATGGAAGAAGCTAATACCAATTCAGAAAACTAAATGTTTCAGGTAACTAAATAGAATATAGAAACACTGTAGAAACACTGTACTGTATAAAATCGAGTGTTGTTTCTCTATGTTACTTGGATATAGAAACATAAAGATAAGTGCAAAAGCAAAGTCAATGATTTGGAGGACAGATGTTACTTATCAAAGATGCAAATGAGACATTTTACAAGAAGAAAAAGTCAAACTATAGAAAAACATAGGTATGTTCATTGAAAAAAGAGTAGAAATGCATAAAGTACAAATGGCATGACAAATATCTTTGTGATTACAGACCCCAGAATATGTATAAGGCACAACCTAATCCATATTTTTATTAAAGAAAATAATGAGAGCAAACTTTATAGAGAAAAATAACTGTGATGAATTCAGAAATAAAGATTAACTCCAATGATATTTCACAGCATTTTTATTTCCCTTTATTTTTGTAATTAGTGCATGTCATTTTAATGGTGTATGCCTCTTTTCTGATCTGTCTTTAAACTCTTCAATATAAACACAGTGTTTTATCCATTTCTGCATTCCTTGAATTCAGATGGTGATGGGCACACAAGAATGATTCAATAAAATATTTAATAAGTGAATAACAATGTGTAATTTATCTAAACATACACTCATATGCATGTATGCAGTGTGCCATAAATTGCAAATGTTACTTTTTATGCTTTTACAGTAATATTGAATCAATATTAAAATAATCTTCTAAATGATCAGTAGTTTCATTTAGTTTAGAGTAATAAGAGTGTGTATTAGAATTTAGTGTCTGGCTGACTACAAGGCAACAACCTCTTGCCCTTTAAAAACTGTTAGTATTTCAGAATCTACACTCACATAGAGGAAGCATCTTTACTAAAAAATTTAATGTCTCTCTGTTTCCTGGGTAAAAAATTCAACATAATATTTTTTTTTAATTCTAATATGATTAAGGATATTTACCAATCGTTAGGACATTTAATACTAATAGTGATTATACACCTTCACAAGACTTTAGATCAACTTTCTCAGTTTGTGGGCATATTGATTGAATTATTTTAAAAAAGGACCTCTCCGTCTGGAAAATTTGGTGTTTATATGATAGATTTAAATGAGAACAATTTTCATTAGCTAAACAGAAATAGCAATTGCAGCTCTGGGCATGAATAAATACAAGAAGAAATATGAAAACACTGATGAACAGTGGTACACTAATTGAACTCCCAGTGGCATTATAAGGGAAATGATTGGCAAGTATTTTTATATCAATTTCTAGAGGGCTGAAATATTTTAATTGTTCACTGTTTATTAACAACACCTGAGGGAAATACAGTATTCAATCCTTATTATGCTGTGAGATTAAAATATTGGCACCTTTTCTATTATTTTTCCTACTTTTTTTTTCAGAAATTCCATAGCTTTTTCTTGTGAAACGTTTTATTCAAATTTATTTTCTCCTATAAATTCACTAAGTAGTCATTAACTTCATAATGTTTACTTTCTTCCATTGCTCCAGTATTCATGAATCATTTGGTATGAATATCACAGAAACTTTATTATAAGTTCCTTTAAGTAAATCTCACTTTATATTAGAATTTCAATGCTCTGGGACTATCACTAAAGAGGGTTTTTATTTCTGTTTTATACACCCCTTCAAAATAATGTTTTACTTATCCTGTTCCCAACATTTCCATTAGATGCTTTATATCAATCATATATCCCTGAATTTCTGCTCTACTCTCTTTTTTCAAATATTTTTTTCTATTTCCCCTCGGTTAACCCATATTTATTAGAATATGCATATTGAGAAACCATATAATATGTGCATTCATTTATAAAAAGGCTTTTAAAATAGCCATGTTCTCCAGATCCAGCTTTAATTTAAACAAAAATTTCAAAATGGTTTTAGTGTTAATTATCTTTACTTCAAATGGGAGTCAGGTATGAAAAATTTAAGTGCAAAATAAGAAATACCTTAAATGCTTTTAAAAAGTGTCTTAATCTTATACTAAAAACTTTGCAATCTTCACACATTTCTCTGTCTTTCCCTTTTAAAAGCAACTTTCAAAAGAAACCTCATTGGTCTAGTTATCCCCTCTGGCTACTGGCCAAATTTTCCTTTCCTTTTAATCCCAAACTCTCAAATGTAGCTATGCATTCCCAGGAAGTAATACAATCACCATTACCTATAGATGGTAGAATTCTTAGAAAATTCAAGAAAACTAACTTAAAAATATTCAAAATATTAAGTTTATAAAGAATGTCATAAATGAGAAAATACAAAAGTAATGCTTTTCATTTCATGCTATTTTTCCCAGACATTTCCAGCCTGTGAATTCAAATTATCACATAATATTCAAGAGCAATATTTTGAACACCCACCAGCTTAATTGCAGGATGTCTAGTCATTACTGTGTTTTAATCTTGAAGCCTTATTATCTCCAAGGGTGGTCCACCAAACTCAAAGAATTCATAAGACAAGATTTTGGAGTCCAGAAAGTAAATTAAAGAACCAAGTTCATATTATTAGTTCTCTCTAAATATGAAGAAAGACAGCTTTTCCTTTGTTTAACTGACAGATTTATACCAGCTCCTTCATTTGATCTTTATGATCTTTTGCCACATACACTGTCAGTATCTGAAGGAAAGCAGAGGCTTTTTTTCGGTTCATACCATTTCAGCATTGAAAGTCAAACTATAGTTTATATGTGCCTAAGTGATTCATGATTTATTATTTTGTCTAGTTTATATTTAATTAAACTTCGTGAAATAGACAAGTGACTGAAAAATGTCCTATGAAGAAATTACAGTTAAAGATAATTTTAATAATGCCAGTAGACAATCTAGAAACTACAGAGGTAGCATTCTTCTACTCCTTAAACAAACTTTTCCGTCAACACATTTCAAATTAAGAATTCTTATACAATATGACAAGATATAGACCCAAAATATGTGCAATCATCAAAATGATATAAGGTGCAGATATAATTATTACTAAGGATGAATGTATGAATTATATTTGAGATGTTGGTAGATATGTATATAACTTAAAAATGGTTAGGTGCTGCTCTGAAGGTATTTTTAGATGTAGGTAACATCTACAATCCTTTGACTTTATGTAAAGAAGATTACCCTCAATAGTTTGGGTAGGCCTCATCAATTCAGTTGAAAGTCATACACATGTATTCATAACGCTCTCTTTTATCTATCCCCTTTAGTCCATATATATTATAGAATCAAGAATATTTCCTTTCACAAGAAACTGATTAAACATGAATGAAAAATATAATCTAGTAAATCAGTAATGGGAAAATGAATATGAATAAACTATATGCTAGTGTGTAACTCTACAGAATGCCAGAAATCATCAGTTCAAAGAAAGAGACAAACTCTCACCACCTAATCACTTTTTTCAGCACAGCCATCTCCAAAGGCAACCAATTGTCTAATACATGTTGTATTGTACATTTCTTGGATTATGAAGTCTAATTTTGTGTCGCCTTTTCTGGCATTTTTATTCCTTAAAATTCTGTCCTCTGCAGCCTAATGGATATTGTAGCAGGCATAATAAGCCTAAGTTTTCAGCCTTAGCTTGCATTATTTATCTGATATTTTAAAAGAACTATTGCCCTTCTGAAATACAATTTTTATTCTTGACTCACTGAAGGGTGAAAGAGATGCATTGTTTCAAAAGACAAATAGTTCAAGTGTTCAGAATATAATAATGGGGAAAAGGGAACGTACTACACAAGAGGTGATTAATGCTTGAAATTTTTGGTATATAAAGTATGGGTTATTTTAACACATTGAATAGTGTGTGGGATTGTATTTGTTTCATGATAAAACTCAAAATATGTATGGAAAGACATATTGCCTTTCAAAACAAAAATGCTTACATCCAGATTCTAAAAATATATTTTAAAGATTTTATTGATAAGTATTAACATATAAGAGTTGTAATTTTCACAGCAAAGAGCCCAGCGGTTATAATGGAAAATTGTTTACTCATTTCCAAGAATTCAGTGCTTTTGGTTCAGTTCCAAATCTTGACTCCAGTTCTGGGTGAGATGGAATGAGCACACTCTGTCCTGTATGCATAGACATAGTGCATAAACAGTTATCTGGAATTGCAGAAAATGAAATTGTAGAATGGGAATTGGGGATGAAGACCAGAATTGGAAGCACCACTGAACTAATAGTGAGCTTCCCATTTTACCTCTAGTATCCTATGGTCAGGATGCAAAAAATTACAAAATCAGAAAAAGGAAGGGGAATGGATAAATAAATCTTCAGTAAAAACCCTGTTGATCTGGTTGAAGGAGCAGGAAACAGGATCCCTAAATCCCATAGTGAATGGAAGGAATCTTCATTTGTTCTTTTTTTTTCTTTTCTCCATTCCTTTATGCCTCAGGCTCTAGGCAATCCTGTAGTGGTAACAATAATAAGAGGTCCACAAGTGCCTAAATCTCTGAGGGAGTTGAACATTTCTCTCCTATTGGAAGATCTATGGTCTTAAGACCATCAAGAAAAACTCACTGCAATTTTTCTTTTTCCATCTCCTCACCACGTAGTTCCAAACACAGATACAGTCATAGGAGATACACAGAAGAGAGGAGTAGCTAAATCCCAGTGTCTGGCTAGATGACCTCAAGGAAATGGCAACACAAATCAGAAATTACTGGAGACAATACAGAGAAGATGGCACACCAGACACATGCACGCGTGCACACACACACACACACACACACACACACACACACAGGATATATATGAATAGAATTGCAAAGTTTTTGAAAATAGATTTGACAGAGAAACTAAAAGCCAAAGAAGTCTGATCTGACTTGTATCATAACCCAGAAAGCTCAATCCAAAATGCTAATATTCACCATATGACTCAAATAAGACTTAGAATTTTGATACACCATTTCCAAAATGTTCAGAATCAGTTCAAAATTAGTTGACACATGAATAACCAATATCAACATGTATTGAAAAAGACAATCAATAGACACTAAGAGATGTTGGAATTGGCTGATAAGGATCTTAAAGAAACTATTATAAAATATTATAAAAATGTTCCAACACATAAGGGTAAACCCTCTTGAAATAAATGGAAAGTTTGAAAGTTGCAACAAAGAAGTAAAAGTTATAAAGAATAACCAAAGAGGCATTTAGAATTTAAAAAAAATATCTCATGGATGAATTCAATAGCAGAAGATGATACAGGAAAGAGTGAGTGAAATTAAATATAGGTCAATATAAATTAACCATGACTTACAGTGGATAGAAAAAGAGTGATAGTTCAGTATTATTTTGGTAATTCTAAACCCTTTTTCTGCAATATAAATTCTACAATTGGTTTATCAATTCCTACAAAATGGCTCACCAGAATTTTGATAGGGGTTGTATTGTGTATAAAGACAACACTGGGAAGAATTGGCATCTTAGAATTATTGCGTGCAATCCACAAACATGGAGTATCTCTCCATTTATTTCAATCTTCTTTGATCATGATACACTCATCCATCCTGGCTATCACAAGAAACTTGCTGAATTCAAAGTACATCATTCTTATCTATGGCTTTCAAATCTACCTGTACACCAAATCCATGAAAAAAATTATGTGGTTACCTCATGATATTCATTCTCAGTGAATCCTGGGCCTCACCACTTTCTTGTTTATTGTAACATCTTCTCTTGAGTTTACTACCCTCTGTTTCCAAAATACAAATTTTACTGCTTTTCAAAGGTTTTTATTAACACTTCCATGAAACCATTGTTAAAGCCTTTCACATTCTCAATGATTAAAAATTAATTCAAGGTAAAATGACAATGTCTCATCAAAAAGAGAAAAAAATAAAGAGAAATTATGTTTGAATAACCAAATGAAAATTCTAGAGTTGAAAATTAAAATAAATGAAATGAAAAGCTCACTGGAGGAACTCAAGAGTTTGAATATAACTAGAAGAAAAATAATCAGCAAACTTGAAACTAGATCAATAGAGATTAAGCATTCTGAAGACCAGAGAGAGATGCAAAAGAAAGAAGAAAAAAAAAACAGAACCTCAGAGTAATGTGGGGCACCATTAAGTGCACCAATATACATGCAGTTGGATCAGGAGAAGAGAGAAAAAGGAGCAGAAACACTATTTTAAAAAGTAATGACTGAAAACACCCCATTTAATGGATATATTAATATCCAATAAATATTAATAAATATCTATTGTATATTTAATATATAAGGCAATGTTCTTGAGGATATAAGGGATAACAATCCAAGTAAGGTACAGCCTTACTAAAGACACATGAAATAAACTACACTTTGATATATGATTCACTATAATATTCATCACAATAGAAGAAGACACAAGATATACAAGATACCAATACATCACAGTGTAGAGAGTGATTAACTACAGATGACTATCATAAGAGTTTTCCAGACAACTCTGGAGTTCCAGAGAATGTATGTCAAAAGTAATTAGATATACGTGCAAATAGACAGAAGTATGAAACATGATACATTCAAGGAAACATAAGCATGCATGTATTGTTAGGCCAATAAAGTTCAGGTAGTGTCTGAAGAAGTTATGGGAGCTAAAGGATAAAGAAACTTTCATGCCATGTTAGGGAATATGGATTTTCCCAATAAGTGTAGGTTTCCATGATAGGTTTTAGGCATGAAAGAGGAGTAGGCTCCCAGCATTACAAAATCTCCAGATCCATGTTGCAGAAGCTAAACTCCAGGTATGTTCTTTCACACATTCCCCACTCACAATGTAGAAGTGCTACACCAGGTACAGTGGGCCAAGAATATTTGGTCCCTGGTCACCCTCACATAAGGTCTGCTGTAGAGTGGAGTTTTCACACTAGGAGAGGGAAGCCAAGAAGACAAGAGGTCAATGCTCCTACCTAGCACTCTGCTTGTAAGGGATAGGTGTGACTCCAAAAGTAGTGGGCCACTAACTCCACCTTCAACTGTGGAATAGTACTGCAGAGATTTTCTCCAAGGAAAGACTAAGATGTAAGAACAGGTTGCTCAAAAACACTCTCCTAGGAAGTAACTTCAGTTGGAACTGAGTGTAAGGATGTTCAAATCTAAGGAGATTCTCAAAAACATTGGAGATTTTGGTAATAAAAGTAGACTGACAAATTTACTAGAGATAACCATGGAAAAAGACAGAAAAGGAGAGTCCTCTTGGGTCAGAATATATCTCAATGACTGAATACAAAAGCTACCCGTTTACAGGATTTATATTTAATTGGATAGGACTTTGGATAATTTTATGCACCAGAGCATTGTTGAAAACAATAAGGCAACACAGAAACCTAACAGCTCAACAGAGTTAGACAGATTAATAGAGAGGTCAGAGAAAGAGAAAGCAAAAGGGAGCCCAGCCAAACAACTTTCACCCAGGACTGCTATGTGCATACTCAAGACTGCACTCTGAGAAGCAACATCTGAGACCTCACATTGCAGAGGTAATCAACTTCACTAAAGTATTTTGGCTGCTAAATGCTCTAGACACTAAACAAATTAATAGCCAGACAATAACAACAACAAGTACTGCATCTAGATTTGCTGCAAAATGTTACCTAAAATGTCCAGTTTCCAACAAAAAATATGACCCATAACAGAAGAGCAGTCAGCAAACAATTCATACGAGATGGCCCAGATGTCAGATTCATAGACAAAGAATTCAAAACACCTATTATGTTTTTGTTCAAAGAACTAAAGGAAACAATGCTCAAAGAAGTAAAGAAAGGTAAAATGACAATGTCTCATCAAAAAGAAAAAAAAAGAAAGAAAAATTATTTTTAAATAACCAAATGAAAATTCTAGAGTTGAAAATTAAAATAAATGAAATGCTCACTGGAGGAACTCAAGAGTTTCAACATAACTAGAAGAAAAATAATCAGCAAACTTGAAATTAGATCAATAGAGATTAAGCATTCTGAAAAACAGAGAGGGGGCAAAAGGAAGAAGAAAAAAGAACAGAACTGCAGAGTAATGTGGGACACCATTAAGTGCACCAGCATACATGAGGTTGGATTAGAAGGAGAAGAGAGAAAAAGGAGCAGAAACACTATTTTAAAAAAGTAATGGCTGAAAACACCCCAGTTTGATGAAAAACATTAATTTACACATCCAAGAAGCTCAATGAATTTCAAGTTGGATAAATAAAAAGTGATACACACCCAGGCATATTATGATAAAAATGTTAAAAGACAAAGGCAAAGAGAAAGTTTTGAAAACAGAAACAAAACAAAGCTTCTCACATAAAATGGAACCACTATAAGATTAATAACTGACTTCTCATTAAAAATAATAAAAGCTGGAAAGGAGAGGAATGATACATTCAAAGTGCTAAATTAATAAATAAAAATCAACTTAGAATTTTATTTCCTGCAACACTATATTTCAAAAATGAAGACAAAATAAAGACATTCCAGGATGAACAAGAACTGAGAGAATTTATTGATAGCAGAATATTCTTACAATAAATACTAAAGGGAAGTCTTTAGTCTAAAGAAGTTGAATGACTCACACCTCCAATTTCCAGACTTAGTACAAAGTTTTATCAATAGTATTCAAAACTGTGCCATGCTATCATAAGGATATACACATAGATCAATGGAATAGAAATGAAAGTACAGAAATAAACCCATGCATCTGTGGTTAGTTTAGATTCAAAAAATGGAGCAAGATATTCTGTAAATAAACCATAGTCCTTCAACAATAGTGGTGGGACAACCAAAAATCCACTTGGAAAAGGATGAATTTTGACCACTGCTTTATACCATATACAAAAATTAACTCAAAATGGATCAAAGACTTTAACATAACAGCTAAAATTATAAATCTTTTAGAAAACAACATGACTAAATTGGTGTGATCTGAGATCGGGCTATCATTTCTTACACATCACATAAAAGCACGAGTGACCAAAGAAAAACTAAAGTGTACTTCATAATCTTTTTTTCTTTATTAGAAAAGTAGGGGGTTTACAGAACAATCATGCAAAAAAATATAGGATTCCCATATACCACCTCATTATTAATACCTTGTGTTGGTATGAAACATTTGTTACAACTGATTTTATAATTGTACTATTAACTATAGTCCATGATTTAACTTGAGGTTCACTGTTTTTATAGTGAAGTTCCATGGATTTTTCCCCTTTTAACCACATTCAGTTAAATATTCCAGTGCTATTAATTATATTCACAATGATGTGCTATCACCACCACCATCCATTACCAAAACATGTCCCTCATTCCAAATAGGAATCCTATACTTTTTAAGTTTTAACTTCATATTCCCTATCCCCACCCCATCCCGTGGTAAGCTATATTGTAGATTCTGACTCTATGAGTTTGCTTATCCTAATTATTTCAAATCAGTGATATCATACAATATTTGTCACATTTGTTTGCCCATTCATCAGTTGATGGATACTTGGGTTGCTTCTATTTTTTGGTAATTGCAAATGAAGCTTAAGCATCTCTCTAAAAAATGTACAATAATGGCCACAAAGCACATGAAAAGATACCCAACATCACTAGCCATCAGTGAAATGCAAATCAAAACCACGATGAGATACCATTTCACACCCACTAGAATGGGTGCTATTTTAAAAAATGGAAAATTACAAGTGTTGGAGAAGATGAGGAGAAATAATAATGCTCATTCATTGCTGGTGACAATGTAAAATGGTGCAACTGCTGTGGAAGACAGTCTGGCAGTACCTCAGATACTTAAGTATAGAATTACCTTATGACTCAAAATCCCAGTACTAGATACAAAGTCAAAAGAATTCAAAGCAAGGACCCAAACATATATTTTCATCCAGTCTTCATAAACTTTTAACAGTTTTTTCTACAAATGATACCATCAAGAAAGTAAAAAGATGAGCCTCATTAAATGAAAATACTGGAAATATAAATTATAAACTCCTATACCCAGAATCTAATGTGTATTTCAAATCAGCAATAAAAAGGCAAATAATAAATTGAAAATGGACAAAGGTTTGAATAACTATTTATCCAAAGGATATATATATATATATATATTAATGGCCAACAAACACATTGAAAAATGCTCAAAATTAGTTTTCATTAGAAAATGCAAATAAAACCATAATGAGGTACCTCTTCATACCCAGTAGAATGGCTATAATAACAAAGACACAGTTACAAGGATTGGTGAGGATTTGGAGAATTGACACCTCATACATTGCTGGTGGGAAAGTAAAATGATGCACTTGCTTTGGAAAGAAGTTTATCAGTTACCCAAAATGTTAACAGAATTACCTAAAAAAAACAAAGGTGAAAGAGTAAATCAAAAGGGATGTTGGATATTACTATGAAGAGGAATAAAAATGAAGTCACATAAAACAAAATCTTATTGTATGCAGCTAAAACCTGCATTTAAAAAGAAGAAAGATCTCAAAACAATACTTAACCTTCCAATTTAAGACACTGAAAAAAAAAAAAATAATAAGCTAAACCTAAAGCAAGTAGAAGAAAGGAAATAATAAAGTGTAAATGAATGAAATAGACAATATAATACAATTTTAAAAACCGATGAAGCTAAAAGTTGTTTCTTTGAAAAGACAAAAATATTGACAAATATTTATACTGCTAAAGAGAAGGGGGTCAGGAGAGAGAAGATTCAAATTACAAAACCTTGAATGGAACAGAGGATACTACTTCTGATAATACAGAAATAAAATGCTTACAAAGGAATACAATGAACCAGTGTGTGCAAAGAGAATACTGCAGATGCCTTTATTGAAATGGAGAAATTCTTACAAGACCAAACTGCTGAAACTGACTCAAGAAGACATAGAAAACATGAATAGCCCTATAAACAGTAAATAGATTGAATCTCAAGTAATTAAAAACTAGCTACAAAGAAAACCCCAGGAAAAGATGAATTCACTATTGAATTCTACCCAATACATAAAGACATGTTAACTGCAATCTAATACATACCCTTCCCAGTTAATTCTATGAGGCCGGTTATTACCCTGATAGCAAAACCAGATCTTACAAGAAATGAAAACTGCAAACCAATACCTTGTATCTATATAGATGCCAAAACCTCAAACAAAATACTAGCAACCAACTCCAGCAACATATAAACAGGACTACACACCATATTTATTGGTATTTATCCCAAGAAGGCAAGGTTGATTTAACATACAAAAGCCAATAGTAAAAAAAGCACATGGTCGTATAACTAGCTGCATAAAAATCTCATGACTATCATGCTTTGCGGGACACTGATTACGTGCTTCAACTTGGCGGGCCTGGGCTGGGGGACCGGATCCACCCCTGGGGAGGGTAGTGGGCACGGGCGACAGCGCCCTCTACAGCCCCCCGGGCCTGGGAAAGTGAGGCCGGAGGCAGGCCCCATTTCCTCACCCAAAATACACCACTGTTAGGGGAGGCTTGCCGGAGGGAACCGCCTTTTCCCCACCCCCTTATCTTGCCCGGACACTCCCCGTTGCCAGTGCAACTCCCATCACCACCGGTGCGCATACATTGTTGCCAGACACCGTTACGGGAGCAACTCTCGCCCCTTTTCAATCAACCTCCGCGCCCTCTCAGGACCAATCCAAGCCTTTAACCTCTACAGCTACCCCGCCCTCTAAACCGCCTGATATAAGCTTGTACTCTCCCCTAATAAACTCTCTTGGTTTCTTCACCCTAAAAGAACCGTGTCCCGCCTGTTCCTTTCTCGCCGCCCTCCATACTTTGCACGCCTCCCGCCGGGGACCTGGCCAAGTCCCCCGCCTCGCCCTCGCCTCCGGGAAAGAGCCCCCGCTGCCGGTACCCTCGGAGCAATCCTGAGAGCCTAGGATTTAGCAACCGGCCGCCACCCTCCCCCAGACGAGTCAACTGCGACCGCAACTGGCGCCCAACGTGGGGCCCCTGGAATTAAAAGTCCTCTCTATGCAGCGGTCCAGTAAAACCACCCGCTCGCCCGGACTCCTCTCCAGCTCCCCTTCTCCTCGCCTGCAAAGTAAGGGCTGCCTCTCCCTCGCCGCCCCGCGGAGCCGCCTCTCCCTCGCCGCTCCACGTCTGGAGCCGCCCCTCCCACGCCGCTCCGCGCCCGGGCCGCTCTTCCTTTCCCGCATTAACCTAGCTTTTGCCCCCAACTACCTTTCGTCTTCTCTTCCTATGTCCCCCCATTCCTCCTAACACTCTTCCTCCAGTAGCTTTCCCTCTTCCCCTCCATTACTTTGCTGTGGTCCTTTGTGTCTTTGTTTCTTTGTTTCACGCGGTGTGCCTCTTTGCGACCGCCCCCCCCAAACTGCTCTCGCTACTAGAGGCTCCTGCCTCCTATTCTCGCCGTTTCCTCGGTTTACCTCATTTTCTTTACTCAATAATCAACCCCCCTTTTTTTCTTTTCTCACTCCGCTATGGGTAATCGTCTATCTGCACGCCAAGCACCCCAAGTTCGTGCTCTGGCTGGTCTCCTAGACACACATCGCTGTAAAGTGTCTGTCCGGCAGCTGCAAGTATACTGGGACCTCCTGCTGCCCTTTAACCCATGGCTCACCACTTGCCATCTTTGGGACCCTGTTACTTATGATCGCCTTATTGATCGGGTCACCAACGCCATGGAACATGAGAGCAAGCGCTTCCCTCCCAGCTTGCTCCCCACCTTAATAACCGTCCGCTCCTGCCTTCAAGGCTCCCTCCCCCCTGATCGAGGCCCCATTAAATCCAAGGAGGCCCTATCAACCCAGTCAACAGACTCAGACAGCGATACTAATGTAGACCACGATTCGGACACAGAGTCCTTAGTCGAGCAGATTAACAACGCGCTCGAAGTGACCCCCCAAAAACAAAGCAATACTAAGCCTCGCCAAGATGGCGAACTTCCTCCTTCTTCTTCCATCGAGGGGAGGAAGTGCTTAGTGATGACGTCAGCCCCAAGCTGGGCCGGAAACCGCATGCGCTTTACCCCGCCCTTTCACAGGGCGGAGCTAGTCCACCATCTTATGCCTTAGCCACTCCCACCGCGCCGCCGTCTTGCGACGCTTGGGGCCTCCCACTTCCGCCTCCCCCTCCGGCGAGCTCCCCCTCGGAGCCGCTACCGGCAGCTGCCGCCGCTCCTCCCACCCTGCCGACTAACAACCCCTGGCTGCCTTCTACACCTCGGGGCAACCCTTGGGGCAACGCTCCCCCTACCCCCACTCCCGTGCCAGGCCCTCTGCAAGCGCGTCCTCCTTTCTCTCGTGCTTTTCGCTGCTTTCCTCTTAACCTTACCCCCACACCGCAGAAACCGTATGACTGGTATCCCATTGACTCTGATACTATCAAGCAGCTTCGCAGGGCCGTCAAGGAAGACGGGTTAGGTAGCCCATACGCTTCCCAATTACTACAGGATATCGCCATGAACTTTTGCCTCCCCCAAGACTGGGCCTCGCTTGCCCGTTCCATTCTTAACCCCGGCCAGTTTGTAGATTGGCGTGCTCACTTCCAGGCGGAAGCAGCTAAGCAAAACGAGCAAGACGCAGCCACTGGAGTCTATCATCACCCCGAAGCCTACTTGGGCATGGGAGCGTTTATAAATGCATCCGCCTATATTAATGCGCCTGCCGCCTTTTGGCCTATCCTTCAGGGAATCGCCTTGCGAGCTTTTGCCAACTGTTCCGCCTGTCGGCCTACTAAATTCACCAAGCTCCTCCAGGAGCCAAATGAGCCTTTTGCCACCTTTGTCTCTAGGGTTGAGGAAACCTGCGCTCGAAAGGTTAATGATCCCCAGGCCCAACTGGCTCTCGCTCGAGAACTCATTCTCGAGGGAGCCAATCCCCCTTGCAAGCAGGCTATTCTTCCCTTGCGGGAGAAGAGCCTATGCGATTGGATACTCGCCTGCAGCGCCTTTGACCCAGCTGCCGTGTCCCTAGCCCAGGCTGTCTCTGGCGCTGTCACTGCCGCCTTAGCCGCCACCACCGGTTGTTTTAAGTGCGGGCAGAGCGGTCATTTTGCCCGGGAGTGCCCCAATGCAGAAGTCAACCGCCCGCCTTTCATGCAGCGTAATGGGCGCCCCCCTCCCACTCCTTGCCCACGCTGCCAGCGTGGCTATCACTGGGCGCGCGATTGCAAGAGCAGCCCCAGAGATCTTAGCAAGGATAGCTTAAAAAACCTCTGCTATCCCTGGTGCCCTGACGGCAGTCAGCGCCAGGGCACTGAGCGAGCTTTAAACTCCAAGCGGGGCAAGCCTCAGCCCCGCCCCTAAGAGGCAGCGTGCCGGCCGGTTCTAATAAAACTAATCACTTCACCGGCAGTAAAACGCTTCTCTGGACAGTCCCTATCACCCCAGAAAAGCCTACTCGTAAGTTAAGAATAGAGGGGCAATGGTACACGGGCACGCTCGATTCAGGGGCAGAGGTCTCTTGCATGCCCGCTCAGTATGCCACCATGTGCATGGTTCTCGATGGTCCCTCGGTAGTGGGAGCCACTGGTACCTCCACCTCTCTTCAGGCCATAGGGCCCATTAAGTGGGAGGATGAAGAGGGCCACTCAGGCACCTTCCGCCCGTTATTTCTACACACCATAGACCAAATTTTATGGGGCCGTGACATCCTCGCCGCCTCTGGGGCAGTGCTTACCACGCAGCCCCCCCAATAATGTGCGCCACTGCTTGTTTAACACCTCCAGCGCCCGTTCCTCTGCAGTGGGATACTGAGGAACCTATATGGGTGGAGCAGTGGCCCCTTCCCACGCATATTCTCATAAAAAAAGAGGCTGCAAACCAACCAGGCCAAAATACTGCATTAAAAACACCCTCTGGCATAAGTCCCAACCAAGTCATTAACCCCCTTTTTCCACAGCCCCCCAGCCGCACCTCGAGTACAAGCAGCACACCCGGAAACCGCACCTCAGCTGCAAACGGCGCGTTGCCAACACCACCACCCCAACCTTTTCTGCCCCCCTCTCGCTACTCTTCTCCCCTCCTCAGCCTTATTCAAGCAGCCTTCACCTCAGTGAATTCCTCCAACCCCAATCTTACCTCCTCTTGTTGGCTTTGCCTCTCCACTTCCTCCCCCCTGTATGAGCCAGTTGCCTCCAACCTCTCCTTTTCAGAAAACACAGAGGACAGCCCCTCGGAATGCAATTGGAATACCTCTACCGTCCCCCTAACCTTTCATTCAGTCTCCTTTACAGGAAAGTGCATCCGCCCTCGCTCAAGTAACTCTCCCAACCTCACAGCTTGCGCCGACTACTCATCTCCCAGCAGCTCTGCAA
This sequence comes from Choloepus didactylus, assembly GCF_015220235.1. NCBI lineage: Eukaryota > Metazoa > Chordata > Mammalia > Pilosa > Megalonychidae > Choloepus > Choloepus didactylus. The sequence goes on along the minus strand of NC_051320.1, from coordinate 5,238,598 downwards.
AATTTCTCATTCCTCATAACTCCTCCCAATGGCTCTGCTCCTCTACAGGACTTACCCCCTGCCTTAACGTGCAAACCCTCAATACAACTAATGAAACTTGCCTCCTAATTGTCCTCATCCCTAGGGTCCTATACCACAGCGAGGAAGACTTCTTCCTCTGCCTGGAAACAACTGCAGCTTCTGCCCCACTGCAAAAGTGAGAGCCCATCACCGTCCTCACGATTGCCTCCCTCCTAGGTCTTGCAGGCGCTGGCACCGGAATCGCTGCATTAGCCAGTCAAGACTCCGCCCTAACTCACCTCCGGGCGGCTGTTGACGAGGACATTCGTCACCTACAAGACGCTATTTCCCATCTTAAAAATTCTGTCAATTCCCTCTCTGAGGTCGTGCTCCAAAACCGCCGAGGTCTCAACCTTCTCCTCCTCAAAGAAGGAGGCCTCTGCGCCGCCCTAGGAGAAGAGTGCTGTGTATATGCCAATTCCACAGGTCTCGCCGAGGACAGCCTTAAAAAGGTCCGAGAGGGACTAGAACAACGCAAAAAAGACCGTGAAGCCACCAGCTATTGGTCCCACATCTTTACCCCCCTCCTCCCATACCTCCTCCCTCTCCTCGGCCCCCTACTAATGATTATTCTAGCTTTCACCTTAGGACCCTGCATTATCCGCAGAATTGTCCAGCTTGTAAGGAAACAAATGGATGCTATTTTTTCCTCGTTCGTGCAAGTCCAGTACCAGCGACTCGCCACCTCTGACGCTCCCTACTCCGAGATGACAACCAACCCTCCGCGACCTCACCGCCACCGGTCAACCCGCCGACCGCGAGGCCCTTCTCGATCGCCTGAACATCGCACCAACCTCGAGCTCCAGCTTCTCTGAACCTCCAACTTTAAACCCCCCACCCTCGTCCATCCCGCAAGCAGCAAGGCCCCTGTCGAGCGCCCGGGCGCCACACCAACGCCGAGCTCCAGCCTCGCTGAGCCACCGTCAACCCCTTTTCCCCTCCCCGACCTCCCCCTTCCCTCATCCCTTAGCGGACCTCTCCGGTAAGCTTCTTCCTTTAATTAGAAAAGAAGGGGGAAATGCGGGACACTGATTACGTGCTTCAACTTGGCGGGCCTGGGCTGGGGGACCGGATCCACCCCTGGGGAGGGTAGTGGGCACGGGCGACAGCGCCCTCTACAGCCCCCCGGGCCTGGGAAAGTGAGGCCGGAGGCAGGCCCCATTTCCTCACCCAAAATACACCACTGTTAGGGGAGGCTTGCCGGAGGGAACCGCCTTTTCCCCACCCCCTTATCTTGCCCGGACACTCCCCGTTGCCAGTGCAACTCCCATCACCACCGGTGCGCATACATTGTTGCCAGACACCGTTACGGGAGCAACTCTCGCCCCTTTTCAATCAACCTCCGCGCCCTCTCAGAACCAATCCAAGCCTTTAACCTCTACAGCTACCCCGCCCTCTAAACCGCCTGATATAAGCTTGTACTCTCCCCTAATAAACTCTCTTGGTTTCTTCACCCTAAAAGAACCGTGTCCCGCCTGTTCCTTTCTCGCCGCCCTCCATACTTTGCACGCCTCCCGCCGGGGACCTGGCCAAGTCCCCCGCCTCGCCCTCGCCTCCGGGAAAGAGCCCCCGCTGCCGGTACCCTCGGAGCAATCCTGAGAGCCTAGGATTTAGCAACCGGCCGCCACCCTCCCCCAGACGAGTCAACTGCGACCGCAATGCTTCATGACAGAAACACTAGAATATGGGACTAAAGAGCATATATGAAAACCCCACAACTAACATTACAATTAATGATGAAAGACTAAATTCTCCCCTTCTAAAATAATTAAGAAGTCAAGGATATCCTCCTGGTATTGGATATTTTAGCCAAGGAAATAAGTAAGAAAATGAAATAGAAGGCATGCAGATAGTAAAGAAAGAAGGCAAACTATGTTTATTTGCAGATGACATGATCTTGTGTATAGAAAATTTAAAGGAATCCCCTATAAAACTATTAGAACTAATAAATGAATTCACCAAATTTGCAGGATACAAATTAATATAAAAATAATTCTACTTCTATACACTATAATGAAAAATATAAAAGAAGGTAAAAAATCAATTCCACTTATGTGTCATTAAAAAAATAAAATATTTACTAAAAATGTTGTAACGAACTGAAAATTTATGCTCTAAAAATTATATAGTATTGTTGAAAGAAATTAAAGTAGATCTAAATAAATGGAGACATAGCTCAAGTCCATGTATTTAAAGACTTAACATTGCTAATTGATCTACAAATTGAATGCAATATTTACCAAAATTTCAGGTGGGGCTCTGGACTTCCTGTCAACCAAGATACAGGGTAAAATGCCCCAGGTTCTGTTCTCCACAGATTCTTTGAACAATCAGTGAAACTTAACAGATTGGTCTCTCTCAGAGTTCTAGAAAACAGTTTAAGGGTTTCAGTAACGGGTGATCACCAAAACAAGAAAACATAACTTAAAGGCAGTAAGAGAGGTTTGTGACATCCTTGCTAGCCCCTCCCCCAGCCACTTCCCTGTACAACGGGGAGCTGCCTGGCTCTCTTCGTGGGTCCCCACCACTGCTCTGGACAGAGCAGACTAACCCCTGGAGTGCCAGCAGATACTGGGGTGCCTATATGCTATGCCAAGCTATCGGGTGGCAGTCTGAAAGGCTGAACTAGGACACTCCTCTTTGGCTCACAGTTTCAGAACTTGTCCTTTAGGCAGAAATAGCTATGGACAGATAAAGCAGCACAAGAAACAATCAAATAAAGCAGCCCGAGGCAAACGATTACTGTCTTCATTACATACAGTAGAGCACCCAGAGGGGAGAGTCTACTCCATTAGGAGCAGAGGGGGCATAAGGATTCCTGTAAGCAAGGGAATTCCCAAGGCCATGAGCTCATGCCCAGGCCAAAACCCATGCTCACAAGAAACAGAGGAACACATGCTTTTGCTTTGGGTGTTCTTGGTAGGAAGTCTAAACAACAAAGGAGAGCAGCAGCGAATATGGGTGAATTTGCAAAGACTAAGAAAGGCATCTGACTTTGGAAAATATTCAGTAGTTTCCAGTAAATTTAAATATATACTTGCTGTAAGTCTCAGCCATTCCTTTCCTAATTAAATTATATACCAAGAGAAATGAGAGCAATATCCAAAAGACACTTTTACAAGCATATTAGTAAGATTTTATTCACTATATTCCAAAATAGAAAAAAGCAAATATCCTTATACAAAATAATGGATAAATATAAACATATAGTCATATATCCTCAGAATAGTATACTATGCACTATTTTTTTTAAACTTTGGATGCACAGGACAAGGAGAAATTGCAAAAATAGATTGAGTGAAAAATGCATGACATGATAGAGTGTACTTTTATTGTATGACTTTATTAATATGAAATTCAAGAACAAATGAAACTAACAAATTGTAACAAATACAGCAAGTGGTTGCCTTTTAGTGGGAGGATTGACTTGAAATGGACCCTAGGGAACTTTTTAGGGTGATGGAAATATTTCATATTTTAATCTCAGTTATGCTTACACAGGTGACACATTTACCTTAATTATTGTACTTTTCACAAAAGATTTGTGCACTGCACTGAGTATAAATCATACTTCAATAAGGCATGTAAAGGTATAATAATTGAAGAATTGAAGTCTTAAAAATTGGATGATGTATCAATTAGAATGTTTAGGCTCCAAATAGCATTAGTATAACTTATAAATAAAAAAATAAATAGTACATGTTGCAGTGGCTTAAACAATTGGGACTTGTACTAATTGCTCCTAATGAGAAGTCCAGAAGTAGGAATTCCAGGGGTGCTTAAGGTCATAGTTCAACAATATCAGGGTTCCGAGTTGGCTTGATAAATCACAGGATGGCTGCTGCAGCTCCAGGAATTACTCTCTATCAAACAAGGTTATGTTCAGGGAAAAAGAAAGTGTTGGGTTTTCTCTTCACGTCCATCTCTTTCTTATGCAGTAGGATAATCACCCTAGACGTGCTTTGGAAGACTTTTCCCTTATAATTCAAGATTCAAATACCCATTCCCCAGATAAGTGAAAACACAGGAAAGGGAACATGAAGGATTTTCCTATTCTAATATGGAAAGGGGAATCTGCCAGGACAAAGAGAAGGATTGCGAAAAACTATTGGGTTACCAGGAGTGTCTACAGCAGATGTTCACCGGGAAATGCAGAAGTTCTATAGCCAACCAGCATTTCCATATATATAGTAAAGCCCAAGTGGCACTGCTTTCATATTCTAGTCCCTCAATTTTCTTTAGCAAAAGCCTGCTGAAGGCAAGGATGTGCATCAACCAACAACATTAGAGTGCAATGATGCCCCGGTATGCAAATATGGCTTAGCCTTCTCTGAGAAAGTTTATCAATCTTCAGGTCAGGTAATAAGCATATATTTCTATCCAACTGTGAGAAGACTATAAATATGGCAATGTCTGTAAATTCATAATTTGTGTTTTGCTACATAGTCAATACTGTGTTATCAAAACAAGTCACCTTCAGCTCTAAGTATAGCCGTGAATTTAGCAACTGGGTGTTTTGAGCGAAAATGGAGCATTCCACCTAAATTCTCAAGAATTAGTCCCTGGTCAAAGTTATATATGTCAAGACTATTCTATTTATCAATCTCATGTAATTTGAACATTTGGTCACCAGGCAACAGACTATTTAAGCTATTTAAAGACTATTTAACTATTTAAATAAGACTATTTAACTATTTGGAGGAACTCAGATGATGGAAAAATAGCTCTGTATCTCTCCCACCAAATCATACCCTTGCTTTCCTTCAGCCAACAGATATTTGTTGAAAACCACAGTTGTGTGAATCCTGTTTCTAATTTTGTGACTTTGGGCAAATTATTTAACCTCTTTAAATCATGTTTCTCATCTGCAAGTGGAGATAATAACCATACCTAACTCGGTTGCTGTGAGGGCTAAGTAATAAAATCTATCAAAGTATTTTCTACAGTGCCTTGGACATAATCAAATATATATAAATGTTTCTGGCTCTCTTGTTATTATTATCATGATTATCCCCATGATCATCAGCGCTTCACCAAGGACCTTGCGGCCCCGGAGGTTTCCCAAGAATGAATGGGTTTCTAAGTTGCAAAGAGCAATTAAAAATATAGATTTCTGAGCAAATTGATTCAGACTCTCTCAGGAATCTTCTTTTAATCAGATCTCTAGCTGATTCTCATCTAGCATTGTTTCCATAACATAGAGAAACACTTCAAAACACTGCTGGAAGCAAATTCATGGAGCCAGCATCTAGAATATCGGTCACCAGGGGATGGGGTGGGGATGGGGAATGGGAAGTTATGGCTTGAAATGTCCTGGGTGCTATTTGAAAACATGGAAATGCTTTGGTAACGGATGGTGGTGATGAAAGCCCAACACTGTGGACATAATAAACAGAACTGAAATACGTATCTGAATGTAGTTAAAAGGGGGAAATGTTGGATTGCATGGTAATAAAATGAAAATTAGGAAAAAGAATTCCATGGAACTGTACTATACAGTGACCTTTAAGTTAAACCATGGACTATAGTTAATAGCACAATCATAAAAATGTGATTTTATCAATTGTACCAAATGTGCCACACCAATGCAAGGTGTTAATAACAGGGTGGGATATGAGAATCCTGAATTTTATGCATAGTTGTTCTGTAGATCCGCAAAACAACAAACACTATTGAAACACTTCAAATAGACTCCAATGATACATTCTAGGCCCACATGACTGGAACAAATATTATTGACTAGAATTGGAACATTGTTTCTCTTTTTGTGAATCAAGTCAGTAATTCTTCAAGCAGGCTTGAAAACTTCTAATGCTTTCCCTAGGAGCAATATAGACAACGTCTTTGCAATTCTCCTCAGAATCAAGTAGAGCTTCTCTTTGGTACCCTCCACCACAGCCACTCCTCTGATTACCTTGTCACCTTGTTGTGGCTACACTTATCATCCTCTAGATAGGAAATAAGTTAATGTCGGGCTAAAAATGTCTGAGACAAGCTGAATTCACATGTATCAGCGAGAAAAAATGCAAATTATTGATAGATATTTTTATATGAAGATGGAAAGAAGAGAGGTTTAAAAGGAACATGACAAACCCTTGCAGAACAAACCAGTTTCACATTTTTTCAGAAATAAATTTGCACTAATCACATTCAAAATATGTGTGATTTTGATAACATCTTAGATTCCAAAAAAACTCCCATGAAGTAAAACATTATAATTCATCCAATTTAATTTTGCATTTGGATTATGGTTTAGCTTTCTACCCTGCCATTATAATAATAAAATACCTCTTCAGAAATGAAAGCAAATTTATTATTATTATTTTTACCAAGTCCATTGTACATACTTTATGTTCTCTCTAATGACAGTTGATTCTAAAGCAGTTGATGAACAATCATCATCTCAGGCATCTTGCTGACATATGTTATTATCCTGGTATGTAAGCAAGCAATTTTCTTCTGAAAGAGGAACAAAGAAGCTAAAATTATAACATTTAAATTGAACGCTTTTATTCGAAATATGGGTTGTGTGGGTGGGTGGGGGTAGATGGGGAGAATAACACCAAAGAAACAAAAAGCACAAATGCAAAGAAAAGTAATTTTGAAGCTATTACGAGAAGAGAAATAAACACAGTGGGGGGAAAGATTGCAAAAATGACTTGACGATATCCTTGAAACATTTTAAGGCTGGCTCAAATTAGAACAGATTATACAGCTTACCGTTTAATATAGTTTGACACAGTTCAAAGCTGCCCCGGAATGGTGACTGCTCTCACACCAGAAGGTTGTTGACTTTGTTTGTAGAGCACATTTAATGTCATTTAAACATGAAATTGGTTTGTTACCTCACTTTAAAAAAAATGAGCAATGAACCCGAGTACGTCGGCTTGTCTTTCTTAATGCCCTAAATAAGCTGTAATAGAACTATTCTGGCTACTTCCTCCCTAGAAGATAGTTTAGTTTCCTCCTAGCTCCTTTACTCTATAACATTAAACAAACAAACAAAACCTAATATAGGATTTCCTATTTGCAACGCCAAAATGTCACTGTCTTAAACTTCTTTGAATTCCTGGAATTGATTCTAAGAGTGAGAAAGCAAATGCTGCATTAAATAAAAATTTGAACCTGACCTTGTTTTTCATAACGCAAAGCAAATAAGAATGAAAAGCTTGAAAACCCTGCTTTTTAAAAGTGAGGCAGAACATCAAGGCAGGTGCCTGGGTGTGAGGCAGTGAATCAGATGCATACATATATGCACACAAAAATAAAACAAGAGTAATAAGGAAGTTGGACAGGTCTAAGACAGACGCAGAGGAGAACAAACCACTCTGAGCACTTCAAGATGGTGTTTCTAGTTACTCTCCTGTGTAGTAAGGCAAATGCAGAGTCTTAGACACCCCAAAGGAGCCCTGAAATTGCTAGCTTCCTAGCTGCTTCCTTAAATACTCAGAAATTAGATATCTCATTTAACCTTTGGAAATGCAGGCCAGAGATGGAGGCACTCAAAAGCACAGCTAGCAACTTTGGTCTCAACAGGTAGCTTTCAAGTGGGAGTGGGCCTCTGAGGGAGGTGTAATTTGTGGGACAATTGACAAGGCCTGGAGAGCTCAAGGGAAAGAAGCATTATATACAGTAGTTAGACTGAGCCACCAGAGGGATCTTCCTAAAAAAAGCATTCATTTTCCCCAGTGGCTGTTCCTCTTTTGGATGTATAACATTCCTGGAAAGCTCAGCAAGGTGATAATTGCTTCCAACTGTCTTTAAATAAACTCACTGGAATTAACCATTTGCTAAATCTGAAGAAACAACTGAAAGATGAGGTGTCCCCCCTACACACACAGTTTCCTGAGCTTGGTCAGCTTGCTTTCCTTTGGAGAATAAGTGTGGCTCTGCCCAGAGCAGAAGAAAAGCAGCTCACCTCACGTGCTATCGAGCAGGGATGTGCCCCAGCCTTGCATGTGTGCTGTACCCTAATATAATTTATATTTGGCAGAAGGGCTCATGTAGGCAAAATAATGGCCCCCAAAGACACCCACATCCTAACCTTCGGAACCTGTGCAAATGTTACCTTATGGTGAAAAGGGACTTTGCAAATGCAATTAAATTAAGGACCTCAAGTTGCTGAGATTTTGCTGGATTATTCAGGTGGTTCTGATGTAAAAGTGGAAGAAGGAAGCAGAGAAGGAGAGCAGAGTGACATGATAGGAGAAGGACTGAACCACACTTGGTGGCTCTGAAGATGGAGGAAGGTACAGGCAGCCTCAGGATGTCGGAAATGCAAGGAAACAAATTCTTCCCTAGAGCCTCTAAAAAGAAACACCCTGCTGACACTTTGAATTTAGCCCAGTAAGAGGGCTGTTGGACTTCTGATCTCTGGGACTGCAAGGGAATAAATTTGCATCAGTGTAAACCCCCAAGTTTGTGACATTTTGTTACAGCAGCCACCGAAAAGAGTTCAGGGGTTGCTTCTCTTTTTCCTTCTCCTCTCTGTGCAGAATTAACCAACACCCATGAAACCCACAAACCCACAATCACATATTAGCTTCTATTAGCAACTGAATTACGTATGTAGTAGAGTAGTCAGACCATAAATGAGCTGTAACCTAAAAGTTTGCTAACCTTTGATGTGGCCAGAGGCAAACACTTAAAATATAAACACCCTCACTAACTATAGCCTGTGACTTTTGAAGTAGCCAGAAACAAGCACCTACAACTACCACAGGCCCTGGAGGGGGAATCCAGATGCCTGGCAGTTTTGATAATAAAGCTTGCCTAGACGGTTGGACAATAATGCTTTGCTAAGTAGAAATATAAACCTAATGTGTAAATGTAAGTTTCTTGCAGAATGTAACACTTCTTAGAAACTCGTGACTGGCTCTGCCAAGAAACTCAGCAAACTCTTGTCTTAGTGTCTGTTAACCTTTGAAGTAGTAAATACTTGTAACAGATACGTGAATGTTTAAATTATGACTTCTTACATTGCAAATCGTGACCAGCTCTTCCAAGGCTCCCTACCTCAATTTATGTAACTGGACAGCAACAAGACTCTCATACCTTATTTTAGAATCCTAAAGCCCGGTAGCCCTGCATGAAGCCCCCTAATAATTATTAAAGAAGTAATATGTGTCAGCCCAGACTTACCCACCTTGCTCATTATCCTAAGCCTGACCGTCTTTGTTTGAATACTATAAAACTATCTGAGTTTCTGCAGTTCGGGGAGACACGTCTGAGGTTTTTAACCTCCTATTCTTCTTGTACTGTGTACCACAATTAAAGTTTTCTCTCTGAAACCCCAACCATCTCAGAATCAGTCTTTGAGCACATTGAGCAGTGAATGAGTTTGTCCAGTGCATTCCCTAGGTCAAAACTACTCCAACTTCAGCATCTACATGGAAGAACCAAGAGGGTCCAGCTCCTTCTCTACCTTGAATTGACATTGGCCCTGCCATACAAATGCATTAATTCAACAAACACTCATTGTGCCTCACCAAGCTCTCTGCCAAATGCTAGTACAGGAAAATGAATTCGGTGTAGTTCTCAGGAAGCAAACAGTCTGGTATTATTGGTACGTTTAAAGAAATATTTAACTACTCTAATAGTCTCTGACACTGCCTATTTAACCCTAAAACCTTTTACCTATCACTTTCCTAGAATTAGGATCATTAAAGAAAATGATTACTTAAAAATGCTTGCTTAAGAACCGTCAATAGTGAATGGAAGCAGCTAGTAATAAAACTGCCATTCATTGAACATCTATTTTGTAACAGGCATTGTGCTGGGTGCTTTACTCACTTCATTTCAATTATCCCCAAAGCAACTTCTGGGGTGAGGTAGTCTTTTTATCACTCTAATGTCAGTGGAATTCAAGATGTTAGGTAACTTGCTAAAGAGCACACAGCTATTAGCTGACAAAGCCAAATGTGAGTTTGTCTGCCTCTGTAAAGAATGCTGTCCACTTCTCTGGCTCCAATTTTTTGAAGATGCCAGTCAGGAAAAACTTATCACAGCATGAGTTTTGCATAGAGGAAATGGAGGAGTCTACTGTTAGATTTTTTGTTGCTTTTCCAATCTGCTCTGTATGTAACCGAGAAGTTAAGAATTAACAAATGATTGTGTTTACTGAATCATCATATAGATATTTTTTCTTACTCTGTAGTATACTGTAGAAGAGCTGAAAGGAAATACCTTTCAGTATTACCGAAACCCACTGAATGGCAAATCATAAAAACCCCAGAACTGGCCCAAATTTGTATTCTTTATAGTCTTATAATCAAAGATAAACCCTATTGTTAATGAAGGAAATTGAGTCAGCTCAGAACTAACCATTGATTTGTAATGTTTGTCCTAGCCTAGTTCCAGCCTAGCTCCACACCTTCACATTTGTAAATTGTAGTTGCTTATACTTGTTATTCTAATGGTAACAACTCCATCTCCCCTTGTTTGTATCTATAAGAACCCTAAATTCTTCAGACTTGGGAAGACAAAATTTTAGGCCATCTGATCTCCTGATTCATGCTTAGCAATGAACTCTTTCTTTCTTTGAAACCCTGATGACTGACGAATTGTTCACTTGGGTGCATTGGGGAGAGGTTGCTGCTTTTGTTTGGTATAAATTTGGCAATTCTGGTTGAACCAAGAGGAGTCCAACTGCCCCAAGTTCTGGAGCACCAGCAGGACAGGTGAGCATGATAATCAAGCCTTTTGTGGCTGCCAGACCCTGTTAGTTAGATGTTTGGCAGTCAGGTTTTCCCCTGCCCTGATGGCTCTCGGGGCTCTCCAGGCTCTTCAACACTGTAAATCTTCAAAGGGAGAAACAGTTTCCAGTTCCAGGTCTGGACATCTGTCTGGGCAGGTGGGTCAGCAAGGTAGGAGTGGATCAGGAAGTTTGTTTGAGGGTTTGAGTCCTCTGGACTGGGTTTTGAGGGCCTGGGTCCTGCTTCTAGAATAATCTCCCTTTGCTCTGGTCTGTACACTCTTCTTTTTCCTGAGTACCTGTGGGAATCCCGGGCTCCCAAGTATCTTGAAGGCTGCACACAGCAGTTTGCTTGACCTAGAACAGTTAAGGTTTGACCTATTCTTGTAAAATCAGGCCTCTGTGCTAAATGTAATCTATAACTACCTCCTCCCTGAGTCTCCCTGAGATACTGTTATCTACAAGATAATCTATAATCGGGCCCCCTCGCTGTTGATTACAATCAACTCCTCCCTACTTTGCACGACCCTGCTCCCTGACTTATGCTCTCATACCCTTTGAAATGTCGAGCCTTATAACCAGCTTATTCAGTCCCCCAAAGTGCAGACTATTTCCACATTGTGCTCTGAACACGCCGCCATTCAGAGCAGCTCCTGAATCCATTCAGAGAAATCCTGAATTCAGAGCAATGTGACTCGACTTCCCACCCTGTCTGTAGGCCTCATAATAAAGGCTCATGTCTCAGAATGTGTCTGGTGCTTTCTTTACTCCTTTGGCTACAAAAGCCCTCTTTGGCCGTGACAGTACTATTCTTTATGGGGTTCAATGCCCTGGCCTTAGTCTGTCTGTTGAGTATAGACCTGAAATGTATTGTAAAATAAGTAATCCAACAAATAACTAGTACTTAATGAAATTAAGTATTTAATATCTGTTTAATTATTAATTGATGTGTTATTTAGATATAGGTATTAAGTTTCTGTTTAAATTGTTATTTGGTGTGTTACTGCATTTACATTGTTCAATTTTTCCTAATTGATTACTAATTACTGAAACTCTTTAAATGGGAAATTTTAACTCTAATAGTGTTTCTGAATGTAGCCCTTTAGGCTGTATTTTGATAAATTGGAAAAGTTTTAGCTGTGGACCTATGAGAAAAACAACAAAATCGTGTATTTCTGTAATACAGTCTGGCTTCAGTATGATTTAGAATCAGGAGGGAAATAGCCTGAAAATGGTTCTATAGAAAAGAATACTGTATTGTAACTGAAAAGTTAGGATTTAGGGGATGATTATGATTACTAAATCATTATATAGATACTCCTTTTTACTTTCTGGTATCTTAGAGTAGACAGAGGGAAATACCTGAAATCTCTGAACTGTAATCCAGCTGCCTTGATCTCCGATAATGATCGCATAGCCTTTATCTTGTGCCCTTGTGATTGTGAAAACCTTGTGACTGACCTCCACTTATACCACTTTTATCCAGGTTTTTGACTTTGAAGTCTCATGTTCACTAAAGACAACCCCTAATGTTTATTAATGAAGGCCCTCGGGTCAGCCCAGAACTAGCCCACCCCAATTCCAAAGCTATCTTGGTAACAGAAGCCGGATCTAACCAAAATAGGCCCACCTGACATGCACAATAGCTTTAACTTTAACATATAAATGACTGTTGAGGTAGGATAGAATAGGGCATCAGGGCTGTGGTCCCTGGTCTTCTATTCGTCTTCAAAAGAGTTAATGCAGAGCTGCAAACTTCAACTGCAAACTTCATGGGACAAAATTTCCCCTCAAGCTCCAAAGCCTCCCCAAACCACAAAGAAAATTCTTAGTTAATGATGGAAAGCATGGGTCATAAAGGTTGGTAAACATCTGCCCAAAGACAAATTTTAGATATGTGACAGCAGGCCACAAATTTCTGATAACTATTTCCTCTTAGAACAATGAAAACACCTTGTGTTCAAAAGGTCGAGATTAGAAAATCACAGTAAGACTTCCCCATATAACAAGCCAACCCGCTCCCACTCTATGTGTGCTTCTCCCTTGAACATGGCCATGTTATCTCTTTACCATGTACTTTCTCTGTCTTTAATAAACTTTATTACTTATTCCTACTGGCCCCTCTTGTCTCCAAATTCTTTCTGCAGCAAGAGTCTTGAACCTGGAACAGGGCTTCTGTCTGGCACTGTTGCCAGCAGGGTGCTGGTTGCACGATACCGTATTATAATACTAAAAATCATGCCCGTAATAATATTAAAGCCATCATTTTCTTACATACATTCAATAACTAAGCATGTAATCAATCTGTGCATGCTCAATAACTAGATCCTCTCTAATCTCATCATCTTGAGCCATTCTGCTCATTATTCTAAAACCTGCCCTACTTTTGATACTATTAAATATCAGAATTACTGCAGTTTGGGGAGACAGGTTTTTAGGCTGATACGCCATGTGCTCCTGCTTCATGTGTAGCATTAAACTCTTTCTCTCTTTGGAACCCCAGTGTCATGGATTGGCTGTTATCCCAATGGGCAGAGAACTCATTGCTTTTTTTCAGTATCAATCTGGCAACCTAACAAGACAAAGATTCCTAAGAAGTAAGCATGGAGCCTGACCGCCTGAAGTTCTGAGCCCTGGCAGGACAGGTAAATGCAGTAACCAAGCCTTTTGCAGCAGCTACACACCTTAGTCCAGAGGCTCAGTAACTGGGTTTCTCTCTACTCTGCTGGCACTCCAGACTCTCAGTGTCCTAAAAAGCTTCAAAGAGGGAAGCAGTTTCCAGTTCCAAAACTGGACCTTGACCGGGTGAGTGGGACATCAAGATAAGAGTGGATTGGGAAGACAGTACCGCAGTTTGAGTCCCTGGATTTGGGCTTGGGGTCCTGGTTCCTGCCTCCAGAATGATCCCCCTTGCTCTGACTTCTACATCTTTTCTGTTTTTGATATCATTCTGTAAGGAGTTCAAGGCCCTGACCTGTGTTTGTCTGTTGAGTATAACTCTGGAAAATAAGATTAGAGAGGATCTAATTATTGAGCATGCACAGATTGATTATATGCTTAGTTATTGAATGTATGTAAGAAAATGATGGCTTTAATATTATTACAGGCATGATTTTTAGTATTATAATATGGTGTTATTATTGTTAATAATAACAATTAATTGGTGTTCAATGAAATTAAGTATGCCTGTTTAACTGTTAACTGGTATGTTACTTAGGTATAGTAAGTGTTCAATGTCTGTTTAATTGTTAATTGGTGTGTTCAGTCTAATTATTAATTGCTATGTTACTTAAACATAAAGTGTTAAGTGTCTTTTTAAATTTGTTAGTTGGTGTATTACTGCATTTGTATTGTTCAAGTGTTTCTAATTGGTTACTTATTGTGAAAATTCTTTAAAATGGGAAGCTTTGTGCTGTATGCAAAATTGGAAAGATGGTACTTACAAGTCTATGAGAAAAAAAGTTTATTTCTTTAACAGAATCTCACCTCCATACTATTTAGAATTGGAAGAGAAATGGCCTGAGAATGGCTCCATGGAAAAGAACACTGTATTACAGTTAGACTTTTTCTGCAAAAGAGGAAAAACGGGATGAGATGATGCATGTTCAATTCTTTATTTGCCCATCTCAAATGTATCTCTATATTTCTGTTTCTTGTGTGACCAACTTTCTCTTTGAATCTGTTGTTTTGTTCAATGCATATTCTCATACCTCCAGATGGTGATAGCAAATTAACAAAAAAATTCTTAGGGAACACAATTTGAATTGCTTAAAGATAAATAAGCACATACATACTTATACACTTATAATTCATAGTATATATATATGTGTGTGTGTGTGTGTGTATATATATATATTAGTACTTTGGAGTCTGAGAGAGAAAGCAAAAAACAAACACAAAAAACCTCTAGGCACCAGGGTTCCAAGCCTTAGATTTCCAGAAAAGTGTCTGAGACTTGCATAAGAGTAACTTCCAGAATGATCTCCCAACTCTACTTGAAATCTCTTAGTCATAGAAACATTATTTCTTTTCCTCCTTTGGATCACAAACCCATTGCTAATCCTTGGTAGTCAAGTCCCATGGTGTAAGGGAAATTTACCCATGAAATTTATGACCCACCTAAGGGAGAAGGCAGTGAGTTTATTTGCAGAGTTTGGCTTAGAGAGAGACCACATTTGAGCAACACAGAAATTTTCAGGGAGTGACTCTTAGGCATTATGTCATATTAGGCAAGGCTCATATATTTTAAAGTATATTAGGAGCCCCTGTTGCTTGAATTCCCCAGGTGGGGAAATTTAACAGTTCCATGCTTTCTTTCCTTTAAGGGGCTTTGCAAATACTTTTTCCTTTTATGCCCCAAACCTTCTGAAATGCATCAGGGTATTACATCAACTTGTACAGAATAGTAAGATCTCATTTCCTATTCCAGGTTCCATGTGAAATAAAGCTGGATTAAGTTGTTTAAGTAAACTAGCCAGACAAGTGATATTCCACAGAAAACTTAAATTTTGGACAAAATAATTCTCCCTTCCTTTGGTCTCATGCAGAAATTAAAGTTTTAAAATACAGAAAATATCATCTTTTACCCTATATTCTGATTTATATAGTCCTAATCAGATCAGCCTTGTTTGCAACCCTAACTGAAGTCTAAAATTTTTTGGCTTCTTTAACAGTTGCTGTATAGCATAACGTTGCTTCTTTAGTACTTCTGGAGCTAGAGAACCCTGAGTCTAAGTCCCAGTTTTCACAGAGATACCCAAAGTTCCAGGGAGCTACCAGGTCATACACAAAGAAGAAAACACCTCAGAATTTAGAAATAACAGTTAGAACTCAGGAATAAACTTGACTGCTCTAAGAGCTTACAATCTGGACCCTAATTTTCTTTTAAAAATTTTCTAAATGAGGCTATTTCCAGAAAAGAGAACATTTGACAGTTGACTTATATTGGATCTCAACACAAACCATAGCAGAAGTTCTGTCCTGTTTCACCTTTACACATTTACCAGGGTTATGTTAATTAACAGGTAGAACATAATTTACATACTTACCTTGCTTCTCTTTTAAAGTCCCTTTTTGTTGACCACATCCACTTTTAGAGATTCATTAGCATAAGATGTAGCTGACAAGTAAATTTTGTTGTTTCCATGATCTGTCTAAGTATGAAGAGATAACATGGACAGTGAGAACATTGTTAAGTCATTAGGAATTTTATACAACCTTTAAATATATGAATAACATTTCACCCATACAAGTGAAGCTAACAGAAGAATAGAAAATACCTTTTACTTATTGGAATACCTCCCAAACACTACCTATGTAATATCACCTCACTTTTAAAAGGTAAAAGAACAAATCCTTTGCAACCATTTGAAATGAAAGTCCTATAGGATTCAATTTTGGGAGAGCAAAATTCAAAAATTAGATCAAAAGCTAGGTTTGAAAACTATGCTAAACCAGAAAATGAGTTACTGTGAAACAATATTTGGTTCCTTATTTAACTTGTGACAAAAAAAGTCTTCTAAAATAAAAGATGATAAGTCAACATAATATCAACAAGGATATTATTGCATTATGGCATAGAATCTTTGTCCTCTAGACAGAATACTCAGATGATTATGAAAAATGCTTTATAAATTTCATTAAAGACAGACCAACAATCTGCATTATTTTAACAGAGAGAAAACTCCATGTTTTGCATGAATACACAGTTTGAAATAAAAAGCTCTTGCAAACTATTATAAACAAACCTATCAAATATTTTGTTAGCATTAACTATTACAAATAAAACTGACTCTCACAAGCCTTCTACAGCTTTCCATATCCATTTAGGTATTGTCTTACACACTAAAACTAGTCATTTACAAAACTGCACTACCTTAGACAAGTTTTCAAGTTTTAGTCAGCATTGACTGCAACTAACAAAATTCACTTCCACAAACTTCCACAACTTTCCATATTCACCCAGGCATTGTCCTACACATTCCGGAGGACAAAACTATACTCCTTTCTGTAACAAGGTCCATCCTATATGCTTTACAAGCCCACATACCTTAAGGTACCAAAAAGATCTTTGATACTGTCTTTAAACATCTTACAAAGCATAATTATTTTTAAAATGGTTTATTAAATTAATAATTTGTCAATTCTGGAAAGTATACAATTGTTTAATTTGTCCCAAGCATAAATCCAGGAATGTTTTTCCATAGCTTTTAAAGACATTTTATCTTATTTACTGAAATTTGGCAAATAAATCTTTTTTTGATTACCCTTAACCCAAGGCTATTTATATTATATTTAATAATTATTTGTTTATTGCAGTTGCCATTGCAAAGGTATTATTGGAAAAGAATTTAATTGGGGAATTTTCTGTAGAATACACATGGGCTGTTCTGCAGCATTTCTATTCCCCAGGCCCCATAGGAAGAATTCTAAACCAAGCCCACCCTCCCCCATCTTTCTGCACCCAGCCCTCCCCCAAAGCTGCCTTAGCTGGTTGGGCTCTGGGGTCAGGGATAGGTGAGACAAAAAGAATAAGGTCTGATTTTAAAGGTTTTAAATGAGGGTGGTGGAATTTAAGACCCCTAAGTTGGCCTTAGTGTTGACAAGAATACCTATGCCTTTCTTTCAATTGTTTCCAATCATTATATCTATTTCATCTAAAGCTGTGACCTGGACAATTGGGAAAAGTCTGCCTTTCCCTGAGACAGTGCTTTCCTGCCTTCAGGAGGTTCCAGAGGAAAGAAATTCCATTTCTTTCCAAGGTCCATGTTTTTTTTACAGTAATTAACAGAAACTAAGGCTTTGAAACCTGGTGCCTAGAGAGAACTTTTTTCTTTTTCTCTGGGACTTCAGGAGTATTTATTTATTTATTTATTTATAAGTAGTAGTATATATAAAAGTATATATAAATAAAAAGTATTTATGTATATATACTTAAATATACATATGTATATGCTTATTTATCTTTAAGCAATTTGAATAGAGCTCTTTTAATAATTTTTGTTTTCCAATTCAGTTTTACCATCCAGAGGTAGGAAAATATACCTGCACAAACAAACACAAATTCATGGTTAAATGCAAAAAAAAAAAAACACAAAAAAAACAAAAAACAAAAAACAAAACAAAACAAAAAAAAAAAACTCAGAAATACAGAGATATAAAACTCACTGATTTGGACCCTCTTTCTCATCCTTTTCTGGTATGCTTGAATATTATAAATCCTCTTGGACCTCCCTGTTTTTCTAGTCCTATGGGTACTTGCCAGAGGGGTGGAAGTTTTGCTGGTTGCTCTGCTGCTGGTTTTAGAGAGCAGCCCTGGCCAAATTGAGAACCCTTGCCAGTGTGGGAGACAGAGACCATTTCTAACTCAGGATCTTTTACCTCTGCTAAAGAGGGATACAGAGGAAGAGGCAGCAGGGAAGCTTCCTCCTTGCCTGATCTATTGGCCCCTTGCTTATAGGGTGCCACTGGAGCAGATGAAGGAGTTAACAAAAGTTCTATTGGAACCTCTAAATTTGAATCAGGGAGGACATTTTTCTTTTCTCCACTAATCTTTACAGGTTAAATTTTACATTGTATCATCAACACTGATTGCTGGGAGAGACAAATAATGATTGAACTTACATCATCTCATCTGATTTCTGCTCTCTCTTGCAGAACAACTCTAAGTTTAACACAATGTTCTTTTCTATAGACCATTCTCAGGCCATTTTTTCTCCTGATTCTAAATCATGCTGAGGTCAGACTGTGTTATAGGAACAAACCCCCTTTTTTTTTTATCATAGGCTTATAGCTAAAATCTTTCCAATTTTTCAAAATACAGCTCAAAGAGCAACATTTAGGAATGCTAATGTAGAATTAGAATTTCTAATTCTAAAGAATTTCAGTAATCAGTACCAACCAGGAACACTTGAACAATACAAATGCAATAACAAACCAACTAATAATTCAAACAGACACTTGACATTTATTTCCTTATATATTTAAGTAACATATGAATTACTAACTAAACCAACACACCAACCAACAAATAAACAGCACTTAAACACTTACTATATCTAACTGTGATGGTTAGGTTCATGTGTCAACTTGGCCAAGAGATAGTACCCAGCTCTCTGGTCAAGCAAACACTGGCCTGACAATTGCCATGAGGATGTTTGTGGCTGATTAGTAAACCAGCAGGCTGGTTTATTGAATCATTAGTCAATTGACTGCAGCTGTGACTGATGACTCACCAAAGGGCGTGTCTTCCACAATGAGAGAATGCAGTTGGCTGGATTTAATCCAATTAATCAGTTGAAGACTTATAAGCGAGACAGATAGAGGACCTTCACTTCTTCTTTGGCTGCCCAGTGAAGCATCTCCTGAGGAGTTTGCTGAAGTTGCCGGTTTGTTTCCTGAGGAGCTCATTGAACACGTTTGTCAAAGATCCCAGTTCATTTCCTGAGGAGTTCGTCGAAGTTGCCAGTTCATTTCCTGAGGAGTTCATCGGACATCTTCCTTGGAGTTGACAGTTTGCTGACTGCTCTACAGAATTTGGACTCATGCATACCTACAGTTGTGTGAGTCACTTTTACAAATCTGATAGTCAGAGATACTGCTCATTGATTCTGTTTCCCTAGAGAACCCCAACTAACACACTAAGTAAAACCCCAATTAACACTTAAATATGCATCACACACTTACTTAATTTGATTAAACACCAACTAACTATTGGATTACTTCTTCCCCAGGAGTATACTCAACATACAAACTCAGGCCAGGGCCTTGAACCCCGTAAGAGTGATACTCAGAAAACAGAAAGATGTGGAAGTCAGAGCAAAGGGGGATCATTCTGGAAGCGGGGCCCAGGGTGTTAAAACACAGGTCAAGGGGACTCAAAACTCTGCATCAATTTCACAATCCACTTTTACCTTGGCAACTAACTCACCCAGTCAAGGAATAACAATTAATTGATACATTACTTATTTTCTAGGAATATACTCAACAAACAAACTCAGGGCAAGTTCTTGAATCCTGTACAGAAAAACACAGTGCAGGGACTTGAAGCCTGTACAGACAAATACAGGTGAGGGTCTTGAACTCCATACAGAATGGTGCCCAGAAAACAGAAATGTGTAGACATCAGAGCAAGGGGGATCATTCTGGGAGTGGGACCCAGAACCTCAATCCCAGGTCCAGGGAACTCAAATCACCATTCTAACTTCCTGGTCCACTTTTACCTTGATGACTCACACACCAGTCAGATGTATAGACTTGGAACTGGATCTGTTTCTCTTTTTGAAGTTTCGTAAGGTGCCAAGTGTCTGGATTGCCAGCAGAGTAGGAAAAGTACAATTGCTGAGCCTCTAGACTAAAAGGGTCTAATGGTCACAAAAAGCTCAGTTACTGCATTTACCTGTCCTGCTGAGATTCCAGAACTTTGGGCAGTTGGACTACTTAGGAATCTTTGTCCCATCTGGGTTGCTAAATTGATAATGGACAAAAGTGGTGGGTTCTCTCCCCCAATGCGCACAACAGCCAATCTATGGCACTGGAGTTTCAAGGAGAGAAAGAGTTTAATGTTACATGTAAAGTCGGAGATCAGATGGCATATCAGTCCAAAATTATGTCTCCAAAGTGTAAGAAGTTCAGGGTTTTCATGGATTCAAACAATGGGGGATGGATTTGTTACCATTACAATAGTAAGTGTAAACAAGAGTGAGACTAGTTGAGTTTCAGTAATTTCAGGTATTAACTTCTGCCTTTTCAATACTATAGAAAGCAGAATATTTATATAATGATTCAGTAATCACAGTCATTTGTTAGTTCTTAATTTCTTTGTTACAATACTGATATTTATATAAAATATAATAAAAATGAGGATATGCTGATGCTTCAAACATATCCTATTTGAGGAGTCTGTTGGGTATAGTAAGAAATATGAATAAGATTTTTGTAACCTTAATTAACTGGATTTCAAAGAGTCTGGATTTTTAATTACTTTGTTAAACTAATATGTGGAAGAATTTGGAGTTGCAGTGGCATTGTTAAAGTCAGTATTGTTTTGGTGAGTATATTATGTAATCAGGTTAGTAAGTGCTGTCATGAATGGGGAAGACATAATTCTTGTCTTCAAGGAGTTTTTATATGCAAGTTGGAATACACTTTTATGAGGACATAGTGTAAGACAGTAGTACTTAAAGCTCCTGCTAATTATCTTAATAAAAAATACTGGAGGAATTCAGAAAAAAGGCAGATGGATAAAGAATGACCAAGGAGAAGACCTCATAGAAGAGACAACTTATAAGACCTTTGAATAAGAAGGTATCGTTTGACTAGGTAGAGCTCTGAACTAGTTTTTGTTTTTTTTTGTTGTTGTTGTTGTTTTTTAGGATCCATAAAAATTTTGTGAACTAATTTATTCCTGGCATTATTTAGTACTTGGGAATAATGTTGAGAAGAAGTTGAGTTTTTTCTGGATGTAAAACAACTATCGAGCTGATTATATTTCAAACTTGGGCTCTTCTGATCTTTGAAGGCAGTGCTGGGTTGGCCTTAGAGATTTTAGGCATATTGTGAAATAATCATATATGTGTTGTGAGTATATCGTATATAAATACCTGGCTGGATTCCAAACTCAATCATAAATTTTTCTTCTTCCTTTATTTTGTAGTATCTCTGTCTCTTCTCCTTTCATGAACACTGTTATTGGGGGGTAGTATGTATGTTCAAAGGACTTTTCAAATTGGTTATCAAATTTATTTCTGGTTGTATGCACTCAGGATAAATAAAGACTCTGGGTAGGATGGATAGTATTTTTATTATTCTCCATGATAAGATGATCATATTTTCTTATTAAAGTGAATTTTGTTTGTTGTTGTAAAAGGTTTATAAAAGTGAATTTTGTTTATCATCATCACTTGATAAGACTGTCTAAGGGAGTATGGTCTGTCCAAAAGTAAAATGGCTATTTTTACTATGTAAGGTAAGACCTTAATGCATATTGAAAATTGTAGAAAGTTTGTGAAAGTGAATTCTGTCTGTCCCACTCAATGCTGTCAAAATCTGATAGGCTTATTTATAATATGTTTTACAGAGCTTTTGTGTCAAACTGTGTATTAATACAAAACTGAAGTTTGATTTTTCTCTCTGTTAAAATAATGTGGATTGTTGGATTGCTCTTAATGAAAGGTTATACAAAGTTTTTCTTAACTGAGTACTCCAGATGATGAAGATTTTATATCATTTCAGAATAATATCCTTGTTGATGTTTATCTTAACTTTATCATCCTTTATTTCAGAAGAGAAGCCTCATTTTTAAAGGAAAGCTCTTACAAAGGATTTATTCTTTCACCTTGTGAAAATGAGGTGCTAAAATAGTTTAATGTATTACATAGGAAGTGTTTGGGAAGTATTACAACAATTTAAAGGGATTTCCTATCCTTCTGTTAGCTAAGTTTGAATGGGTGAAATGTTATTCATATGTTTAGAGATTATATATTCATATATTTAAAGACTTGGCAACATTCACACTTTCCACATTATATGCTGATTCTGATATGTATGATGTTAAACAACAGTATGATGTTGTTATTCATGGCTTTAGTTATTCTTAAAAGAAAGTTATAGATCATTAAAACAACCAGATTTACTTGTCAGCTACACTACTTTGCTCTAATCCTTCTCTAAAAGTGTATGTGGTCAGCTATAAGACAGAACTTCATCTTCAACAAAAAGGGAATTTCAAGGAAAAGTAAGGCAAGTATATACATTGTTCTACCTATTAATTAAAATAACCCTGGTAATTGCATAAAGGTAAAATAGGACAAAACTTCTGCTATGGTTTGTAGGTGATGACTGTCAAATGTTTTTTTTTTTAATTTCTGAAAATCGCTTTATTTAGGAAATACTTGTAAGAAAGTTAGGGTCCAGATTGCAAGCCCTTACAGAAGTCACATTTATTCCTGAGCTTTAACTGTTATTTCTAAATTCTGAGATGCTTTGCTCTTTGTGGATAACCTGGTACTTCCCTGGAACTTTGGGTATCTGTGTGACTCCTGAGAATCAGAGTTAAGAGTTCTCCAGCTCTGAAAGTTAGCATTACTCTATAAAGGAACTGTTAAAAATCTGAAAAAGGGATCAGACTTCAATTAGAGATACGAATGAAGATGATCTGGTAAGGACAAGGTAAATCAGAATATCAGAATACAGGGTAAAGGATGATATTGTCTGCATTTTAAGACATTAACTTCTGTGTGAGACCAAGGGAAGATTTTTTTTTTGTCCAAAATTTAAATTTTCTGTAACACACAATCCAATTTAACCTGTCTGGTCAGCTTATTTAAACAACATAATTCAGCTTTATTTGACATGGACCCTGGAATATGGAAAACAATCTCAATAGTCTGTACAGGTTATGTAATACCCTGATTAATTTAACAGCATTTTTTCATGGACTTTTTTATTGTCAAGCTACAACATACATATTTTAATATAGCAAAAACATTTAATTAAGTGAAAATTAATTTCAGTAATAAACTGAACAAAAAATACTAAAAATATTTTCCATCAGAAACACATTAAGATGAATACAGGGTTTCATTGCCAACTTACTGCAGTTTTCTTATGTGTTACTAGGCTACAAACCCCATGTTTTCTGTAACCATGCAGATATGAATGGAAGTTTGAATGATTAAATAAATGAAAACTCCATTTACTGCAGAGAATCATTTCACAAAGCAGCCAAACTGGATCTAGAGAACAAAATTAATCAAGAAATTTTCCACACATTTAGGTTCATTTTAGAGTCCATGAACCTTAAGCTGTTCCACCTCAACAAGGTCAACCTCCAAGAGAAACTGGCAAATGTTTTTTCTTTGGTCACCTTGAAGCTGAATAACCTCTCTGTATTCAGGATGTTCAATCACAGTTCCATTACAGGCAGATTACTTTTGAAAGCTTTCACAAGTTTCTTTTTGTCATAATCATCTGCAATGCCCTGAACAGTAGTCAATGTCTTTCAGCCATTTCATTGGTGGATTTTTATATGAATGTAGTCCTCAGCCCTCACCAGGAGTAAGTTGTCACCCTTAGTTGCATCAGCAAAGGGATCAAAAGATTGGAGGTTCTGGATAGTGGACATGTGACACTAGTGTGAGACCAGTGAGAGGATAAAATTCCTGGGGGTCCTGCCCAGATCACCATGTCAGGAGCCTGTTGGGGAGAAAATGGAAATAAATAAGGAAATGCTTCACCCCATGGTTGGGATTCAACTGAAGTGGCTATGGTGGTGGAAGTCAGGAGGCAGAGGAAGAGACAGGTGCAATGGCACTGAGAAATGAGAGAAGAATCACAGTATTTTTTTTAATTCAGTTTTATTGAAATATATTCACATACCATACAATCATCCATGGTATACAGTCAACTGTTCACAGTATAATCATATAGTTATGTGTTCATCACCACAATCTATTTCTGAACATTTTCCTTACATCAGAAAGAATAAGAATAAGAATAAAAAATAAAAGTGAAAAATGAACACCCAAACCATCCCCCCATCCCACCCTATTTGTCATTTAGTTTTTATCCCCATTTTTCTACTCATCCATTCATACACTAAATAAAGGGAATGTGATCCACAAGATTTTCACAATCACACCATCACCTCTTGTAAGCTACATTATTATATAATCATCTTCAGGAGTTCAGACTGCTGGGTTGAAGTTTGGTAGTTTCAGATATTTACTTCTAGCTATTCCAATACGTTAAAACCTAAGAGGTGTTACCTATATAGGGCATAAGAATGTCCACCAAAGTGACCTCTCAACTCCATTTGAAATCTCTCAGCCACTGAAACTATTTCATCTCATTTTGCATCCCCCTTTTAGTCAAGAAGATGTTCTCAATCCCACAATGCCAGGTCCAGATTCATCCCCAGGAGTCATATCCTGCGTTCCCAGGGAGATTTACACCCCAGGAAGTCGGGTCCCATGTACGGGGGAGGGCAGTGAGTTCACCTGCTGAGGTGTCTCAGTTAGAGAGAGAGAGGGCCACATCTGAGCAACAAAGAGGTACTCAGGGGGAGACCCTTAGGCACAATTATATGCAAGTTTAGCCTCTCCGTTGCAGTAATGAGCCTCATAAGGGCAAGTCCCATGATCAAGGGCTCAGCACATCAAACCGCCAGTCCCAATGTTTGTGACAACATCAACACCAGTCCAGGTGAGGAAGTCCAACACTTCTGAACCTTCCCCCAGCTCCTTGGGGTGCAGGGGCTGTAAATATATTTTTTATTCTCTGCCCAAATTACTTTAGGATGTAATCACGGTATTTTTGACAGAAAACTGAATAAGAATTTGCAAAGGCCCTTGTGTGACTGAAGAAAAACATGGAACTATTAAACTTCCCCACCTGGGGAATTCCTGCTATCCTCTTGGAAAATAAGGGCTCCCAATTTAATAAGCCAAGCCCTTAATTTTGAGGCTTGCCCCTATGAAATTTGATTCTGTAATGACAAAGCTAAGGCCTACTTATAATGAATGCCTAAAAGTAACACCTAGAGAACTTCTTTTGTTGTTCAGATGTGTCTTCTGTAAATAAACATACTACCCCTCCCCATCCCCCCATGTGGGACATGAATTCCAGGGGTATAGGTTCCCCTGGCAATGTAGGGCATGCCTCCCAGAGATGAGTCCTGGCATCATAGGATTGACTGACCAAAAGGGGGGAAGGAAATTTTTTAAAAAATAATAAATTTTAGTGGCTAAGAGACTTCAAATAGAGTCAAGAGATCATTCTGGACATTATTCTTTTGCAAGTTTCAGCCACATATTGCAAATGGCCACAGTATGTCAAGCCCCAACGAACAGTATTCCTGAAAACCCTAAAGATTATACTGGGCTCAATCTAAGACTCTATAAAAGTTTTACTTATTAACTTTATTTTTCAGGTTCTCAAAGCCTCTGGATTGTCCCTATGCCAGGTAAGCACTGAAACCCAGAGGTACTGGTTTCTCTGAGAACAACCACCAGTTTTCATTCCTTTACCCCATAATGTTATTCTCTTTTTCAGCATGAAGAAGTTAGAATGACTGCCACCCAGATATCTGTCAAGATTGAGAGAATGATCAAATGAGAGGGAGGCATTGTAACTGAGAAGTTAGGAATTAAGAGATAATTATGATTACTGAATCATACATAGATATTCCTTTTTACTTTCTGGTATATTAGAGTAGACAGAGGGAAATACCTGAAACCTCTGAACTATAATCCAGCTGCTTTGATCTCTGATAATGACTATTGCCTTTATCGTGTGCCTTTGTGATTGTAAAAACCTTGTGACTAAACTTCATTTGTACCCATTTGATCTAGTTTTTTGACTTTAGAGGCTTGTGATCAGTGAAGACAGCCCCTAATGTGTACTAATTAAGGGTCTTGGGTCCCAGAACTAACCCACCCCAAGTCCAAAATTATCTTGATAACCGAAACTGGATCTAACCAAAATGGGCCCACCTGATATGGGCAGAAGCTTAGACTTTAACCTGCAAGTCATCTATACCTCATGATAATACTAAAAATCATGCCCATCATCATACTAAGGTTGCCATTTTCTTACATATGTTCTGCAACTGAGCAGGTAATCAATCTGCACATGCTCAGTAATTAAATCACCTTTAATTACATCATCTGTGGCAACTGCACTCATTATCCTAAAACAAGTCCACATTTTGATACTATAAAACTACCAGAATTACTGCAGTTTGGGGAGATGGGTTTTTTAAATTTAATTTTATTGAGATTTTTCACATACCATACAATTATCCAAAGATCCAATGTGCACAATCAGTTGCCCATAGTACCATCATACAGCTGCGCATCCATCACCAAATTTAATTTTTTCCAATTTTTAGAACATTTTCATTACTCCAGAAAAGAATTAAAGACAAAAAGAAAACTCAATTCCTCCCCTACCCTTATTCACCCCACTCCCCCCATTATTGACTCATAGTATTGGTATAGTACATTTGTTACTGTTGATTAAAAATGTTAAAATATTGTTAACTGTAGTGCCTAGTTTGCAATAGGTATGTTTTTCCCTATATACCCCTCTATTATTGGCTTCTAGTTATAGTGTCATGCATTTGCCAGACAAAGGATTCCTGGTTGGTGGTTTTTCTCTTTCAGTATCTTAAATATATCACCCCATTGCCTTCTTGCCTCCATGGTTTCTACTGAGAAATCCACACATAGTCTTATCAAGCTTCCTTTGTATTGATGGATTGCTTTTCTCTTGCTGCTTTCAGGATTCTCTGTCTTTGATGTTTGACAATCTGATTATTAAGTGTCTTGGTGTAGGTGTATTCAGATCTATTCTGTTTGGGGTATGCTGTGCTTCTTGGATCTGTAATTTTATGTCTTTCATAATAGATGGGAAATTTTCATTGATTATTTCCTCTATTATTGCTTCTGCCCCTTTTTCCTTCTCTTATTCTTCTGGGACACCCATGACACATACATTCATGCACTTCATATTGTCATTTAATTCCCTGAGACATTGCTCATATTTTTCCATTCTTTCCCCTATTGGTTCTTTTGTGTGTAGGCTTTCAGGTGTCTTGTTCTCCAGTTCCTGGGTGTTTTCTTCTGCCTCTTGATATCTGCTGTTGTGTGTCTCCATTGTATTTTTCACCTCTTGTGTTGTGCCTTTCATTTCCATAGATACTGCCAGTGTTTTTTTAAACTTTCAATTTATGCCTTTTGTTCAAGCAGTGTTTTCTTTATAGCCTTTGTCTCTTTTGTTATATCTTCCCTAAACTCATTGATTTGGTTTTTGATTTGATTTAGCATATTTCTTTAAAAATCTTTAATAGATTGTTTCATTAAAGTGAAACAGTATCTCAACTGTATCTTGATTGAGTTGTTTGTTCCTTTGACTGGGTCATATCTTCATTTTTCCTAATACGGATTGTAGTTTTCTGTTGTCTAGGCATCTGGTTTCCTTGGTAACCCCATTCAGATTTTCCCAGACGAGAATGGGTTCAGGTCTCAGAAAGGGGTTGTATTCAGGGTGTATCTTAGAGGAATGACAGACTTTCCTGTGAGGTTTCCAGACACTGTGTTTTTCCTAACTTGCCCAGCAGGTGGCGCCCATCACCCTGTTGCTCGTGACTGGTATAAGGTGATGTGGCCCCTTCAGTTTCTATTTTCACTGTTTCCCCCCAGGTTCTGGGGTATCGTTCTGAAGGGAATGCTGGGCCCCACCTCCTTACTCTTAGGGAAGATACACACCCAAGGGAGTTATCATCTACATTTGAATAGTCACTCTGACTCTGTTATCTCCACCTCTGTCTGCGTCAGAGCACTGGGAATTGAAAATGGCTGTGGCTTTCTCCTCTAAGCCTTTCAGCTTGAGAGAGAGAAAAGGAGACAGAAAACCCCCTTTTGGAGCCAGTCCATGGCCCCCCAAGTTTCACATGCCAGCCAGAAGTAACACCTGGACTTCTGGGCTCCCCCCACCCAGGACAGATGAGTCTTCTGGCTCTTTAAGGTCAGTCATCACTAAAAGCCTCTGTCTGCTTGTTGGAGGTCTGTAGCTTGTATTCAACAGTCCACATTTGTTAACTAAAACCCCAGTTGGAGTTCAGCTGAGCTATATTAACTCCCTTGGAGAATGCTGCTAGTTTCTTCCACAGTGAGGTTTTGCAAAACCTGCCACGGGGATAGGGGGCTCTCAGCATGGTTCCACTGTTTTTACTTACAGATTCTATGCTGCAATGTCAGGCATTCTTCCCAATCTAGGTTGGTGTATGATGTGTGGACAGTCATGGTTTTCCCCCAGCAGTTATTCCAAATTATTTACTAGTTGTTCCTTGTTATTAGTTGTTCCAGGGGACTGACTAAATTCCACTCCTCTCTATGCCACCATATTGTCCCTCCTCTGAGACAGGTTTTTAAGCCAATAGGCCATCTGCTTTCCTTTTTGGTGCCTAGTAATAAACTCTTTCTCTCTTTGAAACCCCATTGTCTCACAAATTGGTCATTTGAGCACATTGGGCAAAGAATCCACAGCCTTTGTCCTGTAACAATAATGCAGACTCTTGGTCTGCTCTTAATGAAAGGTTATAAAAAGTTTTTTTTTTTTTTAATAAAGAAACCATCTGAGTATTCTATCTAAAAGAAAAAAATTCTATGTAGTTACAGAATAATTCTTTGTTAATGCTTATGTTGACCTTATCCTTTATTTTAGAAGACAAGTCTCACTTTTAAAGGAACTAAGTCTTTTTCTTACAATCATATTAACTCCCATTTTACTTTTTTTGTCACTTTAGTTAAATAAAAAAGAACCAAATATTGTTTCATAGTAACTCACTTTCCTGTTTGACATAATATTCAAACCTAAAGCTTCTGACATTTTGCCCTTTCAAAATCCAACCCTAAAAGATATCTTTTATTTCAAACTGTTGCAAAAGATTTGTTCTTTCACCTTGTAAAAGTAAGGTGCTAAAAATAGTTCAACATATTACAAGGGAAGTGTTTGGGAAGTGTTACAATAATTAAAATGAATTTTCTGACCTTCTATTGGTTAAATTTATATGGGCAATATGTTAGTCACATATTTAGAGATTGTATAAAATTCCTAAAACTAGACAGTATTCTCACTGTACATGTTATATATCTTGATACTGATCTGCATGATTTAGACAACAGTATGGTGTTGTTGATCAAGGTTTTTGTTATCCTTAGAAAATGTTACATGTCATACAAACAACCAAATTTCCTTGTCAGCTATACTGTTTTGCTCAGACACCTCTCTAAACTGCATATAGTCTGCTACAGATCAAAGCTTCTCCTTCAACAAAAAGGGACTTTAGAAGAGAAGTAAAACAAGCCTATAAATTATGTTCTATCTGTTAATTAACATAATCCTGGTAAAAGTGTAAAGGTGAGACAGGACAAAATGGCTATGATCTGTGGTCAATGACCTCAATATAAATTACCAATATTTTTATTTCTGGAAATACTCACATTTAGAAAAAGCTCATGAAAATTAGGGCCTAAGATTGTAAGCTCTTGCAGCAGTCACATTTGGTCTTTAGTTATTACTAAATTTTGATGCACTTTCCTCCTTGGGTGTGTGACCTGGTATCCATCTGGA
This sequence comes from Choloepus didactylus, assembly GCF_015220235.1. NCBI lineage: Eukaryota > Metazoa > Chordata > Mammalia > Pilosa > Megalonychidae > Choloepus > Choloepus didactylus. The sequence continues at coordinate 5,208,711 of NC_051320.1, read as the reverse complement.
AATTTGGTTGTCTCTGTGATGTCTGAGATTCAGAGTTGGAGTTCTCAGGCTCTGAAGGTACTGAAGGAGCAGCATTAGTCCATACAACTGTTAAAGAAGCTGAAAAAAGGGTCAGATGTCAGTTGAGGTTGTGAATGCAGCTGATCTGATTAGGACTAAGGTGAATCAGAGTACAGAGTAAAGGATTATATTGTCTGTATTTTAGGACTTTAATTTCTGTTGAGACCAAAGAAGGAGAGATTTTTTGTGTCCAAAATTTAAATTTTCTGTGACACACTATCTGATTTAACCTATCTGTTCAGTTTATGTGGACAACCTAATTCAACTTTTTTGACACAGAACTTAGAAAAGTAAATGAGTTCTTAGTATTCTGTCCAGTTGATATAAAACCCTGATGCATTTCAGAGTGTTTTGGGCACTCTGATTATGATTACTGAATCATCAAATACATGTTTTTTCTTAGTCTCTAGTATATTGTAGAAAAGCCAAAAAGAAATCCTGAAATTACTGAAACCCATGAATTTCAAATTGTGAAAAGCTGGGACTGGCTTGTATTCCTTATAATCTTATAATCACAAAGGCAACCCCCTAATGTTAGTGAAGGAACTTGAGTCAGCCCAGAACTAACCATTGACTTATTCTTGTAATGGTTATTCTAGCCTAGTTCCAGCCTAGCTCCATGGCCTTCACATTTGTAAACTGTAGTTTCTTATACTTGTTATTATGATGGTAACAATTCCATCTCCCCTTGTTCAAATCCATCACAAACCCTAAACTCCTTAGACTTGGGGAGACAGATTTTTTAGGCCACTAAGCCATCAGATCTCCTGCCTTGCACTTAGCAATCAACTCTTTCTCTCTTACAACCCTGGTGCCTCTGGAATTGGTCATATGAGTGCACTGGGCAGAGAACACCCCATTTCGTTCAGCATAATGTATACCTCATTGGGCTGCTGTGAAGATCAAAGATTTATGGAAAATCTCTTTGCAAATATAAAGCATAATTACTTCCCTTCAAGCATTCATATTATTTCATGGCATTTAAAAATATTTAAACATGTTTTTTAGGATTAGAAATCTCCAAAGCTAAAAAATTTTCATACTGGATATATATATGATACACATACATTAAAACAGATATCCATGAAACAAACTGCTAATACTGATTAAGCATTTATATATGCCAGCCACTGTCTCAGAAGCATTATGTACATTATTTCATTGCATCATAATAAGCCCAAATGATAGGAGTTTGGGTCTTTTTTTAATTTAATCATTCCTATCATAAACATTAGAAAAGTGAGATTTAACATTCAGTAAATTTCTCCAAGTTAAAGGTGAGATTTCAACCCATGTAGTCTGAGTTTATAACTCCAAATTCAAATTGTTGCATAGGCTTAGATTTTTAGTTTTATTTTCATGTAAACTAATAACTTTTGAGTGGAAGAGAAAATGAAAACAAAATTGTAGACAATATGGACAATAACTGAGATTAGAATACTACATACCAGAACTTAGTCTAGAGCTAAACTTCGGGAATAGAAACATTCATAATCTTGAATACTCATATAGATAAAAGTTATGTAATAAATGAAAAGAAATAAACTCCAATTAAAAAATTTAAAAATAACATAACAAAATAAATCTAAGGAAAGTATAATGAAATAACATAGTAGCAAAAGTTTATGAATCCAAAAATCAAAAAAAAAGTAGAACTAAAAATTATGTGAATTATTTTTCATAGAAACAAAATATACAAAGCTTGAAATATGAAGAAGAATGGATAAAATATTAAAAAGTAAGAAATGTGATGGAGAAGCCATGGAAAGACAGGAAATCAAAAGAATTCCAAGAGATTATTTTGATCAATTATAGGCAAATAAATTTGGGGCCTGGATAAATGGGTGATGATAATGAGAGAGAAAGAGATACAAATTATGCAAAGAACTACTCTGCAAATCTCACACATTTTGAAAATCAGTACACCCAGATGGTTTTACTAGATAATTACAGAAAATATTAAGGAACAGATAATACTAATGATTTTAACTATTCCAAATGTATAAAAAGAAGGATAGATTGCAAATTATTTTCAAGAAGCAAGGCTAATATTTAAGGAAAACTTCATGCCAAATTGAAAGAATGAGGGAAGAAAATAGATCAATTTTATAATTAAATAGACTGATGAAATGAGAAGAGTTTATGATCAGCTCCATAGATATTGAAAATGCACTTGAAAAAAGCCAACATCCATTCTTCATTTGAAAAAAAAAAACTCTTCAAAATAGGAATAGATATATACTTTTTAAAAGGGATATATTTATCTCTTGCTGAATGCCCAAACTAGGAACATGCTTAATGGAAACACATTGGAAACCTTCCAGTTACAGCCAGAAACAAAACAAGGATTTCCTAACCAACACTCTCCGTGTCACAGATAAAAAGCTTGGTCTAGCCAAAGGACCAGGAAAGAGCAGGCTAGCCAGATGGAAAACTTCTATAAGTACCCACTTCCTGAACAGTACAGAAAAAACTAGTCTCCCATTCCCTGTCTCCACTATCAAAGGTTACACTTTGGTGGGCTGTAATGAGATGCCCCAAAATCCCATCTGGTGGAGCCAGAGAATCTGGAATGGGAGCCTGGGCTCTCACTCCCACATGTGGTGACAAGATGCCCCTGCCCCTCCTTGCTGGAGTGGTCTCAGCAGAGACCCAGTGCAGAGTCAGGGCTCCCAGCCAGCTCAGCAGAAGCAAGGACCCCCTACCAGAATGCCAGTACAGGCCTTGTGGGGAGCAGAATGGGGCACCCCTGCCACTCTCAGCAGGGTGGTGTCAACAGAGGCTTAGTAGCAAGCCAGGACTCGCAATCCCAGCCAGCATCCACAAGGAGCCCCTGCCTTGCTTCCCTTTCTGGGTTCCAGCAGAGACCAAGCACACCTGAACTGCCACCCCAGCGGGCAGTGGCAAGGTGGTGCCCACCTTCTCCCTCTGGTGTTGTGCCAGAGTTGGTCTGCAAAGATGTGTGATTTAAATAAGATCCAGAGCATTGTGACTGTGTAACCACTGACTGCAGGGCTTTAACTGTAAATATTATCTTGGCTAATTTCCTCTCCCTGACTTGTTATGGTAAAGTGAATTTCTTACAACACTGTTGTAACCAATAACTATGTTTGGGCAGCTGGATTTTGTCAGTTATCATAGCCCATTTGTTTAGCTTAGTTCCTTTACTTGCTGTCTTGTAACCTGAGCTCCATCCTTTACTTCTTATCTTAATGTTAATTGAGCTCATTTATTATTTTATGTATTATAACACTACTGAAACCCATAACCTCAGTTCCATTCCTTTACTTGTTTCTTATGCTAACTGCACAACTTACAACCCTGTTGTAAACTGTAACCTAATGCTTACCCTAACTGACTTTGACAAGTCCTCAAGGACTTCTTGGGCTCCTGCTTACACACTTCCAATTGATCATAACTAATTACTATCTGACAAAATCACTATCTCCACCTCCCTTTGTTTAAATCTCATAAAAGGCCTAAGCTTTTTGGAATCAGGGAAGCAGTTTCAAGAGTGTGCTTTCCTGTCTCCTTCCCAGCAGCCATGTAATAAACCACTTCCTCCTTTTGAAATCCTGCCACAGAATTGATTCCTTTGCACATCGAGCAGTGGCCCATTTAGTCCGGTAACAATATCAAAACATAACACCCCAAATGTCCAATTTCAATTCAAAAGTCACTCATCACACCAAGAATCAGGAAGATTTCAAATTGAAAAGACAATAAATAGATACCAACATTGAGATGTCACAGATGTTGGAAATATCTGGCAAGAATGTTAAAGCAGCCATCACAAAAATGCTTCAGTGGGAAATTATGAACATACATAAATTTTTTTTAAAAAAAGCAGGAAGTCCCAGCTCTGATAGAAGATACAGAGACCAAATGGAAATCTTTAACTAAAAAATACAATAACCAAAATTAAAAACTCAATGGATGAGCTCTAAAGCAGAATGGTCAGGCAGAGGAAAACACTAGTGAATTTGAAGATAGGATAGTAAAAATTACTCCATATGAACAGCAGAGGAAAAAAAAACAGATTGAGAAAGCAAATAAACAGAACTGAAGGGACTGCAAGACTAGAAAAATAGATCTAACATTTGGGTCATTGGAGTTGCAGAAGTACTGAAGGAAATTTCTCAAGGTAATAGTGGCTGAAATTTTCATAAATTTAGCAAATTACACATAAACCTACAGATTCAAGAAGCTGAGTGAACCACAAACAAGATAAATTAAAAGAAAGCCACATCAAGATGTACCAAATTTCTGAACACTAAAGACAAAGGAAAAAAAATCACAAGCAGTGAGAAAGAAACAATGCCTTACCTACAGAGGGCAAACTATTGATATGAAAGGACAGCAGATTTCTCTTTAGAAACATCTGGAGGCCAGATGGGAGTGATACAACATAATTCATGTGCTGAAAGAAAAGAGCTGTCAACCCAGAATTCTATATCTAGTCAAAAATATCCTTCAAGAATGAAAAGGAAATCAACAAATTTTTAGATGAAGGAACACTAAGAGAATCTGTCATTACTCTTAAAATAATGGCCAAAGGACATTCTCTAAGAGAAAATAAATGACAAAAGAAGGAAACTTAGAATCTCAGGAAGGAAGAAAGAACAAAAGAAAGAGTGAAAATATAAGTAAATGCTATAGACTTTCCTTCTCCTCTTGAGTTTGCTAAATTATGATTGATAATTATTGATTGATGATTGATAATTTCACCTGTTATAACAGCTGAAATAAGTAGTGACAATATCAAGTGCCTGTAAAGATGTAGAGAACCTGGATCACTCATAAAGTGAAAAGGTAAAATGGTACAGTCACTCTGGAAAGAAGTTTGGCAGTTTCTTAAAAACAAAAAAGCAAAAGTACACTTATCATATGACCACACAATCCACTACTGGACATTTATTTCAGAGAAACGAACATTTATGTCTACATTAAAACCTGTATGTGAATGTTCTTATATTACATGGCAGCTTTATTTGTAGTAGCCAAAAAGTAAAATAAATGTCTTTTAATAGCTGAATAGCTTGAAGAAACTGGTGTACATCCCTACAATGGGATTCCACTCAGTTATCCAAAGGAACAAATTAATGATATATAAACAACCCAGAAGGATCTCAAGGGCATTATTCTGAGTGAAAAATGTCAATCACAAAAGATCACATACTGTGTGATTATATTTTCAAAATAACAAACTTATAGCAATGGAAAGAAAATTAGTGGTAGCCAGGGTTTAGGGATAGTGGGGGTGTGTGGGTAAGTCTATACAGTTCTGTGTCTTGATTGGGGTGGTGGTTGCACTAACCCAGCTGTGTCTTAGTTTGCCAAGGCTGCTCCGACAACCCCCATGGGCTGCCCTAAACAACATGAATTGATGTCTCATGGTTGGCGAGGCGGGAAGTCCAACATTCACACGTTGGCAGAGCTGTTTCCTCACAAGGTCAGTAGAATCCTGGTTCTGGTGGTTCTCCCTCATGCTATGGTGTCCTGGATCTCCTCCTGTGACTTCTCTGTCTTCTGGCTGCTAAGTCTTCCAGCTTTTCTGACTGTCTGAGTATCCTCTTTTCATAAGGCCTTCAGTCCTAAGACTTAAGGCCCTATTCTGGGGCAGTTCCATGATCCCATTCACAAAATGAGACCATGCCCTGACTCAACATAACTTCAAAATACTATTTACAAATGGGTTCACACCCACAGAACTGCAGATTAAGAATATGTCTTTTGTGGAGATACATGATTTGATCTACCACAACATATGATAAAACGACATAGAACTACATGCACACATTGTGCCAATTTCAATTTCCTCATTTAGATATTGTGCTACAAATATGTCAGATGTAACTATTAATGGAAACTGGGTGAAGGCTGATAATTTTGCAACTTCCTATAAATCTGTAGTTATTTCAAAATAAAAAATTAAAAAAGGTAATGACTAGCCCTTCCAAATATTAATATGAATTTAAATACTATGGTAATTAGTGGCTGTTCTTGTATAAATAGCCAGAGACATCAACAGAATGAAAAATAATGACCAAAAATAGACCCAAATACATTGAAGAAAATAATAAAGATCCCATTTCAAGTCTTTGGAGAAAAGATGTATTATTTAACAAATTAGGTTGAGACAACAAAGCAGTTACCTGGAAGGAAATATGTTTGGACCCTTTATCCCGTTTCTTGCCAAAATAAAGTACACATAGAAAAACAAAAATATGATGTTAGAAATGAACTATAGAGGTATTAGGCAAAAAGGGGATGATTAAAAATAATATTCTAAGTAGGGAAGATTTTCTAATTATGAAACAAGATCCAGAAGTCAAGAAGGAAATACTGACACATTTTGCTGCATAAAAACATTCTTAATGCAAAAAGCACCATAAACAAAACCAAAAGACAAATAATAACCTGAGAAAACACTGTAACATTTGACAAATAAAAAAACATATTCTTAAAAATATAAAGTGCACTTACAAACACTATGACCAGACAGTTCATAGTAAATGAAATACAGAATTCCCTTCAAACAAATGGAAAAGAAACATGTATATTCATTTATAATAGAAATCCAGTGGAAACTAATGAAATATACAGGGTTTCCCTAACAAACTGGAAAGACTCTACGTTGATTACACATGGTGTTGGCTGAGATGCGGAGAAACAGGTTCTTGCCTACATTGCTACAGGGAGTGTAAACTGGCACTTTTAAAGAGGGAATTTGGGGACTGCATCTCAAAATTTAAAATTAATCCTTTGACCGAGGAATTATACTTCTATGTCTTTATCCTCCTGAGTAATTATATTGTATGTTCATTAAATGTATGAAATAACATGAATAAGGATATCATTGCAGCATATTTGCTAATAGGAAATGACATTGGGATAAACTAAACATTCATCAATAGGAACTTATTTTAAAAATTAGGAATGTCACAAAATATAATATTAAGCAGCTATTGAAACAATAAGACATCTCTACAAAGACTGATATGGAAAATTCTTAACTATTTGTAAGTCAAAAGTACAAAGCGCAGGAGAACCTAAGATGGTGGCTAGGTGAGACAGGGCAAGAAAACCCCTCAGTGAAAAACACTAGATAAAAACCAGAAGGTGACCCAGAATACCAGTTTCAGTGATGCACCAGCTGGACAAGTTCTGCTAGAACCACAGGGGCCGTACACTTGGTGAAACCGGGAGTCTGCATTCTGAAACGAGTGAGTAAGCCAGCTGAAAGACCCGCGGCCACGCTGTGGTGTGGGGAAGCTGGGGGTTGGTGTTTGGAGATGGACTGGTTCTTTAAAAAAAAAAAGGGAAAAACCCAGGAGCTGCTGCAGTTGCGACAGTGGGGACCGCACAGTGAAGCACGGCAGGAGTGGGCTGAGCCGGCCTCTCGGTGTCTGGTGTGGAGGATAGCCCACTGCAGATTCCCTTAGGGCTAGGGGAGCAGAGGGGAGAGCTGGAAGGAGAAAGAAACCCTGCTGCTTGCAGCTGGCTGCCCGGTGGGCTGGAGACACTCCTGCCCGGGGCTGTGCCCACAGCCCAGAGCTGCGCTAGTTGTCCTGGAGCTGGGAAGGAGGAACTGTGCAGGAGGGGAGGGGTTGAGACACCCCATTCAGCCATCTTTGCATCAGGCTGAGAGTGTCCCTGCATGGTCCGGCGGCCCAGGGCTTCCCTTGAAGGATGATGCGCACTAGTGACGTAGCACAGCCTTCCCTCAGCAGAGGTCCTGGAAGATCACAGCTGAGAAGGGGGGGCCCACTCAGAAAACCCAGGGACGCTACATCAATGCTGGTGGTTTGTGGGTCAGTGATGGAGAAAATCTGGGGCAGAACTGAAATGAAGGCTTAGACTCTTGCAACAGCATTGAATCTCTGCGAACACCTGGGAGGTTTGAATATTAAAGCAGCCCTGCCTCCCTAACCACCTAGACACATGCCCCACATCCAGGGTGGATGGCTCCAGCAACACACCCAAACTGAGTTCACCAACTGAACCCCACAAGAATCATTTCCCCACACACCACAAGGACAAAGTTGAGGAGAACTGACTTGAGGGGTATAGGTGACTTGCAGATGCCATATGCTGGTTAGTTAGAGAAAGTGTACGCCACCAACTTGTATTTCTGAAAAATTAGATTGGTATTTTTTTTACAACTTGAAAGAACCCTATCAAGCAAAGCAAATGCCAAGAGGCCAAAAACAACAGAAAATCTTAATGCATATGATAAAACCATATGATATGGAGAACCCAATCCCAAAGAACCAAATCAAAATATCAGAAGAGACACAGTACTTGGCACAATTAATCAAATAACTACAATTGAGGAATGAAAACATGGCAAAGGATATAAAAGACATGAAGAAGACCATGGCACAGGATATAAGGGACATAAAGAAGACCCTAGAAGAGCACAAAGAAGACATTGCAAGAATAAATAAAAAAATAGAAGATCTTATGGAAATAAAAGAAATAGTTGGCCAAATTAAAAGGACTCTGGATACTCATAATACAAGATTAGAGGAAATTGAGCAACGGCCCAGTGTCCTAGAAGTCCACAGAACAGAAAATGAAAGAACAAAAGAAAGAATGGAGAAAAAAATTGAAAAAATCAAAATAGATCTCAGGGATACGATAGATAAAATAAAACGTCCAAACTTAAGACTCATTGGTATTCCAGAAGGGGAAGAGAAAGGTAAAGGTCTAGAAAGAGTATTCAAAGAAATTGTTGGAGAAGACTTCCCAAACCTTCTACACAATATAAATACACAAAGCATAAATGCCCAGCAAACTCCAAATAGAATAAATACAAATAAACCCACTCCAAGACATATTCTGATCAGACTCTCAAATACTGAAGAGAAGGAGCAAGTTCTGAAAGCAGCAAGAGAAAAGCAATACACCACATACAAAGGAAATAACATAAGACTAAGTTGTGACTACTCAGCGGCCATCATGGAGGCAAGAAGACAATAGAATGACATATTTAAAATTCTGAAAGAGAAAATTTTCCAACCAAGAATACTTTATCCAGCAAAACTCTCCTTCAAATTTGAGGGACAGCTTAAATTTTTCACAGACAAACAAATGCTGAGAGACTTTGCCAATAAAAGACCCGCCCTAGTTCAGATACTAAAGGGAGCCCTACCGACAGAGAAACAAAGAAAGGAGAAAGAGATATAGAGAATTTTAACAGACATATATAGAACCTTACATCCCAAATTAACAGGACACTCATTTCTCTATAGTGATGATGGATCTTTCTCCAGAACGGACCATATGCTGGGACATAAACAAGCCTCAATAAATTAAAAAAAAAAAAAAATGAATATATTCAAAGCACATTTTCTGACCACAATGGAATACAAATAGAAGTCAATAAATTTTGAATTGTAACTCCACTATTTACTTCCTACATGATATAAAATACACAAACTCTAATGACAAATCAGTGGTTTTGAACTCAATGTAAAATATGTAATTTTTGAAAATAACCATATAAATGTGGGGGAATGGAGGAGTATAGTTACATAGTTTATGTGTCCTATTGAAGTTAAGTTGGTATCAAAGAAAAACAAGATTGTTATGGATTTAAGAGGTTAAATTTAAGCCCCACAGTAAACACAAAGAAATTATCAGAGAACATGACCATAGAGATGAAAAGTAGAGTATGAGTTAAGAGAAATGGGGAAAAGGGCAATGGGGAGTTAAGAAATGAGTGTAGGGTTGCTGTTTGAGGTGAAGGGAAATTTCTAGTAATGGATGGTGGGAAAGAGATAGCATTACAATTCTAAATGTGATTAATCCCACTAATGGAATGCTAGGGAGGGGGTAGAATGGGAAGATTTGAGCTGTATATATGTTTCCACAATTGAGAAAAAAAAAAAAAAAAAGACAGTTTGAATAGATGACAACTGAATGCCAAGGATGACCCTGGATGGGATCTGAGGATGGAGGACAGGAGGCTCAAAGGGACACAGTTGAGACATAAGGAAAAAAAGGAAATATAGAATGTAAGCTTTGTATCATTGTTGAATCTTTTGTACTTCTTAGCTGCGTTTAATGGGATTGCATAAAAGAATGTTCTTGTTCATGGGAATTCTATATGTGAATTATAGTATTTGTTCAAGGATGTGTGCAGCTAGCTCTCATATATTCAGAAGACAGAGCAATAGATGATGGATGATAGATAGGGAGAGAGGGAGGGAAAGAAATAGTGATGTGATAGCATGTTGAAGTTGGTGGATTGGGGTATCAGGGGAGGGGGGTCAGGGTATGCTGGGGTTCTGTGTATGGGGTTTGTATTGTTTTTGTAAGTGTTCCTATAACTTTGAATTTATTTCAAAATAAAATAAAATAAAGTACAAAGCACATAATAGTTTGGTTAGCATTCTACTATTAAAAATATCTCTGTGTATATATGTCTACATCTATATCTACGTCTGTATCTACATTTTGTAATTTTTGTAAAATGCCAAACATATCAATTAAATCACACATCAGATTCTTATAACAATACTTAAAAGAATGGGAACTAGATTTGAGAGGAAAAGGGAGCAAGAGATACTTTTCAAATTATCATCTTTTGGATAACTGAAATATATACTATATGTACTATATGTGTTGTCCATCCTAAATCATTTTTAAAAATATTTCTTTCTAAATATGTACTCCAGATATTTATCTTTTTTTTTCTTTTTACAAAAAGCTATTACCGCTTTATAAAACATGCCCTAATTTCTAATTTGACAGGCAAGAATCTTGTTTTATGCCTTGGTTATTCCAGGTGCATAGAATGTCCCCAGGTGTGTTGCATACAGACATGCTTAGCCATTTTAATATTTATGTCGGTAATATAAGTAGCATAGACATGCACTTTAAGAATCATCATTCTTTGCATGTGCATGCTGTGTGTCGTGTCTTTGTTCACCTTCAGACACTCGCCCTCAGTGTTTCTCCCTGAACAGGTGAGTGACCTCCTCATTTCACACAGGTGCGTGCCCCCCTGGCAGAGCACAGCATTGTGTTGACTCTAATAATAAGAGAACTGATCATCTCTATAATTCTTAGGATTGATCAAGTACCTTCAACTCTACAGAGTTCCTAAATTTTTAACACAGCCTTGTATAGAGTGCATTGTAAACAATTAGATAAATTGAAATATCTTCCCAAAATAAAACACAAATAGTTCATGCATCAATTCTTGTATCTGGTGCTAAATTTCCTTCCATTTTTAGGAACCCTTGTGGTGAGCATGATGTGCTGTAGAGATTTCTCTTTTCAGAGAATGAAAGCTAATTTAAATTTTTTAAAAAAATTCTTAAAATACAAAATGCATTGTTTGAAACAGCATGCAGTGATAAAACTCATAAATATAGAACTTTATCTTTATTTCCTCTTTAAAGTTATTTTAAATATTTTTATTGTTTTGCTTTCCTAAACTTTAAAGGGATGGTGGGTGTTTTTTACTTCTGTATAGTAGTTATTCTTCACTTCCACCTTTTTCTCCAACTACAGGCATTTAGCAGTCATTAATTCCTTCAGCTCTTTCTTTATAGGGTAACAAGTGCAATTATCTGCCTGCCCTTGAGTCATAGGCAGAATGTTCTCTCTCCTTATATGTGATGTTTAACTCCATGTGCCAACTAGGCTAGGTTACAGTGTTCAGTTGTTTAGTCAATCACTGGCCTACTTGTTACTCTGAGGGTATTTCATGGAAGACATTTGTATCTATATTCAGTTGACCTCATCTGAAATCAGTACAAGGAATCTACAATCAACAGAGCAATTTGGGTAGTCTCTTATCCAATCAGTTTGAGGTCTCAAAAGCCAGAACTGAGGGTGGTTTCAAAAGTCACAAGAATGTCTGCTTCAACTTTAACATTAGTTCTCGCCAGACTTTCCAGCCTGCCAGTTTCCCCTGGGGAATTTGGACCAAGGACTTCAACATCATAACCTTAATTGAAGTTTGTAGCTTGCAGCCTGCAATTTGGGATTTGGACTTGCCAGCCCCCATGATTGAGTGAGTGAATTTCTTACAATAAATCTCTTTATACACACACACAAACACATGTAAAGATACATATGTAAACACACATATATAAATGCATATATCTGATATATATATGATATACATGTATGTGTGTGTATGCACACAGTTGGTTCAGTTTCTCTGGAGACCCCTGAATAATACAGAGTGCTCATGTGCAATGGAGCTATGAAAAGACTGGATTCCTGCCTGTGCCTGAGTCATGGCAGAGAGCCAACAAATAATTAGTGAATAAATAAAGCAAATAGTTCCCCCTGGATAATGCTTATCTTAACAGCAAAATCAGCAAGTACCTCCACTCTCAGGGACTTCTCTTAAATTACATTGATTTAATTCATGTACTATATTTTTGAAAATTAAATGTTATGTATAGGCCAGTGTTCTGTATTTATTAATGCAGCATGCCTATTGCAGAATCACAGACAAAAAGAATATATTGCTAACAGATAGTGTTCTGCATTTATTTAGCCATAGTGCCTATTGCAGAATCGCAAATGAAAAAAATATATTATTATCAGATAAGCATAATATGGGTTTTGTACTACAGGTGTGCAATGGAGATACTGTGAGAAAAATGATCATCACCCTTTCAGATTGCATTTATCTTTAACATAGTGCACAGATGAATTAGGAACAGAAAGACCATAAGAAGTGCAGTTTAATTTAAAACCAGCAGTTTTTTATGGTCATTATCATTTGAGGCTGTAGAAGAAAACTAACTGCAAAATTTGATAATCCTTTGAACTCCATTGCTTCCTCCAATCTTTGGAGTTGGTTGCTCGGGCATGTTCAACACCTAACTCTTTCTCATATGAAATAACGTCTCTGTATTGCATGAACTTGTATCCAAAAGTACTCACTCACTCTTCCAGGTCAATTGTGTTTTAGGCATCTAGAATTACCATCACAGCTCAGCAGAGTGGCTTGGGTTTCCTGACATTTGGGAGAAGGGTGGCTGCAGTTTTGCTGGTCGGTGAGCTAATGAAGCCCTGCTTACAAATAAGAAGGTAGCCACGTTTCATACACAAATGCATACAAATCCCCAGGAGCCCTTATTAGAGAAGGAGATTGCTAGACCACGGCTCAGGGCCAGTGATTCAGAAGTTCTGGAGATGGAACCTTGACATGTGTATTTTAACAAACTCTCCACATGATTGGCAGGCATGCCAGATTTGGAGAATTGCAGGGCCACAGCTTTCCAAACATAGACGGCATCCTCTTTTGTCAACAACTGAGGCTCTTACGGAATTGGGGTAGTGTTGTGACACTACCAGCCTTCCCGGCTGTGTTACCTGTTTTTTGTTGGTTAGTTTTTTGCTTGTTTTAGCTATTTAGTTGTGTACCATTAGAGAAAAGCCATTAGTCCCTTTTGAAAAAACGTAAAGTATACTTAACCTGCATTGCAAATAACTAATTAGAACAATGATCTGGAGAGAGATTTAACTCTGTAATTTAATGTCTTTTGCAATTGTGAGAGTAAGGAGAGGTATAGTGTTAAAACGGTGCTTTTTTAAAGGAAAATAATTGTTGAATCGGAATTAACTGCACAGTTACAGATCGGCTAACTTTTGAAATATGTGTAAGAAATTTTAATTGGCTTCAGCACCAACTGAGAACTTGTATTCACAATCAAAGGGACTCAAATTTGTCCCTAAATCAGACAAGTACAATGAATGGCAGCCAAACATGAGGAAGGTGGAGGGCATGTTTTCTGCACAATATAGAGAAAGCAATACAGTTGCCTTCAGATGTGAAGCAGTATTAGCAGTTGCAGAAAACAAGCAGGTATTTGAAATCCATACAGAATGGAAAAAGAAAACAAAATGATCATTTGACTTCATGGGTTTTCTCTCTTTTCACGGTGAAATTTAGCTTATAATTTAAAGGTAGTGGCACATTAAATGTATCTTTTCAGGTTGCACAGGTATTTTCTTAAGCATATTTCACAAAAGTTTATTTTAAAGTAAAATGTTTGCCACTCTTCCTTGCAAAGAAATTTCAAAATTCAAACATTTGTAGTGTATAGACATAGCATAGTTCCAGTAACTATGCCTTCATTACCTTAAAAACTTCTAGGCATGTTAAAAGGATAATATATTTATGAAGCTTACATTCCAGCTGGCAGTTAATCAAATAATTACTAGAGTTCACAGGGTGCAATATATTTTGGGTTTATTACCTGGGGGCAAATAAATTGCAATATACCTGATTAAAAACAATGATGCAAAAATTTTATATCTAACCTACTTAGATAAAACTGTAACAACAATACAAATCATTTTGTGCATGAATGAAATATATATTTGGGTGTAATCAACTTAATTAAAAGGTTTAAAGGTTGAATAAAAGTTATTTGAAGCACTTTATTAGAAACATGATTTTTTTGTGCTAGACTTTTCAGAATTAAATAGTTAGACTGTAATGGGAGAAAATTTTTCAGACAACAAAATGAAAATGTATTCTTCCCAAACTATTGAAGAAGGAGATGACTGTGCAGTGCTCCATTTTGCTAGTTCTTTGGTGTGAATTATTTCTAAGAAGATAATTTTATGAAAAGAAAATAATAGCAATGTATTTGTCCACTTGGTATGAGAGATGGGAAGGAAATGATAGGGGAGAATAAAATTTGTTAATTTAGGAAATTATTTCTGGGACTAGAGAGCCCCCCCAACCCCCACCCCCAAGGACAGCCCATTTCTGTTCCTCAAAGTATCCTCAACAGACAAGACACTGTCCTCTCTCCTGGATCTGGGAGCTGTGACAGCTAGTGGCTACTTTATATGCACGGCAATGTACAAGGTGACTTGGACAATGCAGAGGTCACCCTAAGGGATCCAAAAGGAGAAAGTGCATAACACCCCCTCCAATCCTCACCATTTGTCATCCTGCTGTAACTTGGAACAGAAGCTTTAGACAACTCAAACTCCAAATTCTTCCAAAGCATCTATCTTTGGCAAGCACATAACAGAAGACAGGCTATACTATGCAGAAGAATGGTATATTGCACTTGCCATTTTTTCCTCCTCATCTTCCAGGGCTCACTCCAATGCCACTCTCAGAGAACACGTTCCTAACTACACAAATAAAGCATCCCTCTCTCCACCCCTCATGCCCCGGTCACTCTCCAATAAAACACCTTGTTTTATTTCCTTTATAGCACTTACCACTATTGGAAAAATATCATTTTATTTGTTTATTGGTTTAGTGTTTGCCTCCTGGGACTAAGTTTAAAGTTTCTTGACAGAGGGACCAGATCAGGCTAAAAAATGGTCTATGTTTTCTGCATGAATGAATTAGCAAATATTGTTAAATTGGTCATATAGTCAAATCCCTAAGTAATCCTAAATTAAAGTTTCCTTATTGACATCAGGATAAAATGTCAAAGGCTTTTTTTTCCCCTACAACTCACCATCACCAGACATACATAAGAAATACTTCAGAAACCCCCTTAATCCATTTCACATGTGTTCAGCACTCCAGAGGGGTCTCAGAACCCCCACTGATTATGTAACCCTGGTGTTCCAGTTTACTAAAGCTGCTGTTATGCAAAATACCAGAAATTGGTTGGCTTTTATAAGGGGGATTTATTAAGTTACAAATTTACAGTTATAAGGCCATAAAAGTGCCCAAAGTGTCCATAAGGCATCAACAAGAGGATACCTTCACTGAAGAAAGGCCGATGGCGTCTGGAACACCTGTCAGCTGGGAAGGCACGTGGCTGGTGTCTGCTGGTCCTTTGCTCCTGAGTTGCATTTCAAAATGGCTTTCTCCAAAATGTCTCTGGGCTTGTCTCTCTTAGCTTCTTCAGTTCCTGTGTATCTAAGTGCCAGGGTCCTCTTTTAGCATCTCTGGAGCAAACTCTGGCCTAGAATCTCCAAGTGTCTCTAAGCATCGCAAAGCATCAGCAAGCATCTGGGTCCCCTGGCTTAGCATATCCCAGGGCATTTCTGTCTCTCTGCTCTCTGTGTGAGCTCCCTTTAAAGGACACCAGTAAACTAATCAAGACTTATCCTGAATGGGCAGGGTCAAATTTCCATGGAAACATTCAATCAAGAAGTCCTACCCTAATCAAAAAGATTAATCAATCTGCCCCCACAAGATTGCATTAAAGAATATGGCTTTTTTGGGGGGGACATAATATATACAAACCGGCACACCTGGGGATATCAATTCATCAATCCATGTCTCCCCTGCCTCTTCCATCAAAGAGGAGTTTGGAATAAATTACATTCATTCCTTAACTTAGTCAGTTGGTAAATATTTATTGATTATCTAGTATATGTCAGAGGGTGGGTATTAAAAAGTTGATCAAAGCAGACACGATCCTTGTTCTCATGTAGTTTATAGTATAACTGGGAAATCTATATTAATCAATTACAAAAGAAAACTGATGGAGCATTTAGGAAGTCAGAGGGAGCAAAACCACTTAGGGGCCATGGGAATATCCCAGGGGAGGAATGATGGAGGCTTTGGTTTAGGTAGTGATGGTGCAAAAGGAAAGAAGGAGATGGATTCAAGCACAACTAAAGAATTAAAAATGTTAAAGGACTCGGTGTCAGATTGGATATGAGGGGAGATATCAAGGATGACTTTGTTACTTGCTTGACCTGCCATCTCTGGGAGAGAAATGCTATGGGGGCATCATGAGGTATTAGCTAATGAATTTCAATTTGACTTGTTAAGCTAGAGGAGATCATTGGAAGTTGGGAGAAATGATGACTCCTTGCATTTCTAAAATTTCTATGAGTTGTAAGTTTAGCTCTACTCCATTCATTCTGACCAATTATTTTTCATCATCACTATTTAAAAACCAGTTGAAAATTCCTTCTAGTCAAAAAGGGGGAAAAGCAAGGGAACGAAATAAGGTTTCAGTGGCTAAGAGATTCCAAATAGTGTTGACAGGCTATCCTGAATATTACTTTTATGCAAGTTCCAGCTAGATATCCCAAATGGCCACAGTATGCCAAGCTCCAACCAACAGTAGTCCCAAAATACCTAGCTCCCTATCTAAGATTCTATAAAAGTTTCACTAAGTTTATCTCTCAGAAACTTAAATCCACCAGAGCATTATTATACCAGACAAGTCCAAAAATTCAGAGGCAACAACCACTTTAAGAACAACAACCAGATGCAGCCTCCTTCCCCATAATATCTACACCTCTTTTCAATATGAATAAGTTAGGGTGGTCACTGCCTAGACACCCCTGAAGATCAAGAAAGTGATTAAACAGAAGGAAGGGGTAACAACAAACAAGATAGGATTTTAACAGAGAATTATGAATACTGAATCTTTATACAAATTGTTTTTTAGATGCTAGAGTATTAGAGTAGCTAGAGGGAAGTGGCTGAGATGGTTGAGTTGTAACCCATAGTATTCTTTGGGGTTCTCTCTGTAGCTACTCATTGAATCAGGTTTTGAGGTTTGTCGCCTTTCTGTGTGTATCTTGTATTTCACAGAAGGGAGTGGCTGAAGTTGTGGAGCTGTAACCCGTAACATTCTTTGAAATTTACATAAATAACTCCTTATTGAATTGTGCTTGGAAAGTTGTCACCTTTCTGTGTAAATGTTGTATTTAATAATGGGGAAATGGCTGAGGTTGTAGAACTGTAACCCATGGCATTTTTTGGATTTAGCTTTCTAGCTGCTTGTTGAATTGTGCTTTGAAAGTTATCACTGTCATGTGTAGATGTTAGATTTCACAATAAAAGTCATATTTTTTAAAAAAAGCCAGCTCTCTATCTTATTTTGCCTACTACTAAATGGAAATTTAACAAAATTTTTAGGCAGATGATGAACAATGAAGGAATAAGTAGATAATCTTTCGAACATTTCCCAGAAAACTAGTACAATGCTTTACCATGTGGTAATACCTAATAAGAATTAAAGAATCACTGTCTCCATTCCTCACATAACTGGTTTGATTCAATTCTCTGTCCATTTATTTATTAATTTATCCAACATGCATTTATTGAGCATTTACTCTGTGCTAAGCATGTTGCTAGATAGTGAATGAATGAGGTATGAGCCCTGTACTGGAGCACTTAAAAGAGAAAACTGCATGGTCCTTTCTAACTACTGTACAAATTTTGATCCATTTACTTGGTGTGTACATCAAGATAAATGATGGAAAATATTTATTTAAGACTTTGCTGTGGCCCCTTGAGGGGCTGGGGGAAAATGTGGAAATATTAACCTCCCCCCACCCCCGGGGAATTCTTGATAGTCTCGCAAGCATTGGGAACTCCCAATAGGCCGAGCCTTCAATCTTGGGGCTTGCCCTTATGGAACTTATTCCTGCAAAGGAGAAGCTAAGCCTACTTATAACTGCGTCTAAGAGTCTCCCCAGAGAACCTCTTTTGTTGCTCAGATGTGGCCTCTTTCTCTCGGCCAACTCTGCAGGTAGGGTCACTGCCCCCCTACACTCTCCCCCCAAAAAAGAACAGTTGGAATTCTGCAGCTTTGATTCCTATACCCTCAATGTCCACAGAAATATCCAAAGCACCCAGTAGTCCTATTCCAGCTGGAGAATTGATGGATTGAATGCTAGTAGCTTTACTTATAAAGGATATGGGTCAATAACTTAGAACCTGCTATCAAAACTATATCTTCAAAAGCTTAACTAGTGGAATCTCAACGTATTATTTCAGAGGACCCTAGCAGAAATTGTCAAAATCTTGTTACATATGATACAGGGACCCAAACCAAGTCAAATAATACTTCATATTATCACATTAGAATAATCACAGCACATCTCAAATTGTTTGGAGTTATAAACCCCTTCTAGAATATTAGCCTTCACTATTATCAACCCAAAAGGCAAAATTTTAGAATAATTGTGTATAATTTTATATATATATTATTTATATATAATATTTTCAGTTGAAACTCATTTAGTATCATCTACCCAAATACTAAGGAAGGAAGAGAATATTCTACCCAATGTGGAGAATATGCACATTGAGAAATGTTATTTCAGTGTTGCTTTTTATAATAACATTTATTATTTTCTAATTATGCACAGAAAACTGGTCATATTAAAAAATTGAAAAAATACAGAAAAAACATAATGGAGAAAATGAAAAGTATCCATAATCCCATCATCTCCAGAAATAGCCACAGTTAACAATTTATGTATTTCCTTCCAAACTACTCTTATGCATACATACCTTTTTAATACAATGAAAATCACATACTATATATAGTGGGTTATCCTGCTTTTTTCACTCAAAATTGCATCATCATAATTTTCCATGTTGTTAGAAATTATTTAAAATAATTAATTCTAAGGTTTACACAGTAACCAATTGTATAGATGTACCATCCCCTATTTAGCTTTCCTTATGAATATTTTTATTTCCTACTTTCACAATTAACAGTATGATTTTCACAACTCTTTGTCTCCACCTCTGAGTTCAAAGCCCTTAAGACCATTATCATGGTTAAGTAGAACTGCTTCAGTTTTAAGACATACTAAATCATTCAGCAGACATAAAAATGAGTCCGACAATTTTTTCAATAAAAATAATATGGGTAATCAATATTTATTATGAATAGCTTCTTTTGAAGACTATTTTCACTTTATAGGGTGAGTGCTTCCAAAGGGCACTTTTCCAATGCTCTCCCTGTGGCTGATAATGCTGCAGTGATGTTCTTAATGATGAGCAAAATGGCGCCCGTTTTTGCTCTATCTACAGATGTTGTGATCTTGTCTCATCAGTGAGATCTCAGGCAGGTTTTGCCTTCTCACAATGCAGAAGAATCATCTGGTATAGCCTGAGTGCTGAAGGGTATGTAGTTCCACAGTAGTGTAACAAGTCCTCTTGATTGTCAGAATCAACTGTGAATGCTGTGGAAAACATTCAACTATTGACAACATGTTCACTGAATGGAATACAGAGATGATTAGCCGTGAAAATGCTTATCTGTCCTTCAGGTTGACTTTACAGTCAAAGTAAAGTGGAGAAAAAAGTGAAACACTTTTCAACAACTTACTTTGATTTTAAATATTTATTCTAATTCAAAGACCATTGGTTTAACATCAGAATTTATGAACTCCATTAATATATATTCTTTTGAATCCATTTGGTAGAAAGTCATTAGTAACATGTCTAATAAACCCCAAGTAAGTACTTTCTAAGACATGTAAGACTAAGAACTGTGCTATGTTAGAGTTGGACATTTTTGGAAATGATTTTAGACAAACCCTTCAATTCTAGTCTTCTATCTAATAATTGGCACCACTGCAGAAGTTAACCAAAAACAACAGGAGGACTGAACTAGGTTATCTAGGACAAAACTAGACAATTCTTACTTTTCAATGAAGGAATTGAAAAAAAAAATTTAGAACTTTGCCAGACTCCCAATCCCTTCCCTCATAAACTATGATAAAATTGGCAAATGACTTTTCCATCATACTTTAGTGATTAAATCAGATAGAGTGCTCATGATCAAACTGCTAGTTAGCAAGAATAAGGGAGCAACTATTTTCTCCATCCCTTTAGGATGCTTCATAATAAAGCTTCAAGAAACAGAGATATGGTTTTCCTTACTTATTGAATGAAGCAATGTAGGTAGTAATTAAAGCTCTTATCACAAAAATCTAAAACTTACCCTTTAGCAGACAGATCTTTTCCTCCTACATTTGAAGTTACAGATTCAGAATGGAAAAACCACTTAGAACACCAGGTGGATTCTGCTACATCGGGTAACCCTATGAAATAAAATATGTATTTCTCCCTTATCAAACACATTTCAGAGTTTAGAAACAAAGGGAAATAGTGAGGGTGATGCTGAACAGAAACCAAATACCTTGCTGGGATTTGTCATGATCTATGACGTTAACCGGATCAGAGCCAGAAAAAGAACTAACTGAAGAAACACTGGACTCTGTAGGAAACACAGGACAAATAAACAAACAACAGTGCAGACACACACACATTATTTATATATAAACTCTCAAGCAGCATGGTTTAAAATCATTTACTCACAGCTTATGAATTCATGAACTTAAAAATTGATCAAATTATTAATTAATAAAAGAGCTTCCACATTAAGGCATATTATATTTTCTACTAATAAGTCATGTATCTTTCCATGGTAAAATCTCTCTCTTTCTCCGCCCGTCTCTCTCTCACTCTCTTTCTCTCTCTCTCTCTCCATTTCTCTCTTTCTCTTCCTCTCTCTCTCTCACACACACTATGCATGCACATTCATGCAACCACAAACAATATACCTCTCTCTCCACAGATACAGCTAGATATATAGAATTTCAGATGTACTAAAAATGTCATCAAATTCAAAAATGTAGGAAGTACAAAATCAATAATAAATATTATTATACATTAGAGAAAGATCTAAAGACATGATAGATTTTTAAATAGATACTTAAATACCGAACAAAAGGTTGTCACAATTAGAAATTAAGGAATTATTTTAGAAGTAATAACACTTTAATCTTCTTGTTAGGCTTGTCTTTTAAACCTATGAATCTTTTAAAAGATCAGAATATAAAAATAACTTCCATTGTTAGAGTATAACCAAGTGGGCTATTATCCTCTTTTTAGTCTTGTTCTCAAAAGAATATATTAACAGACATTTCCAACTCCCGTGCTACAACCCTGATGTAAGTTTTCTACATGTTGCTAGCATAGAGGCTCTCAATAAATGCTAATTTTTTCCTGAAATGCTCAATATCTAGACATTTCATTTTATGTCTAGAAAATAGCTGCAATTTTCTATTCAGTCCTGAATGTGCTCAGGTAGATACATATTTAAAAAAATAAATAAATAAAAAATGCTAATTTTTTCCTGAAATGCTCAATATGTAGACATTTCATTTTATGTCTAGAAAATAGCTGCAATTTTCTATTCAGTCCTGAATGTGCTCAGGTAGATACATATTTAAAAAAATAAATAAATAAAAAATGCTAATTTTTTCCTGAATGCGCAATATGTAGACATTTCATTTTATGTCTAGAAAATAGCTGCAATTTTCTATTCAGTCCTGAATGTGCTCAGGTAGATACATATTTAAAAAAATAAATAAATAAAAAATAAAAAAACAGCCATATAGACACTGGCCTATTCTCCACAGTAGAAAATTGAATTTAAAAATTCTAGAAACAGTTATGCTATCCCTTCTTTTCTATGGAACACTATTTTATATACAATCATCAACTTTGAATGCCTCCTGTGGAATGAGAGCTACACGAAATAAAAACGTAATTATGAACTGTAAGCTTATTTCAGCTTATTCATCAGCATTGATGGCTTCGTCCACGTCGTGTGGCCTCGTTAGAAAAAGGAGACGCACCGTGGGAAGCTGACTCAGTCTCCCGTGCGTCCTGTCCCGAATCTTTCCCTTGACAAGCAGCCCTCAGTCTTTGCCTTAAAATCGCGAGCACATGCCATATGGGCTAACAGTGTCCCACAAGCATTCCCCCAATGCACTTCTCAGCAGCATTCTGTAGTGAGAACCCTTACTTCGGTAGTATTGGTTCTTGGCCAGCAGGCACCCAGCGGACGGCACCGACGCCATCGCCTCCCCAGAGGAAACACCGATGAGGCTGCGCGCAGCAGCTGAGAGGCAGGGGCCGGGAATCCACCACCTGAAAGGGGAACTTTAAAAAATGCACGCAAAATTACAACAGAATGTACTGCAACAAACAAAAATGCCACCAACTTGCATATATATTTGAGGGAAAAAATGTACATTCAGCTACCAACAGTCCATACAACTTATTCCATCTGAAGCAGACCTAAGGCTCAGAGGCCGAAAGTGTCAACGCAGCCAGGTGATCGTACTCACCTGGTGTTTCCCTCCAGTTGTTTCTCTAACGTGGGCCTGAAGTTTCTTCAGAGAGCCCGCTTGGAAAGGAGGAGCTTTGGGTGATGTGGGAGAGACTGCAGGCGAGGAACTCGGCAAGACCCTGAAGGTGTTCCGGGACCCAGAGCGCGTTTATATTTAGAGGCCCGCGGCTGGCTGAAACCCGAGCTCTGGGTCAGGAGAGAGAAGACGGGCGGGGAGTGGCAACAGCCTCCACCTGCCCGCGCTCCAGCAGTCCGCAGAGCCCTGAACGGGTGAGCGTGCCAAGTTGGGCAGGAGCCAGCAGTGAAGGGCTTGCAGCAGACCTTTTTCTGGATTCACCTCTGGGAGGTCGTAGCTTATAGCTGCTGGATGCACCAGAGAGCAGGACCACCCGGACTGTGTGCATAAGACACAATCCCACACTCTACCTAAAGGGGCTCTGGGCACCACGGGGGAGAGGAAGGGACGTGTTGCAGACAGAGCCTGCAGCCTAGTTAGTTGGGGAGGTAAAACGTGCCCGTAAGACAGAGCGATGCAAGGCAGGGGCAAGACCACAGAACAATACAGAACACAGCAAAAGTTCAGATGCACAACAGCCAATCCAGGTCAAGGGGGAACATTGGTGTCTTCGTGGTGAAGGACATACACAGTAGAACTTGGTGGACTTGCATGAGACAGAAATTCCAGCCGGAATGATAAATGGCTGGTGGAAATGATGGATAGTGAGGCAAATTATAGGAATTTATAACACTGTATCAATATTATATATGGATACAAAACTAAGCATCTATTCTAATTTTAGCTTTGTTTCTTATGTAAATTAAATAAATTTAGTGTCCCTGTGAGCCATTTCCTGGATTCAGTTTACCTATGGATCAAATTGTGCCCCACCATACATTGAGGGGGTACGTTCTTAATTGCTGTTTCAATTAATTGTGTGGTTATTAGTTTTACCAGGTTCTGTATTCTATCCTGTGTCACTTTTGATAATGTACTATAAAACTATTCATGTCAGCTAGGAGTTCAAATTTGTTCAAAACGTTTATTTTAGTATAACATTATGGGTAATGCCATTAGCCTCCCTTATGTTGCTAACAAAACTTATTTCTGCCTTTTCTCTTTTTTCTTGATCAGTTTTGCTAGAGGTTTGTCTATTAAATTAGTTTTCTCAAAGAACTAACACTCGAATTGATATGGTACTCTTTTATTTCATGATTTTATATTTCATTACTTTCTGTCTTGCTTTTATTTTTCTTCCTTTTACTTACTTCACAATTATCCTTATCACTTATTTCAAAGTATTTTATAACTCCCATGATTAAAGTTCTTGAACCTTTAAATTATTTAGGAATACTTGACTGTTTACAAAAGTATAAGATTTTAAAACTATCTTTTAATTGATGATTTCTAAATCCATTTCCTTGTCTTAAGAGAATTAGTCTGATTTCTGTTCATTTCTTGAAATGGTCAGATATTCAAAAGGGTTTTTGCTGTATTTGAGAATAATAAATATTCTTCATTTATTATTCATACAGTCTTTATTTTATAAGCATCCATTATATTGTAGTACTTAATTTTGTTAAACAAATAATGTGTATACTTATTGCACTTACTAATGTGTTACTGATTGATCTCTCAGTTTCTGGTCAGATTATATCACCTAATTCTATCAATTTTTGTTTTATGTTTTGAGGCTCTGTGGATAGGTGACATAAGATCATGACTGTAATATCTTCTCAGTGGATCTTTGCTTTTACACCACCTTAACAGCATCAAAGTTTATCCTTTTGCCCCAAATTCAACTCTCTGTAATATTAATATTGGAGCACCAGCTTTTTGGTAAATAATCACAATGTATATCTTTTGCATGCCTTTACTTTCAACATACTGTTCTGTTTTGTTTTAGAAATCACTTGTGAGCATCCTTTAAGTATATATTTTTTTCTAATTCTTTCTATTTTTTAAACATGAGTTTAGTCCATTGATGCTTATTGGAATGGCTCATCTTACTGGCATCTTATTCTTCATTTCCTATATACCTATACACTTTTTGCTTCTTTTACTTTCATCTTTTCTGTTTATTTTTGGTTCAAAAGATTTTGTATAGAATTTTATTTTTCCTCTCCTCTAGAAGCAATATATTGCATTTTTATTCTGTTCATGACCATCTTCTTTTTACTAAAGGTACTCAGTGATAAACTTTTCTAGCACAATCAGTTCTGCAGTCTCACCCAATCTGTCAATCCTTTACTGCACTAAGAATGCCCATTCTGCCCAAGAGCTCATCTTTTCAATTTTGGAAAATCCTCATCTGTTTGCTTTTCAAATGTTGCTTTCCTACTGTATTAATTAGCAATTTCCACAATAATACATCATTAGAAAAACACATATGTACATACCCAACTTTCAGTAACATAAAACGATAATCATTTATTTCTTGCTTATGTATTTACAGGTTATCCAAAGAGGCTCTGTTTCAGGCAGGTCTGCAGGTTGTCTGGGGTTTGGCAGATTTAGACTTTGTTCCAGGTCATGGGCTTTGTTTAGGTCTTTTTTCATGTGTCTTCCCATGTAACTTTCATGTTTCAACCACATATATGCCTGTTTCTTAATTTTAACTTCTATATAGATTTATATGTCAGTATAGTTTTAATTTGTTGTGAATGTACTGCATTTTGAATGTATTCCACAGCATTTCTTTCAATTTGTTACTTCTCTCTTAACTATTCCAGTTTAAGTTTATCCTGTTTATTGGCTTTCTAAAATTTCAGTGACCATTTTTTCTTAATATTTCTAATTAGTGTATTTCTACATCTTTCTATCCTTGCTTTAATTCTGCCCATTCCTTAATAATTCCTTCATTTGTCTCTCTGACCATCCTAACCATGGTTGTTATGAAGTCTTGATTGGACAACTCCATAAAATTAACTTTATCTCATATATTTTCTGTCACATTGTTGGATTCTTGGTTGTCTTTCATAGCCCTAGATTTTTTCATACATTTTGGAATGTTGGTTTGCAGGCTTATTTTGAGGGGGAGATGTTTCCTTATTGTTTTGTCTCCCTCTGCTGCATCCTGTCCACCATGCCATCCCCACTCTCCCCTGCTAGTGTATTATGGCTTCACCCTCCTTCTGGATAGCGTCACCTACATTAGATGGTGTTACTTGTTCCTCTCACACATTCGATTATGACTTCCACAAAGGCAGAAACTACCTTATGACTTTCTGATTTAGCAACACGCAGCACAAAACCTGAACCATGCAGTAATTCCTTTTCTGAAACCTGAGTAAAACCCATGCATCTCCTGTGCTTGGTAATGAGAGCACATCTTAGGCTAAGAATTGAAATGTTGGAAAAGGCTTGGGCATCCATGCTATATCTAAGATGGAATGTGACTAATTTTTACCTGCTTCTTTGCTTGTTCAGGTTTTCCCAACATCTACATGCTAAAATCAGAACCAAATTTCCATTAGTATTTTGTCCTAACATTGAGATGTGTTAACAGTTCTTTCTTTTTGATGACACAAGAAGAGAATGTCCAGCTGGGATGACACAATTAAAACCAACATGGAAGATGAGCCATCCTCTAAATATTTCTAATCAGACAAGTTGCAAGATGTCCCTTATTCATTTCTCATAAAGGTTATAGAAAAAATAGGTTTAAGAAAGAACAAGAACTAGCTAAAGTAAATGCAGCCTTTCTGAATGGTGATCTATGTATAACACAAAGGATAGTGTGATGGCTGGGATCATGTGTCAACTTGACCAGGTGATGGTGCCCAGGTGTCTGTTCAAGCAAGCACTGGCCAAACCATGACTGCAAGGACATTTGTGACTGGTTAATAAACCAGAAGGCTGGTTTATTAAATCATCAGTCAGTTGGCTGCAGCTGTGACTGATTACATCAATGAAGGAAGTGTCTTCTACAATGAGAATATGTAATCAGCTGGATTTAATCCAATCAGTCGAAGACTTTTAAATGAGACAGCAAAGCATTTCCTTAGGAGTTCATCAAAGTTGGCAGTTTACTGCCTGAGGAGTTCATCAAACATCTTCATTGGAGTTGCCAGTTTGCCCACCCTACAGAATTTGGACTCATGCATACCCAGAGTTGCATGAGACACTTTTATCAACCTTATACATACATAGATAGATAGATAGATAGATAGATAGATAGATAGATAGATAGATAGATAGACAGATAATCTCTTGTTGATTCTGTGTCCCTAGAGAACCCTAATTAATAAAACTTGGTACCCAGAGTGGTTCTTAAGAAACACAATCTTAAAATGGGCTTTTATAATTGGCTTTTTACTCTGATTAGATTCAAAGGCACTGATGACTCCATTTCCAATAATCGAAATGGCACTGACAGCCCATGGTGTGAGATGGCAATGGAGATACACAAAATATCACCGTTTGAATCTCCAAAACATACACTTGTACAAAGCAAGGCTCTGAATGACAGTGTTTTTGACACCTTAACAGAGTTTTGGAGAGTTAAGAGGTATAATGTTGTTGTCTGGTTGCTCTTAGATTATGCTGGATGAAGTTATAAGAAAAAGGGATGACCTAAAGGCTTCAAATTCAAAATTTAAGCACCATATGACAGATGTAAAGGTTTTTATGCATTCCTTGAAAGAAAATCTTACTTCCTGTGGCTGCAGACTTGTGCAAGTAGCAGATTTACAATGTAAACTAAAATCTCAACTTTGCAGGGTATGTGCTCTTAAAGTGAAGATATTGATTGAAAAAGAAAGGGATCCTGAAACTTTGGATGGGGACATATGGATTGATAATAATGGCAGAGAGGACATTGGAACTCTGGATTCTGCTGAGTCTTTGTTAGATATACCCGTAGTGGTCTGTTCTGAGGAAACAGCCCCCTTACCACCAGTCTGCTCTGAGGAAACAGCTTCCCCACCTCCAGTCTGCCCTAAGGAGCCTGCCATCCAAACTGCACCTAAAGACATCAACTCTTCAGTGCCTGCTAAAACTGTAAACACCTCCCCTAAGGAAACAGCACTCACTTCTCTGTCTGGAGAGATTAATCCTCTTTCACAAGATGAAACTGCAAGAGAATGTCCTGAGGTAAATGGCTAGAAGGATACTTCTAATTCTTCTCATGACCCACCCCCCACCAACCCCTCTTTGCTTCAAGACCTATAACTAGACTAAAGTCCCAACAGGCACCGAAGGGTGAATTGCAAAGCATGACCCATGAGGATGTATGCTATACTCTAAAAGAACTGTATGAGTTTTCCAACTTATACTGAGAGAAATCAGGGGAAATCCTCCCAGTGGGCAGAACTTCAATCAGTGCACCTGGTTGTTCACTTTGCTTGGGAGGAGAACTGGCCCGAGCTATGTTTGCATACAGATTCCTGGGCTGTTGCTAATGGTTTGGCTGGAAGATTGTTGACAAAGAAGTCTGGGAAAGAGGTATGTGGATAGACCTTTCTGAGTGGGAAAAAAACATGAAGATATTTGTGTCCCATGTCAATGTTCATCAGAGGGTGACTTCAGCAGAAGACTTTATTAACCAGGTGGATAAAATGATGCATTTGGTGGATACCAACCAGCCTCTTTCCCTAGCCACTCCTGTCATTGCCCAATGGGCTCATGAACAAAGTGGTCATGGTGGTAGGGATGGCGGTTATGCATGGGCTCAGCAACATGGACTTCCACTCACCAAGGCTGACCTGGCCACAGCCACTGCTGAGTGTCCAATCTGCCAGCAGCAGAGACCCACACTCAGTCCCCAATATGGCACCATTCCCCAAGGTGATCAGCCTGCTACCTGGTGGCAGGTTGATACACTGGACCAGTTCCATCATGGAAGGGGCAATATTTTGTTCTTACTTTGAATGGACATATACTCTGGATACATATTTGCCTTCCCTGCATGCAATGCTTCTGCCAAAACTACCATCCATGGACTTATGGTATTCCACACAGCATTGCTTCTGATCAAGGAACCCACTTCACAGCAAATGAACTGAGGGAATGGGCACATGCTCATGGAATTCTCTGGTCTTACCATGTTCCCCATCATCCGGAGGCAGCTGGGTTGATAGAACAGTGGAATGACCTGCTGAAGACTCAATTATGGCACCAACTAGGTGGCAATACCTTGCAGGGCTGGGGCAGTGTTCTCCAGGAGGCTGTGTATGCTCTGAATCAGTGTCCACTCTATGGTGCTGTTTCTCCCATAGCCAGGATTTATGGGTACAGGAATCAAGGGGCAGAAACCGGAGTGGCACCACTCACTATCACTCCTAGTGATCCACTATGAAAATTTTTGCTTTCTGTCCCTGCAACCTTAAGCTCTGCTGGTCTACCAGTTTTTGTTCCAAAAGGAGGAGTGCTTTCACCAGGAAACACAACAATAATTTCATTGTACTGGAAGTTAAGACTGCCACCTGGCCACATTAGGCTTCTTATGCCTCTGAATCAACAGGCAAGGAAGGGGATTACTGTACTTTCTGGAGTGTTTGATCCTGACTATCAAGGGGAAATAGTACTGCAACTTCACAGTGGAGGTAGAGAAGACTTTTTCTGGAATACAGGAGAACCCCTAGGGCATCTCTTAGTACTCTATGCCCTGTGATTCAAGTCAATGGAAAACTGCAACAACCCATCCAGGCAGGACTACCAAAGGCCAAAAAGCTTCAGGAATGAAGGTTTGGGTCACTCCACCAGGCAAAGAACCATGGCCAGCTGAAGTGCTTGCTGATGGTAAAGGGAACATGGAATGGGTAGTGGAAGAAGGTAGTGATAAATATGAACTACTACCATGTGATAAGTTACAGAAATGAGGACTATGATGGGATGAATGTTTCCTCCTTGTTTTGTTATGAGTATGTTTGTATTTGCCTATAAAGCAAATATCTTTGCTTTCTTCTCTGTCTTATTCTCTTATCACATGACATAAGCTGTATTGTTCATTTTGCAGTATTTAAATTAAAGGACATCAATTTTGAGAGTTAATGCCACCCAAGGACTTGCACCCCATTCTGCAGAGATTTAGTGCATTTCCAGTTGTGTGCAGGACAGCAGAATATTGTTAGGAGAAATATATGTCTGTTATTGCTCTCTACTTAGAGATACAGTATGGTTTAGTGTGGTGAGTATAACTGCCAAGTTGACAAGGGGTGGACTGTGATGGTTGGGTTCATATGTCAACTTGACCTGGTGATGGTACCCAGGTGTCTGGTCAAGCACTCGCTGAACCATTTCTGCAAGGACATTTATGGCTGGTTAATAAACCAGAAGGCTGGTTTATTAAATCATCAGTCAATTGCCTGCAGCTGTGACTGATTATATCAATGAAGGATGTGTCTTCTACAATGAGAGTATGCAATCAGCTGGATTTAATCCAATCAGTTGAAGACTTTTAAATGAGACAGCAAAGCATTTCCTGAAGAGTTCATCAAAGTTACCAGTTCATTGTCTGAGGAGTTCATTGAACACTTTCATAGGAGTTGCCAGTTTACTGCCTGAGGAGTTCATCAAACATCTTCATTGGAGTGGCCAGTCTGCCTGCCCTACAGAATTTGGACTCATGCATACCCTCCATTCTGTGAGACACTTTTATAAATCTGATAGATAGATAGATAGATAGATAGATAGATAGATAGATAGATAGCTCTTGTTGATTCTGCGTCCCTAGAGAACCCTAATTAATAAAACGTGGTACCAGGAGTGGTTCTTGAGAAACTGAATCTTAAAATGGGCTTTTATAATTGGCTTTCTACTCTGATTAGATTCAAAGGCACTTATGATTCCATTTCCAATAATCAAGATGGCACCAACAGTCCATGGTATGAGATGGCAATGGAGATATGCAAAATATCACCATTTGATTTTCCTAATCATACTCTTGTACAAAGCAAGGCTCTGGGTTACAGTGTTTTTGACACTTTAACAGAGTTTTGCAGAGTTAAGTGGTATAATATTGTTGTCTGGTTGCTCTTAGATATGCTGGATGAAGTTATAAGAGAAAGGGATGAGCTAAAGGCTTAAAATTCCAAATTTAAGCACCATATGACAGATGTAAAGGTTTCTATGTGTTCCTTGAAAGAAAATCTTGTTTCCTGTGGCCTCAGACTTGTGCGGGTAGCAGGTTTACAATGTAAACTAAAATCTCAACCTCACAGGGTATCTGCTGTTAAAGTAAAGGTATTGATTGGAAAAGAATGGGTTCCTGAAACTTTGGATGGGGACATATGGATTGATAATAATGACAGTGAGGATATTGGAACTCTGGATTCTGCTGAGGCTTTGTTAGATATACCTGTAGAGGTCTGCCCTGAGGAAACAGCCGCCCCACCTCCAGTCTGCCCTAAAGAGATTCTCTTCAGTGCCTGCTAATCCTGTAATCACCTCCTCTGAGAAAGCAGCAATCACTTCTCTGTCTGGAGAGATTAATCCTGTTTCACAAGATGAAACTGCAACAGAATGTCCTGAGGTAAATGGCTGGAAGGATACTTCTAATTCTTTTCATGACCCACCCCCACCAACCCGTCTTTGCTGCAAGACCTATATATAACTAGACTAAAGTCCCAACAGGACCCGAAGGGTGAATTGCAAAGCATGGCCCATGAGGAAGTACCCTATACTCCAAAAGAACTGTATGAGTTTTCAACTTATACAGAGAGAAATCTGGGGAAATCCTCCCATGGGCAGAACTTCCAGCATTGCACCTGGTTGTTCACTTTGCTTGGAAGAACTGGCACGAGCTATGTTTGCATACTGATTCATGGGCTGCTGCTAATGGTTTGGCTGGATGGTCAGGGACTTGGAAGGATCAGATTGGAAGATAGGTGACAAAGAAGTCTGGGGAAGGGGTATGTGGATAGACCTTTCTGAGTGAGCAAACAACATGAAGATATTTGTGTCCCATGTGAATGCTCACCAGAGGGTGAGTTCAGCAGAAGAAGGTTTTAATAACCAAGTGGATAAAATGACCCATTTGGTGGATACCAATCAGCCTCTTTCCCAAGCCACTCCTGTCATTGTCCAATGGGCTCATGAACAAAGTGTCATGGGGGTAGGGATGGAGGTTATGCATGGGCTCAGCAACATGGACTTCCACTCACCAAGGCTGACCTGGCCATAGCCACTGCTGAGTGTCCAATCTGTCAGCAGCAGAGACCCACACTCAGTCCCTGATAGAGCACCATTGCCCAGGGTGATCAGCCTGCTACCTGGTGGCAGGTTCATTACATTGGACCACTTCCATCATGGAAGGGGCAGTGATTTGTTCATACTGGAATAGACACATACTCCAGATATGGGTTTGCCTTCCCTGCATGAAATGCTTCTGCCAAAACTACCATCTGTGGACTTACAGAATGCCTTATCCACCGTCATGGCATTCCACACAGCATTGCTTCTGACCAAGGAACCCACTTCACAGCAAATGAAGTTAAGGAATGGGCACATACTCATGGAATTCTCTGGTATTTCCATGTTCCCCATCATCCAGAGGCAGCTGGGTTGATGGAACAATGGAATGGTCTGTAAAGACTCAACTACAGCACCAACTAGGTGGCAATACTTTGTAGGGCTGGAGGTTGGGGCAATTTTCTCCAGGAGGCTGTGTATGCTCTGAATCAGTGTCCACTCTATGGTGCTATCTCTCCCACAGCCAGGATTCATGGGTCCAGGAATCAAGGTGTGGAAACAGGATTGGCACCACTCACTATCACTCCTAGTGATCCACTACGAAAATTTTTGCTTCCTTTCCCTGCAACCTTAAGCTCTGCTGCTCTATAAGTTTTTGTTCCAAAAGGAGGAGTGCTTTCACCAGGAAACACAACAATAATTTCACTGAACTGGAAGTTCAGACTGCCACCTGGCAACTTTAGGCTTCTAATGCTTCTGAATCAACAGGCAAGGAAGGGGTTTACTGTACTGGCTGGAGTGATTGATCCTGACTATCAAGGGGAAATAGTACTGAAACTTCACAATGGAGGTAGAGAAGACTTTTCATGGAAACAGGTGATCTCCTAGGGCGTCTCTTAGTACTACCATACTCTATGATTAAAGTCAAAGGAAAACTGCAACAATCCAATCCAGACAGGATTACCAAATGCCAAAAAACTTCAGGAATGAAGATTTGGGTCACCCCACTAGGCAAAGAACCATGGCCAGCTGAAGTGCTTGCTGAGGGTAAAGAGAACATGGAATGGGTACTGGAAGAAGGTAGTGATAAATGTGAACTACTACCATGTGACCAGTTACAGAAATGAGGACTATGATGCATGAATATTTCCTCCTTGTTTTGTTATGAGTATGTTTGTATTTGTCTGTAAAGCAAACATCTTTGCTTTCTTCTCTGTCTTATTCTCTTATCACATGACATAAGCTGTATTGTTCACTTTGCAGTATTTAAATTAAAGGAAATCAATTTTTAAGAGTTAATGTCACCCAAGGACCTGCACCCTATTCTGCAGAGATTTAGTGCATTTCCAGTTGTATGCAGGACAGCAGAATATTGTTAGGAGAAATATATGTCTGTTATTGCTCTCTACTTAGTGATACAGTATGGTTTAATGTGGTGGGTATAACTGCCAAATTCACAAGTGGTGGACTGTGATGGTTGGGTTCATATGTTAACTTACCAGGTGATGGTGCCCAGCTGTCTGGTCAAGCAAGCACTGGCTGAACCATTACTGCAAGGACATTGGTGGCTGGTTAATAAACCAGAAGGCTTGTTTTTTAAATCATCAGTCAATTGGCTGCAGCTGTGACTGATTACATCAATGAAGGATGTGTCTTCTGCAATGAGAGTATATAATCAGCTGGATTTAATCCAATCAGTTGAAGACTTTTAAATGAGACAGCGAAGAATTTCCTGAAGAGTTCATCCAAGTTACCAGTTTGTTGTCTGAGGAGTTCATTGAACATGTTCATAGGAGTTGCCAGTTTACTGCCTGAGGAGTTCATCATACATCTTCATTGGAGTTGCCAATCTGCCTGCCCTACAGAATTTGGACTCATGCATACCCACCATTGCATGAGACACTTTTATAAATCTGATAGATAGATAGATAATAGATAGATAGATAGATAGATAGACAGACAGATAGACAGATAGATAGATATCTCCTGTTGATTGTCTTTCCCTAGAGAACCCTAATTAATAAAACTCAGTACCAGGAGTGGTTCTTGAGAAACAGAATATTAAAATGGGCTCTTATAATTGGCTTTCTACTCTGATTAGATTCAAAGGCACTGATGACTCCATTTCCAATAATCAAGATGGCACCAACAGTCCATGGTTTGAGATGGCAATGGAGATACACAAAGTATCACCGTTTGATTCTCCTAATCATACTCTTGTAGGAAGCAAGGCTCTAAGATTTCAGTGTGTTTGACACTTTAACAGAGCTTTGCAGAGTTAAGAGGTATAATGTTGTCTGGTTGCTCTTAGATATGCTGAATGAAGTTATAAGAGAAAGGGATGAGCTAAAGGCTTCAAATTCAAAATTTAAGCACCATATGACAGATGTAAAGGTTTCTATGTGTTCCTTGAAAGAAAATCTTATTTCCTGTGGCTGAAGAATTGTGAGAGTAGCAGTTTTACAACATAAACTAAAATCTCAACCTCACAGGGTATCTCCTGTTAAAGTAAAGGTATTGATTGGAAAAGAATGGGATGCTGAATCTTGGGATGGGGACATTTGGACTGATAATGATGGCAGTGAGGACATTGGTACTCTGGATTCTGCTGAGTCTTTGTTAGATATACCTGTAGTGGTCTGTCCTGAGGAAACAGCCCCCTTACCTGCAGGCTGCCCTGAGGAAACAGACCCCACATCCAGTCTGCCCTGAGGAAACTGCTTCCCCACCTGCAGTCTGCCCTAAGGAGCCTGCCATCCAAACTGCACCTAAAGAGATTAACCTTTAGGTGCTGCTAAACCTGTAATCACCTCCCCTGAGGAAGCAGCACTCACTTCTCTGTCTGGAGAGATTAATCCTGTTTCACAAGATGAAACTGCAACAGAATGTCCTGAGGTAAATGGCTGGAAGGATACTTCTAATTCTTTTCATGACCCACCCCCACCAACCCGTCTTTGCTTCAAGACCTATAACTTGACTAAAGTCCCTACAGGCCCTGAAGGGTGAGGTGGAAAGCATGACCCATGAGGAAATATGCTATACTCCAAAAGAACTGCATGAATTTTCCAACATATACAGAGAAAAATCAGGGGAAATCCTTCTCGTGGGCAGAACTTCGAGCAGTTTACCTGGTTGTTCACTTTGCTTGGAAGGAGAACTGGCCTGAGGTGGGTTTGTATACTGATTACTGGGCTGTTGCTAATGGTTTGGCTGGATGGTCAGGGACTTGGAAGGATCATGATTGGAAGATTGGTGACAAAGAAGTCTGGGGAAGGGGTATGTGGATAGACCTTCCTGAGTGGGCAAAAAACATGAAGACATTTGTGTCCCATGTGAATGCTCACCAGAGGGTGACTTCAGCAGAAGATTTTATCAACCAAGTGGATAAAATGATGTGTTTTGTAGACACCAATCAACCTCTTTCCCAAGCCACTCCTGTCATTGCCCAATGGGCTCATGAACAAAGTGTCATGGGGGTAGGGATGGTGACTATGCATGGGCTTAGCTACATGGGCTTCCACTCACCAAGGCAGACTTGGCCGCAGCCACTGCTGAGTGCCCAATCTGCCAGCAGCAGAGACCCACACTCAGTCCCTGACAGGGCACCATTCCTCGAGGTGATCAGCCTGCTACCTGGTGACAGGTTAATTACATTGGACCACTTCCATCATGGAAGGGGCAGTGATTTGTTCATACTGGAATAGACACATACTCCAGATATGGGTTTGCCTTCCCTGCATGAAATGCTTCTGCCAAAACTACCACCTGTGGACTTGCAGAATGCCTTATCCACTGTCATTGCATTCCACAGAGCATTGCTTCAGATCAAGGAACCCACTTCACAGCAAATGAAATTAGGTAATAGGCACATGCTCATGGAATTTTCTGGTCCTACCATGTTCCCCATCATCCAGAGGCAGCTGGGTTGGTGGAACAATGGAATGGCCTGTTAAAGACTCAACTACAGTGCCAACTAAGTGGCAATAACTTGCAAGGCTGGGGGGCTGGGGCATGTTCTCCAGGAGGCTGTGTATGCTCTGAATCAGCATCCACCCTATGGTTCTGTTTCCCCCACAGCCAGGATTCATGGGTCCAGGAATCAAGGTATGGAAACAGGAGTGGCACCACTCACTATCACTCCTAGTGATCCACTACAAAAATTTTTGCTTCCTGTCCCTGCAACCTTAAGCTCTGCTGGTCTATAAGTTTTTGTTCCAAAAGGAGGAGTGCTTTCACCTGGAAACACAACAATAATTTCATTGAACTGGAAGTTCAGACTGCCACCTGGCCACTTTGGGCTTCTTATGCCTCTGAATCAACAGGCAAGGAAGGGGATTACTATACTGGCTGGGGTGGTTGATCCTGACTATCAAGGGGAAATAGCACTGCAACTACACAATGGAGGTAAAGAAGAGTTTTCCTGGAATACAAGTGATCCCCTAGGGCGTCTCTTAGTACCACCATGCCCTGTGATTCAAGTCAATGGAAAACTGCAACAATCCAATCTAGGGACTAACAATGGCCAAGAAACTTCAGGATTGAAGATTTGGGTCACCCCACCAGGCAAAGAACCATGGCCAGCTGAAGTGCTTGCTGAGGGTAAAGAGAACATGGAATAGGTAGTGGAAGGAGGTAGTGGTAAATATGTACTACTACCATGTGACCAGTTACAGAAATGAGGACTAAGCAAATAGCTTTGCTTTCTTCTCTGTCTTATTCTCTTATCACATGACATAAGCTGTATTGTTCATTTTGCAGTATTTAAATTAAAGGAAGTCAATTTTAAGTGTTAATGTCACCCAAGGACTTGCACCCTATTCTGCACAGATATAGTGCATTTCCAGTTGTACGTAGGACAGTGGAATATTGTTAGGAGAAATATCTGTCTGTTACTGCTCTCTACTTAGAGATAAATTATGGTTTAATGTGGTGAGTATAACTGTCAAGTTGACAAGGGGTGGACTGTGATGGTTGTGTTCATATGTCAACTTGACCAGGTGATGGTGCCTGGGTGTCTGGTCAAGCAAGCACTGGCCAAATCATTACTGCAATGACATTTGTGGCTGGTTAACAAACCATAAGGCTTGTTTATTAAATCATCAGTCAATTGGCTGCAGCTGTGACTGATTACATCAATGAAGGATGTGTCTTCTACAATGAGAGTATGCAATCAGCTGGATTTAATCCAATCAGTTGAAGACTTTTAAATGAGACCGACAGAGGACCTTCACTTCTTCTTTGGCTGACCAGTGAAGAATTTCCTGAAGAGTTTATTGAAGTTGCCAGTTCATTGCTAAAGAGTTCATTGAACACACTCATTGGAGTTGCCAGTTTGCTGCCCAAGAAGTTCATCGAACATCTTCATTGGAGTTGCCAGTCTGCTGCCTGCCCTATGGAATTTGGACTCATGAATACCCACATTTGCTTGAGACACTTTTATAAATCTTATATTTATACATATCTGATTCTGTTTCCCTAGAGAACCCTAACTAATACAGATAGTATTACTGTTTCTAATTTTGTTGACATTGAATGAAGTGGTAAATAGACATCACATTGCTGTTTAAGAGAGCATGGAAATTCATGGCTAGAAAAATAGTTAAGGTTTTACATAACTGATCATGACCCTGTTCTCTCATGGAATGTTGTCCAAGTGTGCATTGTAAGAAGATGAATACCAGGCTGTCTTGGAAGATTTAGACAGTTTAGATCAAATTCTAATTAGCACTGTAAAATATCTGAGTGTGCATGTAAGGTGTCAGCGTTTTAAAATACTTAGTAATATCCAGACCAACACAGGCATCATATTAAGCATAGATTTGTCACTCCTAATAACCAGTGTTGCAACTGAGCACATGTAACAAGTGCTCTAAAAAGGCATACAATCTGCATTATAACATTTTATTTCACCATTGTCACGGAGAAGATTACCAGTGATAAGTGACTGAATATCTCTGGGTCTTGGTAACTGATATAAATATGGGAATAATAATATCTTATTTTATTTGAAATCCATTCTAATTCTAAAATATATAATTCAATTGTTTTTGTTTTTTTTTTGCCTAAATCTTATAGTTCTCTTAATTATACATAGACTAGCCATCAGTTCTTATGGTTGTGCCCAAAAGAAACCAACTCCATCTAACTGAAGCAGAGAAATAATTTATTGGGAGAATAACAGTCAGTTCATAGTATCAGTAACGACCATTGTGTACCGATGAGCAAGAGTGTCCAAAAAAAATCCTAGGATGTGGGAGGGGTTGCTCCAAACTGAGCTTCCCATGGCACAAGGAGCTCAAATCCCCACTGGCCCCAAAAGCTGGCTGCTGGCATTGCTGGACAATTCCTCTGATCAGCTGGCACTGTTCTGGCTTCTAATACCTAGTCTATCTCCCCATTAAGAAAGTTGCTTTCACCCCATAAGAAGGGAGAACAAACAAGAACATAGTATTTAAAGGGAGACACATGCCATTTATTTCATCAAATACATTTTCCTTAATAAATGCTGAGACATTTAGGTAATCAGATACACTGAAAATAATAAATATGCCATAGCCAAAATAATTCATTTGAATTTTCTCTTTGTTTTATGATTTGAAGCATAAATAAATATTCATAATTATTAAAGTGAGTGTTCCTGACTGAGATGCATTCTTACTCTTCATTAGTACAATTTTGAGGTCTAGGAAATATTTTGGAGACATGAACACACTTTATTTGTCTTTTATATATTCTGTTGCAACAGAAAGAGCAAAGAAATAATTATGGAATCCTTTGTTTTTTCTTTTCTGATTGTTTCTAAATTATTGGATCAAACTCCTAAAAGCCCTTTTTTGAATTTTATTCACTAAACTCCTGCCCCTGACATACAGCTCTCCGATGTCCTCACAAGTGCTCATCTAAATATAAGGAGGACACTTATTTTGTTCTACATTGCGATCACAATCTAGGAAATGCATAGTGCATGCAGTTAGCTGGCTGTAGGTGCCTTAGGTTCCATTCTCTGGAACACAGACACATTTGCATGCAGGAGCTTTTTTTGAGATGACTCTGATGGAGTGAGGAAAGCAGGATTCACAAAGGGAGAGGTTGAGCTGTGGTGAAGTTGGCACAGAGGACCCACTGACTCCCTGAGGAACTCTGGAGACAGCCTGGCCCTTCCGATTTGTCCCAAAATGATGCAAGGAGGCAGACCTTTCACCCTAAAATCAACCCCTCATTGGATGTGGGCTGGCCCTGGGGAGAGACATAAGAGTAGAAGAGAGAAGGAAGTCAGCAGCTTCCCGTTGACAGGCGGTCCCATTGCAGTCCACTCCTGGCACTGCTCAAATCCACTTCCTTGATACACTAAGTCCTACCTATTTGATAACTCCTCTTTGGAGACTCTGAGGGGTTTCTTTTACTGAGAGAAGTTACAAGAGGAAGGTGAGTGGAATGAAGCATCATCCCTGCCGCAGCAGCCGGACTTGGGGCAGCACCAATACGCATCCCCTCTATCCTTGACCCTCCATCCTCTGTTTCCCTGACTCCTGGCTAGCATCTCTTCTGGTCTACATGGCTTACCTCATGGGCTGACCCATACCCTCAACCTTGAGTGTGTGAGCCACTTGTCATCATGCCCTTCCTAAGCTTTGGGTGTGTACGTGTGAGAGGGTTAGCTCAGCGGCAGGCCTGGGTTGCTCAAACCCTGCACGTTCCCAAGAAGGACCTGTTTTCATGACTGACCCTTGACTGTCTTCTGGAAACTAAGCTCTTTGTGAAAGGGATGGAAAATTATGCATTCAACAGATAAGTGAACATGTGTCATATCTCATAGACACCAACAAGTTATTAACTTGTAGAAGTCTACCATCAACTATAGGCTCCATCTGGTTTTTATGGAGTACAGGAAGTTAAATAGGGATTTGATTTAATTTAATTTCATGCATCTTTTATGTCTTTAACAGTAGCACTAACATCAGCCACTGCTCCAAGGATGCAATATTGTTTATTTACTATCTTGGCTATGCAGTGGGGTAGAGGACAGGGTTGGAGGGTTCCACCTGGGTTTTTGCACCACAATTATTCCTGTACCACAAGGCAATGACCAAGATGGTGGTTCTGCCAACAATTGATTATGTCAATGTCAACATTACATTTGGGGACCAGGAAAATGACCACTAGGACCCAGTGGACACACACAGCTCTGTTACTGGCCTGGCTCCTCAGATATGATGGCATTTCTGGTCTCTGAGAATCAGTTTCAATGTAGAACATTTGCTCATCAGTCCTCAAAATGTCCATGTGTTCCCATTCCCCAATGTGTAAGTGCCTCCTTAGGCTCCTTTGGGGAAAATTGAGAGGGACTACATCACACCCACTTTCCATGGTATACAGGGACCTTCCTCATGGGAACACAGCGTTTCCTTCAGTCAGTGAGTTCCAGGCATGACAACTGTCTTAGGTCCAGAAACTGGGCAAGAGATCATGCATATCTATTGACCTGACTGTCATCAGAATCCTTGACTTTATTTTGAAAACATAACTTAAGCAATGTTCTTGAGACAGTTGCTCTGTGCACTGCCTTTGGTCTGATCTCACCACTCATTGTGATAATTGCACTCATCTCGCTTCTTATGACTACCATCTGGCCTCTGTTTGGGCGGATCTTGTCTTGCCCATCACAATTAAAAAGCCTCTTCTGTAACAGTGCCTCCCACTCTGAGTCCTTGGGCTGGAACTCCTCTGTCTCAGGCACGCATTCTCAATTTGGGAAGACAGAGTGTCCTTTGTGAAACAGTGTCCGCTGGGATTTATGGCCTTGAGTAGAATATGCACTCTACATGCCCATTTTTCTGATATTATATTCTTTCCTCAACCATCATCCACAGCAATTCTGAGTCATTGTTTTTCCATGCTTCCAAGTAAACCATCCTTTCAACATATTAGCATTACATGTTGCCCTTGGTAGGGCATTGAACCTCATATAATGTGAAAATCTCCATCAGCAATAAAATCTCCTCTGTACCCCTTGATCCAGCACCACAAAGATCCAGTTCCATTCATACTTATCCAGGCCTGTGGAGGCTAAATCTTTATCTCCTTTAGAGTGTAGTCAAGTATCAGTCAGGGTTCTCCAGAGAAACAGAACTAATAGGATCTATATCTATCTCTATTTCTCTATCGATGTATCTAACTAATATCTATCTGTATTATATCTTTTTATATCTATATCATCCATATCTATATCTATATCTATATAAGAGATTTAATTTTAAGGAATTGACTCTTGCAATGATGGAGATTGGCAAGTGTGAAACCCACAGGGCAGGTCAGCAGGCCAGAAACTTGGGCAGGAGTTGATGTCCAAAATCTGATGGGCAAGCTGGCAGGCTGGAAACTCAAACAAGAGTTGATGTGGTAGTCTTGAGCAGAATTTCTTTTTCTCTGGGAAAACTCAGTTTTTCAGTCATAAGGCTTTCAATTGAACAAATGAGGCCCACTCACAAAATTGAGGGTAATATCTTTTATTTAAAGTCAACTGACTTTAGATGTTAACAACATCCACAGAATACCCCTACAGCAACACTTCAATTGTGTTTGACTAGGTAATTGGGTACCGCAACTTAGTGAAGTTGACCTGAAAACTTAACGTCACACTCCTTTCCTCCTGTAGTAAGGCCAACAGTTCCCAGCTAGCTAACATTGTGCGTGACCCTCCTTATTTGTCTGGCGGCCAGGGCAGGAGGTAGGGATAGACCCAGGGTGGGGAGAGGGGTGTGTGCATTGTGTTGCAAGTCAGAGGCGTCAGGCAAGGGAGAAGCCCTAGACCCTATTGAGGAGTTGGCCATTTCTGTTGTTAGTGCATTGACTCACAATCTCAGTGTAGTTTCTTCTCAACTGGAGCACAGGCTTTAGAAAAGCAGTCTTGCCAGGGTTGAGAATTCAACCTTCTCTTAGCTCTGATTCCCTTATAATTAAATCCCTGGGACTTACTCTCAGCTTTTTCTGCCCCTTCAGCTGCAAGAAATAGGATTTCCTGTACATGCTACCAAGGGGCTTTCTGACTTTCACAAGTTTGCTTAAATGGGTGAATAATCACCCACCTCCTTTCATGGATTGTCTTCAGTGTATCCGTAACATCCGGCAGCAGTCAGCACATTCCATAGTTCTGTTAATTACAACTTCCCTGACCCTCTCAAACCCCTAAGAAGTTGCTAATGCCACCAATTTCCCACCCCAGTTCACCATCAGTGCATGTTTTAACAATCTCTGCTAGAGCATACCAGGGACTGTCAGCACTGCACCCAACACCCACTCGAGGCCCTTGCTGCCTGCCAGGGAGTGAGGGATCTAGCTCCAAATGCCATTTTAGAGTCTTCTTTCCTGGACCATAGCTAATTGCAACAGCCTTCAGCTGGGCCCCTGGGATGGATGACTGGAGCACATGGGAGGGA
Organism: Choloepus didactylus; assembly: GCF_015220235.1. Taxonomy (NCBI): domain Eukaryota; kingdom Metazoa; phylum Chordata; class Mammalia; order Pilosa; family Megalonychidae; genus Choloepus; species Choloepus didactylus. Next base: position 5,166,217 of record NC_051320.1, on the reverse strand, counting down.
GGCTTTGAGGCTTATGTGTTCAGATCATGTGTTTCTTCATCAGTTACACAATATCGTTATTCAGACAGTTTACCAGATATAAAGGAGATTTTAAACACAGATCATATGCTGAGGATAAAAATTTTAATTTTGGACATGAATCATCCATTTAATTGAATATTCTGTATTATATCATTTAAAAAATATTTTTTATCTATAAATGTAGGCACTGGTATTTCTAGAATGTAAGGTACATACTGTCTGATGTAAAATTTCACACACTTCAGCCATTTATTCTGCTGATTATTCAATTAAATATACAAAAAACACTTCTTTATTCAGAATTAAAATGAGAGATGAAATAAGCTTTAGAGGTATAAACAGAAAGTGCATATCGAATAATCTCATGGTAACTATCAAGAGCCCAAGGAAACCTAAAATATTGTTAGTATCAGATTGCAAATTACTTATTTGAAATAAAAATTTTAAAGCTGAGACCAACACATAAACAGAAAGAACAGTTTTAACTGTTTTTTATTTCATTGGTTGCTTTTTACTCTTTATGCCTAACAGGGTAAAATTTTCAACTATAGTATTAGTAAATTTCCCTTCCAATTTTCTTTCTTCTGTGGAAAGAAACACTGCTGAATGTTCAGATAAGATATTAACTTTGATCAGATGATCCAACGCTCAAATGGATTTTGAACTTCAGCCCAGTGAAGGCAACATTTCTTGATGAGTTTCATCACAAAAAGGAAAAGTACAATTACTTTGGCAGAATTTTCACAAACTGTTGCCAGAAACCATAGAAAACAACTTGTACAGCACATCCATTACAACATTATAAAAGTTTTATGTAACCAAGATCAGTAGTTCAAGGTAAGTTATGAATAGCTAATTATAGAAAGGCACAAGCAATTAATGTGATGTTAATTGCAGAGCCCTTTTCTAAAGTATGTCTATATATACTCAAACACATACGCTCAAGTACAAAAACATTAAAAAAGATACAGAGCTTTAGGTGATTATTCAGCAAATGTCTGCAAAACAATAGCTTTAATTGCAATAAAGGGAAAAGACTGGTAAAACATTTCCTGGAAACAGAATCACCTCCACATATGGCTCAATCTTCTATCAATGCATACATAACATTTTACTCAAAAAAGTAAGATTTGGTTATTTTTCCATGAATCCACATCCATTTCAAATTATTGGTGAATGTATATAAGATTTTAAGGCTTTGGTATTTCTTGACCAAACCTTATTTCCCTTACTATCTCATTCCTTCCCACTACCATGACCACCCTACTTCTATCCCCACTTTATCATTCTTGATGACTCTGTGCAATATGATAGTCCAAGCTAGTGGAAGAGGCAAACAACACATCCTTGCCATTAGGATATTCACCACTGAATTAGTGGAGATGGTGTTAGACAGACACGTAGAGAAAGAAAGAAGATCCTCATAAGTGGGGGGAAGAAGCTGTCAGGGTGCAAAGTGCAGAGAAGAGGTAGGCAGTAGGTCAAGCACGTTTCCTAGATGCGGGAGATTTCTGAGGTTAAGATTGTTTGAGGCCCTATATTACATAGAGAAACCAATATTCTTCCTTTTACGGCCCCTTCTCTCATGATGAAATTAGGAGAAAACTTGCTAGCTACACTAACTTTCTAAAATAGCCATTGCAAAAATGTGCTAACTGTAAAATATTGAGCTAAGGGAAATAAAGTGCTTCAGTCCTTGTCATATTAGCATTCACAGTGCATTTAAGCTGTAATTAAAACACATTTTTTTGGATGCATAATTAATATGCTCAGCAAGATTGATTAAATACCTCCAGCAAGCTGATCTTTTAATTTTTGACTTCCAAGATGGCACATGCATTGATTCAGTATCTCACTTGGCATTCTTTTTGTCTTCATCTCCACTATATTCCAAATGAGGACCCTCAAGCAACTAAAGAATGTCTAAACACAGAATTTCTACAGTAAATCATAGAATCACAAACTATAAAGTGCAAAGCATCATGTAGCATTTCATTATAAACCATCAATCCTTTAATAAGACTATGTATATTCCACAGAATTGAAATTTGGGAATCAGAGGTTCCAGGTTTAACTTTACTTAGAGTTAATCACATAAATCAAGCCAAATCTCTTTGCATTTAATTCTCACAATGTATAATTTTCACTTATATTTGTTGATAAAAAGGACTAAGAAATAGACTGTCTATTTAGGTCTGGATTTTGTCTGAATGTGCTGGGGTAAAGGAGACAGACTTTATCTTCCCTGTGCCTTATTTCATCTTGTGAAAATAGAGCTATTAAAGTTTAAATATCTTTCAAAGTACTGTATATAGGGAACTTTAAACAAGTGTGTACATTTGGAAAAATAATGAAACGTTAAGCCACTTGTTACTGATTTAATCCAATTTATGTTCTCCTTTGTCTCTTAAGTTAATCTCTAATTGTACATTAGTCATACATAAGAGATCATGAGCTATTTTAAGCCTCTTGGAAAAATCTCCAGAGGATTTGTCTGCCAGCTTTGGGTTATAGGACTATTTGAAGGGCTTCTTTCAGTGGACGTCATTAAAAGTCACTTCCACTGAACACTAAATAGAGTAAGTCTTGTTGCTGCTTTTGTTGGTGAACATAGTCCTTCTTTTTGTGAAGCATCCGCCACTGAAATATATTTGAGCTGAGATTTTATTTAGAAATGTTAACAGAATTAGCACACCCTATCTGCAGTGCTGTTGCTATCACCACGTATAATGACGGAAAACTCACTGATATTATTTTATTAAATATAATCTGTAATGGCTTTTGAGTAAGTGTAACAGAATCCACTACATCCTATCTAATGGGAATACTCTGAAAGACTTTGTTTTAACTTTTAATTAATTAAATTTTCCATACAAGGAATGGAGTGTTTATCATTTCTCAATGAATATTTATTAAAGCTCAATGTCCAAAATTCAGAAGCCTTCATTCAGACTCATAAAAGAGTTTATGAATATTTCAACAAAGGTTGAGATCATGAAAGGAAACGCTTGGTAATTCTTCCAACAGCCACAATAAAGAATTTTCATCTATTAAAACAATTCTTATGTTGTACGCTATTGAAGGCATAAGTATTTTCTTTTCCTTCAGAATGTACATTACAAAGGTGTACTTCAGCACCCCAGAGCACCAGGTACCTACTTACCCTTTTACCGGCTACCACTAACTTCTCAATAGCTCACACATAGATCATAATCTTTCAAAGAGTTGAGGGAAGAAGAAAATAATCTAATAATGAGTTTACAACTACTAATCACCAAATTCTGAAGCAATGTTGGAGAATTCATTTTCTTGTATAGAAGTCAGGGATCCATGCTCATAAAATGTCAGACTAGGATGACAGCAGACCTAACCAATGTGTCATTTCATGTAACAGCTATTTATAGAGTAGTTGCCATGTGTCAGGCGCTATGCTGCTATTTTTGTTTCCAAGAATCCTGGGGACTTCAGTAAAGACTGTTGACATATAACTGAGTGTCTTGTTCCTATCTGCAATAGAATAGATATATAGGGGGTACAAACATAAGTGCATTTTCAAATAAACAAACAGAACAATTTATCTAAATCATTCATGGGTATGTGTTTCTTCTGAATATTGTTGTGCAGGCATGGTGAAAGCCAATATTCTCTCTTTGTAAATTCTCAGTACCTATTGATACTTGGGTTGCTTGCCAAACTGATTGTACCAGTCCACCAATCCCTTCTTTCATTTAAAGTGTTTAGTCTACACCATGGCCTATTATGATGATCACAAGATAAAGCTCTTGACCTCATGGATGCAAGTGAACAGATAAATTAACAAATAAAATAATTTCCAAAAGGGATATTTGCTACAAATAAATATAAATAGGAATAAAGTATTTGAAGGGAGACAGCTAATTTAGATAAGGTGGTAAGATACAGCTTCTCTGAGTAGGGCCCATTGGTCAGAGTCTGAGTGAAGGAGCAAATTCATGCTGAAATCAGTGTGAGACTATCACAGGACTGGGAACATAAGCACGAGTGCTCTGAGGCAGGGCAGAGCTGCGTTTCACTCTGGAAACACATGCAAGGCTATTTGCAGATTAGGGTAGGTGAGTGAGATTGAGAGATGCAAGGAGGGAGAAAATGCCAGAGAGGTGAGTGGAGACCAGTTCGTAAGTTTGCTTCTAGGTTTTGTGAGGATATTGGGTTTTATTTTAAACGTGATGAGAAGTTGTTATGGGTTTTCAATAGAAGTGTGACATAATCTGATTTTCATGTTTAAGAGATGTTTCCAGCAGTTCTGTAGAATAAAGACTCGGACCCTGGCAAATGTGGAAGTAAATAGAAGAGAAAGGAGGCCATCACAGCTCTCTAGGAGAAGGGAAAAGGGAGCTCAAGCAAGCTAGTGGTAATGATCAAATTTTCTATTTTAAAGGGAGAATGGACAGAATATTCTTATTGGAATTTGGAGTAAAGGATGACAGAGAGAGAGAATACTACCTAACTCATTTTATGAGGCCAACATCACCCTAACATTAAAGCTAGAAACAGATATTACAAGAAAAGAAAATTATAGTCTAATTTATCTTATAAATATAGATGTAAAAATCTTCAACAAAAAAATTGCAAATAGAAGGCAACAACATTAAAAGAATTGTACACCATGATCAAGTGTTTTTTCCTAAATATGCAAGGTTGTTTCAACATAAGAAAATCAATTAATGTAATATACCACATTAACAAAACAAAGTGCGAAAAAAAATACCTGATAATCTCCATTGAGGCAGAAAAGGCATTTAACAAAGTCCATAATCCTTTCTTGATTAAAAAAAAATAACACTTTGAAAGACAGGAATAGAAGGAAACTCCTCAATATATTAAAAAGAATATATGAAAAAACCTCAGCTAACATCATTCACAATGGTAAAAGACTGAAATCTTTCCTGTTAAAATCTGGAACAAGATAAGGATGCCCACTGTCACCACGATTATTCAACATTGTGCTGGAAGTTATTGCCAGAGCAGTTAAGCAAGAAAAAGAAATAAAATACATCCAAATTGGAAAACAAGAATTAAAACTTTCTCTATTTGAAGATGACATGATCTTATATATAGAAAGTCTCCAAAATTTACAGCAAAGTAACTAGAGCTAAGACTGAGTACAGCAAAGGGGCAGGATACAAGATCAATGCACAAAAATCAGTACTGTCTCTATGCACTAGTAATGAGCAAGTTGAGAAGGAAACCAAGAAAAAATTCCTTTTAAAATAGCAAGTAAAAGAATCAAATTTCTAGTAATTAATTTGACCCAGAATGTAAAGGACTTGTTCACAGAAAACTACAAAACATTGCTTAAAAAATCAAAGAAGTCCTAAATAAATGGAAGGATATTCTGTGTTTGTGGATTGGAAGACTAAATACCATTATGGAAACCATGTAGGAGGCAGGGCAAGATGGCAGAGTGGTGAGGTGTAGGTTTTAGTTACTCCTCCAGGACAGTAGGTAGAAAGCCAGGAACTGAGTGGACCAGACACCTCAGAGCAATTTGACTTTGGGCATACTTCATACAACACTCACAAATGTGTGGAACAGCTGAGATCAGCAAAATCTGTAATTCTCATGGCCAGAGGACCTGTGCCCCTCCCTGCCAGGCTCAGTCCCATGGGAGGAGGGGCTGTCTGTGCTGGGAACAAGGGGGGAGAACTGCAGTTGTGGCTCTGATTGAAAACTCAGACTGTGGATCAAAACTCCAAACACAGATAGACTGAGACAAGACACCAGAAATCCAGGAGCAGTCAACCATGCAGGGAGGAGATAGGGCTTGCAAAACAGCAAAAGAAGAAAAAACAAAAATAAAAAAGAAGACTTTTTGGTGTTCTGGTGAACATAAAATGGAGAAGGGCAAGGCTCAGGCAGAGTCAGGCTCATATCCAAATCCAGAGGGCAAGGTCCCTGGTCTGAAGAGCCAAAGAGCCAGTTGGTTTGTCTGCTTTCTTGATTGATCCTTAATGGCCTTAATCTCCTTGTCTCTTAGCAATTCAATAGCGCATTAGATCTGCAAGGAGGGCCCTTCTTCTTCTTTTTTTTTTAATCTTTTCCTCTTTTTCTAAAAAAATTACTCTAAGAAGCCCATTAGAGAAAGCCTCAAAGACTTGCAATTTGAGCCAGGCAAGAGCAGAGCTAAGATAGCTCTGAGAGACAAAACAATAAGTCTAGTGGCTGAAAAAATTTGTTAAATGCCACAACTCCCCAAGAAAGGGGGGCATCTCCCTACAGCCATCTTCTCTGAGGGCTGGGAATGCTCCTGCCCAGCAGCAGTGATACAGCCCAGAGATGTCCCGAACAACCCAGTGTGATGGGAAGTGTTTCCAACAACAGTCTCACACACCACAACATAAGATGTGGAAATAGCCTTTCTCACACCCACAGCTAATTGTCCTGGAGCCTGGAAGGCAGAGATGTGTGAAAAGCGGGAAATTAACACACCCCATTCAGCCGTCCTTTCAGCAGACTGGGAACACACCTACACAGCCTTATGGCCCAGAACTTCCCTTGGAGGATGGTGCTCACCTGTTACATAGCACACTCTTCCCTCAGCAGGGGACCTAGGAGGACATGGCTTGGAAGAGGGACCCACTTGCAAGTCCCGGGGACCATATGCCAATACCAAGAATTTGTGGGTCAGCAGCAGAGAAAAACCCTGGCAAGACTGAACTGAAGGATTAGACTATCACAACAGCTTTAAATGTCCAGGAACACCTGGCAGATTTGGTTATTAAAGCCACCCTCCCTCCCTAACCACTCAGACACATGCCCCACATTCAGGGCAGGAAGCACCAACTGCACATGCAAAATTGGTGCACCAATTGGACCCCACAAGACTCACACACCCACTCACTACAAAGACAAAGTTGGGGAGAACTGGCTTGAGGGGAATAAGTGCCTCACAGATGCCACCTGTTGTAGATCTGACAAATTGGAGATAAGTGTTTGAATCAGTCAGCATATCCTAAAAGAACCCTATAAAGTTAAGCAAATGACAAGAGGCCAAAAATAACAGAAAATTTTAAAGCATGTGAAAAATCCAGATGATATGGGTAACCCAAACCCAAACACCCAAATCAAAAGATCAGAGGAGACACAGTACTTGGAGCAATTAATCAAAGAACTAAAGACAAACAACAAGAGCATGGCAAAGGATATAAAGGACATGAAGAACATCCTAGAAGAGCATAAAGAAGAAATTGCAAGAGTAAATAAAAAAAAAAATAGATGACCTTATGGAAAAAAAGAAACTGTTGACCAAATAAAAAAGATTCTGGATACTTATAGTACAAGACTAGAGGAAGCTGAAGACTGAATAAGTGACTTTGAGGATGACAGAATGGAAAATGAAAGAACAAAAGAAAGCATGGGGAAAAAATAAAAAAAATCAAAATAGACCTCAGGGATATGATAGATAATGTAAAATGTCCAAATATAAGACTCATTGGTGTTCCAGAAGGAAAAGATAAGGGTAAAGCTCTAGGAAGTGTATTCAAATAAATTGTTGGGAAAAACACCATAAATACACAAATCATAAATGCCCAGACAACTTCAAATAGGATAAATCCAAGTAAACCCACATATTCTGATCAGACTGTCAAATACTGAAGAGAAGGACCAAGTTCTGAAAGCAGCAAGAGAAAAGCAATTCACCACTTACAAAGGAACTAGCATTAGACTAAGTAGTCACCACTCAGCAGCCACAATGGAGGTGAGAAGGCAGTGGGCAGTGGCATGACATATTTAAAATTCTGAGAAAGAAAAAACTGGCAACCAAGAATTCTTTATCCACAAAGCTCTCCTTCAAATTTGAGGAAAAGCTTAAATGTTTCACACGCAAACAAATGTTGAGAGAATTTGCTAACAGGAGACCTGCCCTACTTGAGATACTAAAGGGAGCCCTATTGACAGGGAAACAAAGAAAGGAGAGAGAGAGATGGAGAAAGGTGCAGTATTAAAGAGATTCAGTATGGATACATTAAAGGTCATTAGAGAGCAGGAAAAAATATATCTGACAAACATAAACCAAAGGATAGGATGGCTGATTCAAAAAATGCCTTCACATTAATAACATTGAATGTAAATGGATTAAACTCCCCAATCAAAAGATATAGATTGGAAGAATGGATCAAAAAATTCAAATCATCCATATGTTGCATACAAGAGACTCATCTTAGACACAGGGACACAAAGAAATTGAAAGTGAAAGGATGAAAAAAATATTTCATGCAAGCTACAGCCAAAAGAAAGCAGGAGTAGCAATATTAATCTCAGATAAAATAGACTTTAAATAAAAGGATGTTAGGAGAGACAAAGAAGGCCACTACATACTAATAAAAGGGGCAATTCAACAAGAAGAAATAACAATCATAAATGTCTATGCATCCAATAAAGGTGCCATAAAATACATGAGAGAAACACTGGCAAAACAAAAGGAAGCAATGGATGTTTACACAATAATTGTGAGAGACTTCAACACATCACTCTCTCCTATAGCTAGAACAACCAGACAGAAGAACAGTAAGGAAATTGAAAACCTAAACAATCTTATAAATGAATTGGATTTAACAGATATATAGAACATTACATCCCAAATCACCAGGATACACATTCTTCTCTAGTGCTCATGGAACTTTCTCTATACCAGATCATATGCTGGGACATAAAACAAGCCTCAATAAATTAAAAAAAATAATTGAAATTCTTCAAAGCATATTCTCTGACCACAATGAAATAGAATTAGAAGTCAATAACCATCAGACACTTAGAAAATTCACAAATACCTGGAGGTTAATCAACAAACTCCTAAACAATCAGTGGGTTAAAGAAGAAGTAGCAAGAGAAATTGCTAAATATATAGAGAAGAATGAAAATGAGAACGCAACATACCAAAACCTATGAGATGCAGCAAAAGCAGTACTGAGGGGGAAATTTATAGCATTAAAAGTGTACATCAAAAAGGAAGAAAGAGCTAAAATCAAGGAGCTAATGGATCAACTGGAGAAGCTAGAAAATGAACAGCATACCAATCCTAAACCAAGTAGAAGACAAGAAATAACCAGGATTAAAGCAGAAATAAATGACATAAAGAACAAAAAAAAATAAAAAGAGACAGAATAAATAACACAAAAAGTGGGTTCTTTGAGAAGATCGACAACATTGACAAGCCCCTAGCTAGACTGACAAAATTAAAAAGAGAGAAGACCCATGTAAACAAAATAATGAATGAGAAAGGTGACATTACTGTGGATCCTGAAGAAATTAAAAAAATTTTAAGAGGATACTATGAACAACTGCATGACAACAAACTGGGTAATGTACAGGAAATGGACAATTTCCTGGAAACATATGAACAACCTAGACTGACCAGAGAAGAAACAGAAGACCTCAACCAACCAATCACAAGCAAAGAGATCCAATCAGTCATCAAAAAGCTTCCCACAAATAAATGTCCAGGACCAGATGGCTTCACAGGGGAATTTTACCAAACTTTCCAAAAAGAACTGACACCAACTTTACTTAAACTCTTTCAAAACATCAAAGAAAATGGAACACTGCCTAACACATTTTATGAAGCTAGCATCAATCTACTACCAAAACCAGGCAAAGATGCTAAAAAAAAAAAAAAAAAAAAAAAAAGGAAAACTACAGGCCAATCTCCCTAATGGATATAGATGCAAAAATTCTCAACAAAATACTTGCAAATCGAATCCAAAGACACATTAAAAAAATCATACACCATGACCAAGTGGGGTTCATTCCAGGCATGCAAGGATGGTTCAACATAGGAAAATCAATCAATGTATTACAGCACTTTAACAAAGCAAAAGAGAAAAATCAAATGATCATCTCAATAGATGCTGAAAAAACATTTGACAAAATCCAACATCCCTTTTTGATAAAAACACTTCAAAATGTAGGAATTGAAGGAAACTTCCTCAATATGATAAAGAGCATATATGAAAAACCCACAGCCAGCATAGTACTCAATGGTGAGAGACTGAAAGCCTTCCCTCTAAGATCAGGAATGAGACAAGGATGCCCGCTGTCACCACTGTTATTCAACATTGTGCTGGAAGTGCTAGCCAGAGCAATCCAGCAAGACAAAGAAATAAAAGGCATCCAAATTGGAAAGGAAGAAAAACTGTCATTCTTTGCAGATGGCATGATCTTATATCTGGAAAACCCTGGGAAATTGACAATACAGCTACTAGTGCTAATCAACAAATTTAGCAAAGTAGTAGGATACAAGATTAATGCACATAAGTCAGTAATGTTTCTATATATTAGAAATGAACAAAGTGAAGAGACACTCAAGAAAAAGATTCTATTTTCAATAGCAACTAAAAATATCAAGTACCCAGGAATAAACTTAACCAAATATGTAAAAGACCTATACAAAGAAAACTATATAACTCTACTAAAAGAAATAGAAGGGGACCTTAAAAGATGGAAAAATATTCCATGTTCATGGATAGGAAGGCTAAATGTCATTAAGATGTCAATTCTACCCAAACTCATCTACAGATTCAATGCAATCCCTATCAAAATTCCAACAACCTACTTTGCAAACTTGGAAAAGCTAGTTATCAAATTTATTTGGAAAGGGAAGATGCCTCAAATTGCTAAAAACACTCTAAAAAGAAAAACGAAGTGGAGGACTTACACTCCCTGACTTGGAAGCTTATTATAAAGCCAAAGTAGTCAAAACAGCATGGTACTGGCACAAAGATAGATATATTGATCAATGGAATAGAATTGAGAATTCGGAGATAGACCCCCAGATCTATGGCCAACTGATCTTTGATAAGGCCCCCAAAGCCACTGAACTGGGACATAACAGTCTTCAACAAATGGGGCTGGGACAGTTGGGTATCCATATCCAAAAGAATGAAAGAGGACCCCTACCTCACACCCTACACAAAAATTAAATCAAAGTGGATCAAAGATCTCAATATAAAAGACAGTACCAAAAAACTCCTAGAAGATAATGTTGGGAAACATCTTCAAGACCTTGTATTAGGCGGCCACTTCCTAGACTTTACATCCAAAGCATAAGAAATAAAAGAAAAAAAAAGATAAATGGGAACTCCTCAAGCTTAGAAGTTTCTGCACCTCAAAGGAATTTGTCAAAAAGGTGAAGAGGCAGCAAACTCAACAGGAAAAAATTTTTGGAAACCATGTATCTGACAAAAGACAAAAGACTGACATCTTGCATATATAAAGAAATCCTACAACTCAATCACAATACTACAGACAGCCCAATTATAAAATGGGCAAAAGATATGAAAAGACAGCTTTCAGAAGAGGAAATGCAAATGGCCAAGAAACACATGAAAAAATGTTCAGCTTCACTAGCTGTTAGAGAGATGCAAATTAAGACAACAATGAGATACCATCTCACACCAATCAGAATAGCTGCCATTAAACAAACAAGAAACTACAAATACTGGAGAGGATGTGGAGAAATTGGAACTCGTATTCATTGTTGGTGGGACTGTATAACTGTACAGCCATTCTGGAAGTCAGTCTGGCAGTTCCTTAGAAAATTAGATATAGTTACCCTTCGATCCAGTGATTGCACTTCTCGGTATATACTCGGAAGATCTGAAAGCAGTGACACAAACAGATATCTGCACGCCAATGTTCATAGCAGCATTATTCACAATTGCCAAGAGATGGAACAACCCAAATGTCCTTCAACAGATGAGTGGATAAATAAAATGTGGTATATACACATGATGGAATACTACGCGGCAGTAAAAAGGAATGATGTCGTGAAACATATGACAACATGGATGAATCTTGAAGACATAATGCTGAGTGAAATAAGCCAGGCACAAAAAGAGAAATATTATATGCTACCTCTAATGTGAACATTTAAAAATGTAAAATAAATGGTTTATAATGTAGAATGTAGGGGAACTAGCAATAGAGAGCAATTAATTGAGGCAGATTGATAATCCTTAGTAAGAACACATATGCTATCGTGGGTTAATTTAACGTTCTGTGAATGCCCAGAAATGACTATGGTCTGTTAATTTCTGATGTGTGTGGTAGGAACATGTTCACAGAAATGTTGCTATATTAGGTTATTTTCTTGAGTAGGAACATGTTGGAAGTAAAGTAGTTATTTTAAGTTAGTTGTCTTTTTCTTACTCCCTTGTTATGTTATGTTTGTTTGAAATGTTTTTTTAATTGTATTTTTAAAATTTTTTTATATAGTTAATTTTTTTAAAAAAGAGTTAATTAAAAAAAAACAACAACAAAATATGCAGAGCCCTCTTGAGGGGCTGGTGGAGAATGCAGGGGTGTTGGGCTTCCCCACCTCGATGGTTGCTGATGTGCTCACCAACATAGGGGACTGGTGATTTAATGGCCTGGGTCCTCTACCAGGGGATTTGCCCTTGGGAAGACTGTTGCTGCAAAGGAGAGGCTAGGCCTCCCTATAATTGTGCCTAAGAGCCTCCTCCCAGATGCCTCTTTGTTGCTCAGATGTGGCCCTCTCTCTCTAGCTAAGCCAACTTGAAAGGTGAAATCACTGCCCTCCCCCCATGTGGGATCAGACACCCAGGGGAGTGACTCTCCCTGGCAACATGGAATATACTCCTGGAGAGGAATGTAGACCCAGCATCGTAGGATGGAGAACATCTTCTTGACCAAAAGGGGGGTGTGAAAGGAAATGAAAATTGCTTCAGTGGCAGAGAGATTCCAAACGGAGCCAAGAGGTCACTCTGGTGGGCACTCTTATGCACAATATAGACAACCTTTTTTAGGGTCTAATGAATTGGAATAGCTAGCAGTAAATACCTTAAACTATCAAATTACAACCCAGAACCCATGAATCTTGAAGACAATTGTATAAAAATGTAGCTTATGAGGGGTGACAATGGGATTGGGAAAGCCATAAGGACCACACTCCCCTTTGTCCAGTGTATGGATGGATGAGTAGAAAAATGGGGAGGGGGGGGTTGGGGGAGAAGGCACCCAGTGTTCTTTTTTACTTTAATTGTTCTTTTTCACTTTAATTTTTATTCTTATTATTTTTGTGTGTTTGGTATTGAAAATGTTTGAAAATTAATTTTGTTGATGAATGCACAACTATATAATGGTACTGTGAACAATTGTACGCTTTGTATGACTGCATGATATGTGAATATATCTCAATAAAAATGAATTAAAAAAATAAATAAATACCATTATGATATAAATTCTACTCAAAATGATTTACAGATTCAAAGCAATCCCAATCAAAATTCCCACCAACAATTAATGAGAATTTTTATTTCTCTACATCCTTGTAATTTTCTCTCCATGTTTCTCGTATATGAAGTGAAGATCATGACACAAACTTCACTAGGCTGTTGTCAATATTACATGAGATGATGTATTTGAAAGTTCCACAACTGTGCTTTGAGAATATATGCTTAAAAGTATTAATTTTCTTTTTGTCCCTCTCTCCCAGTAGCCAGAGTATTTTGAGGACTCTCTGAATTAAACCTGAGCTCAAAAACAAACAATTATGTTTTCAAACCTGTCTTATAATTTCAAGTCATGTTAACTGGAGGTAGAAATAATCCATGCTAATTGCTTTTATTGTTATTTACAATTTAATTATTTTATTGAGGTAAAATATATATACAGTTAAATGTGCAAATCTTAAATGAAAAATTGGATAAGTCATAATGAATGTGTACACCTGAGTAAGCATTTTCTCAATAAAAATGTAGAGCAGTTTAAATACTCAAGAAGTTTCCTCACATCCTTTCCCATCAATCCCCTTCCATCAAAGACAACAATTGCTCTGAATTATACCACTACAGATTAATCATGTCTGTTCTTTAATTTCATATAAATGGAATTATGTACTCTTCTGTATCTAGATTTTTCACTCAATATAATATTTTTGAGATTATCCATGTTGAAGTGTGTATAAAGAGTTCATTATGTTTTATTGCTAAGTTTTGTTTCACTTCATGGCTTTTTCACAGTTTGTTTATCATTCTCTTATGGATGGACATTCAGATTGCTTCCAGTTGTGGGTTATGAAAAAAGCTGCCACGAAAATTCATGCACAAGTCCTTTTGCAGTCATGTGTCTTCATTTCTCTTGGGTAAATGCCTAGTAGTGGAACTGCCAGGTCATGGAGTTGATAAGCACTTAACTTTATAAGAAACTGTTTTAACTAATTTTAAATTGCTTGTAAAATTTTAAATCTCACCAACAATACATGAGAAATTCTGATTCCATGTCCTGTCCTCACAACCATTTGTTATTGTCAGACTTTTTAATACCACCCATCTGGTCAGTATGAAATGGTATCTAATTGTGCCTGTAATTTGTATTAGCCTAATGGTTGATTATGTTGAGCACCTTTTCATGTGCTGATTGTCCATTCTCATATTTCCTTTTGTGAAAGGTTTGTTCAAGTCTTTTGCCCATCTTTTGTTATACTTTGCCTTGATTATTGATTCATAGATGCTCTTTATTCATTCTGAATACATGTTCTTGCTCAAATGTGAATATTTTCTTCTAGTCTGTGCCTTGCCTTTTCATTTTATTGATGGTGTCTTTTGATGGACTGATATTTTAAATTTTGATAAAGACCAATTAATCATTTTAAAACATTTTATATTTAGTGCTTTTGCTATTACTAAGACATTTTTGTCCATCCCAAGGTCAAAAAACATTTCCCACATCTTCCTCTAGAAATTTTATACCTTTAGATTTCATGTTTAGATCTATGATCCATTTCAAATTATTTTTGCAATAAGCATTAATTTTAAACAATATACTTTCAAAACACATATATTCTGGATTTTTCAGCAGTTAAGCTTTTAAATATTTTATTATAAGATGATGTTTATGATTTAGTGTCTAAGTTTGGGATTTGAAAATATGGGCTTCTTTGAAGCAGATACATTTCTTATCTTACCTTGTTGACTAGTTCCCTGTAAGCTGAGATATGATTCAACAAGAAAATACTGCAATTTTTATCCCTAAAATAAAAAAGAAAAGTAACATATGTGTCACATTACTACCTCTCAATACTGTAAATAACATAAAATATCATAATCACAATAATATGATAAAGTTCTTTGAGATTTTTAGAGACGCTATATGAATACACTCGATTGGTGCAGTGGATATACTTAAACGCAATTGCACTTTTTAAATGGTTCTTCCTTTGAAATCTGTTTCCAATGTCTAAAGTAGTTACAGATTCGATTCCTGACTTTTAGAGGAAATTTAATTTTATAATCTGAAATACATAAATTAATTTTAAAAACATTTTTTTATTTTCCAGCATGTTGAACACAAAGGAACTCAATTTATTTTTACATTAACCATTCAGAAGTTAATGACTTCTAAAGTTTAAAAGTGAGAGCAAGTTCATTTTATCACTCCACCATGAAAAACACTACTCCTGTAAACTAAAGTGACAAAATGACCAATTTTAGTGAACTGACCACCATCATTCCAGAGAAAGTATCATGGTCAAATCACTTCAACATGTTCCTCAAAGAACGTGTTTCATTAATAGAAAATGGGCAATAAAATCGTAGTCCTAAAAAGTGCAATGGCATGTGAAATGATTATGTGTCACCTTTTCAAATATATTAACGTATTCTCTTTTCAATTGCTTTTTCTTAATACAGTGAGCTAAGATTGTTAGCTGGTACAGTCATATAACATGCAATTCAGCTAAGCAGATGCAAGCTTGATGAGAAGGCATGGCCATCTGGCAGACCTAGTCCAGGTCTCTAAATAAACCACCGTGGGAGGGGCCCTTCCTCAGGACTTGATGTACATAACCAAGATGAGCTAAGCTCATGCTGGAAAATAAGGACTCTCTGCCTCTCTTGGTCTGGACTTTGTGAGCCTAATTCACAAGCTACAAAACTATGAAGAGGAAAATATATGCAAACAGAACCCTGAAGACCAATGCCTCCGGAACAATGATTTCTCATAAAAGTCTTCAGTTCCTAAAATAACAGTCCCCAACCAGCCTGAACTTGACTTCTTTACGCCTGGAAAAAGGTTTGCTACAGCCCTTCTGGGTTTCCCACAACTCGACTCCATGCTATCCTCTCTGATTTCTGGCTGGTTGTTACCTACTATGCTTCCCAATCTCTGCACATCTAAATATGGTATTTTATTTATCAATCCATTCATCAATTGAGAGCATTTAGTTTTTAATGTTACTAGTATATTTGGTATTGTCAGTTGAGCGATTTGACATTCCTCGAGAATTTCCCCTGGAAAGTGCTGTGTGACTGCTCTACCTATTAAACCAAGAGAACAGTTCTCATCGTAGCATCTGTGTCTGTGCCATGACCACCTTCTCCCACATGTGGGCAATGCAGAGGATGTGGGCATCTGGCAGATTCCTCTTTTGCTCCCTACATGTTGTCACTGTCCACGCTTTACTCCAGCCACTGCCGGGCCAACCCCTTTCATAACTATCTATCCCAGCGTTTGTCAGCCTCCACACTGCTGACATTTGGGTTGGATACTTCCTCGTTGTGGGGCTGTCTTGTGCACTGTAGTGTGTTCAGCAGCATCTTTGGCCTCCACTCATTAGAAGCCAGCAGCAGTCCCTCATCTCTCACAGTCATGGCAACCAACACTTCTTCAAACATTGCAAATGTCCTGAGGGGCAGAATCATCCCCAGTTGAGATCCCCGGTGAGCCTAAGGGCCCCCATATCAGACCCACCACCTGCTGTCTGCACATAGCTTTTCTGATGCTCCATGGAGAAATATGATGAGAGCCTACCCTGCCGTGGCACAGGCTATGGGAGAATGGTGGGCCACTCTAAGGGAGGTGAAGCCGGTGGATCCATGTTTCCTCTGAGCCATACTCTATGGGGCTCCTCAGAAGTGTGCAGCAGCAAGGAGCCCTCAGCCCACAGCGATGCCAGCTCAGGAACAAACCCTCTCCCTGGCTTTCTCCACTCTGCTTCATTCTCAGGCTCCCACTCCCGTGTCCTGGGATAGCTTCCCAGAATAAACCCCCTGAACACAAAACCTTAACTCAGCTCTTTTTCCCGCGGCAGACAGACCTATCTTGTCTGGGGCCCATCTTGAAGATGCTTATTCAGTGCTCAGCATCTTGACATTTCTTGTGCAACTCTCATTTTATAATTATCCCCGAAAAAGCAGCTCAGTCATTATCACCATACATTTTACAACCACCATTAGTTGGACTATATTCTGTTAAAGGAAGTAATTAATAAAAAATCCAGTTCATGAACTGGTGGTTATCCAACTGACTGAAAAGTTTGACCTTATATCTATGGCTACAAGAAAGGAAGTGGACTGTTTCTGAATAAGTTACCATAATAGTCTGCCACTAAATGATGTTCATTCTAGAACAGTAGTTTTAATCTCTGCTTCCTACATTTGCCTGTGTCCTGCCCATCATCCTAGATGTTTGAGTGATGTTGTTTGAGCTCACAGAAATATGGTGGCTAAGCCAGAGAGTGCCTTGTCTAAGCAATTCTCTTCTTTAATAAAATGAGTTTAATACAATAAAAAATGACAAAATTCCAGAAAACAAAGTGTGATTAGTGATCAAGCTACACCTTTACTTCATTTAATGCCAACTGTTATCAGTTCTTTATCATGTGTTCATTTCATTATCTGAAAGTTAAATTAGAAAGATACATGTAACAAAAATGTTCTAGAGAGAAAGGTATTTTTTCTTACTATTCCTGTACTTAAGTCAAATGTATGTATTTGCACACACACACACACACACATACATGCACACACACACATGATGAGAAAGCCCCCCAGAGAAAACTGCATGTTCCAACCCCATTATATTTTCATGTGGCATTATTCCAGCCTCTGATAAGATGATAGCTTTGACTATTATGCATTTCTCCAGACCATGATCCAAACTTAGCCAGATACTGAAATAGTTGAACAGCTCATCCATCATGACCAGATTGGAAAACATACTGGAAGGTGGCCTTTTTATCCCCAGATGTCTGGTTCTCTTTCAAGTGGCCTGCCTTATTCATAGTTATGTAAATGATATGGACATGGGGATGCATATGTAAATTAATGGATTCATTCTAAACTTAGAGACGTTGACAAACCACAGAAGGATTGTAACTACAAAATGGGCTTTTGAAAATCAGGAAATATTTAGTTCAAAAATATTTTCATTCTCTAGGGCAATAACATATATCTAATGATGGAAATACGTTTCAGCACACTGAAAGAAGATACACCTGAGAATAAAAAGGGACATAATTAAGAGAAGATAGAAAAGACTGTGCTATGATGCTTACTAGCAGGTATATACTAAACTTAATGCTCCCAATAAGTTTAATGCTAAGATGCTTTTGATGATTCAGATAGAATGTTCTAAACGAGGATCCAACCATGTGAGAATAGTCACAGGAAGTCTTCACTTTTCTCCACTACTTCCCTGCCTTGAAATCTCCCACCCATTAAAAGGGGGGAGGGGAGTTGTAGTTATAGTAGACCAGCTCTCCATTACATGGCTGCTTTAGAGACACCTTCAGTACTTCTTTTGTGTAAGAAAAGATGGAGATTGGTTTATTTCCCTTTGATTCCCTTTGAATCTAAAAAATCTGGCAGTCAGCTCAGATGACCTTCAAACACAGCCATCTCCGGAGCAGAATTACGGTAATAATGTTCAAACCAGTTTTCCACAGGCAGTTCACCTCTTCCCACTGGCCACACTTAGGTCCTTGCCCTGGTTTTCCTGGGTCTGCACGCTTAAGAGGTGTGTGGGGGTCACTGCCCTCTGGGGGCAAGCAGGAAACCCACGTGGCCCTCATCCGGTCAGTCTCAGAAGGAAGGCAGACTTCCTCAGTCAAACGGTGAGTCTGAACAAAACACGCCTGGTGTAGCCAGCCCTTTCCAACGCCAGAGTTCCTCCCACAAATTTCCCAGAGTTGAGGGGCTCAGAAGGGGCTGCTGGCAGAGGATTAGAGAAAGCACATCAAAACCATCAGAGGGTCTTCATTTTATACGGATGTACTGGAGTACTTCATTGTATATGAAAAAGTAATGAACCAAGCCATCAGAGCCATAATTTCCCCTTTCCTTTCTCTCTGGGTCAGCACAGTATTTGTTAACTCAAGTGTGACACTTATTCTCGTGGACTAAAGATAAAAGAAAAGCCATCTGTGGATTCTGCTCTCTATTTACTCTGAAGATAATCTATGTATCATGACAAGGATCAAATATCGCTATCCAGATGGTACTGGAAGCAATTAAAAGGAAGCTTTCTATCATAGTCCCAAAAAGAATTCAATGAGCATCTTCTGCATATGGGGCATTTTGCTCCAGGCTCCGTGAGGGACAGTAAAGTGCAGAGGCTTTGGTGTCAGACAGAACTGTGTCTGAATCCTCATTCCACAACTGGCAATTTGAGCGTAAAGCTTCCCCTCTGAATTTCAGTTACCTGTATCTATAAAATGACAACAGCTATGCCATAAAATCCTTATAAGAATTTAAAGAAATCTTGCATATAGACTGTCAGGCTAATGGTAGCACTAAAATATGTCAGTTCCCTTCTCCTTCCTTAGGATGTGGGGATTCAAGGATCTATAATGGTCCCTGAGAGCTAGGGAAGTGGTGAGAAAAAGAGATGAGATTTGGGTTCTCAGAAGTACAAGCAATAACAGGATGAGTTCAGTAAGAGCTGGAAATTAGAATTATTCATATCCATCTACAGCATAAATACCTTTGGCAATGAGAACATTAATTTAGAAGTTACCCAGAACCTGGGGGTACCTGTGGGGATAGCCTGAGGGCAGATGACAGCTCGCCTACGAGATACCTGGGTCACCTACAGCCTCCCACATGAGCTCACCAGCATCTGTTGCTTCATACTGGATACTTTCTGAATCCAGCTTTTATGGGGTTTCTGGAAATGCTAAGTTTAGAAAGCGCATCTTATGACAGTCCAGTCCCCATCCTATAGCCACAGGAAACAGCCAGGGCCCTCGGCCTTCCCCTTCCTCCTCCTCCTCCTCCTCCTCCTCCCTTCCCTTGTGACTAAGGACAAAAGAACCCCACCCATCCCCAGCAGCTCAGAGAGGAACAACAGCACTTTAGTGCAGTGAGTTCAGTGCATTTTTCTTTGCAGACCCAGGCTCTGGTGAGACAGGTGGGCAGTTTCTCTGGACACTGAAGATGGACCTCAGCGTGGCCACCAGCCTGTGTAATCCCCCTGCATTTCTCTAGGATTTATGCATTTGGGGGTATTATTATTTTAATGGTTAGTAGAAGGATCCTGATGCTTGACTACTTTTGTCCTTCAAAAACGGCCACTTCTATGACCCCCCCCTCCAATAACCCCATCCAGCCTTGGAACCTCAGCTCAGACGTCGCTTTCCCAGAAATCTGTGTCCCCGGCTCTCCCAGCACATCCCGATGGGTGATTGTTCTGCTCACCCTGCTCTACTAGAATCATTTGGGTTTCAACTTCCTCATTCTTAGATCCTTAGAGATACACAAAGAGCATTGAGTTCATGAAGACGGGTCTACCGGAAGGGGTTACTCCCTGTTTCAAAGTGAGGGATTTTACTAGTTAGGACTGATTCAACATTGATTCTCTCCAAGCCCAAGAAGTTAAAATAACACAAATAATTAATGCACTTAGGTTATATTTTCTTTATTATATTTTCCCGAGTAGCAATTTTCATGTTAAAATTTGTATATTCTTAAAGATTGAGTCAAGCTGGTCCTAGACAGCAGCTTCATTATTTGAGGAGAGGGTGGGGGGCGGAGGGAGAGAGACACTTGAACACAGCCCTGGGCCTAATTTCACCTTTCCTGGAACCTAACAGACACCTGTTTCATGGGATTATGACCCAACTCTTCTGAAAGAACAGCCCTTCACAGATCTACCCAAACCAAACTAATGTTCTGTCCCTGATTGTATGTGGAACCAAATTCTTCTCTCAAGTCCTTGGCTTCAAAGAGGATTGGGTTTTCTGCAAACAGCTTCCTTCTTTTAGCCACCAGGGCAACAGGCCCACTGCCCACTTTCCACAGCACCAGATTCCCAGGAGGAGCAGGCCAAGTAGAAGCAAAAGGCACACGCAAGGTCAGCCAAATGGTGCACGTCTATTTTGGGAGCAGGGATGCCATATTTTCCATTGCCGATTTCATGAGGGACACTGGGCTGCCACGGCTCATCGGACACTGGCTCAGAGAGCACAGGCACTGCTACTACCAGCAGCAGCTTGGGGCCTGCGGCCACCTGGAGTCCTGAAGGCTGAGATGAGTCCATGGCTCCAAGAGTGAGGGCTGCTGGAAGGCCAGCAGTCAAAATCCCTGGGCTTGAATACTGAGTCTACCACTTGCTGGTTTTGTGACGAAGGTTAATTTACTTAACCTTCTGATGTTCAGTTCTGTAATTTATTAACTACAGATAGCAGTAGTAAGGGTATTAGGAATAACGGCAGGCTTCCTGTAAAGGGTCTGACATGTTGCTGGTGAGTTGTCAGAGCACAGGTAACGATGACTGCATTAAGTGACAAAATCAGTGAGTGAAAGGGATGTGTAATTAGAATGCTGCTCCACTCCCTTGTACAATATGATTACAGTTGTTAGCAGAATCCATGACAGCAGATGCCACCATTGCCATAGAAATGCAGAAAATGTTGAAAATTCTTCCTTGCTACAGAGAAATTTAAGACCTTCATAAAGAAGAGAGCATTCTCCATACAATAATAAAAATATGTATTTTCCTTTTAGTTCTGAAGTGACCTTTGCATGCACCTTACCTGCCTCCTGGACTTGTGCTTTTTCTACACCAATTTCTTTCCCCACATAACCGAGCAATTCATCAGGAATAATGGAACTGGTACTAACATTTACTGGCTGCTTCCTTCCAAGGGTGCTTCATGTACTGACTCACAGAATCCTAGTAACAGCCCTAGGAGGTAGGCACTATGGCTATCGCCACTTTATGAAGACACAGAGGCATGGTGAGGTGATCTGCCCAGCTTCACAGCTCATAAATCACCTGATCCCACATGTGCCCATCCTGTGCGTTTTAAATGGTACCTGCTGCTCCCCTCACACAGAGCCAATATGACAGACGGTGCACACATATTGTACTGCCTACCTGGTGCTTTCTGATTGCCATTTCTGTCTCTTTCTAATGGTGAATGGGGGAAGAAAGTTCCCACAGAGCAAACCTGCAAGCTAGAAGCTTCATTTTGGTGGCCACATGGCAAAATCTAGGTTGGCCAGGAAATCCCATACCTGTTCTAACTGGGCTTCAAACATCAAGATGATCTCTCAAATACAGGGTGAGTTTTGATCCACACCCAGTTTGGGGTCTTTGCTGTGACACGAAAACAAACAAAGAAACAAACAAACACTACAGATGGGACCTTTTAAGTTCTTTACTCCATTTCCTTTCTACTTGTCCCAAGGTGAGGTGCTATGTTGGATGTTTCACTTTTTTTTTTCCTTTTTCCCCATTCCAGAACCTGAGCCCTTTTACTATGATTAATGACTTTCCCACCTTCGGTCTTGCTGGGAGGTGGCATCCACTGTCCATTGGGGAAGCCACAGAGCCCAGATGATCACCTTTCCAATGCCCCTTGCACCCAGCGTATGGGGGAATTGTCTCAATTAAGTGACCCATTGTGCCCACCTGGCTCTCACTTTAGGGAACTAGAGTCACAAAGCACAGCCAGTGAAGCCTCCATTCCAGCAGCTGCAGCGTCAGCGGTGACTTCGACAGGCTGGCGCTGGAAGTGAACCTGCTGCCATAGTGAGTGCCATCAGCAGGGGCGAGGCTGGCTGCAGCACCCAGCGGCCAGCGGCAGTGCGGCCTTGCTGGACTGATTCCGAGCTGAGATTTTACCTCTGGTTTTGGTCTCTTAGCCCACCTTTTATCACCCATTTTCTCTACTTTATTCTCTAAACTTCCTAACGATTTTGTGACCTGCCTTTCTTCTGTTTGTCCACGTGATAGGTTCTTGCAAGGTGTGTTGGATGACAAATCAGAATCGAATGTACAGGTTACAGCATTTTATTCGGGACAGCAAATTTTCAGGCAGCAAGGAAGCCAATGACTTGCTAAAACAGAAGCAACTTTGAATTTCTAGGGATGGCAAGTGATTTTTATAACAAAAAGGAAACTAGCTTGAGTTTTATGGTTTTAGGGACAGACTTTTTGGTTTTATTTGGTTTTGTTTTGTTTTGTTTTGTTTGTTTCGGGTCAAATGTAACTAACTAGGGGTTGAGTGGCTATCTGGGTTGGCCACCTGGTAGATATTTCACATTTCAAAAGATTTCAAGAGTAAACTCAAGAAAGAGTTCAAAGAGGAAACAGGGCATGGGTTTTGGGGTTCTAAGAGGTCCCCAGAGATGTCTCTATATAATTACATCAGTGGGCACATTTAATTGTCTCAGTGTTTCCATGTTGCTATGTGACCACATGATTCCTTTCAAAAGCAGTAGAATCTATTTTCCCTTCCCTTCAATCTGATCTCATATTGTAATCTGCTTAGGCAAAACATTTGCCAGAAATCATGAAATTCCAAGATTCAAACTAGGGTTGCAAGAGGACTTGCAAGCTTTCCCCTAACTATCTTGGTGTTGTTTCCAGCCACTCGATGAATAGGCCTCGGCAAGCCTGCTGGATGTTGAGGGATTGTGCAGTCCCAAAGTGAGCCCTTCTAGCTGAGCATAGTAGACACGGCAGCTGGCTGCAGTCTAGAAAAGACCAGAGCAACTACAAATTGCCAACCCACAGAACTGAAGTTTTGGGATGCTTGTTACACAGCAAAAACTAACTGATAACAGTGAATTTTGGTTTGTTTCTGTTATTTGTCTCTAAAGAACTGGACTACTCTGGCTCATATGAGCCTCCAGGAGACACCAACTTGGAGTGTCCATAAGCAGAGGAGACATTCCTGGGAAATCTTGTGGTTTTCATTAACTAGTCAGTAAGCTATTTGAGAGCATTATTCTTCATTTCTAGCATAGAAAATGCCACTTAGTAGGCATTCAACAAGAATGAATTCACACATACAAAGTCATTCCTAATGACCTAAAAGAATCAAAAGTTTAGTTTGATAATACTAGGAAGTCAACTAAAGATTAAGGTAGACCTAGTGCATTTAATAAATCATTCAATTTTCAATATTATGAAAACAAAATCATACTTATAAATTTTATCTATCTCACAAGATAGGGATGCATTATTAAACTTGATTTTTTTTTTTTGAGAAAACTTATATTTCCAAAAGATATATATTACATTGCTTTTCATTCAGTTATCATTTACTGATGTCTATACAACTAGTCAAGTGACTTTGGGTGATTCTAAGGCAGGCTGAAGAGCTGTATATTGAACAAATTGGACTCCCAGGGTCATCCTGGTGCAGAAATGGAATCATAGACCAAGAGACCAAGAAATAACCTTAACTATCACCTTGCTTGAATCTCTTATTTACAGACAAGAATAGAGAAGCCCAGAGAAGGTCAGTGACCAGCCCGTGGTCACACAGCACAAAAGCAGGTCCTGGTTCTCTTCTGCTGCTCCTTTCATTGCATTGCACCATCTCTAAAATCTTCCTTGTGCATCCAGAACTTTTCTTCCTGGTGGACTTTTGGAACAGAGTGACTTGGAATGTACCTTCTGGGTCCATTCTGGGACAGTGGCCTCAGTTCACAGAGTTCAGAGCTAGATCCTTCTCTAAGGCTCCTCCTTCTGATTCAGGGCCAGTGCTTATTCGATTACATTAATTATGAAGTAATGGAAGATCCACGAAGATGCTGCCACTCTTAAGATGTTTGCATTATTAGATAAGTAAGCTAAACAAATAATACAGTGTAATGTTTAGACAATAATCCTTAAAATTTTCAATTCATAATGCTACTCGATACCTCTACCTTTAAAGTAGCGAAACGGCTTCTACATAAGAGTACTCAAAATGTTAAAAGCCTTTTGAAACTGTAAAGAAAAATCTAGAAATTGCTAAACACAAGATTTGGGCTAATGGCTATTTTGTATAGTGTGGAGGTGGAGAGAGAGAGGGTGGGACTAGGAGGGGAACACAGAGAGAATCAGAGAGAATCAAAGACGGTCTGTTCTCTGGGTTATCATGACTGCATGGCCAGTGATTCATTGTTATTATTTTCATCTTATCCACTGGCAATTAACAGTTATTTGTAATTTTTAATACATCATTAAATTTCTAAAGAATAGTTTAATAAATGGACAAAGTTTAAGAGGATAGCCAATACTTCAACATATTGCTAACTACTTTGGCTTTTGGGGGAAGATTATTTTTTTTAAGCCATGGATATGTATTTTGATCTACTCTCATAAGTCCCACTTGACATAGAAGTGTACAATATATAATAAATTTTACACCTGGAAAAACTGAAGAATAAATCCAAGTGGCTCATTTGAGGCCACCTACCCAGGTAGCCAGTGAGGACACCTTAGGCTTTGTTACTTACAGGTCACTGCACTTCTCCTGCAATTATGAACACCACTGATCTTCAGCCCTGCACCTGCAAATGATTAGCTCAGCCAGCCGTGCTAGCCAGGGCCACACAGGGAACAGAAGGTGAAGTAAACTATCATTATAACTGTTCTTGAGCCAAAAGAGTTGCCTGTGCATACCACATTTAGATAAATGGGCTAAAGATAGCTTAGGGTTTAACTCTTTTCAAAACTCTTCCTATTAAAAAAAAAAAAGTTTTATTCACACACCACACAATCCATCCAAAATGTATAATAAATGGCTTTCTGTATGAACATAGAGTTGTGCACCCATCGGCACAATTTGAGAACATTCTCACTGCTCCAAAAAGAAAACTCCCATACCCCTATACTCTTTTATTATTGCACATAGCATTGGCATAGTACCTTTGGTACAATTGATGAAGGAATTTTACAACATTACTTTTAACTGTAGTCCATAATTTGTATTAGTCGTATTTTCCCCATATACCACCTGTGATGGTGTTCTGGTTTGCTAATGCTGCTGGAATGCAAAACACCAAAAACGGATTGGCTTTTATAAAAGGGGGTTTATCTGGTTACACAGTTACAGTCTTAAGGCCATAAAGTGTCCAAGGTAATGCATCAACAATCGGGTACCTTCATGGAGGATGGCCAATGGTGTCTGGAAAACCTCTGTTAGCTGGGAAGGCATGTGGCTGGTGTCTGCTCCAGAGTTCTGGGTTCAAAATGACTTTTTCCCAGAATGTTCCTCTCTAGGCTGCAGTTCCTCAAAAATGTCACTCTCGGTTGCTCTTGAGGAGTTTGTCCTTTCTTGGCTTCTCCGGAGCAAAAGTCTGCTTTCAACGGCCATCTTCAAACTGTCTCTCATCTGCAGCTACTCTCTCAGCTTCTGTACATTCTTCAAAGTGTCTCTCTTGGCTGTAGCAAGCTCGTTCCTTCTGTCTGAGCTTATATAGTTCTCCAGTGAACTAATTCAGACCCACCCTGAATGGGTGGGGTCACACCTCCATGCAAATTATCCAATCAGAGTCATCACCCACAGTTGGGTGGGTTGCATCTCCATGGAAACACTCAAACAATTACAATCTAATTAACACTGATACATCTGCCCACACAAGATTACACCAAAGATAATGGCGTTTTGGGGGACATAATACATTCAAACTGGCACAGGTGGTCAGGTTCATGTGTGAACTTGACCAGGTGATGGTGTCCAGGTGTCTGTTCAAGCAAGCACTGGCCTTAACCGTTACTGCAAGGACATTTGTAGCTGATTAGTAAACCAGAAGGCTGGTTTATAAAATCATCAGTCAATTGACTGCACCACCTGTGACTGATTACAACAACACAGGGTGTGTCTTCAGCAATGAGAGAATTCAGTCAGCTGGATTTAATCCAACCAGTTGAAGACTTTTAAGGCAGAGAGAGAGGACCTTCACTTCTCTTTGACTAGCCAGCAAAGCATTTCCTGAGGAGTTCATCAGAGTTGCCAGTTCACTGCCTGCCCTATGGAATTTGGACTCGTGCATCCCCACAGTTGCATGTGACACTTTTAGAAAATCTTATATATTTCAAGATATTTCTTGTTTGTTCTGTTTCCCTAGAGAATGC
Source organism: Choloepus didactylus (assembly GCF_015220235.1). NCBI lineage: Eukaryota > Metazoa > Chordata > Mammalia > Pilosa > Megalonychidae > Choloepus > Choloepus didactylus. The sequence goes on along the minus strand of NC_051320.1, from coordinate 5,139,064 downwards.
TAACTAATATACCCCCATTCTATTAACACCTTGTAATAGTGACATACATTTGTTCTAGTTCATGAAAGAACTTTCTTATATCCGTACTGTTAACTACAGTGATCGTCCGCAACAAGGTTCACTGTGTTAGACAGTCCCATGTTTCATCCTTTAGCTTTCCTTCTAGTAACATACAGGACCCTGCAGAGCCACTTTATGAATCTTTACAAAGAGTTATTCAAGACTGAGTTACCTACCTTTGGTTGTTTTCCTCTTAAATCACTTTTGCTAACACTTTTATATATTACTTCTAAGAGATGCGTTCTAGTGCATCCCATTATGGAATTAGGGTTTTATTGCACTTTCTAAAGAAATTGTTTAAAATCCAATGCTGTTTCAGTATATTTCAACCAACTTCAGCTGAGCCAAAAAAAAACCTTTGTTTTATTGTCTTCATCTCCTTTAAAAGTAAGAGTTTATCTTCAAAGAAGGGAAATCAAAGTGATACTGAGAAGAGATTGTTCGAGTTTATTCCCAGCGTCTGTGTTTTAGCAGACTTATTCCTGTGTCACCTTAGCTGGGTTGTGGCATCCAGTTGTTTGCTCAAGTGAGCACTGGCCTGAAAGTTACTGTTTGGGGCATTTCGTAGATGGATTAGCATCTGGAGTTAGTGGATGGCTACAATTAATAAAGGAGTTTGCCCTCAGCAGTGAGGGGAGTCTCCTCATCCAATCATTTGGAGACCTCACAGCCAGAACTGAGGATTTCAGGAGTCCGAAAGAAGAATTTCCATCTCTATATCAGCTTCTCCTGGGCAATTCAACTTACCCTCATCAGAGGTTCCAACTTGCAGCCTGCCCTATAGAATTCAGACTTGCCAATCCCCACACCATGTAAGGCAATTCCTATGATAAATCTCTTATTATTTGCATATATATATATATATTTGGTGGTTCTGTTTCTCTGGAGAACACTGACTAATGCACACTTTATTATGCTCCTTTCCTTTTACCCACACTGCCTATTTTTATATAAGGAGATCTAGTTAGGTTTGAAGGGAGAAAGAGCAGGTTAACTCTAAGAAGACCTGAGGGTCTGAAAGTGAAAGTTTACTGATATAGTCAGGGTTTCATTCTAATCCAAGTTTTCCTCTCATCCTTAATTTATTCTGTCACTTATGGTTTATTTTCTTTTCAGTTTTTCTCCTAATCTAATTGATTTTATGATTTTAAAAAACCCCCCTTCTTCTTGTTCTGTACAGGTTAATGTAATATCCCAATACATCCAAGAGTATTTGAGGCAGAAAATAACAAAGTATTTTCAAGCTCCTCTTGAGGGACTGGGGAAAATGTGGAAATATTAAACTTCCCCACCTTGGGAATTTCTGATATTCTCACTAGCATTAGGGATTCCTAATTTAATCAGACACTTGATCCCGGGGCTTGCCCATATTAAACTATATGCCTTCAAAGGAGAAGCTAAACCTACTTATAATTACACCCAAGAGTCAACCCCAAAGAATCTCTTTTGTTGCTCAGATGTGGCCTCTTTCTCTAAGCTGTCTCTACAGGTAAACTCACAGCCCTCTCCCCTACATAGGACATGACTCCCAAGGATGTAAATCTCCCTGGCAACATGGGACATGACTCCCGGTGATGAGCCTGGCCCTGGCATCATGAGATAGAGAATGCTGTCTTGACCAAAAGCGGGGAAAGAAATGCAACAAAATAAAGTCTCTTGGATAAGAAATCTCAAATGGAGTCAAGAGGTCATTCTGGAGGTTATTCTTGTGCATTATATAGATATCCCTTTTTACATTTCAGTGCATTAGAATAGCTAGAAGGAAATTGCTGAAACTGTTGAACTGTTATACAGTAGACTGGATTCTTGATGATGATTGTATAACTATATACCTTTAATTGTGTGACCCTGTGATTGTGAAAACCTTGTGACTAACACTCCCTTTATCCAGTGTATGAGTAGAAAAGTAATAAAATAAAGACAAAAATAAATAAATAATGGGAGGGATAAAGGGTATGGTATGTTTTGGGTGTTCTTTTTTATTTTTAATTTTTTTTCTTGGAGTAATGAAAATGTTCTAAAACTGTGGCAATGAATGCACAAGTATATAATGATACTGTGAGCCACTGATTATATACTTTGGATGAATTATTTGGTGTATGACTATATCTCAATAAAATTGCATTTAAAAAAGCACCTCTCTAGTAAAGAATGATCCTTGTCATTTAAAGCTGATAAATCTACAGTATACTTTCATTTACATTTAAGAATGTTGGATGTGAATTTATATACATATGCATCATTGCATATGGAAATTTAGTAATGAAGTGCTCATTAGAATTAATGTAAAAATTAATCAGTCCTTGTTCATGACATTTAATATTGACTGCTGATTGGTTTAGTTATGTACATAGTAGGATATAAAAGTGACTATAAACTACTTTTCAGTCATTTAAGAATGTTCTTTCATCTCCTCTATCTGATCTAAACTGTTGTTCTTTGGAAGCTGTTTTGGCATAGAGATTGAATCTGGGGTACCGTAATGGTACACAGTGCCCCACATGGGGGTCAGCCTCACAGTCTGGGAGAGGGGCTCCTGGATCCCAACTTGCCTTTGTGGGACCTGTCCACACCTTGACAATAGAGAATTAGCTGGATGGGTCTGGGATTTTTCAAGCTGTGATTGCAAATAAACCAAGAAGTACTTAGCACTTACTCTCTTAAGTTAAAACTGATTTCTTTCTTTTCTTCTTGCCTCCACTCACATATTTTAAATTTCAAAATGAAAGTATAATTTCTTCCAGTGCTGATGAATCTTCTTTTCTCTGGGAATAAAACTATTTCAAGGACACTATTTACAGGTGGGAAGGAAGGAATGAAGGGAGGGAGGGAGGGAAGGAAGGAAGGAAGGAAGGAAGGAAGGAAGGAAGGAAGGAAGGGACTCTCAACTCATGTTCCCAGCAGAGTTGCTGAGAACTGAGCTGTTAGCAGGAGGGCAGCCAGTTGGCATGGGCCTAGGACCCTTTATTTAGAAAAGGCATCATGATCCTGTCTTTAAAAGGCCACTCCAGAGATTTTCTACAGGCCAAGGGCCCTGCTGAAACTGTCACAAGCACCGTGTTTCCTTTCTCCAATGATGGGTAAGGCCTCCCACCCTCACCCCTACCCTTACAGACACCCCTCAGGCACAGCACACACTAAGCCTCTCCCGGACCCCAGAGGCCCTGCAGGGCTGGGGAGGGAGGGGCAAGTGAGAGCAGGGCTGATAGGGCCCCGTCTCCAATCAGCCAGGCAGGGGAACACCCAAGGCCCACACCCTGGAAGCCAGTGGCCTTGGCCAATGGCTTAGCCCATCTGACACTCAGTTTCCTCATTTGGGAGGGAAACCCAGAAGGTTGTTTGAGAATTTAACTAGATAAATCATGTAAAGTTTTAAGGGCATTAGCAAGTACCCCATAAATTTTAGCAATAAATATAATTCTCACCAACAGTACCATTATTTACTTCTAGTGTGGTTTGCAGTGTCTTTTCCCAGGCATTGACCAAGGGTGAAAATGCCACACAATATTTCTACATCCAGCCTGTGTCAGAGAGCCAACCAGCTGCAAATCAAGAGAATGTATCCTGAAGAGAAATGTCTAGTCATGCAACAGTGATCAGCCATTCTGGAAAAAGGAGAGTTATTTATAACTCTCAGAATCTCAAGTCAAAAAAAGAAAAAAAATTGAAACATTCTACTAAATTAAATTGGAACTTTTGCTTGGCATAAAACACTGAGGAAAAATCAAAGCACATGACAAATTGGAAAAATAATTGCAATTCAATCACAAAATTCTAATCATATCTATTATTATATATAAAATATATAACGTACTATAGTTTAAAAAAACAATTCAGCAGGGATACTAAAGGCAAGGGGGATGGAAATGGAGTTCAGAGAACAGGAAATACAAATGGTTCTTAAACCAAAGGATTCTCGACCTCAGACATAGCAAAAAATTGTAATTAAAACTATAGTGAGATACTGTTTCTCTCCCACCAGATCTGCAGAGTCCAAGGTTTGACGATGTATGTGTGGGATACAGTCCCAAACATGCAAAGTGGGGAATTCTGGAGCCCATAAGGCCCCCTCTAATGAGGGAATGCCAGGATAAAAAGGGAATTTATGTCAACCTAGTTCAAGAGTTACTGTTCAACAAATAGCAGATTGCTGTGGGCTGATCAATAATACAGTATTACAAGATGTGTTTGCCCCTAAATTTACAGCATGATGAGAATTTCCTTGTTGCACAAGGTTTCTGAGTATGCTGCCATTTCTGTAAGTGCCTTAGAATATTCCATTTCTTCATGAAAGAGATGCCATCTGAATTCCTTCCACACTGCCGCTAGTAACAATTTCTAAGTCACGAACCCAATTCACTGCTAATAACTGCTGGGGACAGATGCCATCCAAGTTTTATAGCTGCCACACAAGATATTCAGGCTTCACTGAAAAAAAGGTATAATCTCTTTAAAAAATTTGCTCTTTGAATCCAATAGTTATAAAATTACACCAAAACTTCAAAGAAAATTGTAAGTTAGCCAGAGGGTAACACAGAGCTAGTGATTTTACTTCCTTAGCATCAGGATGAAACGGAATTCAACTTTTACTGCTAACACTTAGGCCAGTCTGCAAAATGAGGTATTACATTTGAGTAAGCATCCGGATACTTCCAACCCAGATCCCCAGTAATTAGATCTGAACTCACACACAGCAAAATGTTCTTTTACAGTGGTAACCTCCAAACTCAGCCCTGAAAATATTTTATTTATACAATAAAAATATATATAAAATTATTCATAGTTACACATTAATGCTGAAAATTATATGCATTATTAAACATACGTAAAAGAAATACTTTAAAATGATGATGCAGCATATATCAGTACTTCATTCTTATTTATTCCTGGAAAATAACAATCCTTCGTATTGATGTCTCCCAAATTTTTACTCATTCACCTGTTGATGGACAAGTTGAGTGTTTCCACCTTTAGGCTGCCATGAATAGCATGTTCAAGGTTTGTTTGACTCCCTGTTCTCATTGCGTAAGGGTATACACCTGGGAGTACAATGCTGACAGAAGGAGCCAGACCAAAAAGCCACATATTATGTCATTCCATTTACATAAAATAGAATAGGTAAATCCATAGAGGCAGAGCTCAGATTGGTGGCTTCCTGGGGCTGGAGTGAGTGGGGAATGAGGAGTGACTGCTCAATTTACTTTGTAGTGATGGAACTATTTTGGAACTTCGTAGAAGTAGTGGCTGCGTATCATTGCGAATACACTAAATGCTACTGATCTGGTCACTTCAAAATGATTAATTTGATGTTATATGAATTTCACCTCAATGAATTTAAAAATAAAAATAATAATATAGAAATAGAAATGTAGGCTCCATCCCTTCTCCCTGCACCTCCGGTAGCTCGCACGCCTGCCATCGGTTGGCACTTTGCGCTTTGGAGAGAGAACCCTAATCTGAAGGGATGGTCCTCAAACGTCGGTGCACTTCACAACCCGAGGCCCTTAGGAAAAATGCTCGGTCTTACCCCCTGCAACCTACAAGGTTCTTAGTAGCTACTGCGACGAAGCCGGGAGAACGCATTTTAACAAGCGGCTCTGTGTCTCCTGAGCCACAGGGGGGACGGGGGAGGGTAGTGCTGGGGGGCTGGCGGCTGTTGTCCCCCCACCTGGGTGATTTATTGTATGTGATGCGTGGTTGGTCCTCCCGTCTTTTAATTTTGCAGTCATGACCATTTGTCCGAAGAATTAAAGCACTTTGATGTCTTGCTACAGGATGGAGTGAATTTTAAAGAATTTCTTTCTCCTAAACATTTATGATGTTAGATGTCCATACTCTTTTCATTAGGAAAAAAAAAAAATAATGAAAACAAAAAACTTTGATGGAACATTTGCACAAAATTTTGTTCTATTTTAGCCTTTTTTAACTAATGAAAAAAACATTAATTTCCTTTGGCTCCATTTTCTGAAAATTTAGTGTTTTATTTTATTTTCTGAAAATTTAGTGTTTCATTAAATAAAACTTATTTCTAAAACACTACAAAAATTTTAATCCAATTGAGAAGTTTTTATCTGACACAGAAAAGACAAAAGCTATGCAAATCTTGGTGGACATTCTTATGCACTATATAGATAACACCTCTTAGGTTTTAATGTATTGGAATAGCTAGAAGTAAATACCTGAAACTACCAAACTCCAACCCAGCAGTCTGGACTCCTGAAGACAATTATATAATAACGTAGATTACAAGGGGTGACAGTGTGATTGTGAAGACCTTATGGATCACACCCCCTTTATCTAGTGTATGGATGAGTGGAGGAATGGGGATAAAAACTAAAGGACAAATGGGGTGGGATGGGGGGATGATTTGGGTGTTCTTTTTTCACTTTTATTTTTTATTTTTGTTCTGGTTCTTTCTGATGTAAGGAAAATGTTCAGAGATAGATTGTGGTGATGAACGCGTAACTGTTATCATACTGTGGACAGTGGATTGTATATCATGGATGATTGTATGATGTGTGAATGTATTTCAATAAAACTGAATTTAATAATAAAAAAAAAAAAGCTATGCAAATCTTAAGTAAAAAGAGTACATGTTCCTTGGGGGAAACCATATATGCTTAAATCATCCAAAAGAGACTCGGTATGTGTCTAAATCCGCTTATATTAAGCCACATAATTCCAGATGAGAATTGGAATGAGTGACTACGTTGGCGATCTTTGGCATATTTTAATGTGTCTGAATCTGAACATAAACTATTTTTTAGGAGTATTGCACATTTCATAAAACATGTTTAAGTCTCTCATTCCGATGTCTACATTTAAATTCTCTCTATATATTCTTTGAAATGTTCAATTAATAAAAAATCAGTGCTTGAAGTTTTTTATTAAATTGAGGAGGAATTAATCTAAGAAAGTAAGGGGAGAACTTGAATAGCCTTTTATCATGGAAAATATGGTCACATGCTAGAAAAATTATCAAAAGTATTTTTCAGATGTCTGATTAGTAAAGGCAGATGGATAGAAAAGAAGGGATGGATGGAGGGAGAGAAGGAACGCATTAGACCAAATAAATACATTGTATTTAAAGAACTATTTTGAAGATCACATATTTAAAGAGACTAGAACCTTCAAAATAGTTCTTTGGAATGTATTTCTTCTAACATTTAAGAAGGTGAATTTTGTGCATGTGTGTGTAAAATAATTAGTTTTCTATAGCAAGGCTACTAGTTTAATTCAAATTTATAGTTTAAAAAATAAATATTTAATCAGGTCCATTGAAACGTTTACTAACTTGAGGGCTTCAAATACGCTGCAATCATAGAATCTAATTGAAGCGCTGCTGCTGTGGAAAGATACCCTAAATGCATCAGAGAGAGATGAAAACCACAACGCAGACCCCTGGGTTGCCTGGGTGTGGTGTGCTGGGTGTGCACCCAGACCCCCTGGCTTCCCGGGTCAGACTGAGGGGCGGGTGTGGAGGGACGTTCATTTTCCAGCACATCAACCTTTGCACGGTTTGAAATCTTACGACCAGCATGTGCTATTTTAATGCAAATAAAAATAATGACGGATGCTAGGGTGCCAAGGGTGCCTGCTCTGCCTCCACCTGCCCACCCCCCCACACACACACACACTGTAATTGGACACAGTGTCCCGTGGGTGCTCCCCCACCCACTCCAGGGCCCGGCACAGACTGTCCCCGATCCAGTCAGACTCCCTTCCTAGGGAATTTGTGACTGAGTCAAAGATTGCAGCTGCTCAGTGTGAAATGGTCATTTAAACTGCGACGTAAAACTGGGTCAAAGCAGCTGTGTTGTTTCCTGTGTAGGAAAAGAAGCAAACAAAGCAGAAGGAAGATAGGGACAGAAACAGTTAAAGATAGACAGTGGCTGAAAACGAGAGAAAGCAGTGACGCTGACAGGAGCAAGAGGAGCTGGAAGCCCAGACCCAGAGGAGCCCAGAGGGAAGGAGCCTGAAGGAGCCGTTCTGGTTTCTAAAGCCCTCGTTCTGGTCCCATTCCACCGCCCAGTTCTCCAAGGAGCTTTACTGTCTCGTTACTTTCTGTTTGGTTCCCGTTTCTCCTTTTAACGAACTCCTGCTCTGTTTCAGCCAGCTCGGGTGAGTGTCAATGATGCACAGCCCACATATCCCTGACTAGGGCTATAGAGGGCTTCTCTGACACTTTGCTGCAGGTGCCAACTACAGCTTGCCCTCCTCCAGCCCGTGTTTCTGTTATAAAGGCTGGAGCCTCTCTTCTGAGCATCTATGCACCATCTACCTGCAATATTTAGCTAGGAACTCAAATCCAATTTAACTAACATTAATATAGTCTTCTTTACTGCCCCAAATATTCCTCCTTTTAAATGCCCCATCTATGGTTGGAATGACATCATCTATTCCAGCTTCATATTCAGAGTCATTTTTAGGAACTTGCTTTGCTTCATCCTCTTCAACACATGGGGGGTCAAGTTGATTCTACTTTACAACTGTTTCTCACTTCTTTACTATCCCTCACCCTCAGCCTGACTTGTTAGCTCTCACTGAAACCACTGAAAAATTTTCTAGATGTCACTGTAATTCAGTGCTATCTCGCCTAGATAAAACTTTCTAAGAGGATATGCTGATTATCTTCTTTAAAATGTTATTATATTATTACAATAACTGTGTGCCTACAATGGGCAAAGCTCAACAATAGTTGTTGTGGATACTACAGAGAAAAAAATCAGTAAAATTCCTTCCCTTATGGAGAAAAACATAACAAGATAAGTAGCTTAAATGTTCCATTTCAGCAAAGCTAAAATGCTGTCTATTGTAAAATGCAACATAATAAATTATGATAGATTAGCTAAAATACCATGGATTATAAGAGCACTCTGATTTCAGAGCTTCTAAAAGGTGAATAACCTATCTTCAAAACTGATGTTAAGGACCAGAGAAAATGAAGGAGTGAACTATGTGCAGACATTGGAGAGAAGGAGAATTCTTGGGTGCTCTCGCAGAAGGGATAGCATGTGCAAGAGCTATATTTGTTATAGGAATTGGCTCACATGACTGTGGGGCTTGGCTGGTTTGAATTCTGTAGGCCAGGCTGAAAGCTGGAAACTCTGAAGAAAGTCAAGTTAAATTCCCTGGAGAAGGTGTCAGGCAGAAAAAGGCAGAAGTTCTTCTTTCTGTCTTCTGAATTCTCCAGTTTTGGCTTTAAGACCTCCAACTGATTGGACGAGGAGATTGTGAACTTGGCCATCACAAGCCGTGAGGCTGCAGTGTGCCAGGCAGTGCTGAGAAGCAGGAGACCAGCAAGCTGAGCAGGGAGTGCAGTGAGGACCAAGGGGTGATAAGGTGCCGTCTGTGCAGGCACCTGTAAGTTGCAAAAGGCTTCAGTGGGTGTTTGCTGAGTGAGATGAGAGCCACTGGATGGTTTGATCTGACTGTCACTTTACCAGGATTGTCCAGGCTTGGAGGAATTAAGGACAAGTGGAAGACTGTTGAAGGTGACTTGGACGAGAGTGGTAGATAGAATTACACGTAGAGAAGAGTAGGGGAGGAAGAAGGTCAGGGAGCAGGGTCAGGTGCTCAGCTGTGGACATGTTAAGTCTGCAATGCCTGCCAGTTGGAGATATGAATAAAGAAGTTGAGTAAAAGTGTATAGCATTTAGGGATGAGGTCCAGAATAGAGTTTTAAATCTGGACATCACTAGTGTATAAAAGCACTTCAAGCCAGATGACTAGATGAGTCTAATGTAGTGATTGTAGATACAAAAAGAGGTGAGGGCAAGGACTCAGGCCTGAGGCTTTGGGGAGTTTACAAGTTAAGAAGATGGAAGGAACCTGCAAAGGAGATTCAGAAAGAGAGGCTAGAAGAAGGAAAGAAGGAAAAAGAAGGAAAGGAAGGGGGAGAGAAAGGGAAGGAAGGAAAGGGAAGGGAAGGGAAAGGAAAATGAAAATAGGAAAACAAAAACAAAAACAAAATAAAACAAGCAAACAACAACAAAAAAAAAACAACAAAAAACAAACAGACCAATAAAAAAAAAAAAAAATACAGACAAGTGTGGAATTCTGGAAGCCAAGTGGAAAAAGTGTTTCATGGAGGAAATAGTGATTAGCTATGCCAAATGCAGCTGATTGGTCAAGCTGGATGAGAACTCAATATTAATTATTGAATTTAGCAATGTGGAGTTCATTAGCGTCCTTCCTAAGAGCAATTCCAACAGGACTGGGGACAGGGGACAAAGGCCCCACTGGAGTTAGATTAGGGAAGAATGGAAGACAGAAACTGGAGACCATGAATATATACCACTTATCTCAGAAATTCTGTCATTAAGGAAAGAAAACGAAGTAGTGGTAGCTGCAGGGGAAAGATGGTTATTCGAAGATGGGAGAAATTACACCCTGCTTGCATAATGATGAGAATCATTTGAAAAAGAGAGAAACCTGATAATGCTGGAAAACAAGTAGGCAGCAAGAGTTGTGATCTAGTGGTCAAGTGGAGTGTATGGCTAACCAAAGACTACCGAGTTTATCCTTTGGAGAGAAGGCAGATTACAGAGGAAAAGACAGTTTATGCATCTGGGCCCACACATATATTCTACCCTCAAACCTTTACCAGGAATCCAAAAAACTTCCTAATATGGCCCCCATGTGACTCCCAGCTCAGCATCCACTACTCTACTGGAGATGTTCTAGAGCACTAGACTGTCCGTTCATTCATTCAACACAAAATTGAGTGTCCTTGGTCAGGCACGGCTCCAAAACCTTAGGACACCAGTGGGAAGAGATAGCCAATAACAATAAGCATGAGAGAATATGTTAGAATAAGATAGGGCAAAAAAGGACTGGGAAGGGGGATTAGGAGTACCAGTTTATTTCTTTTAACTGGAATCCCATTTTTCCCATCTTTTCTCCATATTCTGAAACCCTAGCAACATCTGAAGTTTTAAAATTAACTCCTCCAAAATGAAACATTTCCTGGACCTACTCCACAACCCACCATTGTGATCCTCCTCTCCATTCAATTCCTGTAGCACACTGCAGCTATTGACAACAACCCTACAAGCCATGGTGTGTGTTTTTATTAACAGCTTTTTTTTAAATGTTGTATTTCCCTTACTAGAGCATTAAATATCATATGGACAAGAAACCATGTCTAAAATTTTTGTCACAATAAGAAAATTATGACCTGCTTTGCCAAGTTTTGAGAAATGCAAAGCCACTGTAAATTAGGACTACTTTCAGAACCCTAAACTTGTGCAAAAACAAACAGAGAAGTAGCTTTGTGTTTTGGAAATGCAATCAACAAAGAGACAGCATTCTTGGCAATCTAGTTTTAATTCTGCCTCTACTGACTGTATCTTTGCAGCAGCCATTTTATCTCTTATCTTTCTATCTTCTAAATTGATGGGGTTAAATTACCTAGAAATGTCTAAATTGGGTTTACTGGAGCCCCAGAATCTCAAAATGATTCAGAGGCTACACTGGGTTTGACAAAAGCTGGGTTCTAACTTCTCACATTTTTTTTTTTAGTCAAAGCAATTCCATTTTCACCTTTATATGAAAAAAAAAACCAACCATACAAGATGTTGAAAAAGGAGGAGGATGGTTTAAATCAACATTTGTGAAAACAAATGAACTAGATAATATCTAAAATTCCTTCTAAAGATACGTTCCTAATGACAGCAGTATACTTTTCAGTGAGGCTGCAAGAATTCCCCCTGCCAACATACTTGGATTAATTAGATTATTATCTAAAATATCAATATGCTATCTGAAATATTGAACACATCCTATTTATAAACTTTCTAGTCAGCAAACAAACAGTCCTCCAGCTGGCCTTGGAGAGAAAGATGCAAGACAGGTCAGACTGGAAGGAGCAGGAGGAGGTGGGGAGATATGAAAAGATTGCTCTTCTCCCAAAGAGAAGCTTCCTCTCCAACCCACCTTTTCTCAATAACCATTCTCCATTTCTCTTCCATCAAAAGTTAAAAACTCAAGAACAAACCATTTCTAAAACCCTAATCTAGTTTCAGTGAACGTGATTTGAGAAACACTTCCTCCAAGTAGCTCAGGTGTTAGGATAACTTCATCGAAGACAGTGTTGCCCATCTTCACAGCCCTTCTTGCTTTTCCCCTGTAGGGAGGGCTCTGGGATGTCAAAGCCTGGAGGGTGATTAATGTTCTGTTGACACTTAGGTCTCCAGGTCACATATTTCTTTGCTCTGTGCCTCCAAGCTCCCTCTGAGACTGCACTGTCATTCTAGAAGGCAAAAAAGTCATGTGCATTAATTTTATTTTGAATTGAATATATGAATGGTGGGGTAGCCAATTAAATGCAGCATAGCAATATGGTTAAGTAATAAATTTCAAAATCTAAGGCCAGGTGTAGTTTAGATGATAAAAATTACCTGGAGTTGTGTGCTTGAACATGTGTCAAATTGCTGGGGCTTGCATTTGTAGCAAATACTAGACAACGTCTAACCCAGATGTAAGATCTTCAGTGAAGACTAAAATGAAAAAATGGTGTAGCAAATATTGGTTGCAGAGGACATTGAAGAGGCGTCTCTCTCTGCGTTTCCCTCTTTTTCTCTCTCTCTTTTGCACATATGTACATGCACATGCGCACATCTGCTGCCACAGGATGTAGCATCCACCTCCTTGAGTGATCCCCCCTCTCTCTTACACACACACTTGCACACACACATCTGCCATGAGATGTAGCGCCCGCCTCCTTGAGTGCTCCCCTAACACACACACACACACACACACACACGCAAGCCACATATCTGCTAGCATTAGATATGCATATGTACATGCACACACACACATGCACATGCACACATATGCTGCCATTAGATGTATTGCCCACCTCGAGTGTTCCCCCTTTCTCACACACACCACACACACATACACACACATGCACACTCAAACCTCTGCTTCCATGAGATGTAGTGCCCGCCTCCTTGAATGTCCCCCCCATGCACACACCCACTTGCACACGCACATGCACACATCTGCTGCTGTTAGATGTAGTGCTCCCCTCCCCGAGGGACCACGGCAGCCTGAATATCACCCTCAGCTCCCCAGCACTGCATAGTGGACACAGCGTGGATCCAGTCCAGAGGCAGCCCCGCCAGCTCCACCTTAACTGTGTTGTCTCTGTCCAGTTATTTCAGCTCATGGATTCTGTCAAACAGGGTGATAATTCTTACCTCAATTCACCGCTGTGAGAACCAAATAGGAAAACGTATCATAAGCTATTCAATGTTATACAAATATGAGCTCTAGCTACTAGCAGGGCACTGATGTGGGGGTGCCATGTGCATAGGCATAATGGGGGATACACATACACATGGTGAGAAAATTTGTGTTACTCTTTACTTGTGTAATCTGACTTTTTATTTAATAAATTCTAGTCAGAACATTATTGATTATTGTTGATTGAGTTTTTATTCCCAATCCTTGAAAGAAGGGGATTAGAGGTGTTTAAGGCTAGACTTTATTCAATATAGAACGTACTGGGTATGAAGGCCAGTTCAAGAGCTCGATTTTTCTAGTTATTCCCAAATATATCCCCAAATAAAACATTCCAGAATATCATATTCATCATCAGAAAAGTCTCCCCATATAATAAGTAATATTTTCAATGTGATCTCTAGGGGTAATGAACCCCCTTATTAGCCATAGGGATAGGATCATTATTATTTTTGCTATTTTTAAACAATAGGCCAAATACACATGAATAGTCTGGAGGCTGCCAGGTTATCTTTGAATGACATCAATGGTTATTTTCATAAGCTAATTTCACACAACACTTGACATCTGGTATGTATTTGGATAAAAAGGTAAAGAGAAACCTGTAAAGACCAAATGTTCCATTCCTATTTTAAATGGCCAAGGTGAGGCTAAAAACAGTGTCAGATAACAAACACAAAATAGTAGCATTTCCTATTTCCAACACGTGCAGTTAAGTTTCAAGACTCTCTTAAAATTGAGCAAACCTCTGAAAAAAAATATAGAATGAATCATCATATTATTATCTGAATCGGAAATCCAAATTAAACCCAAAATATCCACAAAATGTAAACATGTCATCCAACTGGTGTTCTACATTTTTCCTTTATCTTTCATTGCATATGAACCAGAGACAATTTCAGTTGAAATGCTGAAGAAAAATTCTGAGCCTCTTAATTACAATATCTCTTAATAGATCTTGAAATGGGTTATGCCTTGTTATATTTACAAGGACATTACAATCTGATTATATATGGACATAATAGCAAGAAGTATGAGGATCTTTCTTTCTAGAAATTAGGAACATTTCAAATCAAATTCATGTTACATCGAAATCCTGTCACTGTTATGAAGGAATAAAAGCTCTTCTAGCAATACAGAAAACGACACTTGGGTTTACTTTTATCTATGATATTATTTCATCTCATTTCCACAAGTGTTTATTGGATATGCTAAAAATTAGTAAGCGCTATGTTTTGCAAAAACCAATTTGGGATATCAAGCCAGAGATTTCCTGGGTCAGACCTTATAACCTGTCACTTCCCATCAGTCCATCAACTTTGAGCACCTACTGTTTGAAGGCCATTAAAGAGATGCAACATTGTTGAGGAATGGCTACAAATCTTCAACAATTATTAAAACACTTGAAAAATAGTTCAATATGGAGCATAAAAAAATGAAAATACAGTTTATATTCTTTGTCAAAAGAAGATACTGCTTATATCGCTTAAAGAAGTTTAGAGGGACTGATTGCTGTGGGAGGATTTCAGGCGAGGAGGAAGGGGTGGGGAAGTATGGAGAAGGATTGTTACAGACGGTCTGCTCTGCACCTGGAGCAGACAGGAGCTGAGCATGGTAGCGAGGTCTCCTCACCCACCTCACTGACCTGGGGGCTTCCCGCTGCCCCAGGGGAGGGCTTGGGAAAACGACAAGCAGGAGCCTTGCTCGCCTCGGTTTCAGAGAACCGTGTGCAAGCGGGAACACCACAGAGAATTCAGATTCAAATCCAACAAAGCCTGTCGATTATACCTGGAGAAGCCTCGATTGTAGGTGCCGGCCGTGGGTCAGGTGCATCGGCAAGCCTTGCCTTGTGTAACACCGACACCAACCGACTCGGGTGTTACCCTGAATTCAAGTTGGAGAACCTTATTGTTCGAGGAAAGCAGAGTAAACCCTGTTGAACAAGCAGGGAAATCTTAGAATTTTCTTCCCATTCCCCATTTATTTCCAGGATTTTTATAGTTATCTTACAGGCAGAATGATATCTACCTAAGGACTCTGTTCTTTTCCTAGTTTGGTAGTTTTAAAACTTTATTGTGTATAATTGCTATTCAGGGATTTTTAAGTGGAATCGTTGTCTTCCCCACTTCTTGTGTGATGCAACTGATTTTGGGGGGTGATTTTGAGAATGCAGGATTTTCACGTGATGACATTGTGTCCCCACATCAGCTGGTCTTCTCTGCCCGGAGAGGTGAGGCTGTGAGGGCGATCACGACGGGCAGGACAGATACATCCCCGCTGGCTTTGAAAGGACAGGAAATGCTTTCAGATGGAACTTTTCCAGAAATAGTCTGCTAGCTGCTTGGGGGAGGGGGAGTTGATTACAGAGAGTCTGGGTAAAGGGAAATCAATTGAGAAGCTGTTTTTATAAGCACGTGAGTACGGTGTTGTAAGAACCAGGAATGATGGAAGGAAGGACATTGTAAAGAAGAAAATATTACTATCATATGGCTGAATGGAAGGGTAGACGGTGAGTAGCCCTGGGATCCTCAGCACCATCATCCTGACTCAGCCTCCATCTTATGTATATTCATGACTGTGTTCTCGAATGGACACAGCACAAGGAGTGCTTGCCTGCACCTTCTCCTCATTTTTCCTCCTCCATCCAACAACACGGATATGTTTCCTGCTGGAATCCTAATGGTGTCTATAAACACATCTAAGCACCCAGTTGTGCTATAAATTAGACCAAAGTTGGAGAGCAGCCTTTGTGTTTTGTGGTTTCATCTTCCTAATGGCTCACAACACACACACGCACACACAGTTTGGTTAGAATGCAGGCACAATTTTTTTCTATTTTTTCCTTAATTTCCTAACTGAGGAATCATGAGGGAGAGATTGTATCTTTTATAAATTCAAAGGCTGTGTATAAAAGAATAAGCTGGGAACTTTTAAAAAATGCCTTGTGAAAGAAATTTGCTTCTGGAATGATGAAGTAGATGTACTTTTCCATATCCCCTCCTCTAAGAACCACTGAAAACCCTGGATATTACATAACAAACAAGACAATTGTGAAAGCTGGTGGGGAAAAAGGGGTAGTGGGACACCAGGACCTAAGGAATGACACAGTGGTAAGTACCCTAAGGTTTCCTTTTGTCTCATACATCCCAGTATTGAAACTGAAGAGATTAGAAAATCAGAAATGTCAATGGGTGAAGATAAAAAAAAAAAAGCCCCAATGAAGGCCTGCTCTCTCAAATAAAATACCAGGAAAGAGGCAGCCTAGGAAGACAGAAACATTTACACAACAGCCACCCTATGCCATGCAAACATCACAGAATAAAACTGTGATTCCATCCTCACACGTTCCAGAAAAGTGAAGAGCCTAGACTTCCACAGTTGTCAGGTTGCAACAAGGCACCCCAGCACCCCTGCTGGGGTGGGATCACCAAGGCTGAGTAGGGAGCTGGGACTCTCATCCCCACTGGGAGACAGCAAGGCACCCAGCCCTGTGGTGTCAGAGGAGACTACATGGGGTGGAGAAATGAGGGGCTTCCACCCTTTCCAGAAAGGGTGGTATGAGCAGAGGCCTGGTGGGGGCTTGAACTCCCCCCACAACCAGCAATAATGTGGACCCCTCACCCAGAGGTCAACAAATGACCTGTGAGAAAACTGGATGTCTGTCTCCACCTGACAGAAATGAGAGAGTGCCCTCCCTTTCCCCTACTGAAGCAACATCAGAGAGAGTCAGTTAAAACAGAAAGCTTAAACAATATCCAGAGTCTCATAGCATAATACCCAAAATGCCCAGGTTTCAATAAAAAAAATTATTCCTCATACCAAGAACCAGAGAGGTCCCAAACTGAATGGAAAAGGAGAAATCAGTGGACACCATCGCCGAGATAACAGAGATATTAGAATTATCTAACAAGGATTTTAAAATATCATCATAAAGTTTCCCCATGAGCAAATATGGACACACTTGAACCAAATTAAAGAAAGAAAAAAAAAAAAAGAAAGGCTCAGGAAAGAAACAAAGTCTCAGAGAAAATAAAAGATATAATAAAGGGCCAAATGGAAATGTCAACACTGAAAACTGCAATAACCAAAATTAAAAAAAAAAGAAAGAAAAAAAGAAAAACAATATATGAGCAACAGAGAGAAAACTAACAAAAAGTTAACAGAACCTCAGGGATATGTGGAACTATAGCAGAAGTTCTAAAATTTGTGTCATTGGAGGAAGAGGAAAAGGAAGACAGGACCAAAGAAGTACTTGAAGTAATAAATAATAGCTGAAAACTTCCCAGATTTGGCTAAAGACACAAACTGAAAGATTCAAGAAGCTAAGCAAACCCCAAACAAAATAATCCCCTAAATCCACCAGGCAAATCATAATAACATTTCTGCAAATAAATCAGACAAAAATGGACAGAGGTGGGGCAAGATGGCAGCATAGAGAGGTGAAGATTTTAGTTAGTCCCCTAGAGCAACCAGTAAATAGCCAGAAACAACCAGTAAATAGTCTGGAACAACAGTTGGGGGATATCCATGACCAAAAACACATCATACACCAGCCTGGAATGGATGGAATGTCTGAGATTGCAGCACAGAACTGTAAGTAAAGCTTCCCAAACTGTGAAGCTGGCACCCCTCCCCCACCAGCATGGCAGACTGAGCAAAACATTTCCCTGTGGAAAAAAAGAAGCAGGCTACTAGGAGTGAGAGAAAGTAACTCAATCAAGCTCCAGTTGTGGTTTTAATTAACAAGTGTGGACTAATGAAGACAAGCTACAAGCACAGAGAAAGCAGGGAAGGAAGCCTGAGGTCTCTCCTCGCAGAGAGGAGGTGGTGCTGATGGAAAAAAAATAATAAATATATGAAAACAGAAACTTTTGGAATAGGCTGAGCTCAGAATACTGGAAAAGGGCTCTGTCCCAAGAAAAGGGGCACAGAGAACTGGGTACCAACTCCAGTTGATGTGGAACTGGGGGCTGGGGACTGGCTCTGAAAAGGGGCTTTCTTTTTCCTTTTTTTTTCCTCCCTTTCTAAATAGCTCATTAGAGAAAGCCTTGTGCATTTTCAATTGTCAGTGCTGACCCAGACAAGGGTGGAATTAAGAGAGTCAGACAGACAAAGGAGGAATTCAAGTGTAGGAGATAATTCCCTAAAGAGTATATCTTCCCTAAGTAAAGGGGGGCAGGGCCCAGTTCAAGTGGCTGCTGTCCCTCAGAGAATTCAGACCCCAGGGCATGGGGTAAAACAAAAAGCCAGTAACAACTTAAGCTTGGCTTCTGAAACCCTTGGATATCTTTACATGAGCAGTGAGCTGTGGGCTGACAAGCATCCCCTGCTGGGCAGGACAGGAAAAGCACAGAGTCTAGAGGCCTTACAGGAAAGTCTGACAAGCTTCTGGGTCTCACCCTCAGGGAAACCTGATACTGAATACATCCTCCTCCTGAGACCTGGGCACATCTGGTCTGAGAAAATCTGATTGGAGTAATCAAGGAAACCAAATGCCTAGAAAACAAAAAAATTATGAGTCACATTAGGAAAAATGAAGATATGGCCCAGTCAAAGGAACAAACTTATACTTCAAATGAGGTACAGGAATTGAAACAACTAATTAAAAATGTTTAAGCAAATCTTCTAAATCAAATCAATGAGCTGAAGGAAAATGTGGCAAAAGAGATGAAGGGTATAAAGAAGACACTGGGTGAACATAAAGAAGAATTCATAAGCTTTAAGAAACAAATGGTAGAACTTACGGGAATGAAAGGCACAATACAAGAGATGAAAAACACAATGGAGACATACAACAGCAGATATGAAGAGATAGAAGAAAGGATTCATGAACTGGAGGATAGGACATCTGAAATCCTACACACAAAAGAGATAAGGAAAAGAATGAAAAAAATATGAGCAGTGTCCCAGGGAACTGAATGACAACATGAAGCACATGAATGTATATGTCATGGGTGTCCCAGAAAGAGAAGAGAAGAGAAAAGGGGCAGAAACAATAATGGAGGAAATGATCACTGAAAATTTCCCATCTCTTATAAAAGACATAAAATTATAGATCCAAGAAGCACAGTGTACCCCAAACAGAATAGATCCAAATAGACCTATGCCAAGACACTTAATAATTGGGTTATCAAATGTCAAATACAAAGAGAATTCTGAAAGCAGCAAGGGAAAAGCGATTCATCACATACAAGGGAAGCTCAATAAGACTATGTACAGATTTCTCCACAGAAACCATGGAGTTGAGAAAGCAGTGGTATGATATATTTAAGATTCTGAAAGAGAAAAACTGCCAACCAAGAATGTCTACCAGCAAAACTGTCTTTCAAAAATGAGGGTCAGTTTAAAATATTCTGACAAACAGACACTGAGAGAGTTTGTGAACAAGATACCTGCTCTACAAGAAATACTAAAGGGAGCACTATAGGCAGATAGGAAAAGATAGGAGAGAGAGGCTTGGATAAGAGAGTAGAAATGAAAACTATCAGTAAGGATAAAAAGAGGGAGATAAAAAAATAGAAATAAAATAAGAAATGACATATAAAATCCAAAAGACAAACTGATGGACAGTAGACATTACACTGAATGAAATTAGCCAGAAACAAAAGGACAAACACTGTATGGTCTCACAATATGAACTAATATTAATGAGTGAAACTTGAAAGTTTAAATTTAGAACACAGTTTTCAGGAGATAAAAAGAAGGTAGAGATCAGGCATCTGATATTGAAAGAGAACAGAATGTCCAACAGGATTGATTGTATAGATCCAGAAATAGCACAATACTGTGTGATGGTAGCACAACAGTGTAAGAACACTGAACAAAGATGAGTTCGAGTATGGGTGAAAGCTGAAGGCTAGAGACATGTATGATAACAGAAAGAAAGACAGAGGACAAAGACTGGGATTGTATAATTTAGTGAAACCTAGAGTAGCCAATGATGGTGATTAAGGGTGCTAACATGAGAGTGTTTTACTGTGAGGGAGAACAAATGAATGTCAACATTGCAAGGTGTTGAAAACTAGATGGTATAGGGGAAAAAATACAATCGGTGCAAACTAGAGTCTATAGTTAACAGTAACATTGTAATATGCTTCCATTAATTATAACAAAGGCAATATGCCAAATCTAAAGGTCTATAAGAGGGCGATATAAGGGAGTGAGTGGTATGAGATTTTTGGTCTTGATGTTGTTGTCTGACCTTTCCATTGTATTTTATTTTACTTTTTTCTTCTATCTTTTCTTATTCTTTATTTTTTTTCTCCTCTTCCTTTTTCATTGTGGAAGAAATAGAAATAACCTCATATAGATTGTGGTGTAAACGCATAACTATGTGATTACACCGGGAATCATTAATTGTTTACTTAGAACAGATTGCATGGTTTGTGAATAAAACTGTTTTAAAAGTAAATAGAGGGATACAAATGCTGGAGAAAATGTGGAGAGAGTGATGTACTTATTCACTGTTGGTGGGGAAGTAGAACAGTGCAGCCCATCTGGAGGGCAGTGTGGTGGTTCCACAAGAAGCTAAGTATGGGGTTGCCATATGGTCCTGCAATCCTATTATTGGTTGTATATTGGGAGGAACTGAGAGCAGAGACATGAGTGGACATTTGCACACCAGTGTTTATGGCAGCAGTATTCATGATTTGCAATGGATGGAGGCGGCCTACGGGTATATAGATTGATGAACAGAATGGTGAACTGTGGTGTATACATACAATGGAATATTGAGCAGCAGCAAGAAGGAATGAAGTTGTGAGGTATGCAGCTAGGTGAATGGACCTTGAGGACAGTATGTTGAGTATAATAAGCCAGAAATGGAAAAAAAACAAATATTATAACATCTCACTAAATATGAACTAACAGTAAAGTGCAAACTCTGAGAATTGAATCTGGGAGCATGAGTTATCAGGGGAAGGTTTATTGTAAATGTTCCTAGATTGTAAATTCTTACAGCAGCCACATCTATTCATGAGTTGTAACAATTATTTCTAAATTCTGAGATGCTAAGCTGTTTGTGTGTGACCTGGTCAGTCCCTGGAGCTTTGGGTGTCTGTGTGGGGCCTGGGCTTCAGAGCCAGAGTTTGGCAGCTGTGAGTGTTGGCATTGCCCCGTGCAGCAACTGCTAAAGAGGCTGAAAATGAGATCAAACTTCAATTGGAGAAATAAACAAAATGGGCTTTGCTGAGATTGGAGTAGAGAGGACTAAAGGGTAGAGGATGATATTAACTGTGTCTAAAAACTTTGGCTTCTGCATGGGACCAAAGGAAGAGACGTTTATTTGGTGCAAAATCTATATTTTCTGTAGCATGCTATATAATATAACTTGTATGGTCAGTTACTCAACACCATACTCAAACACCATAACTGAGATCATTGGAACATGACGCCCCAATACATCCCAGAGTAATTTGGGCAGAGAATAAAAAGCATTTTCAAAGCCTCCTTCAGGGACTGGGGAAAATATGGAAATATTAAACTGCCCCAGATGGGGAATTCCTGATATTCTCACAAGCATCAGGGACTACCAGTTTAGTAGGCCAAGCCCTCAATCTTGGGGCTTGCCCTTATGAGGCTTGTTACTGCAAAGGAGCAGCTAAACTTACTTATAATTATGTCTAAGGGTCACCCCCAGAGAACCTCTTTTGTTGCTCAGATGTGGCCTGTCTCTCTCTAAGCCAACTCAGCAGGTAAACTCACTGCCCTCCCACCTACGTAGGACGTGACTCCCAGGGGTGTAAATCTCCCTGGCAATGTGGGATGAGTCTCCTGGAGAAGAGCCTGGACCCAGCTTCATAGAATTGAGAAAGCCTTCTGGACCAAAAGGAGGAAGAGAAATGAAACAAAATAAAGTTTCAGTGGCTGAGAGATTTCAAATGCAGATTAGAAGTCACTCTGGAGGTAACTCTTATGCATTATACATATATACACATATGTATGTATGTATGTATGTATATATGTGTGTGTATACATATCCCTTTTTAGATTTTAGTGTATTAGAATAGCTAGAAGAAAATACCTGAAACTGTTGAACTGCAATCCAGTAGCCTTGATTCTTGAAGATGATTGTATAACTATGTAGCTTACACTGTGTGACTGTGTGATGTGAAAATCTTATGGCTCACACTCCCTTTACCCAGTTTATGAACAAATGAGTGTAAAAATGGGGGCAAAAAGTATTACTTTTTGGAGTAATGAAAATGTTCAAAAATTGATTGTGATGAATGCACAACTATATTATGATACTGTGAACAAGTGATTGTATGGTATGCGAATATATTTTGATAAAACTACATTTAAAAAAACAGACAAAAACCTTGAAAACAACCTTACTCATAGAAGGAAAACAATTCGAATGACAGATTTCTCATCAGAAACTACTACGACAGGAAGGAAGTGGCACAATATTTTTTACATGCTGAAAGAAAAGAATTGTCAACCTAGAGTTCTGAATTCAGTGAAAATACCCTTCATAAATGAAGGGAAAGATAAAACACTCTCAGATGAAGGAATACAGACACTCTGTCACCAGCAAACATACCCTAAAGAAATTATTAAAGGAAGTTCTTCAAACAGAAAAGAAATCACAAAAGAAAGATTCTTGGATCATGAGGAATAAGTAAAGAGGATTAGAAAGAGTAAATATATGGGTAAAACAAATTCATTTCCTTTTTCCTACCGATTTTCCAAAATTATGATTTAAAGTTGATGTGAAAATTATAACACTGTTGACTGTAGTGGCCAGCGGTTTATGTTGGGGGTGGAGGGGGTGGCAAGAGAGTGAATGTAATTACAAAAGGGCAAAATAAAGGATCCTTATGTTGCTGGAACATTCAGTATCTTGACTGTGGTAGTAGATATACAAACCTACACAGACAGTAAAATTGTATATAACTTAAAACACATACACATTACACATACAATACACACCCAAATGAAAATGGGTAAAACTGGGGATGTCTTAAGAAGTTTTTGAATTGTATTAATATCAATATCCTCATTGTGACATCATACTATAGTTTGGCAAAATGTTACTATTGGGAGAAACCAAGATAAGGGTTCATTGGCTCTCTCTGTGTTATTTTGTACAACTACATGTGAATCTATGCTCATCTAAATAAAAAATTTAATTTAAAGAATACAATATAACACTGTAAGATAGAAAGGAGGATAATGTGTGAAATTTTCATTTCAATTTGTTTCATTAAACAAGGAAAATGTATGAAATGCTAACAAGATAGAATGGAGGGGAAAAACTTGAAGAAACTCACAAAGCTAAAATCTCATTCAGCATGAACAAGAGCTTAGAAAACCCTAATACATTTCTCATTACTATCTCCCCTTCACAGGTGTGGCTGGGTCAAGGAACTGTTCCGTATTATACCCCAAAGGGGGAAAGCTGTTGATCATTCTAATTAACATTTCTCAGTATGATTTATAGATAAAGACCTTCGTTTCACAAACAATACCCTTGGACCATGAAAGAACAGCTTCAGAAAAACAGACAAATTTAAATCGTTATTGAAGAGTGGCATGCTCTGGGATATGCTTGTCTTCAAATCTAGCCTCTAATGAGAAAACAACAAAACAATTTGGAATTAAATTATACATATGTGCAATTTAGATCTGCAAGAGACTGTATAGACTGAGTTTTTCAACATTTTCATATCCAGATGATGAATCTAATGCTGAAGGAGTTAAGAGACTTGTCTAAACTTACAGAAAATAGAGACAATGGGGCATAGATTCGATAAGGTCTCATCAAATTCTATTCAGAAATTTTTTAATAAAATGAAACCCAAGTTTATGAGAAAACAGTATGTTAAGAACAGAAATGTGAAACAGGGAGCATTAAGTGAACCAAACAGACAAAAATTTTTGTCTATTCACTTGTAAATTACTGCCTCGAAATAAAGGGTTTCTTTTTTCTTTTAAAATTTATACCTGTACAAGAATGTGCAAGTATGTTTGTACATTAATAATATAATATCCTTGGTAAAGGGATATGGAATATTTCATTACCCAAAAGATAACTGTATTAGGATTCAGTGGAGAGCTAGTAAATCCACTGGTACCACTGCTAGATAATTGTATTAACTATTTTTAGCACCCAGGATGAAAGAAATGCAGAAGGAAAAGGAAAAGAGCAGGGGGAGAAAGAAGAGCTGAAGAAAGGGAAGACCAAGAAGAAGAAAGCAAAGGAGAAATAGTCTACATTTGAAGCAGTTTAAAATTGTAAACTTTGTATAATACATGATGAGATGTGGGTAACGACATAGCGTTATGACTTGCTTCTCTCCCAGTCTTCTACTACTAAAACTATCCCAGCTGTGCCTCTTGTTGGAGAGACTGGTGGGGCTTTTTATTAGCAACTTTATTGAACACAAAGCCATTCGATCAATTCCACCCCAAAAATATGAGGAGCTAGGCTGTGTCAGACGTCCAGGGGACAGCAGTCTAAATGGACACATCAGTCTGTAACACACACAGTTTACAGCATCTGGAATGTCACACAAACTTTGATCTAGGTCCTTCCCTCTTTTACACAAATGAGATTTAGAGTAGTTACTAGAATGTGTGCTATGACAAGTAAACAAATATTGCACAAAATAGAGTAAGACCACACTGTCACAAATGTGCACACTAACACACAGCCACACACATAACACATCTGTTTAGGGAAAGTCAAGGAGGAAACATTTCAAATAGGCCCTCAAATATTGTGGGCTTAATTTCCTATGGGCAGAGTTAAATGCTTTATATGAGTTTTCTCATGTATTAACTACATCAACTCCATGTCATAGATACTTTCATTATCCAAATTTTACAAATGAGAAACAAGACTAGGGGTGAAGTAAGTTATCCAATGTCACACACCTAATAAGCGATAAAGCCAGGATTCAAAGGCAGTTTAACTCCAAAGCACATACTCTAAACTACTATAATGTACATAGCAAAACTATCAAAATCTCTTGCTGCTACCTCTGCATCTGTGTTGCTCAGGCAAAGCCACTTCCCTCAACTCTGATCTATCAGCTGGTTAATAGCAGCTCCCAGATCCAGGGCATAAGCTCCCCCAGAGCCCAAACCCAATCTGCAGCCACCACACACCTCACCCCAAACCCCACAGCTGCTCCCAAGTGTTAAGCTGTCCGTCCCCACTGCCCTCAGACCCCCAGTCCCATTCCCTTTTCACATGCATTTGCTTTAATCTAACCAATCCTTGATTCCTACAGGAGATGTACTAACCTGCACCCCTGGACCACAATAAAGTTACAAGCCCCCGTGTAGTTCTGCCTGTGTGCTTCCTGCCTGCTGGCTGAGGTCCCCAGCCGATGGCCCTGCCCACTGACAGCTCATGGCTCCCCTCCCTCTCTGGAAGTGGGAGAAAACACACTTTCTCATGCATTGTGGCCTCAGTTTCCCATCGTGCAGCATCTGACCTCCAACCAAACCCAAACTTAAAGTCCAACTTAGTGGATTTGAAACAAGCAATGCAATGAGCAGGATGTGTCAGTCACAACCGTGGGAAATGAGGCACCACACCTTTGGGCTGCTCTTGGCTCACTAACTGACTCTCTCAGATAGATAAAACTATCTGGGAAGGGTCCATGGTTTGTGCACATATGTCCATGCTTGGTGCCAACTGTTGCCCCCGCCAGGTGTTGCCCAAGCTTCCAACCCCAAACTGAGGGGCCTGCAGATCAGAGTCCTCCCCAGGAGATGCAAATGGTCAGTCCTAATAAAGCAAGAGGGGAATCCCTGTGTTTTTTTTTTTTTTGTGCTCCCATAAATGGGAACGGCTGGCATCAAGTGACACCAACACCATCATTGGCTGCATAATGGTCTTGTCGTGGTTCCAACAGCAGGAGCCCGCAAGGCAGGAGATGGGCATCCTCCACCTGGAGGTGACTCACAAGTGAAGTGGCCACAGCTAAATGCAGCTGGGAAGGAGAGGGCTAGACCTCCCGCACCTGGACCACTGCAGCTGGGAGATGTCTTTCAAGGATTCCATCCACTGAGTCTGTGGATCTTGCATCCAAGCACACACAGCCTTTCACCCCCTCCATGGGAAGCATAATGGCACCCCACAAGCAACGGTGCTGCTGGGGTCTGGGATCCTTATATTGCTGCCTTATCCACTGCTGTGGCTCTTCGTCCCCTGACCCCATGGGATGGATATAAGGATCTAACCCCCGGTGCAAGCTGGCTCAGGGGCTACTGGAAAAGGGGAGGAAGGGAAGCTGAGCATATAGTGCCAGCACCCCTAAGACACCAGAGGAAGGTCCCAAGTTGCTTAGGAAATGTGAGTCTTCCACGCAATGTGCACTCTCCGCTCAATGCTGCTGTTCAGCTGCCAAAGCCCTGGTGTTACCTTCCTGTGGTCTGGGGACTAGGCCTGATGTTCCTGCCACTATCTCACTAGTGAGAACAAACTTCAACCCCCATGAGGTCAATTGGGACACCCTAGAGAGAGAGAGAGACGATTGCCTAGGAGTCTGGTTGGCAGGAGTCACAGATATTCCCAGTCCTAAGGCCAAACAGGTCCCCTAAAGGGAGCCCAGATTGAAAGCTAAAACTCAAAATTTTTCTTGATTGGAGAGTCAAGCCATACTTAAAGATTTTGTCCAAGATGACAAGGGGGAAAGGGCAGATAGGTTGCTGAGAGTCTCTGATATGGAATCCTAGTTTGCACCCTAATTCCAGGAAATGGGGGAATTGACAAGTATCGCTAAGACTCTGTGCCTTTTACCTATTGGATTAAATATTTATGACATTAAAGAAAAATAAAAGATGTGCCTGTCCACAGTGGGCATTACCAGGAAGGCAGATGCCCACTGGAAAACAGTTAATGAGGCCTGATTCTTCCTAGGAGGATTGAGATAGTGCAGTGGACACAGAATTTCTTTGACAAGTAAGAAAAAGAGAACTGGAGGTCATCTCCAGCCCTGAGGATGTCGCCTTTGACACTGGGTCATGGAAAGTTTTCTTACAGGGAGCCCTACACCATCTTACCAGGTCCCCTTGCTCTACCTTATCTCAGAGTTCATGTTATCCAGAGCCCTTGGGCAGGTGGAGCTATTGGCAGGACTTGAAGGGTCCACATTAGAGTCGCAGATCCTGACTTGTCTGCCTCTCTCCTGGACAGCCCACCTCCTCCCCCTGCATATCAAAGGCCCATCCCTCGCCCCCGGGAGTGGTGGCTTTGGAACAATTCTTATTAAACTGCTACCCCTGGTGCAGGCACCTTTTCTCCTACTGTCCCCATTATAGGTATAGATGCTTTATCCTCTCCTGGAGTAAGATCGAATCCTTGGCTCCCCTGGTGGGTCATGCCAAGTAGACCCCCATGGTACTGCCATGGCAATCAATGTGATCAATGACACAGTATCACTTGAAACAAGGTCCTGCAGGGCTCCAGCCTAGAATCCAAGATCTCCGCAAAGAGGGAGTCATTATACTACATCCAACAACTCCCATACGGTAGGCCTATCTACCCAGGTCTTCAAGCCTCCACCAAAGAATGGCGATTACCCTCAATTACACCCACCCCATGCACAGGTCCCACCCATCAGAGCTCCTATTCCTGATATCATCTAATTAATAAAGATATGCACCGGAGCATGCACAATTGAGTCACTGACTTGGCCCACATGTTCTACTCAATGCCAATACCTAAAAAAAAAAAAAAATTTAAAAATCCCTAACTGTACAGCTGACATCTGATTAAGGAATGACTCTAAAGAGGGTCTCCAAGAGGACCTGGCCACACTCACACATCATTTACGGGAATGAGGCTGGGCAATAGCAACCCATACAATACCAGGGACCTCAGACATTCCTGGGCGTCCTCTGATCCCCTAAGGGCAGACCAGTCCCCACTATCCACCACATGCCCACCCCAGACACTGAGAGACTCAGCATCTATTAGGCTTATTCATGTTCTGGAGGTTATACACCTCATTACAGCCCATTTACAAAATCACATGTACATTTACTGCTTTCCATTGGGGAGAGCCCCAGTAATGCACTGTGGGATTGGCACAACTGGCCACTTCCCAAGCCATGCCCCTTGTCCCACCAGGAAAGGATTTTAGATTAGAGGCTTTGGCTACCTCCCAATAAGCGTCTTGGTGTCCTCCCAATAAGCTTGGCAAACAATGGCTCCCTATGGGTTTTTGGACTAAAAGGCTCCCCTTGTCTGTTGCCTGATACACCCCATTAAAATGGCAAATCCTTGCTGGTTATTGGGCTCTTCTAAAATGAGGTGTTTACAGGGCCACTGCTGGTCAGCCTGCACACATAATGCCAGGGGTGAGAGAGAATTCCCAGCAGGGGCTCAGCACGGCCACAGAAGCCTCACTGGTAAAATGGAAATGGCACCTAAAGGAGACAGCTAAACCTGACAAATGGGGCCTTTCCAAATTACAGGAGAATGTGGCTTCCCCCATGCTCAGCCCCTTGCCCATGGATCTTGAGCAGCTGGTGATGGCACCCCTATTGCCCCTTCCTCTAGCCAAGTGGGGATCCCCTGGGGACCAACTGTTTGACACAGAAAGACCTCAGTATATCTCACCAACAGCAACGCTATCATATGCCATGCAGCTCACTGGAGGGCCACAGCGTGCTGCTGGCCTGAAACACCCTGTTTACCCAAGATGACTGTTGGGGTCTGCACAGTTGCCAGAGCTGGCAGTCGCCCAATCAGCCCTCTAGAATGCTGTGAGCTGGCAGTCTTTCTTGGGTGGCCATCAAGGGACTGGCAAGGGGTCAGGCCAGTGGAGACAGAATGATTTTCTCATAAATAAAGGTCCTTGTAGGGGCTCCACATTTGGAAACAGCTCACAGCCTCATCCATTTCCACACACACTCAACTCACCACAGAAGAGTCACTTTTCAATGACTGCCAATGAACTACCTAAAACTCATTCCTACATGGCATATCCAGAGGGTCTTTGGAGACTGCCCATCCAGGCCTCCCAAACTCCCCCACCACCTGGCGACCTAAGCCATTAGAGTTTCGGGCCTCAGGGGCTCCTCACCTAGTGGTGGGCACATAGAAAGGGACATATGGTTTCTAAAGACTGTGACTTGTGCACTAAAACCAAACATTGGCATCCCATAGATGGGGTCACACTGCACGGGGTGAGGAATAAAGCCTTCTCCCTTTGCCATATTAATTACAGGGGACCACTTTCTATCACTGCTAAAGCCACCAGGAAGTGGAGATTATTGCTCCCAAACCAAGCAGTGGAAAGGGCTGGCTCACCTTTAGAGGCAAAGGAAAGCTACACCTGGTGGATGACAATCATATCCAGAAATGGCCTCCTTTCGCCCTGCCTTGAGTGCCTTACCCTACAAGACACAACACCCAGCTGGCAAACAGCAGCATTGGGCAAGCCTGATAAAAAGCATTATGCAATCTCTCAGCAAGGGAGAAACAACACCAGGTCTGGTTTTCAGGATATAAGTAGCAGCCCCAGAAGTGGGCCTTTGCTGACCAGTGCAATGTCACTGTTCACCCTGGCTCTGAGTTTTATTATTTTTGCTGACTGCATGGGTCACAGGCTCATTTACTGGCCCACAAGGCCTTGCCATGCAGGCCTCACTCAAACAATACTCGGCTAATCCTAAAATTGAACCCAGAGATGGGACAGAGGAAATGGGCATGGCTGGGAAACCAATGCCATCCAACTTGTCTATGAAATGGGTCCACAGGCACCGATGGATAGATGATTCTCAGCCAGGCGTAATCTAAATAAGACTTTTACACAGCACCAATGGCCTCGTGAGTATAATCAAATCAAACCTGCATGACTAAATGTCTTCTGCCCTGGCCTGCCAGATGTACCATTTTAACACAAGAGCTTAGGTTGCAAAGATCGCTTATAGAGAATTAGCACCCAATTGGCATATAAGTGTGGACAAATCATATTCTTCCCATGGAGAGAAGTGCAAGGGTCTGTGCAGGAACTCCAGCCAAAGCCTTTGCTAGGTGTGACCTAGACAGCCCCTAAAATCATGGAGCTCTGTGATGACAGCCATTTTACAAAAACCTACAGAGAGGGATCATGACTAGGGCTGCCCAATGGTATTTAAAAGCCCCTGACCAAATCCTCCATCCTTGATGGATTGCTGCTTGGGAAGGATACCCAACCCCCATTGGCCCCTGGTGATCACCGCCTCGCCTCAGATGAGACCACCCAAGCCCAGGAGCCCTCCAATGGAGAGGACACTGTCCATGACCACAAGTGAAGGTCACTCTCCACCACCCCTGTCACCCCACTCTCAAGCCAGCTAATGGACCCAGATTCCTCCTTGAGAAACGGGAGGGCGAAGCATCAGAGCACCACCTGGCTAAAATGATGGACTACATGACCAGGGGCCCTCCTCTTTATGCTCTTCACTGGAAGTCCCAGCTCCTATGACTGTAAATCTACCTTGCACTCTGCCAGCCCCTCCTGGCGAACTGACCATTATATCTTTAATCTCACACAAGAGGGACAACCTTCCTACATCTTGCTTGACTTCAGATCCTTCACCGAAGCTACCGACCTACGTGCTAATAAGGGCTCATACAACAAAAATGAATAGATTCCCTAGCCCAGGTAGTATTGGATGACCACCTAGCCTTAGATACTTCTTGGCCAAAAGAGGGGTTGTCTGCTCCATAAGAAACACCCCTTGCTCCATTTATATTAATAATTCAAGGCCAATAAAAATTAACTTATAAAAGATGGCTCAAGAGATTAGGGTATTCCACAGGGTAACCAAGGTTTATCCATAGATACCTCAGACCCTAAAAAATCTCCTAGCTAACCCCTGAAGGGTGGGGGGAATAGTTACACAAAGGCTCCCAGCTCTTGGTTTTACCATTGATTGACATTTTTACAACCAATTTCCTTAAGTATTTTATATACTGGCTCAATAATAATTCTATGCCTCTGGCAGTAAATACATCAACCATCCAAACTGTCAAAATCCTCCAAATAAATCATGCTGAGGCATCAAGGGATGCATTGTCCTAACCATTAAAATTGTTTGTGAGCTGCCTCAGCATCCACCTCACTTTGGCTAAGCCATCTGCCTCAACACCAACCTTTCACCTCGTAAATAGCAGCTTCCAGCCCTGGGGCATAAACTCCCCAGAGCCCAAACCCACATCTGCAGCCACCACCCACATCACCCACACACCTCACTCCAAAGCCAGAGCTAGTCCCAAATGATAAGCTGACTATCCCACTGCTCTACGACCCCCCAGTCCCTTTCCCTTTAAGCACATGTTTGCTTGAAACTAACAAATCCTTGGTGCCTGTGGGAAATCTACTAACCTCCAGCCCTGGACCACAATAGAGGCAGAAGCCCACAAGTTGCTCTTGTGTGCTCCCCACCTGCTGGGTGAGCCCCAGGATTGCATTTCTCGTGCCCCACCCCTCTCATGGGGACCCAAAGTACTACACATTCTATTTTCTTGCATTATAGCCTTAGTATCCACTTGTATCACTTTGAGCTCCACCCAAACCCAAGTTTAAAATCCAACATCTCTAATTTGCAACAACGTGGTATCAGAGTTTGGTAGAGTTTCAATTAAGGGAAAAGAATTACAAGAGTCAGCCCTAGATTTACCCAATATCACAGAGACTTGAAAGCATTTGGTTCCTTCAGTGAAATGTGAATACTGCAGAGTTGATGAATTATATGATATTCTTAAGGAGGGAATGAAAGCAAAGCCATCAGGATCCTATTGTGTAGAATAAAAGCAAAGGAAAGAAATTTGCATTCAAATTGACAGGCGATGAGGAGTTGCAAATTTCTGGTGTTGTGTAGGTTCTAATATAAATAAAAAGAAATTCACAGATACAAAGCAAATACAAATGTTCCTGTTCCTCCATGCTGATACTAATGTGAAGAAGATGTGGTCCTCCCATTTAAATGCTTACTTCTGCATTAGGGAAGAAGAAAGTTTCCTGAAGGACACAAGAGTAACTACTGACTAACTTAGCCACATTCCAAGTACTATAACAATCAAAAGAAAAAGTTAAGTCAAGAATCCAGGCAGCTTCCTGGAGGATAGCCGTCAAGCTGTGCTCCTTGGAAAATAACGAGTAAGCTGCACTCCGTGGAGAGCAGAAGTGGAGTGGAAGAGAGCACAGGTACAAAATGGTGGAGTAGGGAGTTTTACAAATCACTCCTTCCACTAGAAAAATGAAAGAAAAGAAAATGAAAGAAAAGAAATTGGAATTTACTAGGCAGTAGCCCTGGAGCCAGAATGGACAATTAGAATAACTACAGGAGTACACGAGGAAGCAAAATGCTGCTGGGAGTTCAGCTTCTGCAGGTGCAAGCAGGAGCCAGTGAGCAGCCCCTGCCGTGCACCCCGTGGCAGCTGTGGAAACGGCTGCAGCTGCAGCACCAGATGAAAGGCAGCCCCGATCGCCAGAGAGGAGAGGCAGCTGAGGGGTTCAGCAAGGGTGTTGATTCTGAGAGTGGAAAGGAGCCCGCCTGGGCAGCGCACAAAGTGGCGTCTGCACGGGTTGCGCCAGGGAGAATGCTTTGTACGCATGTGGGAACCTGTGGAGAGAGGAGGAGGAGGAAGAAAAGTTTGTAGCAAAAAGTTTTTTAGTTGATGTCAGCCCTGGACAGGGGGTTAATCTCTTATTGCCACGGGCTGGTTTCTGTCAAGGCCTCGGAGGCTGCTGTTATCTTTCTGCTGCGGGCTGTTTTCTTCAAGGCCTCAGGAGGCTGTTGCTGCTCTCTGCATTTCTAGAGGAGACCCGGCCTATCAACACAGCCTCCATTCTGGGAGAGGCCAGCTTGTGACAGAGCTGACAAAGGAAATCGCCTGAAAGTTGCTGAGGGTCAGGGTTGGCCTAGGGGATCTGAGTGTGGAAGCTGGCCACGTTTTGGCCCTCTGGGCAGCAGCACAGCCAGCCTCCAACTGGAATCCGCCTGGACATAGAGAGCTGGTGCACCTTCTTTGGCTGTTTCTGTTTTGTTTTGTTTTGTTTTGTCCCACGTGTGGGCATTTCCTGGTCTGGTAGAGCCCTGAGGGCACATCATAGACTCTGACTTAATTTTGGCTCTCTCTGCAATGAAAAAAAAAAATTGGTTGCATTTCTTCTTTCTCTCTCTTGTGCTGTTTAGTCTGGTGGGTCCTCCAGGGCCTGGCATGGACGCGAGCCTCAGTGTCTCCCAGAATCAGCGTCTTCTGGCCTTACCTCAGCATCTACCGAGATATAAAGAGCCAGGGCCCCTCTTTCTCTTTTTTTTTATTTTCCTTTTTTTTTTTTTCTTTTTTTTTTTTTGGTTGTTTTCTTTTTTCTTTTTGTTTCTGTTTGTATTTTGTGATCAGGGATGCTAGCCTAAGTTTCATCCTCAGAGCAGCATCTTCTGGGTTCCCACCAGCAAGTAACAAGAGACCAGGAGAGGCAGTGCCCTTTGTTATTTATTTCTCCTTTTTTTAATTGTTCTGTTTTGGGGTGTTTTGTCTGTTTGTTAATATTTTTTCTTTGCCTTTCTCTCTCTCTCTCTCTTTCTCTCTCTCTATCTCTTCTTTCTTTTTTTCTCTTCCTATTCTCAGTCTTGTAGACCAAAGAGTGGGAGGATTAGATTTCCAGAGTGACCACAACATAATACACAGAATGCCCAGTTTTCAGCAAAAAAGTACAAAGTATGAAAGGAGACAAGAGAGTGTGGCCCTGTCAAAGGAAGAAGAAAAGAATTCAATGGAAAATATTCTGGAGAAAGCACGTCACTAGAATTAATAATCAAAGATCTTAGAACAATGCTCATAAATAGGATCAATGAGCTGAAGAAAACATGGACAAAGAACTAAAGGAAATCAGGAGAACAGTATGTGAACAAAAAAAGAACCTCAATAATAAGACAGAAATTATTAAGAAGAACCAAATGGAAATTCCAGAACTCAAAAATGCAGTAACTGAAGTGAAACATTAAATAGAGGGTTCAAGAGCAGAGTGAAGGAGGAAGAAGGAAATATGAATTTGAAATTGTCCACATTGAGGAGCAGAAAGAAAAAGAAAGAAAAAAAACTGAACAAAGCCTGAGAAACCTGTGGGATACCATAAAGCACACCAATATACACATCATAGGAGTCCCAGAAGGAGAAGAGAGAGACAAAGGGTCAGAGAAAATATTTGAACAAATAATAGGAGAAAACTTCCCAAATTGATGAAAAATATGAATATATAAATTCAAGATGTGCAGCAAATGCCAAGCAGAATTGCGGGACACTGATTACGTGCTTCAACTTGGCGGGCCTGGGCCAGGGGACCGGATCCGCCCCTGGGGAGGGTGGTGGGCACGGGCGACAGCGCCCTCCACAGCCCCCCGGGCCTGGGAAAGTGAGGCCGGAGGCAGGCCCCATTTCCTCACCCAAAATACCACTGTTGGGAGAGGCTTGCCGGAGGGAACCGCCTTTTCCCCACCCCCTTGTCCTGCTCGGACACTCCTCGTTGCCAGAGCAACTCCCCCACCTCTAGTGAGCATGCTCAGTTACCGGAACAACTCCCGCCCCCTGTCTATCAACCTCTGCACCCTCTCTGAACCAATCCAAGCCTTTGACCTCTACAGCTACCCCGCCCCCTAATCACCCAATATAAGCTGGTGCTCTCCCCTAATAAAGCGCTCGCTCTCTTAGTTTTCCACACCCTCAAAGAACCGTGTCCCGCCTGCTCCTTCTCGCCGCCCTCCTTGCACGCCTCCGCCGGGGACTAGGGCCCAGTCCCCCGCCTCGCCCTCGCCTCCGGGAAAGAGCCCCCGCCGCCGGTACCCTCAGAGCAACGCCGAGAGCCGAGGGTTCAGCAACCGGCTGCCCCCCCCCCACGAAGCAGCAAACGCGACCGCAACTGGTGCCCCGTGTGAGGACTTCTCCACACGACGGTTTAGCAGGTCGCCCGCTCGCCCGGACGCCTCTCCAGCTTCCCTTCTCCTCGCCTGCAAGGTAAGGGCCGCCTCTCCTTCGCCGCTTCCGGAGCCGCTTTTCCCTCGCCGCTCCGCGTTAGGGGCCGCCTCTCCCTCGCCGCTCCGCGTTAGGGGCCGCCTCTCCCTCGCCGCTCCGGAGCCGCTCCTCCCTTCCCCAATTATCCCGGCTGCCTCTCCTTCTTTTCTTCTATAACCCCCATTCTTCCTAACGCTCTCCCTCTTCCCCTCCATTACTTTGCTGTCCTCCTTTCTGTCTTTCTCTCTTTGTTTGGCGCCCTGTACCTCTTTGCAACTGCCCCCCCCAGACTGCTTCAAAATGGCGAACTTCCTCCTTCTTCTTCTACTGAGGGGAGGAAGTGCTCTAGTGATGACGTCAGCCCTAAGCCGGGCCGGAAACCGCATGCGCTTTACCCCGCCCTTTCACAGGGCGGAGTTAGTCCGCCATCTTATGCCTTAGACCCCGCCCTTTTATAGGGCGGAGCTAGTCCGCCATCTTATGCCTTAGACCCCGCCCTTTCACAGGGCGGAGCTGGTCCGCCATCTTATGCCTTAAGCCCCGCCCTTTCACAGGGCGGAGTTAGTCCGCCATCTTATGCCTTAGACCCCGCCCTTTCACAGGGCGGAGCTGGTCCGCCATCTTGTGTTTTAGCCACGCCCACCGCGCCGCCATCTTGTGGCGCTTGGGGCCTCCCACTTCCGCCTCCCCCTTTGACAAGCTCCCCCTCGGAGCCCCTGCCGGCAGCTGCCGCCGCTCCTCCCACCCTGCCGACTAACAACCCCTGGCTGCCTTCTGCACCTCAAGGCAACCCTTGGGACAACGCTCCCCCTACCCCCACTCCCGTGCCAGGCCCTCTGCTTTGGGTGCACCCTGCTAAAAGCCAGCTTAGAAAAATTTGCCCCGCAGTGCGGCTTTGGATCAGCCTAGCTTCAGATCTAGTCACTCTGGCTGTTCATGTATTTGGAGAGCCGCCGGAAAAAATTATCTGGCCCCTGGACGCAGGCCAAACTCGCCTGCTTATACGTGATAACCCAGACATGCAAATCCTCTTAGAAGGATTTCAGGGGGAATTCAGCTGTCATTATCCTAGCCATCGACTGTTACAGGGGCTCGCCAAGCTTCCCTTCCGCAGCCCCTTCCATCCTTTTTCTCCTCTGCACCCATCCCGGGTGCCACTACTGTCTTCACTGACGCCTCCAAAACCCGTTTTGCCTTCCTCTCTTATTCCCAGGACCACCCTGAACCCCGCCTATTCAGTTATGTTAACCTTCATTCAGTCCAAGTGGGGGAAATTCTGGCAGTGTCATACGCGCTAAACGCCCACTGCAACCACCCAGTAAATATTTTCACAGACAGCCTCTACACGTATCAGGTCTGCCGAGTCCTCGCGTTTTCCACCTTTTTCCCGGGAGACTCGGCCATTGATAAAACGCTTTCTGACCTCAGAAGCATCCTGGAGCATCGACAGGATCCTTGGTTCATTAGCCACATTCGTAGTCACTCAGGCCTTCCGGGGCCCCTGGCTAATGGCAATAGTATAGTAGACCAAGCGGTCTCAGCTCAAAATACCCAAGCTATGCTAACTCACACGGCAGCCCCTCCGGGGGACGCTGTTAACCAGGCCAAGCTATTGCATTCTAGGTTTCACTTTTCGGCTACGTCGTTACATCATCTATGTGGCCTCCCCCTAGATACCTGTAAACATCTTGTCCGCAATTGTGCAACTTGTGCGCCCTTTGCGCCGCTTGGCCCCCTGCAACCTCAGGGAGTCAACCCACGAGGCCTAAAACCCAATTCTAGATGGCAAATGGACGTAACTCATGTTCCGTCCTTTGGACGCCTCAAATATGTGCATGTAATAATTGACACCTTCTCGGCCATGTGTTATGCAGTCCCCCTCGCCGGGGAAACGGCCAAGCACTGTATCAAGGCCCTAAGACAAGGAATTCTCTTCATGGGAGTCCCCTGGGACCTAAAAACGGACAATGGGCCTGCCTATCGCAGTGCCTCCTTTGCGGCCTTTCTTCAGTTATATAACATCACCCATCATTTCGGCATCCCCTATAATCCTCAGGGGCAAGCCATTGTGGAAGCAGTCCATCGCCGCTTAAAAATACAAATTGAAAAAGAGAGGGCTATGCTCCCCCAGGCAACTCCAGGGGACCTTATCATAGCAGCCCTTATTCACCTTAATCTACTCACATTCAATAAGGATGGACTTTCGCCCCTACATAAACATTGGGGGCCCTCATATAGGCCCACCCAGGCCCCGATGGTCTACTGGAAGGACCCAGAGAATAATGCCTGGAAGGGTCCCTCCCCACTCCTCGCCCAGGGGCGCGGGTTTGCTTGTGTTTTTCCAGATGATGCAGCACAACCAATCTGGATCCCAGGAAGGGCAATCCGGCCCGCCACCAGCAACCAAGCGTCTAACGAGACGAGAACGCCGTCATCTCCGCAGCCTGGTGCACCAGATGACAACAGTACACCTGAGCCTGGACCCCAGCCCGAGTGAGACCCCAGAGAAAAGAGAAATTATACGCCTCTATAGGCAGGCGAAAGCCAGCCCCCTGCACCTCCACAACCCTCACCCTAGTATTGCTTCCCTTCTTACAATTATGTTGGCTCTCGCCTCTTCTACCCAGGCTGTCCTTCAGCCCCACAACCCCCACCAGCCTTGGAAATGGACGCTTGTGCGTTGGGAGGATTCAAAAATTGTCTTTTGCAATATCACTGCACAACCCCCCTCCTTTTCTTTTAATGCCTCTGAATTGTTTCTTCCCGGAACCTTTGCCCCCGCCTATAGCGATTCTGGTAGTTCTAGAAGGGGAGGCCGAGTTGGAGTACGCAGTAACAAAAATCTAGACCAGTATTACATGTGCCCATCCTCAAATCCTGGAAAATCGTACTGCAATTCCCCCAACGAGTACTACTGTGCATATTGGGGGTGTGAAACATTAGCCACTAATTGGAAGCCTCCTGTTCCCGATCAATACCTTACCTTAAAGTGGGCCCCTACAGGGTGCAAACTCCCTACAGTTAACTGGCTCGGTCAAGAAAGCGAGGGATCCTGCACACATCTTAATCTTACAGTGCAGCTCCCCACTGATCCCTCCTGGTTACTCGGTCGAACTTGGGGCTTCAGAATCTATGAGAAAGGAGCCGACCGAGGATCACTTATTCTCATAAAAAAGGAGGCTGTAAGCCAGCCATGCCAAAATACTGCAATAGAAACACCCTCTGGCATTGGTCCCAACAAAGTCATTAACCCTCTTTTCCCACAGCCCTCCAGCCGCACCTCAGCTCCAAACAGCCGCACCTCAGCTGCAAACAACGCATCGCCAACCCCACCACCCCGACCTCCTCTACCCCCCTCTCGCTACTCCTCCCCCCTCCTCAACCTTATCCAAGCGGCCTTCACCTCAGTGAATTCCTCCAGCCCTAATCTTACCTCCTCTTGCTGGCTTTGCCTCTCCACCTCCTTCCCCCTGTATGAGCCAATTGCCTCCAACCTCTCCTTTTCAGAAAACACAGAGGACAGCCCTTCGGAATGCAATTGGAATACCTCTGCCGTCCCCCTAACCTTTCATTCAGTCTCCTTTACAGGGAAGTGCATCCGCCCTCGCTCAAGTAACTCTCCCAGCCTCACAGCTTGTGCCGACTACTCCTCTCCCAGCAGCTCTGCCAAGTTTCTTATTCCCCACAACTCCTCCCAATGGCTGTGCTCCTCTACAGGACTTACCCCCTGCCTTAATGTGCAAACCCTCTATACAACTAATGAAACTTGCCTCCTAATTGTCCTTATCCCTAGGGTCTTATACCACAGCGAGGAAGACTTCTTCCTCCGCCTGGAAAGAACTGCAGATTCCGCCCTTCTGCAAAAGCGAGAGCCCATCACTGCCCTTACAATTGCCTCCCTCCTAGGTCTTGTAGGCACTGGCACTGGAATTGCTGCACTAGCCCGACAAAACTCTGCCCTAACTCACCTCAGGGCAGCCGTGGACGAAGATATCACTCACCTACAAAACGCTATTTCCCATCTTAAAAATTCTGTCAATTCCCTCTCTGAGGTAGTGCTCCAAAACCGCCGAGGTCTCGACCTTCTCCTCCTCAAAGAAGGGGGCCTCTGCGCCGCCCTAGGAGAAGAGTGCTGTGTATATGCCAATTCCACAGGTCTCGCCGAGGACAGCCTAAAAAAGGTCCGAGAGGGACTGGAACAACGTAGAAGAGACCGTGAAGCCACCAGCTATTGGTCCCACATCTTTACTCCCCTCCTTCCTTACCTTCTCCCTCTCCTCGGCCCCCTACTAATGATTATTCTAGCTCTCACTTTAGGACCCTGCATTATCCGCAGAATTGTCCAGCTTGTAAAGAAACAAACGGATGCTATTTTTTCCTCGTTCGTGCAAGTCCAGTACCAGCGACTCGCCACCTCTGACGCTCCCTACTCCAAGATGACAACCAACCCTCCGCGACCTCACCGCCACCGGTCAACCCGCCGACCGCGAGGCCCTTCTCAATTGCCTGAACCTCATACCAACCTCGAGCTCCAGCTTCTCTGAACCTTCAACTTTAAACCTCCCACCTTCGCCCATCCCGCTAGCAGCAAGGCCCCTGTCGAGCGCCCGGGCGCCACACCAATGCTGAGCTCCAGCCTCGCTGAGCCACCGTCAACCCTTTTTCCCCTCCCCAGCCTCCCCCTTCCCTCATCCCTTAGTGGGCCTCTCCGGTAAGCTTCTCCCTTTAATTTGAAAAGAAGGGGGAGATGCGGGACACTGATTACGTGCTTCAACTTGGCGGGCCTGGGCCAGGGGACCGGATCCGCCCCTGGGGAGGGTGGTGGGCACGGGCGACAGCGCCCTCCACAGCCCCCCGGGCCTGGGAAAGTGAGGCCGGAGGCAGGCCCCATTTCCTCACCCAAAATACCACTGTTGGGAGAGGCTTGCCGGAGGGAACCGCCTTTTCCCCACCCCCTTGTCCTGCTCGGACACTCCTCGTTGCCAGAGCAACTCCCCCACCTCTAGTGAGCATGCTCAGTTACCGGAACAACTCCCGCCCCCTGTCTATCAACCTCTGCACCCTCTCTGAACCAATCCAAGCCTTTGACCTCTACAGCTACCCCGCCCCCTAATCACCCAATATAAGCTGGTGCTCTCCCCTAATAAAGCGCTCGCTCTCTTAGTTTTCCACACCCTCAAAGAACCGTGTCCCGCCTGCTCCTTCTCGCCGCCCTCCTTGCACGCCTCCGCCGGGGACTAGGGCCCAGTCCCCCGCCTCGCCCTCGCCTCCGGGAAAGAGCCCCCGCCGCCGGTACCCTCAGAGCAACGCCGAGAGCCGAGGGTTCAGCAACCGGCTGCCCCCCCCCCACGAAGCAGCAAACGCGACCGCACAGAATGAACTCAAATAGATCTACATTGAGACATGTTATAATCAAACTGCCCAACACCAAGAGCAAAGACAGAATCTTAAAACCTCAGCAAGAGAGAAGCAAGAAATCACATATAAGGGATCCTTAAAAAGATTAACATCCAGTTTCTCAATAGAAACCATGGAGGCCAGAAGGCAGTGGGAGGACATATTTAAAGTGATGAAAGAAAAAAAAACGTTACTTGAGAATAATATAATCAGCAAAGTTGTCCTTCAAAAATGAGGAAGAAATTAAGACATTTCTGAACAAATAAAACCTGAGGGATGAGGAAGTTCATTAAAACTATACCTGCCTTCCAGGAAATGCTAAAGGGTGTCCTCCATGTTGAAAGAAAAGGACACTAGACAGCATCTTGATGTTTGATGAAGAAATAAAGAAAGTCCTCCGGTGTAAGTAAAAAATATGGATTAATCAATAGGTCATTATTATTTCATTTGTCATTGGTAATAAGATTTTACTTTTACTTCTTACAAGGCTAAAAATTCACCTCATAAAAAAGCATGGCATGAGTAGACTGAAAGAGAAAGAATGGAAAAATTGCACCATGCAACTAGTAACCAGAAGAGGACTGGTTTAGCTATATAATATCAGACAAAATAGACTTTAAGCAAAAAAAAAAAAAAAAAAAAAAAAAAAAACTGTTAAAAGAGACAAAGAAGGTCACTCAGTAATGAATAAGGAATTAGATGAAAAAAAGATGTAACTATACACACACACACACACACACACACACACACACACACA
Organism: Choloepus didactylus; assembly: GCF_015220235.1. Taxonomy (NCBI): domain Eukaryota; kingdom Metazoa; phylum Chordata; class Mammalia; order Pilosa; family Megalonychidae; genus Choloepus; species Choloepus didactylus. Next base: position 5,097,638 of record NC_051320.1, on the reverse strand, counting down.
CCTACACACCTAACTGCAGAACTCCACAAAAGATGGAGCAAATAATGACAGATTTGAAGGAAGAAACAGGCAGTTCTACATTAGTATCAGGAGACTCAATGCACAACATTCAATAATGGATAGAACATCTAGACAGAAAATCAGTAAGGAAATAGAAGACTTGAGTAATACTCTAAACGAACTAGACATAGTAGACATATATAGAATAACTCACCCAATAGTAGCAGAATGCATATTCTTCTCTAGGGCATATGGGTCATTCTCCCAGATAGACCATATTCAGGTCATAAAACAAGTCTCAATAAATTAAAAAAATATTGAAAACATATAGTGTATCTCCTCCAACAAAATGAAATGAAGCTGGGAATCAGTAATAGAGAGAGAACTGGAAAATTCACAAATATGGCTGAACTGAACAATGAACAATGCGCTCTTAAGCAACCAGTGGGCCAAAGAAGAAATCACAAGAGGAATTAAGAAATATCTTGAGGCAAATGAAAATTAAAACACAGCAAACTATAACTAATGGGATGCAGCTAAGGCCGTACTGAGAGGGAAACATATAGCTCTAAAAGTTAATATTAAAAAAGAATAAACATCCTAAATCAGAGACCTAACCTCACAACTGGAGTTTCTAGAAAGGAGAGCAAACTAAACCAGAGCAAGCCAAAGGAAGGAAATAATAGAGATTAGAATGGATAAAAATGAAATAGAGAATAAAAAAACAATAGAGAGCATCAACAAAATTAAAAGTTGGTTCTTTGAAAAGATCAAGAAAATCAACAAAACTTTAGCTAGACTGACAAAGAGAAAAAGAGGACATGACTAATCACAAGAAAAGAAAATTATAAATCAATATCCCTTATAAATATAGATGCAAAACTCCTCAACAAAATATGAGCAAGCCTACTCTAACAGTACGTTTAAAACAAGTATCCACTGTGATCAAGTGGGATTTATCCCAGGAATGCAAGGATTATAAGATGACATGATCTTTATATAGAAAATCCTTAAAAACCCACAACAAAGCTACTGGAACACATAAACAAATTCAGCAAAGTGGTGGCATTTAAAAGGAACATGGAAAAATCAACACTAAAAAATCAGTTAATGTAATACACCACATTAACAGAATGAAGAAAAAAATCCACATGACTACCTCAATTGAAACAGAAAAGGCAATCAACAGAATCAAGCACAATTTCTTGATAAAAACACTTAGAACACTAGGAATAGAAGGAAACTTCCTCAACATAATAAAGAACGTATATGAAAAATCCAGATCTGGCATCCTACCTAATGGTGAAAGATCGAAAGCTTTCTCTCTGAGATCAGGAACAAAACAAGGATGCCCACTATTACCACTATTGACATTGTACTGGAAATTCTTGCCAGAGCAATCAGGCAAGAAAAGGAAATAAATGGAAAGGAAGAAGTAAAACTTTCCCTATTTGTAGATGACTTGATCCTATATAAAGAAAATCCTGAAAAATCTACAGTGAAGCTACTGGAACACATAAATGAATTCAGAAAAGTGGTGGGGTACAAGATCAGCATGGAAAAATCAGTAATGTTTCAATATACTAGTAATGAACCATCTGAAAAGGAAATCAAGGAAAAGAATTCCATTTACAACAGCAACTAAAAGAATCAAATATCTAGGGATAAATTTAACTACAGGTGTAAAAACTTACATACTGAAAACTGCAAAATACTGCTAAAAGAAACTAAAGAAGACCTAAATAAATGGGAAGACATCTTTGTTCATGGTTTGGAAGCATTAACATTTGTAATATTTCATCACTCAAGCAGTATACCAATTCAGTGCAATTCTTCTTAAAATTCCAGTGGCCTTTTTTTTTTTTTTTTTTTTTTGCAAAACTGGAAAAACCCATCCTCAAATTCATATGGAACTGTAAGGTGCCCAGATAGCCAAAACAACTTGGGGAAGGGAAAACAGGGTTGGAATACTCACACTTCCTGATTTCAAATTGTATTACAAATTGACAGTAATTAAACCAGTGTGGTACTGATGCAAAGATAAACCAATAGATCAGTGGAACAGAACTGAGAGTCTAGAAATAGAGCCACACTTTTATGGCCAGTCACTTTTTGGCAAGGCTGCTAAGTGCATGCAGTGTGTAAAAAATAGTCTCTTCAACAAATGGTATTAGGAAAACTGGATATCAACACACCGAAGAATGAAGTTAGACCCCTATCTCACACCTTACACAAAAACCAACTCAAAATGGATCAAGGACATAAATATAAGAACTAAAATTATAAAAATCTTAGAAGATAACATAGGGGCAAATCTGCAGGACCTGGGATTCAGCAATGGATTCTTAGATATGATGTGAAAAGCACAAGCAACAAAAGAAACAATAGATACATTTGGTTTCATAAAAATTAAAAACTTTTGTGCATCAAAGGAAGCTATCAGGAAAGTGAAAAGACAACTCACAGAATGGGAGAATATAGTTTCAAAGCATGTATCAGATAAGGGTTTAATATCCAGAATATACAAAAACACCAACACCTCACCAACAAAAAGACAAGCAACCCAACAAAAAAATGGACAAGTGACTTGAATAGACATTTCTCAAAAAAAAAAAAAAAAAAAAGACATACAAATAGTCAATAAACACATTAAAAGATTCTCAACCTCATTATCCATCAAGGAAATGCCAGTTAAAACCACAATCAGATACCACTTCACACACACAATGATGGCAGTTACTAAAAGAATGAAAAATGAGTGTTGGAGAGGGTGCAGAGAAACTGGAACTCTAATGTATTGTCAGTAGAAATTTAAAATGATGCATCTAGTGTGGAAAGCAAAATGGCAATTCCTTGAAAAGTTAGAGATAGAACTTCCATTTGACCAGACAATACCACTTCTAGGTATATACCTGTTCTAGTCTGCTTAATGCTGCCAGAATGCAAAACACCAGAGATGGATTGGCTTTTATTAAATGGGGTTTATTTGGTTACATAGTCACAGTCTTAAGGCCATAAAGTGTCCAAGGTAACACATCAACAATCGGGTACCTTCACTGAAGGATGGCCAATGGTGTCTGGAAAACCTCTGTTAGCTGGGAAGGCACGTGGCTGGCGTCTGCTCCAAAGTTCTGGTTTCAAAATGGCTTTCTCCCAGGACATTCCTCTCTAGGCTGAAGTTCCTCAAAAATATCACTCTTAGTTACTCTTGGGTTGTTTGTCCTCTCTTAGCTTCTCCAGAGCAAGAGTCTGCTTTCAATAGCCGTCTTCAAACTGTCTCTCATCTGCAGCTCCTGTGCTTTCTTCAAAGTGTCCCTCTTGGCTGTAGCAGCTTGCTCCTTCTGTCATGATCTTATATAGTGCTCCAGTAATTTAATTCAGACCCACCCACCTCCATGGAAATTATCCAATCAGCGTCATCACCCACAGTTGGGTGGGGCATATCTCCATGGAAACACCCAAAGAATTACAATCTAATTAACACTGATAGGTCTGCCCACACAATAATGGCATTTGGAGGGACACAATACATTCAAACTGGCGCAATACCTAAAGAGAGTAAACAGGTATTTGTACACCAATAATTATAGTGGCAGTATTCGTAATAGCCAAAAGCTGGAAACGACAAGAAATAGTAAATTTGCAGAGATAGAAAGCAAATTAGAGGTTTATGAGGGAGGGGTGAGGCAGGGAGGTTTAAATGGGATTGTTTGTGAAATATATTTTTTTAATCTGAAAAAAAACAAGCAGGGTGGAAGTTCCACTCTGTGAGGAGCAGATGTGGAGGTGAAGCTGCGCTTCATGGAGAGTAGATTGAGAGTGGAAATAGGGATGTATTTGTCTCCTACTTCCTCCCAAAATCTCCTTGAAATGACAGTTAATAAAAATTTACCCAAATAACAGAAAATGTGACAGTTATTGAAATGGCTAAATCAGTGGTTAATAGATCTGCTAAACATTGACAGAAAAATCAGAGGTGAGGGAGCCATAATCCTTTCCTAGCCTGAGAGTTGACACTGAAGTTTACTCAAGAAGCACTAGAGAAATATAAAGTATAGAAGTAAGAAATCAATCTGAAAATATGGATATTTATTTATTATTTACAGAGCATGGGAAACAGTTCCCCCATCACCCCCTCCCACCACCACAACCCGTATGCAAAATCCTAACGTAAAACAAGCTGATGAAAGGCATGAACTGAAGAAACTGGTGAAGTATAAATAAAGATAAATGTAACCCTAGTACATCGACTTTAAGGAGGGAAATTAATGCAAGCCTTAGCAGAATTCCCATTACCTAGCGTATTAGAAAGGGCTGAAAAAATGCTGGAAAGAGCTGCTGGAAACTTGGAGTTGCCCCTGGGAAATAATACAGATGACTGTTCCCTAAAGCAGTCGCTGAAGATAGCTGTGTTCTCCAGTATAGTTTGTCATCTGAGAATGCAGCTCTCCACATTTTGGGAGGTCCCACCCCAAAGGCAAGCTTCAGACCTTTGTGAAATCTGTTGTGGTCCCCTACCCAGGGTTTCCTTTCAGGAGAAAGTTATTTGGGGAACTGTCCATCTCTGGTTTACTAGATGGCATCTCTGCTCTCAGAGCCACCCTATGAGGTAAGCATCATCATTACTCCAATTTTGCAAATGAATTGATTGTGAGTCCTCAGAGACCACAACTCTTGAATGTCAGTAGAAGATCCAAGATCTTGGATATTTGTGGAAAACAAAAAACCTAAAATTAAATGATCTAGATAAATAAAGAGAACAATCTCAGCAGAAACAGAAATAATTCAGGGCACAGTGGAAAATATTTTAAAAGCCCCAGTGCTATCTTCAGAAAGTTTAAGAAAGTTACTGCATTTATAAAACAAGAAAACAGAAAGGAGAACCTATATATAAACAGAATGTCTGAGAAAAAAATGTCCATTAAAAGGGTGCAATATGAAATCAGGGGAAAAAAAGACAAAGTCATGACATAAACAAGATGAAAACAAAACAAAACAAAAAGCTATAAATGAACTTTGCAAGAGCACCAAACACTGGATAATATAGGTTTATAGCAAGAAGATGGGGGAGAAGAAATAAGCCAAATCATTTCTCAGCTTTGAAGGAAAGTATAAGTATTTAGATAAAAAGTAGGAATAATGAAGAAAAGATGAAAAACTAAACACACCCTCATTAAACTGTAGAGAAACAAAGTTCTTCAGGAGATCTTGGATTCAGATATATAAGAGAACATAGACTGATCTCCACCAAAGGAATCTGAATCAGTCTGCCATCAGAATTTTCATTAATTAGAGTGGGGCTGGTGATGTAGTTTCCTTGTGATGCCTCCTGGCCCCAAATCTTTGGGAGAGTAGTATTCAGGAGAGCGGAGGGGAGTAATAGTGTTGGCATGTTGGTTGTGTATGCTGTTGAATACCACCGCCTACCCAGCTTTCAGTCCGTATTCATTGAATGTTTAAAATGAATGAACTGAATGAATCTCAGGTGTCTCCAGTCAGATCCTGGGTGATGATCCTCTGATGGCAGCTAAGCTGCTTCAGTTTGCTAAAGCTGCAGAAATGCAATATACCAGAAATGGCTGGCCTTTTTCAATGGGGTTTTATTAGGTTACAAATTTAGAGTTCTAAGGCCATGAAAATGTCCAAATTAAGGCATCAAGAGGAAGATACCTTCTAGGAGGAAAGGCTGTTTGTATCTGGGGTTCCTCTGTCATATGGGAAGTCACAGAGCAACATCTGCTGGTCCTTCTCTCTTGGTTCTGGTTTCGATGGCTCTCTCCAAATGTCTCTGGGCATTTCTCTCTGTCTCCAAAATGTCTCTAGGCTTCTGTGTGTTTTTCTCTGTATTTCTGCCTTTTATCCTTTCATAAAGGGCTCCAGTTGGGAATTAAGAACCACCTGGTATTGGGTAGGTCACATCCCATTTGAAACAACCTAATCAAAGATCCCACCCACAAATGTTTGCACCCACAGGAATCGATTAAAAGAACATGGCATTTCCTGGGGTGCGTAACAGCTCCAAACCAGCAAGAAGAAGCTGGGTGAACAGAGACACTCATGCATATTTTAGAACCTAATTGTTGTTAATTTATCTGTGGAGATGTCAGAGAGTTTATTTTTCTCAAGACTTAATCAATCTCTGTAAACAAAAACATGCCCTTTGCACTTTTTCGTGGCATGTGCCAATTCTAAGGAACATATTTATGGAGATAAAATGTTTGATTATGTTGTTGCACATCATCTGGCAGTAACATTGTACTTGCTCTCTCATTGAATTCACTTGCTTGTACAACAGTGCTGGAGGTAATTTGTCAAGGGAAGTAGGAGGGTAGGAGAGTGGCTTCTTGCGGTCAAGCCAATTGAACATGATCCCTTTCATTCACCTCTGGATTGGGGAAAGGGATGGGTGAGGGCAGCTGCACTCACTGTTCCCAGATGGACACAGGAACAGCAGCATCTCCAGGTCCCCATCCTGCCTCTAATCTCAAGAAGGCTTCAAGGTTGCGAATTAAAAACACTTTTCAACATCATTTGTGATCCTCTCTTAGAAACAAATTCAGCAGCCACATTAGTGGCTTGATAGCATTGAGGCTTGGGGTTTCTTTCCCAAAACACAAAATAGAGTTTAGTCTAGTTGCTCAGGTTAAAAAACTAGTGATGGATTTGAACCTGAAACCCTGAGCTTTTTTTTTATTTATTAGAGAAGTTATGGGTTTACAAAACAATCCTGCATAAAACAAAGGATTCCCATATACCACCTCACCACCAACACCTTGCACTGGTGTAGAACATTTGCTAAAATGGATTATAGCACATTTTTATAATTGTACTATTAATTAAAATCCATGGATTAACTGAGGGTTCACTGTTTGTATAGTGTAGTTCCATGGATTTGTTTCTTTATTTTTATTCTGTTACCACATATACAATTTAACATTTCCCATTTTAATCACATTCAGATATATATTTCAATGCTGATGAAACCTTAAGCTTCTTTTTTTATTAATTTTATTGAGATATATTCACATACCATGCAGTCATACAAAACAAAGCATACATTCAATTGTTTACAGTACCATTATATAGTTGTGCATTCATCACCAAAATTAATTTTTGACATTTTCATTACCACAGACACACAAATAATAAGAATAAAAATTAAAGTGAAAAAGAACAATTAAAGTAAAAAAGAACACTGGGTGCCTTTTATTTTTTCTTCCCCCATTTTTGTGCTCATCCATCCATTAACTAGACAGAGGGGAGTGTGGTCCTTATGGCTTTCCCAATCACATTGTTACCCCTCATAAGCTACATTTCTATACAATCATCTTCAAGATTCAAGGGTTCTCGGTTGTAGTTTGATAGTTTCAGGTATTTGCTGCTAGCTATTCCAATTCATTAGAACCTAAAAAGGGTTGTCTATATTGTGCATAAGATTGCCCACCAGACTGACCTCTCGGCTCCTTTTGGAATCTCTCTGCCACTGAAGCTTATTTCATTTCCTTTCACATCCCCCTTTTGGTCAAGAAGATGTTCTCCATCCCATGATGTCAGGTCTAGATTCCTCCAAAGGAGCCATATTCCATGTTGCCAGGGGGATTCACTCCCCAGGGTGTAAGATCCCATGTAGGGGGGCGGGCAGTGATTTCACCTGCCATGTTGGCTTAGCTAGAGAGAGAGGGCCACATCTGAGCAACAAAGAGGCATTTGGGAGGAGGCTCTTAGGCACAATTATAGGGAGGCCTAGCCTCTCCTTTGCAGCAACAGTCTTCCCAAGGGCAAGTCCTGTGGTAGAGGGCTCAGCCCATCAAACCACCAGTCCCGGATGTCTGTGAGCACATCAGCAACCGTCGAGGTGGGGAAGCCCAACACCCGTGCATTCTCCACCAGCTCCTCAAGGGGGCTCTGCATATTTTTTTCATTCCTTTTTTTAAAAAAAAATTAACTCTTTTTTAAAAAAAAATCAACTATATCAAAATTTTTTTTAAAAAAAAACATACAATTAAAAAAAATTTTCAAACAAACCGTAACAAGGGAGTAAGAAAAAGACAACTAACCTGAGGTAACTACTTTACTTCCAACATGTTCCTACTCTACCCCAAGAAAATAACCTAATATAGCAGCATTTCTGTGAGTTTGTTCCTACCATACTAATCAGAAATTAACAGATGACAGTCATTCCTGGGCATTCCCAGTACGTTAAATTTACCCACAATAGCTTATCTGTTCTTATTCTGTTATCATTACCCCTTCCTTAATTGCTCTCTATCACAAGTTCCCCTACATTCTACATTATAAGCAATTTGTTTTACATTTTTCAATGTTCACATTAGTATCAGCATATAATATTTCTCTTTTTGTGCCTTGCTTATTTTGCTCAGCATTATGTCTTCAGGGTTCATCCATGTTGTCAGATGTTTCATGACATCTTTCCTTCTTATAGCCACGCAGTATTCCATCATGTGTATATACCACATTTTATTTATCCACTTATCTGTTGAAGGATATTTGGGCTGTTTCTGTCTCTTGGCAATTGTAAATAATGCTGCCATGAACATTGGTGTGCAGATATCTGTTTGTTTCACTGCTTTCAGATCCTCCGGGTATATACTGAGAAGTGCAATTGCTGGATTGAAGGGTAACTCTATATCTAGTTTTCTAAGGAACTGCCAGACTGACTTCCAGAGTGGCTGAACCATTATACAGTCCCACCAACAATGAATAAGAGTTCCAATTTCTCCACATCCTCTACAGCATTTGTAGTTTCCCATTTGTTTAATGGCAGCCATTCTAATTGGTGTGAGATGTTATCTCATTGTGATCTTAATTTGGTCTCTCTAAAAGCTAGGGAAGTGGAACATTTTTTCATGTGTTTCTTGGCCATTTGTATTTCCTCTTCAGAGAACAATCTTTTCATATCTTTTGCCCATTTTATAATTGGGCTGCCTATACTATTGTCAATGAGTTGTAGGATTTCTTTATATATGCAAGATATCAGTCTTTTGTCAGATACATGGTTTCCAAACATTTTTTCCCATTGAGTTGGCTGCCTCTTCACCTTTTTGACAAATTCCTTTCAGGTACAGAGACTTCTAAGCTAGAGGAGTTCCCATTTACCTATTTTTCCTTTTATTGCTCGTGCTTTGGGTGTAAAGTCTAGGAAGTGGCCGCCTAATACAAGGTCTTGAAGATGTTTCCCTACATTATCTTCTAGGAGTTTTATGGCACTGTCTTTTACATTGAGATCTTTGATCCAGTTTGAGTTTATTTTTGTGTAGGGAGTGAGGTAGGGGTCCTCTTTCATTCTTTTGGATATGGATATCCAGCTCTCCAGCCTTATTTGTTGAGAAGACTCTTTTGTCAGTTCAGTGGCTTTGGGGGCCTTATCAAAGGTCAGTCAGACATAGACCTGGGGGTCTATCTCTGAATTCTCAATTCAATTCCATTGATCAGTATGTCTATCTTTGTGCCAGTATCATGCTGTTTTGACTACTGTGGCTTTATAATAAGCATCAAAGTCAGGCAGTGTAAGTCCTCCCACTTTGTTTTTCTTTTTTAGAGTGTCTTTAGCAATTCAAGGCATCTTCCCTTTCCAAACAAATTTGATTACTAGCTTTTCCAAGTCTGCAAAGTAGGTTGTTGGAATTTTGATTGGGATTGCATTGAATCTATAGATGAGTTTGGGTAGAATTGACATCTTAATGACATTTAGCCTTCCTATTCATGAACATGGAATATTTTTCCATCTTTTCAGGTCCTGTTCTATTTCCTTTAGTAGAGTTATATAGTTTTCTTTGTATAGGTCTTTTACATCTTTGATTAAGTTTATTCCCAGGTACTTGATTTTTTTAGTTGCTATTGAAAATGGTATCTTTTTCTTGAGTGTCTCTTCAATTTGTTCATTTCTAGCATATAGAAACATTACTGACTTACATGCATCAATCTTGTATGCTGCTACTTTGCTAAATTTATTAGCTTTAGTAACTGTATCATTGATTTCTCAGGGTTTTCCAGATATAAGATCATATAATCTGCAAAGAATGACAGTTTTATTTCTTCCTTTCCAATTTGGATGCCTTTTATTTCTTTGTCTTGCCGGATTGCCCTGGCTAGCACTTCCAGCACAATATTGAATAACAGTGGTGACAGTGGGCATCTTTGTCTTGTTCCTGATCTTAGAGGGAAGGCTTTCAGTCTCTCACCATTGACTATTATGTTGGCTGTGGATTTTTCATATGTGCTCTTTATCATATTGAGGAAGTTTCCTTCAATTCCTACCTTTATAACTGTCTTTATCAAAAAGTGATGCTGGATTTTGTTGAATGCTTTTCTGGCATCTATTGAGATGATCATTTGATTTTTCTCTTTTGATTTGTTAATGTGTTGTAATACATTGGTTGATTTTCTTATGTTGAACCATCCTTGCAGGCCTGGAATGAACCCCACTTGCTCATGATGTATAATTTTTTTAATGTGTCTTTGGATTCGATTTGCAAGTATTTTGTTGAGAATTTTTGCATCTATCTTCATTAGGGAGATTGGCCTGTAGTTTTCCTTTTCTTTTTTTTTTTTTTATAGCATCTTTGCCTGGTTTTGGTATTAGATTGCTGTTAGCCTCATAAAATGAGTTAGGTAGTGTTCCATTTTTTTCAATGTTTTGAAAGAGTTTAAGTAAGATTAGTGTCAGTTCTTCTTGGAAACTTTGGTAGAATTCCCCCTGGCCATGGGCATTTATCTGTGGGAAGCTTTTTGATGACTGATTGGATCTCTTTGCTTGTGATTGGTTGGTTGATGTCTTCTATTTCTTCTCTGGTCAGTCTAGGTTGTTCATATGTTTCCTGGAAATTGTCCACTTTGTCTACATTATCCAGTTTTGTTGTCATACAGTTGTTCATAGTATCCTCTTATAATTTTTTAAATTTCTTCAGGATCTGCAATAATGTCACCTTTCTCATTCATTATTTTGTTTGCATGGGTCTTCTCTCTTTTTTATTTTGTCACTCTAGCTAGGAGCTTGTCAATCTTGTTGATCTTCTCAAAGAACCAACTTTTGGTGTTATTTGTTCCATGTTTTTTTGTTCTCTGTGTCATTTATTTCTGCTTTAATCCTTGTTATTTCTTTTCTTCTACTTTGTTTAGAATTAGTTTGCTGTTCATTTTCTAGCTTCTTCAGTTGATCCATTAGTTCTTTGATTTTAGCTCTTTCTTCCTTTTTAATGTATGCATTTAGTGCTATAAATTTCCCCCTCAGTACCACTTTTGCTGCATCCCATAGGTTTTGGTATGTTGTGTTCTCATTTTCATTCATCGTATATATTTGGCAATTTCTTTTGCTATTTCTTCTCTAACCCACTGATTTTTTAGGAGTGTGTTGTTTAACCTTAAGGTATTTGTGAATTTTCTGAATCTCTGATGGTTATTGACTTCTAATTGTATTCCATTGTGGTCAGAGAATGTGCTTTGAATAATTACAATTTTTTTTAAATTTGTTGAGCCTTGTTTTATGTCCCAGCATATGAGCTATTCTGGAGAAAGTTCTGTGAGCACTAGAGAAGAATGTGTATCCTGGTGATTTGGGATGTAATGTTCTATATTGTCTGTTAAATCAAATTTGTTTATCAGATTGTTTAGGTTTTCAGTTTCCTTCTTGGTCTTCTGTCTGGTTGATCTAGCTACAAGAGAGAGTAATGTGTTGAAGTCTCCCACAATTATTGTGGAAACATCAATTGCTTCCTTTAGTTTTGCCAGTGTTTCTCTCATGTATTTTGTGGCACCTGATTGGGTGCATAAACATTTATGATTGTTATTTCTTCTTGTTGAATTGCCCCTTTTATTAGTATGTAGTGGCCTTCTTTGTCTCTCATGACATCCTTGCATTTAAAGTCTATTTTATGTGAGATTAATATTGCTACTCCTGCTTTCTTTTGGCTGTAGCTTGCATGAAATATTTTTTCCATCCCTTCACTTTCAATTTCTTTGTGTCCCTGTGTCTAACATGAGTCTCTTGTATGCAACATATTGATGGTTCATTTTTTGATCCATTCTGCCAATCTATATCTTTTGATTGGGGAGTTTAATCCATTTCCATTCAACATTATTACTGTGAAGGCATTTCTTGAATCAGCCATCTTATCCTTTAGTTTACATTTGTTAGATATATGTTTCCCTCTCTCTCTTAATGTCCTTTAATGTACCCATATTGAATCTCTTTAGTACTGAACCTTTCTCCATATCTCTCTCTCCTTTCTTTGTTTCTCTGTCGGTAGGGCTCCCTTTAGTATCTCAAGTAGGGCAGGTCTCTTGTTAGCAAATTCTCTTGGCGTTTGTTTATCTGTGAAAAATTTAAGCTCCCCCTCAAAATTAAGGAGAGCTTTGCTGGATAAAGTATTCTTGGTTGGCAATTTTTCTATCTCAGAATTTTAAATACGTCATGCCACTGCCTTCTTGCCTCCATGGTGGCTGCTGAGTAGTCACTACTTAGTGTTATGCTGTTTCCTTTTTATGTGGTGAATTGCTTTTCTCTTGCTGCTTTCAGAACACGCCCCTTCTCTTCTGTATTTCATAGTGTGATCAGAATATGTTTCAGAGTGGGTTTATTTGGATTTATTCTATTTGGAGTTTGCTGGACATTTATGATTTGTGTATTTATGGTGTTTAGAAAATTTGGGAAGTTTTCCCCCAGCAATTTCTTTGAATACTCTTCCTAGACCTTTACCCTTCTCTTCCCCATCTGGAATACCAAAGAGTCTTATATTTGGACATTTTTTATTATCTGTCATATCCCTGAGGTCCATTTTGATTTTTTCAATTTTTCCCCCATGCTTTCTTTTGTTCTTTCATTTTCCATTCTGTCATCCTCCAGGTCACTGATTTGCTGCTCAGCTTCCTCTAGTCTTATACTATGAGTATCTCAAATCTTTTTAATTTGGTCAACAGTTTCTTTTATTTCCATAAGATCATCTATTTATTTATTTACTCTTGCAATTTCTTCTTTTTACTCTTCTAGGGTCTTCTTCATGTCCTTTATATCCTGTGCTGTGCTCTTCTTTATTTCCTTTATATCCTGTGCCATGCTCTCATTGTTTATCTTTAGTTCTTTGATGAATTGCTCCAAGTACTGTGTCTCCTCTGATCTTTTGATTTGGGTGTTTGGGCTTGGGTAATCCATATCATCTGGTTTTTTCATATGCTTTAAAATTTTCTGTTGTTTTTGGCCTCTTTGCATTTACCTAACTTGATAGGGTTCTTTTAGGATATGTAGACTGATTCAAACCCTTATCTCTAATTTGTCAGATCTACAGCTTTGTGGAGTACACTTTCTCTAACCAGCAGGTGGCATCCACAAGCCACCTATTCCCCTCAAGCAAGTGCTCCCCCACTTTGCCTTTGTGGTGAGTGGGAGTATGAGTCTTGTGGGGTCCAATTGATGCACCAAGCTTGCATGTGTAGTTGGTGTTGCAAGACCTGCATATGGGGCATGTGTCTGAGTGGTTAGGGAGGGGATGCAGCTTTAATACTCAAATCTCCCAGGTGTTCCTGGAGGTTTAAAGCCATTGCAATAGTCTAATCCTTCAGTTCAGTCTTGCCACAGTTTGCCTCTCCTGTTGACCCACAAGTCCTTGGTATTGCCGTATGGTCCCTGGGACTTGCAAGTGTGTCTCTCTTCCAAGCCGTGCAGTCCTAGGTCCTCTGCTGAGGGACAACTATGCTACATCACAGGTGAGCACCATCCCCCAAGGGAAGTTCTGAGCTGCAGGGCTGTGTAGGGATGTTCCCAGTCTGCTGAAAGGATGGCTGAATGGGGCATGTTAATTTCCCCCTTTACACACAGCTCTGCCTTTCCAGCTCTCAGACAATTAGCTGAGGGTGAGGGAAAGGCTGTCGTCAATGCCTGATATTGTGGTGTGTGTGTGTTGTTGGAAACACTTCCCGTCACACTGGGTTATTTGGGGCAGCTCTGGGCTGTGGCGGTAGCACCGGGCAGGAGCGCTCCCAACCCACCAGGAATATGGCTGTAAGTGGTTGCCCCCCTTTTCTTGAGAAGTTGTGATGATTAGTGAATTTTCTCAGCCACTGGACTTATTGCCTTGTGTCTCAGAGCTCTCTTAGCTCTGCTCTTGTCTGGGCCCAAATTGCAAGTCTTTGAGGCTTTCTCTAATGGGCTTCTTAGAGTAATTTTTTAGAAAAAGATAAAAAAGATAAAAAAAAAAAGGAAAAGAAAAAGAAGGGCCCTCCTTGCAGATCTAAAGGGGTATTGAAATGCTAAGAGACAAGGAGATTAGGGCTATTAAGGAACAATCAAGGAAGCAGGGAAACCAGCTCTTCAGACAAGGAAACTCAAGGAAACTTGCCTACTGGATTTTCAGATGAGCCTGACTCTGTTTGAGCCCTGCCCTTCTCCATTCTATGTTTACCAGAACTCCAAAAAGTCTCCAATTTTATTTTTGGGTCTTTTTTTTTTTGCTGTTTTTGCTAGCTTTATCTCTTCTCCACCAGGTTGACTGCTCCAGGATTCTCTGGTGTCTGGTCTCAGTCTGTCTATGTTTGGAGTTTGGATCAGCAGACTGAGGTTTCAATAAGAGCTGCAACTGCAGTTCTCCCTCCTCATTCCCAGCACCAATGGCCCATCTCCCACAGGACTGAGCCTGGCAGGGAGGGGCACTGGTCCCCTAGCTGCAAAAACTTACAGATTTTGCTGATCTCAGAAGTTCCACGTTTTCATGAGTGTTGTATGAAGTATGCCCAAAGTCAAGTTGCTCTCCCATGTCCAGTCCACACAGTTCCTGGCTTTCTACCTACTGCCCTGGAGGAGTAACTAAAACCTACACCTCACCACTCCGCCATCTTGCTGAAACCTTAAGCTTTTAATAAAATAAATGTAATAAAGTAAAATGTATCTCTAGTGATAGATTCCTCTTGAAGGGTGATAGCAAACACTGCAGTTAGTAGAGGAAAAATTTGGAGATTTAGGATTTCAGTCCTAAACAAGCACTGTTCCCTCACTCAGGAACCAACACTGTGTACAAACCAGGTGACCTCAGCTTGTTACTTAATCTGAGCTTGTTTCATCATCTGTAAAATGACTGCAAAATGTTTGTTGATCTGTAAAGAAGTATAAGCCTGCAATGTGCTCTTCTTATGTCTCCTTTGTATAAAGTATTTGTCACTTAGTTTCACAAAAAGTGTTCCAGAAATTGGATGGTAGGAGTTTTACCAACACCTAAGTATAGTGAAGCTGTAGAGATATGATTTGTTTGTCTAGAATTTACTGTGGAGAATATAACACCTAACACTCCCTACCCCAGTCTCCACCAACCTTTAACTTGCTTACACTCAAGAGCTTTATAAAGCACGCTGCTTTGTTCATTTGCCTCAGTAAATGTGACCTTTTCTTACCAGAATTATAATCCTAGAAAAATGTTTTTCTCCTTATTGTCTCCATTTTTCAAAATTAAAATGACTTTCCAAGAGTTTTTCCTTCCTAACATTCCCTACATACTTACTTCTCTTAGATTCACAAAATGCAGTAATCACTGCTACCCTGTTTTACTAACAAAGCATACATTTTTACAAATGTGGTTATGAGTTGAATATAGTGACTTTAAATCCCTGAAAGCCCAACAAAAATAAATGTTGAGTTTCCGAAATCAAAGAGAGACTTTGTTTCAACTTACTTCCTAACGTTTTCTAAGACACAGATTACCGATGTTTATAAAAAGTATGTAACTGCCCTACATATCATAAAAGTTAAGTAATATAAGACTATGAGGCCCCCGGTGGATATGAGACACATTTTTGTCTTCTAAAAAAATTAGTCTACTGCATCACGGATGTTTGAATTAAGATAGTGGCAACATATTATGACATCTTTTTACAGATTTGGATTGTTACAAATCTGTGGTGCCCTCTAGTGGTCATAGTATGCCTTTCCTGTCATTCTCCAGCCCATAAACATTTTTGTTTTTGTTTTTGTTTTTTTTTAGTTTTATTCACACACCACACAGTCCATACAAAGTATACAATCATGGCTCTTGGTATAACCACATAGTTGTGCATTTGCCACCACAATCAATTTCGGGAACTTCCTCATTGCTCTGAAAAAAAAAAATCCCATGTTCTTTATACCCACCCTATTATTGATGTTTAGCTTTGGTATAGCACCTTTGCTAAAACTGATAAAGAATAAAATTAAAATGCTACTGCTGTTTCTACAGAAGCGAGGTCGGGAGGTCCCTGCCAGTTTGCCGTTGTCGGGCCTCATTGTCCCCACTCCGACTCCCTGAAAATTCCTCAATAAAATGGCTTGGCCCTAAAGTTACTGCTAACTATAACCCAAAGCTTACATTATTTGGATTTTTCCTATATGCCCTCCTATTATTAACACCTTGTCATAATGACAGTTTCATGTAGGAACTTTCTTTTTTTGTACAATTAACCACAGTCATCATCCATAACAGTCTTCTATGCTATTCACTTCCATGTTTTATCCTCTAGCTTTCCTTCTAGGGACATGTATGACTCAAAACTTCCCCTTTCAACCATACTCACACTCAGCACTGTTAATTACACTTACAGTATTGTGCTACCATCACCTCTAACCATTTCCAAGCATTTACAATCAACCTTGATAAACATTCTGTACACCTTAAGCATCATCTGCCCATTCTATACCTTCATTCTGTCTCCTGGTAATCCATACTCTGGATTTTTATGACCAGAGTTTGTTTATTATGATTACTTCATATTAGTCAGAGCATACAATATTTATCCTTCTGTGTCTGGCTTATTTCACTCAACATAATGTCCTCAAGGTTCATCCAAGTTTTTGCAGGCATCAGAACTTCATTCCTTCTTATGTAGATACCACATTTTGTTTCTCCATTCATTGGTTGATGGATACTTGGGTTGTTTCCACCTTTGGGCAATTGTGAATAATGCTGCAATGAACATCGGTGTGCAAAAGTCTATCTATCTATAGATCACAAATTCTTATGATGGCTTGAACCCACCAAAAATGGATGGTTTTTTATCCACCAGTTTTGAATTTGATAAAGGCATTACAGAATAATTGAAAGAGAATGTACTTTAAAGAATAAAGAGTACTTTAAAGAATAAGATTTGAAAATTTTAGATTAGCTTTTGTCCTAACACCACGACTTTGGGCAAGTATTTACTATATCTTGGCTTCAGTTTCCTCATCTGAAAAAGATGTTACTGACTTTCTGAATTCAGTAATTACCAAATTCCTACAGAATGTGTGTAATATATATTTACAGAATGCAGTGATGTATACATAGAACACTAAACTCTCTCAGTAACCATCAGTTTTCTCTGTGTTCCTCTCTTCTAACAATAATCCTCAAGGGATATGGCTTCATGATTTGCCACATAGTAGATATCCAGTTAAAAAAAACTTAAATGAGTGAATAATTTTAACAAATAATTCCTGCAAGTGGAGAAATCATAGCATATTTCTGAGTCTTGGTCTGGCCCAGGTGCTTTTCTCATTCAAGATATTAAGGCAATTCTAATCCAAATAAAATACTAACAATGAGTTTGTGTCATTGTCCCTGAAAGCAGTTGAATAGATAATGCATCTTTCCTTATTCTTTGTTTGGTTTCCATGGAAACTGGTTTGGCAGGTGAGATTTCACATGTTTGTCACAGACAGCTACTTCTATTACTTCTATTTCCTTCACTTAGTGTGGATATACTCAAAGAATCACAGACCTGGACAATGTGTGTGTGTGTGTGTGTGTGTGTAAACATACACATATATATGCTTACATACATATACACACAAACTCACTTACCTATGAACCTAATGATACATTATCAAATTATCTTCAGTTCTGTCATATACAGTTTCTCAGCTTTTCCCACTAAATGGTGACTTCTTTGGAGGGCAGGGACTTGTCTTGTTTAGTTTTGTATCCTCATGGAGTTGAACACAAGTCTTATAGTTGGAACTTTAGATATATAGATGTCCCATGTATTAAAGTTCTAATTGGGCATCATATATAATTATATACCTTGTTCCTCCAGTAAAAGAGATTAGTAGCTCCCATTTATTGCTTGAAACTACTACTACCAGCATCAACCACTTATTATTTTGGTTAACATCAGCTTTCAAATGATACCCTTGATTTCTAAGGGGAAGCAACTCACAAGGAAATCAGAAACATAGCTAATTTTAGGGCTGTTTGGGCACTCTTCCAATCAAAAAATGTTATCACAGTTCAACCCTGTCCTTCTTTGTGCACTGGGCATTGATTCAGACCTTACCACCTGCCAGACATGGTACAGGCATTGGGGCTGCAGAGAAGAGCACGGCATTTTTTCTGATGCCCACGACTCTCTAATCTAGTTGTCAGAGGAAATTTAAAGCAGTGACAAGGACAACTACGGGCCAAGAGAGGATGCCTCACAGAAGGCATCTAAGCTATATTCAGGTAGAAAAACATTGTGAGAGCTAATCCAAAGGTAAAAGAGCAGAGTAAACTCCAGGAGATTATTAACGGGATCCTCCCACATGTCAGGGTCATGGATAAAGACAGGGAGCAGTGGACAGAGGGTTCTGAGAAGGAGGCAGGGGTCCTTGTGAGCTTGTGAAGACATTTGGACTTCACCCTGAGAGCAACAGAAAACCTTTCAGGCAAGTTAAGTGAGAGTGACTGCCTCATGCCCAGGTCCTTGGAAGATCTCAGCTACATCATTAAGAATGGGTTGGAGGCGGTGAGACTGGAACTCAGGAGCCCAATCTCAGTGAGAGCAGACAGCCGGGTCTGAGTGAGGGAAACGCGGTGCCTTGGAGTGAAGCACAGGGGCTCGAGTCAAGAGATTTGGTGACTGAGCTGGGGAACCAGGGCAAGGGGCAGTCACAGGGCATCTCTCACTTGAAAAGCCAGATGATGCCACTGGCAGCTCAGGAACTCTGAAGAAGCACACTGAGGAGAGGACCTCACGTTGAGTATGTTTGAAGAACTCACAGGACAAATTGCTAGATGGATCCAGGAACCTGAAACTCGGAAGTGGGAATGAGGGTGGAGATGCTGGTTTCTAGTCAGCAGCAGGCAGGTGGGTGATGAAGAGTTAGAGGCACTGCTTGGAGGGAGCAAGCAGGTAAAGAGAAAGGCCACACCCACAAGGGAAGTTCAGAGGAGAGCACCTGCCAAGCAGAGGAGGGCTCACTAGGGAAATAACAGAGGAGATAGTCAATACATGTTTGCTTGATTGAATATTGATTATAGTTTTTTAATAAAACATCTATGATAAATGGCTTATATTCTTTAAAACCATTTGTTCTAGTTTGCTAATGCTGCTAAAATGCAAAACACCAGAGACGGATTGGCTTTTATAAAAGGGGGGTTATTTGGTCACACAGTTACAGTCTTAAGGCCGTAAATTGTCCAAGGTAACACATCAGCAATCGGGTACCTTCACTGGAGGATGGCCAATGGTGTCCGGAAAACCTCTGTTAGCTGGGAAGGCATGTGGCTGGCGTCTGCTCCAAAGTTCTGGTTTCAAAATGACTTTCTCCCAGGACGTTCCTCTCTAGGCTGCAGTTCCTCAAAAATGTTACTCTTAGTTGCACTTGGGGTATTTGTCCTCTCTTAGCTTCTCTGGAGCAAAAGTCTGCTTCTGATGACTATCTTCAAAATGTCTCTCATCTGCAGCTCTTGTGCTTTCTTCAAAGTGTACCTCTTGGCTGTAGCCCCTCTTCAAAAGTTCACTCTCAGCTGCACTGAGTTCCCTCTGTCCATCAGCTAATTTATATGGCTCCAGTGACTCAACTTAGACCCACTCCAAATGGGCGGAGCAACACCTCCACGGAAATTATCCAATCAGAGTCATCACCCACAATTGGGTGGGGCGCATCGCCAAAGAAACACTCAAAGAATTACAATCTAATCAACACTGATAATGTCTGCCCACACAAGATTTTATCAAAGATAATGGCATTTGGGGGACAAAATATATTCAAACTGGCACACCATTAGACAAACTTTTTTTAAAAAATTCAAGTGTACTGCACACACACAAATAATAATAATGCCATTGTTTGAGCAACTACTATGTGCTAATTAAAAAGTTCATGCATATTACTTCATGCAATCATATTACTTTCTAGTGATATACTTTCTATTTTTGCATTGAGAATGTGTATGGTCATATAAGCAATATGGTAAAGTGTTTAATAATGTAAGCTCTGAGATCAGAAATCCCTGGTTTCTATTCCTGACTATATGACTAGCAGATGGCCTTGGATGACTTAAATTCCTTAAGTATCTCATCTCTCATTAGTCATACACATTGTAAATAACACAGTATATCTTTTCCATATTATAATTGTCATTGGGAATTTTACTTAAAGGCACATAGTTTATAATAAATTCAACTAAGATTTGAATCCAGGCCTAAAAGGATCCAAAGCCTGTAGCTTTAATCATTAAGCCCCACTACTTACCCTCTAAATCTCAAAAAAATTCTATCCAAAAAAATGGATAGCCATGTGGAAAAACTTTTACAGCAATTGCGATATAAATGTTACATAAAAAGAATGAATGTTTCCATATAAGGAGTTTATATAATCAATAAATATGAAGACATCAATAAGCAGATGGGCAGAGGCATTTCACTAATGACAAATAGTTCCATAAATTTAACATACGGGAGAAAAAAGCCTTCTAAATTTCTGAGAATTCAATTAATAGAAATCCAAACAATAATATACAGTTCTTCAGGGCAATGGCCAACACGGGCTTGCTCTTGGACCACTTACCTCATTTTGAAATCCAGATTTTTAAATCTGGAATTTTGTATCATGTGTTGTAAAGTTTTATGCCCTTTGGAATAATCATTTTATTTCCAGGACTATATCCTAAGGGCATAGCTCCAAATCCTACATCATCAAACATATTTTAGAAAGCATTTGTAGCATGAATGTTTGAAAACAAAATTGCAACATACAAAAGACAGTTAAAATACATTATTATTTCTATATTTCAAAATAATATGCATTTATTTACAATCATGCTTATGAGCATTTTGAAGACCCTAGGATAATCCTTTGATGCAGTGCTAAGTAAAACAGCAGAGCACAACCTTACCTGGATACTGTTAATACAATTATTTATAAAATGTGGGTGGAGAAAGTTTGAAAATTAATACAGTGAAATGTTACCAAGTGCTCTGTTACAGTAGTAATGATTTTTTTTCTATCTCTAATATGAACATTTTCTGAAAATGTTATGTTAATTCTAAGAAAATGCACTTTGATACAGTGTGTCATTTACAAATACAGTAAGTAGAATAGACCATAGCATTTTTCTTTTCTAGTAGTCCCTCATGAAAGTATTGACTTAAGGGAAAAAATAATTGGAATGTTTAAAAGATAATATTTTTTAGCCTTACCAAAGCATCCAATGAACAAACAAAAACAATAAATCCAGAAAACATGATATCATTGAGCTGCCTAATATGTGACAGTTAATTCAGATTCCCTAATACCTCAAAAGAATAAAACAAAATAAAGGAATAAATAAAATGAAAAATTAAGAAGACAAAATTGTTATTTTAAAATTTTACTGGGTGCCATCTCTTTGTGAAGGACAAATTCTTTCATATTAAACACTTGGGGACGCCTTTACTCATAGAAGAAATAACTTCCAGTTGAAATCCCACTTGGTAGTTTACTTGTTTATGATACAAAAAGGGAAACTCAAGTTTTAAACCCTAGCATGCATTCAACTGATAAGCCAAAAATAAATTGGAAAAGATTTTTGGGAGTCCATTATTTCTACATAAAACTCACATTCCTTCCAATGGGATATATGTACAAAGAATTAATTATTCTTGAAGTCCTGCTTGAACAACCATCAAAGCCAAAAATGTATTAGGATTCAGTCTAACAATGGGAAGGGATAAGTTAAGTAAATCTAAACAAAATGATCTGAATTCCCTTGACACCAAATCTAAACACCTTTCTGGGTATCTTATTTATATTTGTAATTTGTAAAATTGTCTTATTTCTGTAGAAATACCTTTTAAGTACAAAATAAATGAAAAAAAATGTATTTTAACTCTGGGAAGAAAATATTAGAATAGATTCTTTTTGGTAAAGGTCAAAAGATGAAATATGTGTTCAGTTGGTCTTTCTGTGGAGGGAAATTAGATATACGAAGAAAGCCTTTCACTCTTCATCCACAGGGGAAATATTTAATGCATTACAGAATCGAATGTATGCATCTCCAGCATAAAAATCTAGACACATACCTGACATTCTCTTAGGAACTAACTTAAATCCTGACAGAGTCTAATAGATTGGGAATAAATTACAATCAGAGTCAGTATATGATTCATGAACGACACTCCTTTTGACTTACACCTCTGTTTATAGGGAAAGTGTAATACAGGAAAAGCTAAGATAGAAGACAGATTGAAAATTGTCCAAATTCTGCTTTGTGACCTTGGGGAAGTTGCTTGACATTTCTTAGGTTAAATTCGTTTATCTGTAGATTATTAATAATAAAATTCACCTTGAAGTGTTTTCTGAGAATTAAATGAAATGAGATATCAATGATACATCAAAAATGATTTGCCTATGACACTTTCTCCAGAAATTTTAGTTCTCTACCTCAAAATAATTAATAAGCTAAGACATTTCTATCAAGTGACAATTTATAAAGAAGCAAGAACTAAATTTAGCAATGACTTAGTGGCACATGAAGCTTAGTTAATACAGAAGAATGTGAAGGCTAAGAAATTTCCCCCCTGAGGAGTTTTTTCCAGTTACAAGATTGTGAAGTGTAGCAAATATTATCTGCCATTATCATCCCACCTGTATCTCTCTCTGTCCCTCCCTCCCTCCCTCCCTCTCTCTGTCTTCTGGTTTTGGAAACTTTTCTAAAGATGTTCTCTTTACATTGGCTTAAAACCTTCATTATTCCAGAGGATTCCCAATGGTGTTTCTAAATATGTACTGAATTAAGTTCACTCTCTTATCCATCTAATAATTCTAAAAGCATACCCTATATTTTTATGCCCTCTATTTTTTCACAGAAATGTCCCAATTCTTTCAACCGAGTGGTAAGGCTTCCAAACTCTACTTCATCCTGTTTGCCCATGTGAATATCCCATATATAATTCTGATTTGTTAACTTCCCTTCCAAAATGTTGCACAAGAACTGGATATGAGACAATAGATGTGTTCTTAACAGAGAAGAACACCTTGTAATTATTGTTAATCCTCCTATCTCTTGGCACCATACTTCTTAATAATTGCAGCAGCTTAAATTTATCTTGAACTTTTGTGGCAACACCACATATACTTATTGACATGAATGACTATCTCCATATTTTACATGTGCAGTTAATTTTTTTTCCTAAGTATGTTCAACTTTACTCTTTTACCTAGGAAATTTTATCTGACATTTTTCAGAATTTTTAGTTCATTGTTCTACTTAGTCAAAATTTCTTTTATAATCTGATTCTATATCTAAAATTCTAGCTCATTCACCTGCTTTTCTGTATTACAAATTTAGTGACTATGTATTCTCATCAACACTACAACATAGAAATTCCATGCATGCCTGGTTATTTATCTAAGAGAACTAAGTGGATATTTCCACAAAAAGTGTTGTACACAAAGGTTCATAGCAGCTTTACTTATAGCATTTCCAAACTGGAAACAATCTAAATGTCCATAAATATGCATACATTTGTGGTATATCTATGCAGTAAACTAAGACTCAGGAAGAAAGTATTTACACATGCAAAAACATGAATAAATCTCAAAATATTATGCTGAACCAAGGAAGCCATAAACTTAAAGGAGGTTACACTGCATGATTCCAGTTAGTTGAAATTTGAGCAAAAGCAAACCAAATCAATGACAACAGAATTCAAATAGGTGGTTGTGCACAGCATTAAAGCCATGTTCTTTACGGCAATCTTGTGGGGGCAGACTGATTAGTCTGTTGATTAGGATGGAATTTCTGACTGAATTATTTCCATGGAGGTGTGGGTCCACCCATTCAGGGTGGGTCTTGATTAATTCACTGGAGTATCTAAGAGAAAAGCCAACATGGACCCAGATGCTTGCTGACTCTTGGAGATGCTTGGAGATGCAGACAGAAAGATGTATGGAGATACTAAGCTAAGAGATGAAGCCCAGAGACATTTTGGAGAAAGCCGTTTTGAAACACAACCCAGGAGCAAGGGAGCAGCAGGTGCCAGCCTTGTGCCTTTCCAGCTGACAGAGGTGTTTGGGATGCCATCAGCCTTCCTTCAGTGAAGGTGTCCTCTTGTTGATGTCTTAGTTTGGACACTTCTATGGCCTTAGGACTATAATTTTGTAAACAAAATTATAAAAGCCAGTCCATTTCTGTGGCAGGTAGGAACTTTCTGGGATGCCAGAACTGTTAGACATTTTGAGTCTTGTGGTGGAGATCATATACATTTGTCAAAATTTATAGACCTGTGTACTTAAAATAAGGACATTTATTGTACAAAAGTTAGAGATCATTAAAATTGATTTTTTTAAATGGGAATAACCTAAATATCCATAGGTAAAAAAATAAACACACTATGGAGGTTTTAGTTACTCCTCCAGGGCAGTAGGTAGAAAGCCGGGAACTGCATGGACCAGACACCACAGAGCAATGTGACTTTGGGCACACTTCATACAACACTCATGAAAACGTGGAACTGCTGAGATCAGTAACATCTATAAGTTCTCATGGCCAGGGGACCCGCACCCCTCCCTGCCAGGCTAAGTCCCATGGGAGGAGGGGCCATCAGTGCTCGGAACGAGGAGGGAGAACTGCAGTTGTGGCTCTTAGTGAAAATGCAGACTGCCGACCCAAATTCCAACATAGATAGACGGAGACCAGACACCAGAAAAAATGGGAGCAGTTAGCCTGGCAGAGGAGAGGTAGGGCTAGCAAAAACAGCAAAAATAAATAAATAAATAAATAAAAAACAGAGACTTTTTGGAGTTCTGGTGAACATAGAACAGAGAAGGGCAGGGCTCAGATTCAGGCTCATATGCAAATCCAGAGGGCAAGTTTCCTTGTCTGAAGAGCCGGTTTCTCTGCCTTCTTGATTGTTCCTTAATGGCCATAATCTCCTTGTCTCTTAGCATTTCAACAGCCCATTAGATCTGCAAGGAGGGCCCTTCTTTTCTTTTTTTATCTTCTTCTCTTTTTCTAAAACAATTACTCTAAGAAGCCCATTACAAAAAGCCTCAAAGACTTGCAATTTGGGCCCAGACAAGAGCAGAGCTAAGATAGCTCTGAGACACAAAGCAATAAGTCTAGTGGCTGAGAAAATTTGCTAAACACAATAACTTCCCAAGAAAAGGGGGTGTTCCCTTACAGCCACCTTCCTGGTGGGCTGGGAATGTTCCTGCCCAGCAGCAGTGCCACAGCCCAGAGCTGCCCCAAACAACCCAGTGTGATAGGAAGTGTTTCCAACAACAAATACACACTTCACAATATTGGGAGTGGACGTTAGCCTTTTCCACACCCTCAGCTAATTGTCTCTGAACTGGGAAGGTGGAGCTGTGTAAAAAAGGGAAAATTAACATGCCTTATTCAGCTGTCATTTCAGCAGACTGGAAACACCCCTACACAGCCCTGCAGCCCAGAACCTCCCTTGGGGATGGTGCTCACCTGGGACATAGCACAGTCTTCCCTCAGCAGGGGACCTAGGAGTGTATGGCTTGGAAGAGGGACGCACTCACAAGTCCCAGGGACCAAACGCCAATACCAAGAACGTATGGGTCAGCAGCAGAGACAAACTGTGGCAAGACTGAACTGAAGGATTAGACTATTGCAACAGCTTTAAATCTCCAGGAACACCTAGAAGGTTTGATTATTAAAGCCAACCCCCCCCCCCAACTGCCCCATGTGCAGGGCAGACAGATGCCCCATGTGCAGGGCAGGCAACAATAACTGCACATGCAAGCTTGGTGCACCAATTGGACCCCACAAGACTCACACTCCCACTGATCACAAAGACAAAGTTGGGGAGAACTGGCCTGAGGGGAATAGGTGGCTCACAGACACTGCCTGCTGGTTGGTTAGAGAAAGTGTACTCCACAAAGCTGTAGACCTGACAAATTAGAGATAAGGGTTTGAATGAGTCTACATATCCTAAAAGAACCCTATCAATTTAAGCAAATGCCATAAGACCAAAAACAACAGAAAATTTTCAAGCATCTGGAAAATCAGACAATATGGATAACCCAAGCCCAAACACCCAAATCAAAAGATCAGAGGAGACATAGTACTTGGAGCAATTCATCAAAGAACTAAAGATGAACAATGAGAGCATGGCACAGGATATAAAGGACTTGAAGAAGATCATGGCACAAGATATAAAGGATGTGAAGAAGACCCTAGAAGAACATAAAGAGGACATTTCAAGAGTAAATAAAAAAACAATCTTAAGGAAATATAAGAAACTGTTGACCAAATTAAAAAGATTCTAGATACTCACAGTACAAGACTAGAGGAAGCTGAACAGTGATTCAGTGACCTAGAGGATGACAGAATGGAAAATGAAAGAACAAAAGAAAGAATGGGGAAAATATCAAAAAAATCAAAATGGACCTCAGGGATATGAGAGATAATATAAAACATCCAAATATAAATCTCATTGGTGTTCCAGAAAGGGAAGAGAAGGGGAAAGGCCTAGGAAAAGTATTCAAAGAAATTGTTGGGGAAAACTTTCCAAATCTTCTAAACACCATAAATACACAAATCATAAATGCCCAGTGAACTCCAAATAGAATAAATCCAAATGAACCCACTCTGAGACATATTCTGATCAGACTGTTAAATACTGCAGAGAAGGAGCAAGTTCTGAAAGCAGCAAGAGAAAAGCAATTCACCACATAAAAAGGAAACAGCATAAGACTAAGTAGTGACTGCTCAGCAGCCACCATGGAGGAGAGAAGACAGTGGCATGACATATTTAAAATTCTGAGAGAGAAAAATTGCCAACAAAGAATTCTTTATCCAGGAAAGTTCTCCTTCAAATTTGAGGAAGAGCTTAAATTTTTCACAGACAAACAAATGCTGAGAGAATTTGCTAACAGGAGACCTGCCCTACTTGAGATACTAAAGGGAGCCCTACCAACATAAAAACAAAAAAAGGAGAGAGAGATATGGAGAAAGGTTCAGTACTAAAGAGATTCCCCATATGGGTACATTAAAGGACATTAAAAGAGAGAGGGAAAAAAATATATCTGACAAACATAAACCAAAAGATAAGAGGCTTGATTCAAGAAATGCCTTCACAGTAATAACATTGACTGTAAATGGATTAAACTCCCTAATTAAAAGGTATAGATTGACAGAATGGATCAAAAAAAAAAAAATGAACCATCAATATGTGGCATACAAAAGACTCATCTGAGACACAGGGATACAAAGAAATTGAAACTGAAAAGATGGAAAAAAATATTTCATGCAAGCTACAGCCAAAAGAAAGCAGGAGTAGCAATATTAATCTCAGATAAAATAGACTCTATATGCAAGGATGTCATGAGAGACAAAGAAGGCCACTACATACTAATAAAAGGGGCAATTCAACAAGAAGGAATAACAATCATAAATCTTTATGCACCCAATCAAGGTGCCACAAAATACATGAGACAAACACTGGCAAAATTAAAGGAAGCAATTGATGTTTCCACCATAATTGTGGGAGACTTCAACACATCACTCTCTCCTATAGATAGATCAACCACACAGAAGACCAAAAAGGAAACTGAAAATCTAAACAATCTGATGAGTGAATTTGATTTAACAGACATATGTAGAACATTACATTCCAAATCACCAGGATACACATTCTTCTCTAGTGCTCATGGAACTTTCTCCAGAATAGACCATATGCTGGGACATAAAACAAGCCTTGATAAATTTTTAAAAATTGAAATTATTCAGAGCACATTCTCTGACAACAATGGACTACAATTAGAAGTCAATAACCATCCAAGACTTAGAAAATTCATAAATTACTGGAAGTTAAACAACACACTCTTAAACAATCAGTGGGTTAAAGAAGAAATAGCAAAAGAAATTGCTAAATATATAGAGATGAATGAAAATGAGAACACAGCATACCAAAACCTATAGGATGCAGCAAAAGCAGTACTGAGTGGGAAATTTACAGCACTAACCACATACATTAAAAAGGAATAAAGAACCAAAATCAAAGAACTAATGGATCAACTGAAGAAATTAGAAAATGAACAGCAAACCAATCCTAAACAAAGTAGAAAAGAAATAACAAGGATTGAAGTGGAAATAAATGATATAGAGAACAACAAAACAATAGAGAGAATAAATAACACCAAAAGTTGGTTCTTTGAGAAGCTCAACAAGATTGACAAGGCCCTAGCTAGGCTGACAAAATCAAAAAGAGAGAAGACCCATATAAACAAAAAAATGAATGAGAAAGGTGATATTTCTGTGGATCCCAAAGAAATTTAAAAAAATTTATGAGAGGATACTATGAACAACTGTATGACAACAAACTGGATAATGTAGAGGAAATGGACAATTTCCTGGAAACATATGAACAACTAGACTAACCAGAGAAGAAACAGAAGACCTCAACCAACCAATCACAAGCAAACAAATTCAATCTGTCATCAAAAAGCTTCCCTCAAATAAATGCCCAGGGCCAGATGGCTTCACAGGGGAATTCTACCAAACTTTCCAAAAAGAACTGACACCAATCTTACTTAAACTCTTTCAAAACATCAGAAAAAATGGAACACTACCTAACTAATTTTATGAAGCTAACATCAATCTAATACCAAAACCAGGCAAAGATGCCACAAAACAGGAAAACTATAGGCATATCTCCTTAATGAATATAGATGCAAAAATTCTGAACAAAATTCTTGAAAATCAAATCCAAAGACACATTAAAAAAATCATACACCATGACCAAGTTGGGTTCATTCCAGGCATGCAAGGATGGTTCAACATAAGAAAATCAATCAATGTATTAAAGCACATTAACAACTCAAAAGATAAAAATCAAATGATCATCTCAAAAGGTGCTGAAAAAGCATTTGACAAAATCCAACATCCGTTTTTGATAAAAACAGCTCAAAAGGTAGAAATTGAAGGAAACTTCCTCAATATGATAAAGAGCATATACGAAAAACCCACAACCAGCATAGTACTCAATGGTGAGAGACTGAAAGCCTTCCCTCTAAGATCAGGAACAAGACAATGATGCCTGATGTCACCACTGTTATTCAACATTGTGCTGAAAGTGCTAGCCAGGGCAATCCATGGAGACAAAGAAATAAAAGCCATCCAAATTGGAAAGGAAGAAAAAAAATGGTCATTGTTTGCAGATGATATGATCTTATATCTGGAAAACCCTGAGAAATCGATGAGACAGCTACTAGAGCTAATAAACAAATTTAGCAAAGTAGTGGGATACAAGGTTAATGCATATAAATCAGTAATGTTTCTATATGCTAGAAATGAACAAATTGAAGAGACACTTAAGAAAAAGATACCATTTTCAATAGCAACTTAAAAAATCAGGTACCTAGGACTAAATGTAACCAAAGATGTAAAAGACTTATACAAAGAAAACTACATAACTCTGCTAAAAGAAATAGAAGGGGACTTAAAAGATGGAAAAACATTCCATGTTCATGGATAGGAAGGCTAAATAAATGTCATTAAGATGTCAATTCTACCCAAACTCATCTACAGATTCAATGCAATCCCAATCAAAATTCCAACAAACTACTTTGCAGACTTGGAAAAGGTAGTTATCAAGTTTATTTGGAAAGGGAAGATGTCTCGAATGGCTAAAAAACACTCTAAAAAAGAAAAACAAAGTGGGAGGACTTACACTCCCTGACTTTGAAGCTTATTATAAAGCCACAGTAGTAAAAACAGCATGGTACTGGCACAAAGACAGACATATTGATCAATGGAATCAAATTGAGAATTTAGAGATAGACCCCCGAATCTATGGCTGACTGATCTTTGATAAGGCCCCCAAAGCCACTGAACTGGGACATAACATTCTTTTCAATAAATGGGGCTGGGAGAGTTGGAGATCCATATCCAAAAGAATGAAGGAGGACCCCTACCTCACACCCTACACAAAAATTAACTCAAATTGATCAAAGAGCTCAATATAAAAGGCAGTACCATAAAACTCCTAGAAGATAATGTAGGGAAACATCTTCAAGACCTTGTATTAGGCGGCCACTTCCTAGACTTCACACCCAAAGCACAAGCAACAGAAGTAAAAATATATAAACGGGAACTCCTCAAGCTTAGAAATTTCTGTACCTCAAAGGAATTTGTCAAAAAGGTAAAGAGGCAGCCAACTCAATGGGAAAAACTATTTGGAAACCATGTATCTGACAAAAGACTGATATCTTGCATATATAAAGAAATCCTACAACTCAGTGACAATACTACAGACAGCCCAATTATAAAATGGGCAAAAGATATGAAAAGACAGCTCTCTGAAGAGGAAATACAAATGGCCAAGAAACACATGAAAAAGTGTTCAGCTTCACTAGCTATTAGAGAGATGCAAATTAAGACCACAATGAGATACCATCTCACACCAATTAGAATGGCTGCCATTAAACAAACAGGAAACCACAAATGCTGTAGAGGATGTGGAGAAATTGGAACTCTAATTCATTTTTGGTGGGACTGTATAATTGTTCATACACTCTGAAAGTCAATCTGGCACTTCCTTAGAAAACTAGATATAGAGTTACCATTCGATCCAGTGATTGCACTTCTCGGTATATACCTGGAAGATCTGAAAGCAGTGACATGAACAGATATCTGCATCCTAATGTTCATAGCAGCATCATTCACAATTGCCAAGAGATGAAAACAACACAAATGTCCTTCAACAGATAAGTGGATAAATAAAATGTGGTATATACACATGATGGAATACTATATGGCTGTAAGAAGGAACGATGTTGTGAAACATATGACAACATGGATGAACCTTGAAGACATAATGCTGAGCAAAATAAGCCAGGCACAAAAAGAGAAATATTATATGTTACCACTAATGTGAACATTGAAAAGTGTAAAACAAGTGGTTTATAATGTAGAATGTAGGGGAACTAGTGACAGAGAGCAATTAAGGAAGGGGAAATGATAACTGAATAAGAACAGATAAGCTATCATGGGTAAATTTAACATTCTGTGAATGCCCAGGAATGACTATGTTCTGTTAATTTCTGATGAGCATGGTAGGAACAAGTTCACAGAAATTTTGCTATATTAGGTTATTTTCTTGGGGTAGAGTAGGAACATGTTGGAAGTACAGTAGTTACTTCCCTTGTTATGGTTTGTTTGAAATGTTTTTTTTTATTGTATGTTTTTTAAATTTTTTTTGATATAGTTGATTTTTAAAAAAAGTTATTTAAAAAATGAAAAAATATGCAGCGCCCCCTTGAGGAGCTGGTGGAGAATGCAGGGGTGTTGGGCTTCCCCACCTCGATGGTTGCTGATGTGCTCACAGACATAGGGGACTGATGGTTTGATGGGCTGAGCCCTCTACCACAGGACTTGCCCTTGGGAAAACTGTTGCTGCAAAGGAGAGGCTAGGCCTCCCTATAATTGTGCCTAAGAGCCTCCTCCCAAATGCCTCTTTGTTGCTCAGATGTGGCCCTCTCTCTCTAGCTAAGCCAACTTGAAAGGTGAAATCACTGCCCTCCCCACTGTGTGGGATCTGACACCCAGGGGAGTGAATTTCCCTGGCAATGTGGAATATGACTCCCGGGGAGGAATCTACACCTGGTATCATGGGATGGAGAACATCTTCTTGACCAAAAGAGGAATGTGAAAGGAAACAAAATAAGTTTCAGCGGCAGAGAGATTCCAAAAGGAGCCGAGAGGTCACTCTGGTGGGCACTCTTACGCACAATATAGACAACGCTTTTTACGTTCTAACAAATTGGTATAGCTAGCAGTAAATGCCTGAAACTATCAAACTACAACCCAGAACCCATGAATCTTGAAGATGATTGTATAAAAATGTAGCTTTGTGACAATGTGATTGGGAAAGCCATAAGGACCACACTCCCTTTTGTCTAGTTTATGGATGGATGAGTAGAAAAATGGGGGAAGAAAAAAAAAGGGGCACCCAGTGTTCTTTTTTACTTTAATTGTTCTTTTTCACTTTAATTTTTATTCTTATTATTTTTGTGTAGTGGTAATAAAAATGTCAAAAAATAATTTTGGTGATGGATGCACAAATATAACGGTACTGTAAACAATTGAATGCATGTTGTTTTGTATGACTGCATGGTATGTGAATATATCTCAATAAAAATGAATTCAAAAGAAAAAAAACACATTATGTTATATCCATTCGATAGAACATTGAAAAGCAACAGAAAGGAATGAACAACCACAAAATCAATGAATCTCCAAAAATTTGCTGAATGAAAGAAGCTGGGCACAAAAGGGAATATTATGTACATTTTCACTTAAAGAAAGCTTAAGAATAGGAAAACCTAATTTGTAGCAATGATAGCCCTTGTCAGGAGTAGATAGTAAGCTGGGAAAAAGTATGAGGGAACTTTCTGGAAAATTGGAAATTTAGGTGTTCATTTTACAGGCTGTAATGGTTTGGAACTGTATGTATCCCAGGAAATCATGTTTTTAAAGCTAATCCATTCCTGCATGTATAAACCTATAGTAAGTAGGACCTTTTAATGAGGTTACTTCAGTTAAGGCACAGCCCAGGGTGGTTCTCAATCCTATTGCTGGAGTCCTTTATGAATAGGATGGTTCACAGAGAGAAAGAAAAAGCCATGGAAGCAAGAAACAGAAAGCAAGGAAACCCAGAAAAGGAAGGAGCAACCAGGGGACACGCCTTGTGTCCTCCTATTGGCTGAAGAGACAAGGATCGCTGGCAGCTGGCCTTTGGGAAGAAAGCATTTCCTGATGATGCCTTGATTTAGACATTCTCACAGCCTCTGACTATAAATGAATAAATTCTCACTGTTTAAAGCTGCTTTGAGCAGCCTCGGAAACTAAAATACAGGTGTATATTCAATATCACAAAACATATTCAACTATATACATGAGATTAGTACTTTCCATTGTTAAAGTTTAATTAGGCAAATTACACCTCAATTAAAGTTAAATTCAACAAAGGAAAAAGATAAAATTTTTAGATCTGAAAGGTAGTTGCTAAAACTTACACACACTATGCTGCCATTTGTTTAAAAAGAAATTCAAAGTTTTATTCAGTTTAGTGTGCATCAAAAACTTAACATAACATTCTGAAGGTGAAAAGTATCCCTATTAGGCATCATTAGAAATGGTAAATGTCCCTGTCTCTGAGGATTAACCTGAGAGGTGAAGGGTTTATTTTAGTTTCCTGGCTACTAAAGCAAATTCCATGCAATGCAATGGCTTAAACAAGGAATTCATTGTTCCACAACTTTTTTCTTGATTTGTGTGTGTGTGTGTGTGTCTGTGTGTGTGTCTGTGTGTGTGTCGTGCAGTTTTGAGGCCAGGAAAAGTTCAAAGCAAGGTGTAATCAAGGCAGTGCTTTTTCCCAGAAGACTGTGGCATTCTTGGGCTGGCTGCCAGTGACCCTTCATCCTTGGCTTTTCTGTCACATGGCAACACACATGGTGGCCTCTAATAGTTTCTCTGTGTTCTGTTGACTTCTGGCTTTTTCCAGCGGTTTTCTCTCTCCATGTCCAAATTTCCCTCTGCCTATAAAGGACACCAGTAATAGGATTAAGGCCCATTCTGATTCAGCTGGGCTGCACTTTAACTGAAGTAGCCTCATCAGAAGGTCCTATTCATAAAGGGTCACACCCACAGGAATGGATTAAGATTAAGAACATATTTTTCTAGGGTATATAACTCCAAGCCATTACAGACCACCCTATATTATTCTCATATGCAAATACATTCATTCCATCACAACATCCCAAAAGCTTTAAGTTATTTAGTAACAATGCTAAGTAAAAATTTCATCAAAATCAGCTATGGGTGTTGTTCTAGTTTGCTAATGCTGCAGAATGCAAAACACCAGAGATGGATTGGCTTGTATAAAAAGGGGGTTTATTTGGCTACACAGTTACAGTCTTAAGGCCATAAAGTGTCCAAGGTAACACATCAGTAATCGGGTACCTTCACTGGAGGATGGCCAATGGCATCCAGAAAACCTCTGTTAGCTGGGAAGGCACGTGGCTGGTGTCTGCTCCAAAGTTCTGGTTTCAAAATGGCTTTCTCCCAGGATGTTCCTCTCTAGCAAGCTTGCTCCTCTTCAAAATGTCACTCCCAGCTGCACTGAGTTCCTTCTCTTTGAGTCAGCTCATTTATATGGCTCCACTGATCCAGGCCCACCCTGAATGGGTGGGGCCATGCCTCCATGGGAATATCTCATCAGAGTCATCACCGACAGCTGGGTGGGGCACATTCCAAGCAAATCTAATCAGCACCAAAACTTCTGCCCCACAAGACTACATCAAAGATAATGGCATGTGGGGGACACAATACATTCAAACTGGCACAGGTGTGGTCTGCCCTGGGGCACAATTCCCCTCTGACCTGTTAAATGTAGAAAACAAGCTATCTGCTTCCAAAATACAATGCAGGGATGGGCAATGAGCATTCTCATTACAGAAGGGAGAAATTGGAAGGAAGATGGGTCAAAGGTCCCAAACAATTCTGAAACCCAAAAGAGAAAATTCCATTAGATTTCAAGTTTTGAGAATCATCTATGGGTCAAAGTTTTCTCCTCCAGGCCTGATGTGGTGGCAGCCCCACCCTCCAAGTGCTTGTGTAACAGCCATGCTCTCCCCAAACACTGGAGAGAAGGCTCCAGCCTCTCCAAGCACTGGGGAGGCAGCACTCCTCCTGAACAACAGGGTGCAAGGCCTGCCCCCGCCAAGCACCAAGGCAGACAGCCTGCCCCTCCAAATGCAGGGAGAACCTGTCCTTTCCACCCACATGTGTGGGCCCACTTTCTTGGCCAGAGGAGATCTCTTCAGTCCAGATCTCAGCTTCCATGGTTCTGCCCTTGAAGTCATTTTTCCTTTAATTTGTCTTTTCTCTGTCTCTTTCTGTCTGGGCTGGCAGTGGTTCTGCTCATACACATTTTGCAAAAATCTTGTTGGCTTTACCTTGGTGGGTGATCTCACTACCCTCCCCTCTGTGTGGGACCAGACTCCCAGGGGTGTAAATCCCCTGGCAATGCAGGATATGACTCCCGGGGATGAATCTGGACCTGGCATCATGGGATTGAGAACAACTTGATCAAAAAGGGGATGTGAAATGAAACAAAATAAAGCTTCAGTGGCTGGGAGATTTCAAATGGAGTTGAGAGGTCACTCTGGTGGACATTCTTACATACTATATAGGTAACACTTTTAGGTTTTGGTGTATTGGAATAGCTAGAAGTAAATACCTGAAACTATCAAACTCCAACCCAGTAGCCTTGACTCTTGAAGATGATTGTATAACAATATAGATTACAAGGGATAACAGTGTGATTGTGAAAGCCTTGTGGAGCACACTCCCTTTATCCAGTATGTGAATGGATGAGTGGAAGAATTGGGACAAAGACTGAATGAAAAATAGGGTGAGATGGGGGGAATGATCTGGTTGTTCTTTTTTACATTTATTTCTTATTCTGATTCTGATTCTTTGTGGTGTAAGGAAAGTGGTCAAAGATGGATTGGGGTGATGAAGGCACAACTCTATGATGGTACTGTGAACAGCTGATTGTACACCATAGATGATTGTATGGTATGTGAATATATCTCAATAAAACTTAATTTAATTTAAAAAAAACTTGTTGGCTTTGAGTATAGTTCTCAGGGATCCAACTCATCAGGCAGAAGGACTTTCCACAACTCCTTCCCAAAGAGCTGCATTTCCAACCCTGATGTCCACTGAAATGGTGACAGAATCCGTGTTCAGTCACACCCTCTTTAGCAAAGGGCTGTTCGGTTAAACCCTCACGTGGAGCCCTGTTCTCTGGAGACTCACTGCCCAGAGGCTCAGGGAGTTACTGATAGCACCACCTCTGTCGTGAGTCTAAGAGCACGCTATTGGGATGGGATCCACATATTCCAAACCATCAATTTCTGCTTCCTTTGTGCTTAAGAGTTCGGTTTTTATCTTACCCCTTTTCTCTCATTTTTTACCATAAATTTCAAGGAGAAGCCAGGCTGCATGTTCCTCACTTAGCTTGGAAATCTCCTCAACCAAATATCCAAGTTCACCACTTACAAGTTACACTCTGATCTGACATCCGAATATAATTTTGCCAAGTTCTCTGCCACTTTATGACAAGCATCACCTTTCTTCCAATTTCCAATAACACATTCATCATTTCCTTCTAAGACCTCATCAAATGTATCTTTAATGTCCATATTTACACCAACAGACTCTTCAAAGTAATCTAGGCTTTTTCTATCAAGTACCTCACAATTCTTCAAGCCTCTCCTATTACCCAATTCTAAAGCCATTCCTACATTTTAGGTATTCATAATAGTGGCACCCAACTTTCTGGTATCAAAACGGTATTAATTTCCTGGATGCTAAAACAGACACCATATAATGGGTTGGCATAAATAAAGGGAATTTGTTGGCTCATGGTTTTGAGGCCAAAGTCAAGGTGTCATCCAAGCAACACTTTCTCTCAGAAGACTCTGGTGTTCTGGGGCTGGCTGCTATACCTCCTTGGTCCTTGCTATTCTGTCCCAGGGCAATATTCATGACAGATTCTCCTGGCTTCTCTGGGTTCCATTGGCTTCTTGCTTCTTCCCATGGCTTTCTTTCTCTGCATATCTGAGTTTCATTCTCTTACAAAGGACTCCAGTAATAGGATTAGAACCCATCCTGAGTCAGTTGGGCCACACCTTAACAGAATTAGCCTCATGGAAACATCCTATTTACAATGGGTCACACCCACAGGAATGGATTAAGATTAAAAGCATATTTTTCTGGAGTACATAGCTCCAGCCACCACAGACCAGCCCCTGGGCCCCCAAAAGACATGTACCTCCCACATGCAAAACATCCATTTTATCACAACATCCCAAAAGCCTTAAGTCAATTCAATAACAATGCAAAATACAAAGTATCATCAAAATCTCTCATGAACTGCCAGGGTCAAGATATTAAAATGCATTTTACTGTTATGCAGACTAAAGCAGATAAGTGACTCCCACAAAAGGTCCTTTATTGTAGGATAATAATAAGAATTAATGTTCATATTGGTAATAAAGCAACTTCATTATTATTTGTAAAATGCTTCAGCCCAGTTATAAAGTATATGAACCATTATGTGATTTTGCATTTGGAATGTAATGCAATGATGTATTCTGGTAGAGTTTGCAGCTGTGACCAGGAACACATTACCTGCTTTCCTAAATGAAGCATGACAGTGTGAGCAATAGCAAGTGATTGCCTTTGTGTTCCTTCTTTATTCTGTGGGATCTTTTGCATTCATGTGTTAAGGTATTAACAGCACATTACTGTGGTGGTAGTTTTTAAGCTTTTCTGTTCTAATAAGCAGTGGCAGTGGTGTTCTGGTGGCATCCCAGGGGCCCCGCCGGATGGCCCCTGGAGCTGGGAGTGGCAGTTCTGTGGTTAGTGTGTAGAGATAGCTTTCCTGACTTCTGAGTTCATTAGGAGCTTCTATTCCAACCTGCTGAAAAAAGAACGCATGGAGGCCTTGAGTAAACTCTTTGTTACTTCTTAGGTTCCCAAAGGTTTCAGTCTCACCTGTAAAATCCCCGTGGCTGAACTTGCTGGTCATTCTGTCCCAATCAGCCATACGGCAGTTTAGAGGCCTGATCCCAAAATGCCCACTGAGAACAGAATGGAGTGATGAGTTCAAGTATGTGCAACCACAGGGAGCCTTGAATGTTGGATTGTGGAGTGAAGCTTCCCCAGACCTCATTTCCCTCCATGTTTGGAAGGATATTTCTGGTGATATAGAATGGTGATGTTTATCAATTTGGGGCTAAATTTTGGTCACATTTAAATAAATTATCTCATAATCATCCAAAACAATTGCACTCATGATATTCAATTATTAGTATCAAATGTTTAGTGACCCAACTGATTTCCCTTCCAGTCTCAGATGCAAAGATTATGAAGAGAAATAAGGATGGTGATGGGTAAGAAAATAATTGAAGGTGAATCCAGAGTAAGAAAAGTTTGTCTGAACCCAAAATTGTTAGATTTTAGAGCTCTACAGAAGCATTTTCTTTTCTCCATTTTTTCCCTCTATTTAAATTCAGACTTGATTTCTTCTCTAAAAAGGTATTTAAGTCCTCTTCTTTTTGTTGCCATACTATTAGTGTTTTCCATTTGAAATAATCCATTTTAATTTCCCTCCTTTTAAAATTTTTTCACCCATTCTTTAAATGTATTTGGGCAATATCATATATTATTTTGAGAAGATTCTCCTTTATTTCCCATCAACTGCATGTTATCAGTTTATTTCTTAACATTCAACCAATTTGCATTTGCACCATTTGCCTCATAATTGCTCTATTTTCTTTTCATTGCCCAGTCACCTTATTTCCATTCTGCATCGTCTTCTCTTTGGATGACTGCAAACCATTCATATATGTCCAATCTTAAAAGAAGGTATCTCTTACTGTTAAGATAATTTGTATTTCCAGTCTTTGTGGTTTTAAAACAGTGACCTTCATTTTTGAACACATGTGAATCCTAAATATAATAGAAAAGCTTATTAGGAACATAATGTCAAATATACTGGTGAGGAGAGATTGGAAGTTCAGGATTATTAATCTGCAGTGGTTTGAAACTGTATGTACCATAGTTAAACATGTTCTTAAATCTAATCCATTCTTGTGGGTGTGAACCCATTGTAAGCAGGACTTCTAATGCTTCAATTAAGAAGGTAGAGCCCAGCCCAGTCAGGATGGGACTTAATCCTGTTACTGGAGTACTTTATAAGGAAATTCAGCAGAGAAAGCCACAGAAAGCATTAAGCTAAACTCAGAAGATAAGGGACCAGGAGATGCCTCAAAATGGTAAACTAATAAATTCTGATTGTTTAAGTTATCCTTTATCATGGTATGTGCTTGAGCAGCCCAGGAAACTAAAACAGACTGTCCATGAGATTGCATTTAGAAGCTACAAGTGAGCAGGAACTTCCAGAATGAAGGGATAAGGATGACTGTAAATCTTCTTCCACATCAAAACAAATAAAACACTGGCAAATTTAATAAAAGTAACTTTTATAGAACTCTGTAAATTAACCAAAGATTTATAACAATCATAAGAACATTTAGTCAAGAGAAACGACTGAACCTCTTAAGAACAATGAGGTTTTTAGAATTTAAACTTGCCTTATTTTCATTCTCTTCCCCCCTGCTCCACAGGAGCCCTGAAACCTGCAGTCTTACAGCCACTGGAGAGGAAACTGAGGTTCGGAGCTCTTCAGAAAGCCTTATCCCCAGAGCTCTGTCACAATTTGATGTGCTTCACACTCTCTGGAAAATCCCAATTCACGAGGTATTATTATTATTATTTGACCTGATGCTGAGCTACCTCCATAGAAAAAGCCCTGTTCCCTGGGCATTTGTTGAAAGCAATCAGCTTCAACTGTTTAACATCACAGTTGCCTAAAGGTATGATACAAATCTGGGCAAATAAGAGTGGCCAAAAATTTAAAAGGAAGATCTGAGGAGGGAGATGGCAAGATGAGGCTTTGAAAATCTCTGACATATTTCTGGGGATCTGGAAGGCTGCGAATACTTTCAGTCTGTGAACATGTAAGGAAATTCCTGTGAGTGCCCAATCTCACCCTTCTGGTTGACCACGAGTCTCCACACAAATGGAAAGGAAAGGCTAAGGCCAAGTTTTCACTCATGTCACTCATGACTGTGACCACAAACACATACACGGAGCCCTTTGGAAAAAGGTGGAAGACTTACTGGATCAAGGCTTTTAAGGAAATCTCATACCAATTGAATTAGTTAGATTTCACCAGAGAATAGAACCAATAGCATATACAAATATGAACATGAATATGAATATAAATATAAACATAAATATAAATATATACAGCTGTAGATATGGCTATGGTTATAGATATGGCTATGGTTGTAGATATGGCTACAGATATGTATATAGATATAACAAGATTTTTTATAATAAATTGGCTCACATGACTATGAGGACTGGCAAGACTGAACTTCATAGGGCAGGTCACAAACTGAAAACTCCAATAAGGATGATGTTGCAGTCCTTAACCCAAAGTTCCCAGGAGAAGCTGGCTGGCTGGAAATTCCAACAAAAGCCAATGCTGAAGTTGAAGCAAAAATTCTTCTGACCTCTGAAACCTCAGTTCTAGCCTAAAGGCCCTGCAATTGATTGGATGAGGAGACTACCCACTCTGTGGATAGAAATCTCCCTCTGGTTGTAGATGCAATCAACTAATTGTAGATGCAATCAAATGATTAGAGATGCAAATTCCATCCATGAAATACCCTCATAGTGACAAGTAGACTAGTGCTTGACCAAACAACTGGACAGCATAACCTATGCAAATTACACATGGAATTAACCATAACTTCAATCATTAGTTGACAACTAAGCTAACAGAGTAGAGATTTAGGTGACCACACACAGCTAGGAATACTGATTTTACAGACTTAGTCCAGGAAAGTCACTAAAGAGAGAACAACAACAAAAATAACACTACAGCATAAAAACAGCATGCCTTGTGGAAAAGGGAGGTATGGGTATCTGATTTCCAGATTTGCTACATTATATTATCTAAAATATTAAGACATTGTTTTCAGATAGACAAGGAACTTTCACCAGTATAGACCATATGCTAGGCCATAAAACAAGACTTGGTAAAATCAAAAGGAGTGAAATAACAAAGTGTATATTCTATGATCACAATGGAGTTTTAATTTAACTCAAAAAAAAAAAAATGAAGATAATTTGGGGAAAATGCAAGTATTTGAAAACTAACCAACATATTTCTAAATAAACCATGGATGAAAGAAATTATGAGGTAAATCAGAAAGTATTTTTACCTGACTGAAAATAAGACTACCACATATCAAAATTTATGAGACGCAGTTGTAATAATGCTTAGCAAAATCTGTAGCATTAAGTGTTTTTATTACAAAAAAGAATAGTCTCTAATACATAAACTATGGTGTCATATTTCATACATTGATGAATAGCTAAATAAAATTTGATATATCCATAAGTGGACCACTATTCAGCAATAAAAAGCAATGAATTACTGATACATGCTACAACATGGATGAATCTCAAAAACATTATGTGAAGTGAAAGGAGCCAGATTCAAGAGACCATGTATTATATGATTCCATTTATGTGGAATTTCTGCATAAAGCAAACTTACAGAGACAGAAAGTAGAATAGTGGTTGCTTTGGGCTGGGGTGGGAACAGAGAACACTGGTGAATGGGCACGAGGCATTTTATTAAGGGAATGAAAATGCTCTAAATCTTATTTATGGTGATGGTTGCAGACCCCAGTAAACCTATTAAAAATCAGAGAATTGTATATTTCAAAAGAATGGATTTTATATGTAAAACATATATCAGTAAAGTTAATAAACAAGTAAAAGTTACATGTATCAATGAAAAGGTAAGTAATACCTACAGCCTCTTTAAAGGTAGACACAAAAAATTTCTCATGAACTGAGAATATAACTTGATTATATTACTGTTATTCTCTTGAGTACTTTATGATGTGTTAGGATGGATTTAAAAAAATAATTTATTAGTGAGGAAACTGATTTAACAATAGAAAAAGAAAAAAATATATAATGGTGTGTGTGCTGGTTTGAAACTATTATGTACCCCACAAAATACTATGTTCTTTTAATTCACTCTTGTGGAGGCAGATTTTTTGTGGGTGGGTCCTTTTGATTAGGTTGTTTCCATGGAGATATAACCCCACCCATTCAAGGTGGGTCTTATTTAGTTTACTGGAGTCCTTAAGAGATCTCAGAGCTGACACAGACCCAGAGACTTGGAGATGCAGACAGAAAGATGTTTGGGATGCTAAGCTAAGAGATGAAGCCCAGAGTTTGTCACCAGGGGAAGCTAAGAGAAAAGCTAAGAGAGACATTTTGGAGAGAAGCTAAAATATGTAATCCAGAGCAGGCCTCCAGGAGAAGCAAGGAGGACCCACAGGAGCCAAGAGAAGCTAAGAGAGACAGAAGGCCAAAGACATTTTGAAGAAAGCCACAGAAGCCAGAAGCTAAACCCAGGAGAGAAGTTTCAGTAGAACTCGCCATGTGTCTTCCCACATGACAGAGAAACCCCAGATGCCAGCAGCCTTTCCTCAGAAAAGGTATCTTACTCTTGATACCTTAATTGGGACATTTTCATGGCTTAGAACTGTAAATTTGTGAATTAATAAACCACCATTGTAAAAGTCAATCCATTTCTGGTATATTGCATTTTGGCAGCTGTAGCAAACCAGAACATTATAAAACTCAATTATGCCCAAATTTTGTCTAACAGATTCTGATATAATTCTCTGTGCAAAGTAATAAAGAGAAAGGGAATCAAAATCTTAAAATCTGCACTTCTCAGGCTTTTTTTTTTTCTTTTGTTATTTATTGTTGCCTAGGAAATTACCACAAACTTATCAGCTTAAAGCCACACATATTTATTACTGACAGTTTCCAGGGGCAGGAACACAGTTCCAGGTCACCTGCATTCTGCGTTTCAGGGCCCCACGAGTTGGCAGTCATGGCGTGGGCTGCATTCCCATCTGGGAGCTCAGCAGGCAAAGGCCTCCTTCAGAGTCATCAAGGCTGCTTCAGAATACATTTATCTGAAGTTTTCCATCCAGACGCCTTGCTGGCTGTCAGCTGGAAGCTACCCCCAGCTCCCTGCCACACAGACTTCCTGTTCCGGTTTGCGAAAGCTGCCAGAATGCAAAACACCAGAACTGGATTGGCTTTTACAATGGGGGTTTATTATTTCACAAAATTTAGAGCTCTCAGGCTGTAAAAA
Organism: Choloepus didactylus; assembly: GCF_015220235.1. Classification (NCBI taxonomy): domain Eukaryota; kingdom Metazoa; phylum Chordata; class Mammalia; order Pilosa; family Megalonychidae; genus Choloepus; species Choloepus didactylus. The sequence continues at coordinate 5,054,573 of NC_051320.1, read as the reverse complement.
TGTCCAAATTAAGGCATCAATAGGAAAATACCTTCTTTGAAGAAAGGCCGATCGCATCCGGGGTTCCCCTGTCACATGGGAAGGCCCATGGCTGAAGTCTGCTGGGTCTCTCCCAGGGTTAACTTCTGGTCTCCATTGCTTTCTCAAAAATGTCTCTGGGCTTCTGTCATAGCTTCTCTTTCTTCCTGTGCATTCTTGCTTGTTTCTCCCAGAGCGTTTCTCTCTAAGTGTCTTGGGGTTCTCTCTTAGCTTCTCTGGGACAAACGCTGGATTTCATCTCTTAGCTTCTCTCCTGGTTCTGGTTTCAACAGCTGTCTCCAAAATGTCTTTCTCTCTCAATCTCCAAGCATCTTGGTCTGTGTCAGCCGTGAGCTCTCTTAAGAACTCCAGTAAACTAATTAAGACTCACCTTCACATCACCGTGGAAAAAACCTAACCAAAAGATCCCACCCACAATAGGTCTGCCCCCACAAGATTGGATTAAAGGAACAAGGCTTTGGTGGGGTACATAATAGATTCAAACCAGCATACTTCCCATCATGGCCACTTCTCCAAAGCAAGCAAGGGAAAGAGGCTCCAAAGTGGATCTTCTAGCAATATGGAGTCTTATAAAACAGACATAATTGTGGGAGTGGCATCTGTCACCTTTGCTACACTCTATTAGCTATAAAAAAATCACAGGTCGTGCCTGCACTCAAGGGGAGGGGCATGTGCAAGGGCAACAACACCAGGAGGTGGGGGCCCATGAGGGTCAGTCAAGAGTCTGTCCACCGAAAGTGTGAATTAAAATATAATTAATATGTAAATTAGTTGAGGTCTCAGGAGTGCCCAAGAGTCACTTTATTTTTTTGGTACTTACTGTAAAAACTTCAAGATCTAAGCAAAGAAAACAACATCATGTATTAGTGATTCTGCAACATCTGTGAATTCATATACAATTCTGTGCATTTGTAAACTCACATACAAGTGTGAGTATATACATACAAACACATACAAACTGTATATATATATATACATATACATATATACACATGTATAAACATGGATAAAATATATACACAGAATAAATATTTTACTACCCTACAGATAGAATAAATACTACATTCTCTGTTTTCCAAAATGAAATAAAACATAACTTAAATTCCACATTTTGGAAGTTCAGGGAAAATTCTAGTTTCACTTATTGAAATGTAGTTACATTAGTAGATTAACTATCTTCCACTTTCTTCCTTTCCTTTAGGTCCTGCCTTAGAGAAATCCTTAAAATGTCTCTCTTCATTTATATAAGCTTTCTTTTTTTTTAACAAAGGGAAATTACAAAAGAGGATAAATAAAATAACTATAACAACCATACTAATCTCCCTTCTCATAATTGTCAGTAATGAACTCTTAGTCATTGCACATCATTTAAAAAAGACCTGAGGACCTTGGTTCAGTTGCTTTCTGGTAAAACAATACCATATGATGGGTTGGCATAAGCAGTGGGAATTTATTGGTTCACAGTCTTGACCCAGAAGTCCAATATCAGTAAGGTGATGCTTTCTTCCAAAGACTGTGGCACTCTGGGACTGGCTGCTGACAATATTTTGGGGTTCTTGGATTTTCCATCACACAGTAATGCATGAGGCTGCATCTTCTTCTTTCTCTTCTGGGTTCCGTTGGCTTCCAGCTTTTAGCTTCTTGTGACTTCCCTTTCTGTGTCCAATTTCCTTTGCATGTAAGGAGTTCAGAATGGATTAAGGCTTACCCTCATTCGATTTGTCACACCTTAACTGGTAACATCTTCAAAGGTCCTATTTTCAAATGGATTCACTCCAAAGGACCAGGGTTTGGGACCTGAGCATGCTTTTGATGGATACAAGATTCAATCCCCAACAGACCTGACCTGTTAAGTCCTGACATCATCGTGAATTTTTTGATGTCTGCATGAAACCTATCCACACCCTAACCTCTAAATCTTTAACATATGTTAATGCACCCACTACCCTGGGCATGCCTTGCTTTCCTCAGAACTGCATCACCTCCACATCACTAACTCAAGCATCAAGTTTCTGATTATAATCCTCCATCCTTTGGCTTAAACAATGGGAATTTATTAGCTTATGGTTTTGAAGCTGGTGAGTGAGTCTAAAATTGAGGCATAAGAAAGGTGATGCTTTCTCCCCAGAGTCTGTTACATGTGGCATTGGCAGCTGGAAATTCATGAGGCTCTGTGGCTTCTTTCCCTGCCTCATGTCCAGGGCAGTGTCATCTCCTTTCTCTTCTCATTCTATTAACTTCTGGCTTCCAGCTCTTTCCTGTGGCTTTCTCTCAATGTGTCTATATTTCTCCCGCTTATAAGGGATTCCAGTAATCTGGATTAACACACAGCCTCATTCAGTTAGGCTATGCCTTAACTTAAAATACCATCTTAAAGATGATATCTTCTTCAGTGGGTTCACACCACAGGACTGTGGGTTAAGAAAGAACACATCTAAATTGGGGTCCAGAATCCAATCTACCTCATCATCTAATTCTCCACATCTGTTCTTAAATCTTAAAGATCATGTTCATTGAGGCCTCTGAGTTCTGTCTTTCATTATCCTTCTCCTTTCTTTACTCTTTTCTTTAAATGCATTTCCATAGTTCATCATTTCAATATTATAACACTGCATCAGTGAAGATTAGGCTTAGCATGATATTTTAGAAAAATGAAAACCAGATATTTATTTTTCCCTAACTAGTGAAAAATAAAAGACACCTTTAAGTTACTGACAGAAAAGAAAAAAAAAAAACTCTCAACATGGAATTCTTCATACTGCAAAAGTGCTATTCAAAAAGTTGGTGAAATAAAGACAGACTTTTTCAGCAAACAAAAATTTGAAAAACAAATTCATTACCAGTACACCAGTTCCACAAGGAAAGTGATGCCAGATACAAATGTGGATTTACACAGATAAATAAAGACCATAGGAAATGACAAATATGGAGTAAAATACTAAAGACAATTTTTTCACGTTTCTTCTTTTTAAAATAAAACTGAGAGTTAAGAACAACACTGTACTGTGGTGTTTATAGCATATGTTGAAGGAAAATACAGGAAAACAATTGAAGAAAGAGCAGTGTAGTATACCACTTAGTAGTAGACTGTGAAAAGTCAAAGGTGTATATTGTAAAGCCTAGAGCAATCACTAACAAACAAGAAAACAAAGGTTATAACAAATAAGCAACTACTGTAAATAGAATTGAATCACAAGAAAAATTCAATAAATCTAAAAGAAGGGGGAGGTGGGGCAAGATGGCGGACTGGTGAGCTGTATGTTTTAGTTACTCCTCCAGGAAAGTAGGTAGAAAGCCAGGAGCTGCGTGGACTGGACACCACAGAACAATCTGACTTTGGGCATACTTCATACAACACTCATGAAAATGTGGAACTGCTGAGATCAGTGAAATCTGTAAGTTTTTGCGGCCAGGGGACCAGTGCCCCTCCCTGCCAGTCTCAGTCCTGGGGGAGGAGGGGCTGTCAGCTCCGGGAAGGAGAAGGGAGAAATGCAGTGGCAGCCCTTATCGGAAACTCATTCTGCTGATCCAAACTCCAACCATAGATAGACTGAGACCAGACACCAGAGAATCTGAGAGCAGCGAGCCCAGCAGGGAGGAGACAGACATAGAAAAAAACAGCACGAAAAACTCCAAAACAAAAGCGGAGGATTTTTGGAGTTCTGGTGAACATAGAAAGGGGAAGGGCAGAGCTCAGGCCCTCAGGCTCGTATGCAAATCCCGAAGAAAAGCTGATCTCTCTGCCCTGTGGAACTTTCCTTAATGGCCCTAATTGCTTTGTCTCTTAGCATTTCAATAACCCATTAGATCTGTGAGGGAGGCCCATTTTTTTTTTTTAATCCTTTTTTCTTTTTGTAAAACAATTACTCTAAGAAGCCCAATGCAGAAAGCTTCAAAGACTTGCAATTTGGGCAGGTCAAGACAAGAGCAGAACTAAGAGAGCTCTGAGACAAAAGGCAATAATCCAGTGGCTGAGAAATTTCACTAAACACCACAACTTCCCAAGAAAAGGGGGGTGTCCGCTCACAGCCATCATCCTGGTGGACAGGAAACACTCCTGCCCATCGCCAGCCCCATAGCCCAGAGCTGCCCCACACAACCCAGTGTGACGGAAGTGCTTCAAATAACAAGCACACACCACAAAACTGGGCATGGACATTAGCCTTCCCTGCAACCTCAGCTGATTGTCCCAGAGTTGGGAAGGTGGAGCAGTGTGAATTAACAAAGCCCCATTCAGCCATCATTTGAGCAGACTGGGAGCCTCCCTACACAGCCCAGCAGCCCAGAACCACTCTGGGGGGATGGCACTCACTTGTGACATAGCACAGTCATCCCTCAACAGAGGACCAGGGGGTGCACGCCCTGGAAGAGGGCCCCACTTGCAAGTATCAGAAGCCATACGCCAATACCAAAGACTTGTGGGTCAGTGGCAGAGACAAACTGTGGCAGGACTGAACTGAAGGACTAGACTATTGCAGCAGCTTTAAAACTCCAGGATCACCAGGGAGATTTGATTGTTAGAGCCACCCCCCCTCCCTGACTACCCAGAAACACCCCATATACAGGGCGGGCAACACCAACTACACACGCAAGCTTGGTACACCAATTGGACCCCACAAGACTCACTCCCCAACTCACCACAAAGGCAAAGCAGAGGAGAACTGGCTTGTGGAGAACAGGTGGCTCATGGACGCCACCTGCTGGTTAGTTAGAGAACGTGTACTCCACGAAACTGTAGATCTGAGAAATTAGAGATAAGGACTTCAATTGGTCTACACATCCTAAAAGAACCCTATCAAGTTCAGCAAATGCCAAGAGGCCAAAAACAACAGAAAATTATAAAGCATATGAAAAAACCAGATGATATGGATAACCCAAGCCCAAGCACCCTAATCAAAAGATCAGAAGAGACACAGCACCTAGAGCAGCTACTCAAAGAACTAAAGATGAACAATGAGACCATAGTACGGAATACAAAGGATATCAAGAAGACCTTAGAAGAACATAAAGAAGACATTGCAAGACTAAATAAAAAAATAGATGATCTTATGGAAATTAAAGAAACTGTTGACCAAATTAAAAAGATTCTAGACACTCATAGTACAAGACTAGAGGAAGCTGAACAATGAATCAGTGACCTGGAAGATGACAGAATGGAAAATGAAAGCATAAAAGAAAGAATGGGGAAAAAAATTGAAAAAATCGAAACGGACCTCAGGGATATGATAGATAATATAAAACGTCCTAATATAAGACTCATTGGTGTTCCACAAGGGGAAGAAAAGGGTAAAGGTCTAGGAAGAGTATTCAAAGAAATTGTTGGGGAAAACTTCCCAAATCTTCTAAACAACATAAATACACAAATCATAAATGCTCAGCGAACTCCAAATAGAAGAAATCCAAATAAGCCCACTCTGAGACATATTCTGATCACACTGTCAAACACGGAAGAGAAGGAGCAAGTTCTGAAAGCAGCAAGAGAAAAGCAATTCATCACATACAAAGGAAACAGCATAACACTAAGTAGTGACTACTCAGCAGCCAACATGGAGGCGAGAAGGCAGTGGCATGATATATTTAAAATTCTGAGTGAGAAAAATTTCCAACCAAGAATACTTTATCCAGCAAAGCTCTCCTTCAAATTTGAGGGAGAGCTTAAATTTTTCACAGACAAACAAATGCTGAGAGAATTTGCTAACAAGAGACCTGCCCTACTGGAGATACTAAAGGGAGCCCTACAGACAGAGAAACAAAGAAAGGACAGAGAGACCTGGAGAAAGGTTCAGTACTAAAGAGATTTGGTATGGGTACAATAAAGGATATTAATAGAGAGAGGGGAAAAATATATATGACAAACATAAACCAAAGTATAAGATGGCTGATTCAAGAAATGCCTTCATGGTTATTCCGTTGAATATAAATGGATTAAACTCCCCAATTAAAAGATATAGATTCGCAGAATGGATCAAAAAAAATGAACCATCAATATGTTGCATACAAGAGACTCATCTCAGACACAGGGACACAAAGAAATTGAAAGTGAAAGGATGGAAGAAAATATTTCATGCTAGCTACAGCCAAAAGAAAACAGGTGTAGCAATATTAATCTCAGATAAAATAGACTTTAAATGCAGGGATGTTTTGAGAGACAAAGAAGGCCACTACATACTAGTAAAAGGGGCAATTCAACAAGAAGAAATAACAATCATAAATGTCTATGCACCCAATCAAGGTGCCACAAAATACATGAGAGAAACACTGGCAAAACTAAAGGAAGCAACTGATGTTTCCACAATAATTGTGGGAGACTTCAACACATCACTCTCTCCTATAGATAGATCAACCAGACAGAGGACCAATAAGGAAATTGAAAACCTAAACAATCTGATAAATGAATTAGATTTAACAGACATATACAGAACATTACATCCCAAATCACCAGGATACACATACTTTTCTAGTGCTCACGGAACTTTCTCCAGAATAGATCATATGCTGGGACATAAAACAAGCCTCAGGAAATTTAAAAAGATTGAAATTATTCAAAGCACATTCTCTGACAACAATGGAATACAATTAGAAGTCAATAACCATCAGAGACTTAGAAAATTCACAAATACCTGGAGGTTAAACAACACACTCCTAAACAATCAGTGGGTTAAAGAAGAAATAGCAAGAGAAATTGCTAAATATATAGAGACGAATGAAAATGAGAACACAGCATACCAAAACCTATGGGATGCAGCAAAAGCAGTGCTGAGGGGGAAATTATAGCACTAAATGCATATATTAAAAAGGAAGAAAGAGCCAAAATCAAAGAACTAATGGATCAACTGAAGTAGCTAGAAAATGAACAGCAAACCAATCCTAAACCAAGTAGAAGAAAAGAAATAACAAGGTTTAAAGCAGAAATAAATGACATAGAGAACAAAAAAACAATAGAGAGGAAAAATATCACCAAAAGTTGGTTCTTTGAGAAGATCAACAAGATTGACAAGCTCCTAGCTAGACTAGCAAAATCAAAAAGACAGAAGACCCATATAAACAAAATAATGAATGAAAAAGGTGACGTAACTGCAGATCCTGAAGAAATTTAAAAAAGTATAAGAGGATATTATGAACAACTATATGGCAACAAACTGGATAATGTAGAGGAAATGGACAATTTCCTGGAAACATATGAACAACCTAGACTGAACAGAGAAGAAATAGAAGACCTCAATCAACCCATCACAAGCAAAGAGATCCAATCAGTCATCAAAAATCTTCCCACAAATAAATGCCCAGGGCCAGATGGCTTCACAGGGGAATTCTACCAAACTTTCCAGAAAGAACTGACACCAATCTTACTCAAACTCTTTCAAAACATTGAAGAAAATGGAACACTACCTAACTCATTTTATGAAGCTAACATCAATCTAATACCAAAACCAGGCAAAGATGCTACAAAAAAGGAAAACTACCAGCCAATCTCCGTAATGAATATAGATGCAAAAATCCTCAACAAAATACTTGCAAATCGAATCCAAAGACACATTAAAAAAATCATACACCATGACCAAGTGGGGTTCATTCTAGGCATGCAAGGATGGTTCAACATAAGAAAATCGATCAACGTATTACAACACATTAAAAATTCAAAAGGGAAAAATCAAATGATCATCTCAATAGATGCTGAAAAAGCATTTGACAAAATCCAACATCCGTTTTTGATAAAAACACTTCAAAAGGTAGGAATTGAAGCAAACTTCCTCAATATGATAAAGAGCATATATGAAAAACCCACAGCCAGCATAGTACTCGATGGTGAGAGACTGAAAGCCTTCCCTCTAAGATCAGGAACAAGACAAGGATGCCCGCTGTCACCACTGTTATTCAACATTGTGCTGGAAGTGCTAGCCAGGGCAATCTGGCAAGACAAAGAAATAAAAGGCATCCAAATTGGAAAAGAAGAAGTAAAACTGCCATTGTTTGCAGATGATATGATCTTATATCTGGAAAACCCTGAGAAATCAATGATACAGCTACTAGAGCTAATAAACAAATTTAGCAAAGTAGCGGGATACAAGATTAATGCACATAAGTCAGTAATGTCTCTATATGATAGAAATGAACAAACTGAAGAGACACTCAAGAAAAAGATACCGTTTTCAATAGCAACTAAAAAAATCAAGTACCTAGGAATAAACTTAACCAAAGATGTAAAAGACCTATACAAAGAAAACTATGTAACTCTACTAAAAGAAATAGAAGGGGACCTTAAAAGATGGAAAAATATTCCATGTTCATGGATAGGAAGGCTAAATGTCATCAAGATGTCAATTCTACCCAAACTCATCTACAGATTCAATGCAATCCCAATCAAAATTCCAACAACCTACTTTGCAGACTTGGAAAAGCTAGTTATCAAATTTATTTGGAAAGGGAAGATGCCTCAAATTGCTAAAGACACTCTAAAAAAGAAAAACGAAGTGGGAGGACTTACACTCCCAGACTTTGAAGTTTATTATAAAGCCACAGTTGTCAAAACAGCATGGTACTGGCACAAAGATAGACATATAGATCAATGGAATCGAATTGAGAATTCGGAGATAGACCCTCAGATCTATGGCCGACTGATCTTTGATAAGGCCCCCAAAGTCACTGAACTGAGTCATAATGGTCTATTCAACAAATGGGGCTCGGAGAGTTGGCTATCCATATCCAAAAGAATGAAAGAGGACCCCTACCTCACACCCTACACAAAAATTAACTCAAAATGGATCAAAGATCTCAATATAAAAGAAAGTACCATAAAACTCCTAGAAGATAATGTAGGAAAACATCTTCAAGACCTTGTATTAGGCGGCCACTTCCTAGACTTTACACCCAAAGCACAAGCAACAAAAGAGAAAATAGATAAATGGGAACTCCTCAAGCTTAGAAGTTTCTGCACCTCAAAGGAATTTCTCAAAAAGGTAAAGAGGCAGCCAACTCAATGGGAAAAAATTTTTGGAAACCATGTATCTGACAAAAGACTGATATCTTGCATATATAAAGAAATCCTACAACTCAATGACAATAGTACAGACAGCCCAATTATAAAATAGGCAAAAAATATGAAAAGACAGTTCTCTGAAGAGGAAATACAAATGGCCAAGAAACACATGAAAAAGTGTTCAGCTTCACTATCTATTAGAGAGATGCAAATTAAGACCACAATGAGATACCATCTAACAACTATTAGAGTGGCTGCCATTAAACAAACAGGAAACTACAAATGCTGGAGGGGATGTGGAGAAATTGGGACTCTTATTCATTGTTGGTGGGACTTTATAATGGTTCAGCCACTCTGGAAGTCGGTCTGGCAGTTCCTTAGAAAACTAGAAATAGAGTTACCATTCGATCCAGCGATTGCACTTCTCGGTATATACCCGCAAGATCAGAAAGCAGTGTGTTCTAGTTTGCTAATGCTGCAGAATGCAAAACACCAGAGATGGACTGGCTTTTATAAAAAGGGGGTTTATTTGGCTATACAGTTACAGTCTTAAGGCCATAAAGTGTCCAAGGTAAAACATCAGTAATCAAGTACCTTCACTGGAGGATGGCCGATGGCGTCCAGAAAACCTCTGTTAGCTGGGAAGGCACGTGGCTGGCGTCTGCTCCAAAGTTCTGGTTTCAAAATGGCTTTCTCCTAGGACATTCCTCTCTAGCAAGCTTGCTCTTCTTCAAAACGTCACTCACAGCTGCACTCCGTTCAGTCTCTTTGAGTCAGCACGTTTATATGGCTCCACTGATCAAGGCCCACCCTGAATGGATGGGGCCACACCTCCATGGGAGTATCCCACCAAAGTCACCACCCACAGCTGGGTGGGGCACATTCCAAGCAAATCTAACCAGCACCAAACTTCTGTCCCACAAGACCACAAAGATAATGGCATTTGGGGGACACAATACATTCAAACTGGCACACAGTGACACGAACAGATACCTGCACGCCAATGTTCATAGCAGCATTATTCACAATTGCCAAGAGATGGAAACAACCCAAATGTCCTTCAACAGATGAGTGGATAAATAAAATGTGGTATATACACACGATGGGATACTACACGGCAGTAAGAAGGAACTACCTCGTGAAACATATGACAACATGGATGAACCTTGAAGACATAATGCTGAGCGAAATAAGCCAGGCACAGAAAGAGAAATATTATATGCTACCACTAATGTGAACTTTGAAAAATGTTAAACAAATGGTTTATAATGTAGAATGTAGGGGAACTAGCAATAGAGAGCAATTAAGGAAGGGGGAACAGTAATCCAAGAAGAACAGATATGCTATTTAATGTTCTGGGGATGCCCAGGAATGACTATGGTCTGTTAATTTCTGATGGATATAGTAGGAGCAAGTTCACAGAAATGTTGCTATATTATGTAACTTCCTTGGGGTAAAGTAGGAACAAGTTGGAAGTAAAGCAGTTATCTTAGGTTAGTTGTCTTTTTCTTACTCCCTTGTTATGGTCTCTTTGAAATGTTCTTTTATTGTATGTTTTTATTTTTTTATTTTATTTTATTTTTTTTCCATACAGTTGATTTAAAAAGGAAAAACAGGTTAAAAAAAAAAAAAAAAAAAAAAAAACCAAGGAAAAAAATATGTAGTGCCCCCTTGAGGAGCCTGTGGAGAATGCAGGGGTATTGGCCTACCCCACCTCGATGGTTGCTAACATGACCACAGACATAGGGAACTGGTGGTTTGATGGGTTGAGCCCTCTACTGTAGGTTTTACCCTTGGGAAGATGGTTGCTGCAAAGGAGAGGCTAGGCCTCCCTATAATTGTGCCTAAGAGCCTCCTCCTGAATGCCTCTTTGTTGCTCAGATGTGGCCCTCTCTCTCTAGCTAAGCCAACTTGAAAGGTGAAATCACTGCCCTCCCCTCTATGTGGGATCAGACACCCAGGGGAGTGAATCTCCCTGGCAACGTGGAATATGACTCCTGGGGAGGAATGTAGACCCGGCATCGTGGAACGGAGAACATCTTCTTGACCAAAAGGGGGATGTGAAAGGAAATGAAATAAGCTTCAGTGGCAGAGAGATTCCAAAAGGAGCCGAGAGGTCACTCTGGTGGGCACTCTTACGCACAATTTAGACAACCCTTTTTAGGTTCTAAAGAATTGGGGTAGCTGGTGGTGGATACCTGAAACTATCAAACTACAACCCAGAACCCATGAATCTCGAAGACAATTGTATAAAAATGTAGCTTATAAGGGGTGACAATGGGATCGGGAAAACCATAAGGACCACACTCCACTTTGTCTAGTTTATGGATGGATGAGTTGAAAAATAGGGGAAGGAAACAAACAAACAAACAGACAAAGGTACCCAGTGTTCTTTTTTACTTCAATTGCTCTTTTTCACTTTAATTATTATTCTTATTATTTTTGTGTGTGTGCTAATGAAAGTGTCAGGGATTGATTTAGGTGATGAATGTACAACTATGTAATGGTACTGTGAACAATCGAATGTACGATTTGTTTTGTATGACTGCGTGGCATGCGAATATATCTCAATAAAATGAAGATTAAAAAATAAATAAATAAATAAATAAATAAAAGTAAAAAAAAATTCTAAAAGAAGGCAAGAAAATAGGAAAAAGAGGAACAAAAAACAGATGGGAAAAATATTTTAAAAATAGCAGTATGGTAGATTTCAACCAAATTACAAACCCAAAATTACATAATATATACATGATCTAAAACCTTCAATTAGTAGACAAAAATTGCCAGATAGGAAAAAAGGAAGAATCTACCAGATGCTTTAAATATAAAGATACAGATAGGTTGTAAGTAAAGGATGGATAAAGATAGCTCCAGAAAACATCAACCAAAAGAAAGGGATAAAGGGGTGCATTTTTCAAATGATATGGGCATCAATTCACAATGAGCCTGTAACAACTCTCAATGTTTATGCACCTAGTAATAAGTTTCAAAATACATGAATAAAGATGCAGAACTTAATAGAGAAACAGGCACATCCACAATTATCATACTTTGTGATGGTTAGGTTCATGTGTCAACTTAGCCAGGTGATGATGCCCAGGTGTCTGGTCAAGCAAGCATGGCCTGTTACTGCAAAGACATTCGTGGCTGGCTAATGAAAGTGTGAGACCAGGCTGATGTGGGTTTTTTGTTTGTTTTGTAGTTTTTTTTCCCTAATCAGCCTAGTCTCACACTTTTTAAAAAGTTAACTCAATGGATCATGGGCTTAAATGTAAAATTACTAAAAATTTTAGAATAAGACACGAGATCCACAAGAAACTAAGTATATGGGTGCCATAAGGTCCTGCAACCTCTTTGTGGTGTATATACTTGGAAGATCTGAGAGCTGGGACATGAATGGACATTTGCACACTGGTGTTTATGGTGGCAGTATTCATGATTTGCAATGGATGGAGGTGGTGTGGGAGCCCCGGGCCCAGGGTCTTCCCCAAGGGCCTTGAAGACTGTGCACACAGCAGCTTACCTGACCTAGGTCAGTTAAGGTTCAACCTACTCTCCTTGGAGGATCAGGCCTCCAGCACTGAATGTAATCTATAGCTCACCTCCTCCCTGAAACTCCCTGAGATACTATTATCTACAAGATAATCTATAATTCTCCCTCTTCTCTGTTGAGTACAATCGATCCCTCCCTATGTTCATAAGACCCATGCTCCCTGCATTTCCTTCCCCTAACCCTATAAACCATTCCGTGGCAACTCCTGCTTTGGCAGAGGGTCTTCATGTTGAGCTCTGAAACTCCTGCCATTCAGACCAGCTCCTGAATTCAGGGCAACGTGACTGACTTTGCACCCTGTAAGTAAGCATCAAAATAAAAGCTCTTGCCTCAGAACATATCCAAAGCTTTCTTTAATCTTTGGCTGCAAAAGCCCCTTGGGGTGCAACAGTGACCTAAGGGTCCATCAACTGATGACCAGAATGGTGAACTGTGGTGTATACATATGTATATATTTTGGTTTGTATATATTTGTCCTGCAGAAAAAGCCATTATTCTTTAATGCAGTCTTGTGGGGGCAGATCTACTAGTGTTGATTAGGTTGGAAACTTCTGATTGAGTATTTCCATGGAGATGTGACACACCCAACTGTGAGTGACACCTTTGATTAGGGTGTGACATCTTGATTGAATTTTTCCAGGGAAATGTGGTCCTGCCTATTCAGGGTGGGTCTTGATTAGTTCACTGAAGTCCTATAAAAAGAGCTCACAAACAGAGGGACTTCAGAGCAACTGAGTGACATTTTGAAGAGAAGCTGCAGCTAAGAGAAGACAAAACACCCCAAGAGCAACATTTTGGAGAAAGCCATTTTGAAATGCAACCTGGGAGAAAGTGGACACCAGCCACATGCCTTCCCAGCTAACAGAGGTTTTCTGGACACCACTGGCCATCCTCCAGTGAAGGTACCCGATTGTTGATGCCTTATTTGGGCACTTTATGGCCTTAATACTGTAACTTTGTAACCAAATAAACCCCTTTATAAAAGCCAATCCATTTCTGGTGTTTTGCAAAATGGCAGCATTAGCAAACTGGAACAGCATATAATAGAATATTGAGCAGCTGCAAGAAGGAATAAAGCTATGAGACAAGCAACTAGATGAATGGATCATGAGGACAGCATTTTGAGTGAAATAAAATGAAATTCCAGAAATGAAAAGACAAACATTGTAACACCTCACTAATATGGACTAACTATAAAGTGTAAACTCTGAGATTTGAATCTTAGAGCACAGCTTATCAGAGGAATGCTTATTGTAATGGTCCCTAGATTGTAAGCTCTTATAGCAGTCACATGTATTCCTGAGTTGTAATGGCTATCACCAAATTCTGAGATGCTGAGCTCTTTATGAATAACCTGGTCAGTCCCTGGAACGTTGGGTATCTGTGTGACACCTGAAACTTAGAGCTAGAGCTTGGCAGCTATGAATGTCAGTATTATCTCATATAGCAACTGTTTAAAAAGTGGAAAAACATTTCAGACTTCAATTAGAGATGTGAATGAAGTGGATCTGGTTAGGACTAAGGTAACTCAGGCCAAGGGGTAAAGGATGATATTCACTGTGTTTTAAAACTTCAGCTTCTGTGTAAGACCAAAGGAAGAGATGTTTATTTGGTGCAGGATCTATATTTTCTGCAGCATACTAAATAATTTAACCTGTGCAGTCAGTTTATTCAAACACCATTATTACCTGGAACTTTCAATAGGAAGTGAGATCCGGTAGGTTTGTACAGGTTAGTGTGAAATCCTCACACGTCCCAAAGTAATTTGGGCAGAGAATAAAAATATATTTGTAGGATGGCCCTGAGGAACCAGGGAAAAATTTGGAAATGTTGAACTTCCCCATCTGGGTTATTGCTGATATTCTCATAAATATTGAGGACTAACAATTTAGTAGGCCAAGCCCTCAATCTTGGGGCTTGTCCTTATGAAACTTGTTACTGCAAAGGAGAAGATAAGCCTACTTATAATTTTGCCTAAGAGTCTCTCCCAGAGCATCTGTTTTCTTGCTCAGATGTGGCCTCTCTCTCTCTAAGCCCACACAGCAGGTGACCACACTGCCCTCCCCCCTAGGTGGGACATGACTCCCAAGGGTGTAAATCTCCCTGGCAACATGTAACATGACTCCTGGGGATGAGCCTGGACCCAGCATCATGGGATTGAGAAAATCTTCTTGACTAAAAGGGGAAAGTGAAATGAATCAAAACAAAGTTTCAGCAGCTAAGAGATTTCAAATGGAGTCAAGAGGTCACTCTGGAAGGCATTCGTATGTGCTGTTATAAATATTCCTTTTAGTGTTTAGTGTATTGGAATAGCAAGAAGAAAATACTTGAAACTGTCGAACTGCAACCCAGTAGCCTTGATTCTTGAAGATGATTGTATAACTATGTAGCTTACATGGTGTGACTGTGTGACTGAAAACCTTGTGGCTCACACTCCCTTTATCCAGTGTGTGGAAAGATGAGTAGAAAAATGAGGACAAAAACTAAATGAAAAATAGGGTGAGATGGGGGGATGGAATGCTTTAGGTGTTTTGTTTTGTTAACTTTTTTTAAATTACTTTATTTATCAAATAAAAAAAAATTCCAAACAAAATAAAGCAAAGCAATGGGAACAACAAATATCCTGATATAACTTCATACCTTCCAAACTCCTACCATACCAAAAGAAAATTAATGAACCATAGTCACACCTGAGCATTCCCATAGCATTAAGATCACCCTCAATATCTCATCTGTTCTTATTAGATTATCGTTCCCTCTTCCCTAGCTCCTATCTATCTCTAAGTCCCCTATATTCTACATCTTAAGACAGTTATTTTACATTTCTCACAGAGTTCACATAAGTGGTAACATACAATATCTCTTCTTTTGTGCCTGGCTTATTTCACTCAGCATTATGTCTTCAAGATTCATCCATGTTGTCACATTTCGTGACCTTATTCCTTCTTACCACTGTGTGGTATTCCATCGTGTGTATATACCACATTTTGTTTATTCACTCATCTGTTGAAGGAGATTTGGATTGTTTTCATCTCTTGGCAATCGGGAACAATGCCACTATGAACATCGGTGTACAAGTAGCTTTTCATGTCACTGCCGTCATATCCTCTGAGTAAATACCAAGAAGTGAAGTTGCTAGATCATAGAGTAACACCAAACTTTTTTTTCACTTTCTACTTTTATTTTTATTTTTATTCTTTTTGGGGTAAGGAAAATGTTCAAAAATTGATTGGGGTGATGAATGCACAACTATAGGATTGTACTCTGAACAGTTGATTGTACACTGTGGAGGATTGTAAGGTATGTGAATATATCTCAGTAAAACTGAATTTTAAAACAGACATTTCAGAAAACCTTTGGAATATAAGACTGGTCAAAAAGTTCTTAGATATCAAAAGCATGTGCTATACAATGAAAAATTGTTACACTGGGCCTCACAAATTTTAACAACTTTTTACTTTCCAAAAGAGCATTTTAAGAAAATGAAAAGATAAGCTACAGAATTAGAGAAAATATTTGCAAATCTCATAACCAACAAAGAACTAGTATCTAGGATATGTAAAGAACCCTTAAAATTCAACATTAAAAACCAAATGATCAAAATTTAAAAATGGATAAAAGCCATGAGCAAACATTTCATCAAAGAGGATAAACAGATGTCAAATAAAGACATGACAATATGTTCAACATCATTAGACATTAGATAAATGCAAATTAAAAACACAGTGAGAGTGATGTCATGGAAAATGGTGGCCTAGTGAGTTCCAAGAACTGGTCTCTCCAGTGAAGCAACCACTAAACTGGCAAAAAAGTCAGAATCAATTATTTCCGAATTCTGGAGTCTAATAAAATCTTACATCACCAAAGAGGTACCTACTGAGGAAGGTGACTGACTGCTTTCACTAAGAAAGTGTGGCATTTTGATTATGCCCCCATCCATTATGCTTGGTTGCAGCAGTAGAAACAGCAGCCCATGTTCCTGGTTGGCTGGCTTGTGCCAGGGTGGGGAGAGCAATACAAGCCCTCTTCTCAAACAATTATAATGTGTGCTTTGACAAGTCTGGAAGATCCCTGATTGGCACAGAGGCTTGTCATTGTTTCACCACCCCCCACTCCCACTGTAACTTCCCAGTCACAGTCTCTCAAAAGCATTTAAAGATATATACTGTCCATATCTGCCTGGGACCATGGAAAGTGGGCAGGGCAACAAGTAGAAAGACCAAAAAACCTGGGAAGGAGGAAGATACTTGGGGGAATGAGAACTTTTAAGGGCTTCTGCATATACTGAGGAATCAGAATCCAACACACATGGCAAGGGCCAGACACATACTCAGAAAAAGACCTGAGAGGACTCCTGGATTTCCCTTCTAGCTGATCTTTGGGCTCCATGCAAGCAGGAGTTTAAGGTTAAAGCACAGTTTGGGACAGCCTAAGAATTGAAAGAGTGTTCCAAAGACAGAAATTTAAGGAAATCTCTCTCATGTCCCTGGTAGCTACTGAGATAAAAGAATAGAGACTTCAGAGAACACACATGACAAGGAATACAGTCTTTGCAAAAATAATTAGGAAGTCACTGAAAAAATGAACAAATACATCCCTGCATCCCTCTTTAAGCTAAAACAGCAAACAATGGGAGGGGAGTAGAAACGTATTTCCAGATTTATCACATTATAATATTCAAAATGTGCAGTTATCAATAAAATATTTTGACAAACACAAGCAGAAAAATATGGGCCATTCACAGGGGAAAAAGAAATCAGCAGAAACTGTCTGAGGAAGCCCTGACCCTGCAATTAAAAGATGAAGACTAAATAAAGTGTCTTAAATATGATAAAGAACTAAAATTAATCATGGACAAAAAACTAAAGAAAAACAGTAGAGCAATGTATGAACAAATAAGAATATCTATAAAGAGATAGAAATTATAAAAATTAATCAAGTAGAAATTCTGAAGCTGCAAAGTAACATAGCTGAAATGAAAAATTCAGCAGCAGATTTCTGCAGGTTGATGAAAAAGCCAGCATTTAAAGATAGAGCCCTTGAAATTATTGAAACTATTGAGTTTAAGGAGCAGAAAGAAAAAAAGAATAAAGAAAAGTGAGCAGAGTCTAAAGAACATGTGGGATACTATTAAACATACCAACGTATGCATTATCAGAGTTCCTGGAGGAGAAAAGAGAAAGGAAGGGGAAGAAAGAATATTTGAAGATATAATGGCCTAAAATTTCTGAAATTTTAGAAAAGACATGAATGTATACTTCCAAGAAGCTCAACAAACTTGGAGTAGAATAAACTCAAAGAGATTCACACTAAGATATATTAGTAAATGTGATCCTGGATTTGGCAACGGATACTTATGACAGCAACATCATGAGCAAAAAAGAAAAAAAGCAGATAAATTGGATGTTATCAAAATTTAAAAAAAAATTTGTGCATCAAAAATTATTATCGAGAAAGTGAAAGACACTCCACAGAATGAGAGAAAATATTTGCAAATCATATATCTGATACGGGGCTAATATCCAGAAAATATAAAGAACTTACAACTCAATGACAAAAATACAAGCAACTCAATTTAGAAGTGAGCAAAGGACTTGAATAGACATTTTTTCAAATCAGATACAAAAATGTACAACTAGCACATGGAAAGACACTCAATATCATTAGTCATTAGGGAAATACAACAAAAAACCATGATGAGCTTCACTTCAAAAGCAGTAAGATGACTATTTTTCTAATGGAAAATGAGAAATGCTGTTGAGGGTTTGTAGAAATCGGAACCCATATACATTTCTGCTGGAAATGTAAAATGGTGGTGCTACTGTGCAAACCCTTTTGGCAGTTCTTCAAGAAAAGTTAAATATAGAATTATCATATGACTTGGAAACTCCACTCCTGGGTGTATACCCAAAAGAAGTAAAAAGATATTTTCAAATAAATAGTTATACATGAATGTTCATAGCAGCACCATTCACAATAACCAAGAAGTAGAAACAATGCAAATGTCCATCAATGGATGAATAGAGAAACAGTTTAATATTGTTTAGCCCAATAATGAATGATACATGCTACAACATGGATGAAACTTGCAAACATTATGCTAAGTGAAAAAAAGCCAGACGGAAGTCAGACACAAATGGTTCTGTTTATATGAAATACCCAAGTAATTAAATCCGTAGAAAAAGAAAGCAGATTATGGTTTCTAGGAGATAATGGAAGGAGGGGTTGGGGAATGACTGCTTAATGGGTATGGGTGATGAAAATATTTTGGAACTAGATGGAGGTGGTGATTGTACAAGACTGTGAATGTACTAAATGCTACTGAATTGCACACTTTAGAAAGGTTAATTTTTATGTGATTGTGGCTCAATAAAAAAACACAAGATATCACTTCATACCTACCAGTATCACTAAAATTAAAATACAGTGACAAAATCAAATGCAGAGAAGATGGCAGCCTAGAGAGGAGTGGAAGTTAGTTAGTTCCCTCAGAGTAACTTATAAAAAACCAGGAACAACTAGCAAAAGATCTTGTATAACTGCTGGGAGAGGACAGTTACTGTCCACATATCATGCAACAATCTGGAATGGGAGAAATGCCTGAGATCACAGCATAAAATCTGTAAGTAAAAACTGCAGACCCAAGCCAAGAGCCCCCTCCCTCACAGCAGCCTCAACTGCAAAGTCTTATGTGTTAGGGAGAAGTACTCTCGGAACAAGCAAATATACCTCAGTCCAGCTCCAACTGGGGTTTTAGTGTTAACCACTCAATACAAACTATGAATCCCCAACAAGCAGACAGAGGCTTTTGGTGACAACTGACCTTGGAGAGTCAAGAGACATAGCTGTCTCGGGATGAGGAGCCCAAAGGATTGAGAGCTATCTCTGGCCAACAGGTGAATCTGAGAGCCATAGATTGACCCTGAAAGGGGGATTTCAGTCCCTTTCTCTCTCTTTCAACATGGGTGGCTGAGTGGAGCAAGTCTCAACCATCTTCAGCTCGCAGTGCTCTGCAGGAGAGAAAGTCTCAACCTTTTTAAACTCACAGCACTCTGTCCGAGACAAGCAGAGTCAGAGAAACAAAGAATCTATCTATATGCAAATGACCTCCCTCTAGGGGGCATATCTTCCCAAAAGGAAAGAAGTGGAGCCCAGCTCTCCTACCTGCCTTCCATTCAGAACCAGACCTCAGAGCCTGGGGGAAAACAGCCACAGGTCAGACCTCCTTACACCAGTCTGGAGTCACAAGCTGACAGGCACCACCTGCTGGGCAGAAAAGCACAGGGTGTGTCAATTCTCTAAGACACACCATCAGGGAAACTGGATACTGAATATTTCTTCCTTCTGGGACCTGAGCCCGTTCTCATCTGGGAAAATCTGATTGGGGTGGTCAAGGAGGTCAGATGCCTAGACAACAGAAAACTACAACCTACACTAAGAAAAATGAAGTTATGGCCCAGTCAAAGGAACAAACTTACACTCCAAGTGAGATATAGGAATTTAAACAACTAATGCTAAATCAGTTCAAAAAGTTTAGAGAAGATATGGCAAAAGAGATAGAGGCTATAAAGAAAACACTGGGTGTACATACGGCAGAAATTGAAAGTTCGAAAAAACAACTGGCAGAATCTATGGAAATGAAAGACATAACACAAGAGACAAAAGACACAATGATAACATACAACAGCAGATCTCAAGAGGCAGAAGAAAACACTCAGGCACTGGAGAACAAGGCACCTGAAAGCCTATACACAAAAGAGCAGATAGAGAAAAGAATGGAAAAACATGAGCAACATCTCTGGGAATTGAATGACAACATGAAAGGCAGGAATGTATGTGTCAATGGTGTCCCAGAAAGAGAAGAGAAGGGAAAAGGGGCAGAAGCAATAATAGAGGAAATAATTAATGAAAATTTCCCACCTCTTATGAAAGACATAAAATTACAGATCCAAGAAGTGCAGCATACTCCAAACAGAATAGATCTGAATAGGCCTACGCCAAGACAATAATCAGATTATCAAATGTCAAAGACAAAGAGAGAACCCTGAAAGCAGCAAGAGAAAAGCAATCCATCACATACAAAGGAAGCTGAATAAGACTATGTGTGGATCTCTCAGCAGAAACCATGGAGACAAGAAGGAAGTGGTGTGATATATTTAAGATACTGAAAGAGGAAAACCACCAACCAAGGATCTTATATCCAGCAAAGCTGTCCTTCAGGGAGAGCTCAAAATATTCTCTGACAAACAGACAATGAGAGACTTTGTGAACAAGACACCCGCCCTACAGGAAATACTAAAGGAAGCACTGCAGACTGATAGGAAAAGACAGGAGTAAGAGGTTTGGAACACAATTTTTGGTGATGGTAGCACAGCAATGTAAGTACACTGAACAAAGATGACTATGAATATGGTTGAAAGAGGAAGGTTAGGAGCATGTGGGACACCAGAAGAAAAGAGGAAAGATAAAGGTGGGGACTGTATAACTCAGTGAGACCTAGAGTGTTCAACAATTGTGATAAAATGTACAAGTATGTTTTTGCATGACGGAGAACAAATGAATGTCAACCTTGCAAGGTATTAAAAATAGGGAGGTATTGGGGGAAAAGTACAGTCAACATAAACTAGAGACTACAATTAACAGACTCATTGTATTATGCTTCCTATAATGTAACAAAGTCAATATACCAAGGTAAATGCATATAAGAGGGGGGTACAGGGGAGGGGTTTGAGACTCTTGGCATTGGTGGTATTGTCTGACTATTCTACTTTTATCTAAGGCTGTCTTTCCTTTTGCTGCTTCTTAGCTGTCATGTTTTTTGTTGTTTTGTTTTGTTTTCTCTTTTTTCTTTTTCTTTTGTCTCTATATCTTCTTTGACTCTTCCTCCCATTTTGTGGGAGAAATATAGATGTCCTTTTTAGAGAGTGGTGAGGGTGGTGAACAAATAAATATGTGACTATACAGGGAACCATCGACTGTTTACTTAGGATGCAATGTATGGGGTGTGAACAAAACCATCTTAAAAAAAAAAAAATGTGTCGATGACAAAAACTTGAGGGCAATATACTGAGTGAAACAAGCCAGACACATAAGGACAAATATTGCAGGGTCTCACTGACAGGAACTAATTATAATATGTAAACTCATACACATGAAATATAAGTTACCAAGATATAGAATGAGGCTAAAGAATGGGGATTGGCTGATTAGTATGAGCAGAATGTTCAACTAGGTTGAACTTAAATGTTTGGAAATGAACAGAGGTGACGGTAGCACATTGTGAGAATAAGTAACAGTGCTGAATGGTGAGTGAATGTGATGGAAAGGGGTAGCTCAGAGTCATGTATGTCACCAGAAGGAAAGTTGGAAGTTAAAAGATGGGAATGTATAAAACAGTGAACCTTGTGGTGGGCAATGTCTAAAAGTAACTTACAAATATTAGAAATCTGTCTTATGAACTAGAACAAATGTATGACACTACAACTAGAAGTTAATAATAGAGGGGCATATACGAAAAAATATATAACTTTTGCAAACTATATACTACAGTTAGTAGTATTTCAACGTTCTTTCATACTGTTTATGTACTTACTATACCAACACTACCAGTCAACAATGGAGGGGGTGGTTAGGGATATAGGAGGATTTGAGTTTCTTTTTTTTTTCTTTTTTTGTCTTCATTTCTTTTCTGGAGTAATGAAAATGTTCTAAAAACTGAACAAAAATTAATTGTGGTGATGGATGCACAGTTGTATGATGGTACCAGGGGCAATTGATTGTACACTTTGGATCTTTGTATAATTGTATGGTATGTGAAGAATCACAATAAAAAAAAAAAAGATACATGAGGAGCAGAAAAAAGAATCAAATGCAGAAGAGGATGCAGAGAAACTGAATCACTCATGCATTCTTGTGGGAATATAATCTGATAGCCACTCTGGAAAATCATTTGGCAATTTCTCATAAAACCAAACACAACAAAAGTATAACTCAGCAATTAGGTTCTTGGGCATTTATCCCAGAGTAACAAAACTTTTGTTCACACAAAAACATATACACCAAGGTACTTAGCAAGTTTACTCATAATAATCCTAACCGGAAAGACATTCTTCAGTGAGTGAAGAATTAAACTATAGTTTATCCATTCCATGTATAGGAATGAACTACTGACACATACAACAAGTACAATGAATACCCAGGGAATTATGCTGAATAAAAAAGCCAACACCAAAAGTTTACATACTGTTCCATTATATTTATGTAAATTCTTGAAATGCCAACATAACATAATGGAGATAAATTCTCACTCCCCAAGGCTCACCATCAGGGGCAGGGAGGGGAGAAGAGAAATGGGTGTGGACATGAAAGAGCAGCTGGAGGGTTTCCTGGAATGATGAGCTGTTCTTGATCCTGACTTGTTATTATACAGTAATTTTGCAAGATGTTACCATTGGGGAAACTGGGAAAAGGGAAAAGGATTTTCCTGTGCTATTTCTTCCAACTGTTTGTGAATCTACAACTGTCTCAAAATAAAAAAATTTTAATTAAAAGATTAAGAGAGAAAGAAAATGATGGACCAAAAAATTCCCAAAACATATAGATCTGTATATTTTCGTTTTGCTCAGGATGTGGATGAATACATTCTCTCTGTTTAGATTTTGAAAAAGAATGTTATCATTTCTATGGCAACCATTGGAAGAGTGATAAGAACAACTGAGGTTCATTCAAACTAAAAGAAGACAAAAATAGAGAATCCTCTTCCTCCCCACATGCACAAAAAAGGAAAATAGAAAAAAGTGAGCCAAAAGAGCACAAAAATGGTAGAAAAGAATCCAAATATATTAGGAATCATACTCAATATAATTGGACTTAACTCTCCACTTAAAAAAAAGATCTAATTGTTAAAATAAAAAATAGCATCCAGCTATAGACCTATCATACAGAACATATTTTAAATACACATAAACAAAAAGAAATCTCAGCAACAATCAATCCACAGAAAGTTGTAGCAGCCATGTAAATATTAGACAAGATAGACTTTAATGCAATAAACATCATTACATAGGAGATTACTTTATAATGATATAATGCTTCAATTTACCAGGAAGATAATAATTTGAGTGTATTTAATAAACATGCAAAATGTATAAAGCAAGATTTAGTAAAATTATAAACAATTCACAAGTCCATCATTACAGTGGGTGATTTTAGCTTCATTAATATTAAGAATTTATATTACAGTATTTAGTATTTCAAAGTACTCTGGACAGTGCCTGTCATGTACATTAAAAATAAATATGTCTGCATTAGGAGAAATCAGAGAGTAAAAAAAATTTTTAAAATAAGAGAAAAAAGCAAAGCACGTAAAAGTAAAAGCAAACTCAGGGCCAGAGCAAGTGTGAGAGGAGTGAGCCTGATGTCTCAGGTGCAGAATTCAAGGGAGCACCAAAATACTCAGTAATCAAGAGAAACAATATTTTAACACAATATTTTATAAATAAAAATTAATGCAAAACATTCATGATAAACTAAATACTAAAATTTTAAGTAGATATTCAGCAAGATTTAATCTTTAATTTTACCTAAAATTTTTGCATTAAATTTGTTTCTTTTTTCTAAATCTTGCATTAAATATTATTCATGTTAACTGCTGAATTTAGAGCCCTTCCTTATATTTTCCACCATAGGCAAGTTCTTTATACACCTTGATAAATAAAATTTAGTCGGCCCAAGATGGAGTCGTTCATGCTAAGCCCCACATCAGCAAAAATAAAACCTATATAAGTTTCCATTGCCTGTAAATGCCCAGATCATCCAGAAAATAAAATCTACCTACAGGCAATCAGCTATTACCAACTCCTCATTCCTATGCCAGCTAACTTCTTCAACCCCAAGCAACTGCCTGCAATGGCCGTATTAGGAAATGCAGTCTGTACTAACCAATAAAAACTTTCTTCCCAATTTACTTCCTTGTTCTGAAAATAGAAACCCATTGCTCTCTTTGTTCAGTGAAACTCCTCCCTACCTGGTGGAAATGAGAGTTTCCCCAACTCAAGAATTGTTTTAATAAAGCTCTCTGAGATCTAACTAAAATCTGCTCAGGAATTTTATTTTAAGGACCTCACTCCCCTCAGCCCAGTCCTAACCCTGAACAAATTATTCAGAATCTGCAAAGAACTCCTTAAATTTCACACACAAAAAAGAAAAATACCAGTAATCTGGTAGAAAGTGGGCAAAAGAAAGGAGTTGGCATTTCCCAGAAGTTAATACGTAAGTGGAAAATATATATATGAAAAGATATTTGGACTGGAATTGTGGGAAGATGGTGGAGTAGGAAACTCCACCAGAACAACTATTAAACAGGCAGGAAATGTCTGAATCAATGACTATTTTGAAACTCCATAGTCCAAGAGAACACTGTGCAACATCCAGGGAGGAGCAGAGGAAGAGGCTGGTAAATTATGGCAAATTCCAAAAAACTGTTCTTATCACATGGCCGTTACCAGCTCCTAGCCCCCACTCTCCCACAGGCAGCAGTGAGGTCTGGCCCCTGACTTAGCTTGCTTGTCCAGAAAGGGGAATAAAAATCCACTTCCCCAAGATCCAGAGGGAGGGAGGGTGTGGACCAACATTGATCACTGCTTTTGATTAGCTACTTCAGATCTCTTGGGACCCAACTTGAGGGCAGCCATTGTCCCAATCTGCAGAGGAGATGTAAAGATGAAATACATTCTCAGAGCTACAGAGGACAATTGAAGGCTACAAGGGCTGGGAAGGGGCCGAGTCAAGAAAGTTCAGCTTTGGGGAAGTATAGAAACTCCTGACACCATTCCTGGTCTGTTCCTCATCCCCTCCCAAGGGAGTTTGGAGCCTGCCCATGCTGCCTTTGTGGGACCCTGGCCTTATTCCAGATGGGAAAGACTGATGTGAGAAACTCTTCTCCAATGTGCCACTCTCCCAAAATTTGCTTTCCAGGAGAAAGCAGCCTGAGACAATGAGAGTAATGCAAGAGATGACTGAGGTGCCCAGCCTGGGACAAAGCTTACCTGCTTTAAGTCCTGCCATGGAAGACCCAGAAGAGGTAGAAGGTCTGTTTCTGGGAAGCAGAGGGAGCATTCAAACTCCTGTAACAGAGAAACTCCTAAAGCTAGTAGCAAGCACAAGCACAGCAGAAGACACAGGACCAACCAAGGCACGGAGGACCTTGTACTTGGCAATTGCCTTGGGCTGATCTTTCTGATAATAAGGCTGAATTCTGATAGCAGCAGCATGCAAAGCCAATTTGCAAAGATGGTGAGAGGGGTTTTTGCTTAGATTTGCTTAACTTTGTTAGTTCCTGGTTCTCAAGAAAACTTTTCTCATATCTCTAGCTGGTTACAAACTCAAGAAACAGACATCTCAGAAAAAATCCCAGAGTTAACATTCTAAAATATTAAAATTTATAGTGCACTAAAAACGATCACAAGACAGACCAATAAACAGAAAACGATGTCAAATTAGAAGGAAGAGGATAAAAATCCAGAAAACAGGAACAAAGAACTGGACGTACTGGACAAAGACTTTTAAAGATGATCTTCAACATGCTCAAAGAGATGAAGGAAAATACAAAGAAATAAAGATATCAAGAAAACAATGAATGAGACTTTCAATAAAGAGACAGAAATTTTAAAAAGGAACCAAACAGAACAATTGGAGTTGTACACCACAATCACTGAAGTGAAAAATTCCCAGGAGGGTTTACCAGTGGATTGGAGCTGGCAGAAGAAAGAATCAGTGAACTCAAAGACAAGACAATTGAAATAAGTCAGACTGAGGAACAGAAAGAAGAAAGAATTATATTTTCTTTAAAAACCCACAAAAATAGCCTAAGAGACCTGCGGGACACCATCAATGACATCAATATGTGCATTATGGGAGTTTGAGAAGGAGAAAAAGAGAAAGGGGCAGAAGGAATATTCAAAGGAATTATGATGGAAAACATCCCAAACTTAGCAAAAGACATGAATATGCACATCCAGGAAAACCAGAGAACAACAAACAGGATAAACTTGAAAAAAAACATATGCCCCATCACGTACTGAACAAACTTTCAAATGCAGAGAACAAAGAGAGAGTTCTGAAAGCTGAAGTGAAAAGCAATGTGTTTTATACAAGGGAATCCCTATTAAATTAATTGCTAATTTCTCATCAGAAACCAAGCAGACACGAAGGCAGTGGGTTAAAATGCTTAAATCATTGAATGAAAAAAATTGCCAACCAAGACTTGTACATCCAGTAAGACTCATTCTAAAATTAAGGCAAAATTAAGAAAATTCCAGATAAACAAAAGCTGTGGGAGTTCATCACCTCTAAACTTGCCCTAAAAGCAATTCTAAAAGAATTTCCTCAGACCAAAAGGAAAGGACACCAGGCAGTGGTTCAAAACAGCATAAAGAAATACAAACCTCTGGTAAAGCTAACAGCTCACCAAACAGCAGCAGAATACACATTCTTTTCAAGTGCACAAGGATCATTCTCCAGGAGAGACCATATCTTAGGTCACAAAGCAAGACTCAATAAATTAGAAAATATTGATATCATGCAATTAACTACTCCAATCACAATGGAATGAAGCTAGAAATCAATAACAGAGAGAAATGAAAAATTCACAAATATATGGAAATTAAACATGATGTTCCTAAACAATTAATGAATTAAAGAGGAAATCACACAGGAAATTAGGAAATATCTTGAGGTGAAGGAAAATAAAAATACAGCATACCAAGTATTATGGGATGAAGTAAAGTCACTGCTGAGAGGGAAATGTATAGCTCTAAATGATTACACTAGAAAAGAAAAAAACATCTCAAATCAAAAACTCAACCTCAACGCTAGAGAAACTGGATAAGAACATACTAAACTCAAAGTGAGCAGAAGGAAGGAAATAACAAAGATTAGAACAGAGATAAATGAAATAGATGACAAAAAATAGAATCAATTAAGCCAACAGTTGGTTCTTTGAAAAGGTCAATAAAATTGACAAACTTTTAGCCAGACTGAGGAAGAAGAGAGGACACAACCAAACTCAGAAATTAAAGGGGAACATTACTACTGACCCCATAAAAATAAATGGGGCTATAAGAAGATATGATGAACAACAAATTAGATAACCTGGATTAAACTGGAAAATTTCTAGTAACACACAGACTATCTACACTGGGTCAAGAAGAAATAAGTCTCAAAACACTAATTGCTAATAAAGAGATTGAATCAGTCATCAAAAACCACCCAAAAAAATAAAAGCCCAGCACCAGATGGCTTCTCAGGAGAATTTTGCCAAACTTTCCAAGAAGACTTAATTCCAATTCTGCTCAAACTCTTTGAAAAAATTGAAGATGTTGGAACACAGCCTAATTCACATTATGAGACAATCATACTCATACAAAAGTCAAATAAAGATATCACAAGAAAAGATAATTATAGACCAATATCTCTCATTAATATAATTGCAAAAATCCTCAACAAAATACTAGCAAACTGAATACAACAGCATATTAAAATAATTATACACCAAGATCAAGTATGACTTATCCCTGATATTTACATGTGACTCAATGAAATCAATTAATGTAAACTCTACATTAACATAATTAAGGAAAAAAAAAACACATGATCATCTCAATTGATGCAGAAAAGGCATTTGACAAATCCAGCACCCTTTCTAATAAAAAAACATTTAGAACACTAGGATTAGATATTATTCAGCTGTAAAAAAGGAATGAAGTCCTGATACATGTGACAACATCAATGAAGCTTGAAGACATCATGTTGAGTGAAATAAGCCAGGCCCCAAAGGACAAATAATGTATGACCTCACTGATAAGAAATAATAAGAACGTAGAATATATGTTACCAGGATATGGGATGGGGATTTGAAATGGGAAGTAAAAGCTTCAAATGTACAGAGTTTCTACTTGGGATGATAGAAATATTTTGGTAATGGAGCAATGGTGGCAATGGTAGCATAACATTGTGAATGTAATTAACAGCACCAAATTATATATATTGAATGTTGTTAAGAGGGAAGATTTTAAGTTGTATATATGGTAACAATAAATTTAAAAAAAATCCATGGAACTACACAACACAAATGGTGAACCCTAAGTTAAACCATGGACTATAGTTAATAATACTAAAAAGTAATAAAAATCTGCTTCCATCATTTGTAACTGCAGAACTATGCCAATGCGAGGTGTTAATAACAGGGTAGTGTTTTGGTTTGCTAAAGCTGACAAAATGCAATATACCAGAAATGGACTGGCTTTTAACAATGGGGATTTATTAGCTTACAAGTTTACAAGTCCATGAAAATGTCCAAATTAAGGCATCAACGGGACGATACCATCTCTGAAGAAAGGCTTCTGGCAATATGGGCTCCTCTCTCACATGACCAGGCACATGGCAACATCTGCTGACCCTTCTCTCCCTGGTTTCATTGTTTCCAGCTACTGACTTCAGTGTCTTCCTGTCTCAGTTTCTGTGGGTCCTCTCAGCTTCTCTGGGATATACTTGTGAACTTCTCTTAACTTCATCTCTTGCTTCCATATGTGTTTTATTCTCTCATAAAGGTCTCCAGCAAGAGGATTAAGACCCCCTTGAATGAGGTGGGTCACTTCTCAATTGAAACAACCTAATCAAAATGTTCCATCTATTATAGATCTACACTCACAGGACTGGATTAAAAGAACATGGTCTTTTCTGGGGTACATAGCTTCAAACTACCACAGGCAGTATATAAGAAACCTGTATTTATGACTTTTCTATAAATCCACAAATTTTCTAATAATAAAAAGGTACACAATTTGCAAATACACATTTGCAATCAAAGATAATGGAAATTGAGCACGATGGCAGCCACTGACATTGAGGCAAGCAATGTGGAGGAGAAGGACAGCAGTTCTAGCTGCCATTTCCATTTCTGGGGTTTTGACCAGGTTGCTAGGCATTTCCACATGGAAGTCGGCACAGGAACAAATTCGAGACACCCAACTCATCACAGCTGATGAAAAATTGGATATCACAACTTTAACTGGCATTCCAGAAGAACATATCAAAATTAGAAGAGTAGAATCTTTGTTCCTGCTCGTAATAACATGCAGTCTGGAGTAAACAACACAAAGAAATGGAAGATGGAATTTGATACCAGGGAGTGATGGGAAAATCCCTTGATGGGTTGGCATCATCTGCTGATGCTTTGTCCAACATGGTGCTGACCTTGAGTACTAAAGAAGAGGCAGTTGCCTTTGCACAAAAGAAACAGATGGAGTCATAACTTTGAAGAGAGGAAAGTTCCGAAACTGAAGTCCAAGTCTTATGCAACTAACTTTTCTTGGAACAAAAGAACAAAGGTAACCACAAAACAGGTTGGCACTGACTATATCTGTGCTTGACTGTGCAGTATTTATAGTCCATGGATAATATATCTCTTAATCTCCCAGTAAATTTGACATTTAAACTACAGATGCATTTTATTGTGTCTATTTAAAATGTTTTTGATGTCTCAAATTGAACATGTTACAAATTTCCTATACATAGAAGAGATTTGAGGTGATTATACCTATAGGAAATTTTGGTACATAGAATCTAATAAAAGGAGTGTTTGAAATCACTTGCAACATTGAAGTTTTACACTTGCTTTTTATAGCCATTTCTAAGTTAGTAGTGTTAATAAACTGCCAGTCATCAGGCAATCTAATATTGTCTTAGAATTATTTTATTATATGTAGAGAAGTGCCTGATAACATTACAAACCAATAAATCTCCTTATTGAAATTCTTCTCTTTAATTAGAACTTTATATTCTCTAAGCTTCTTTGAGCCTGCATTAATTGTGTTCCATGCTAATCTCTGCCCACAAATCAGCACTTAATGCTTGTGAGGGGTTCAGGTAAAGATTTTATATTCTTATAAACTTTAAAGACTCAGAGAAAATAAAAATTTAGATGTTGGGAAAAAAAATAATTCAAATTGAAACCATTCTGAGATATATTTTCACATCCACCACATAGGTGGAAATATTATTTTCCCCAAATCCCATGTTTTGGTGAGGATGTAGAATAGTAGGACCCCTTATCTACTACTGACTGAAATGTAAATTGGAACAAATACTTTAAAAGACAACTGGCATCATCTCATGTGGCTAAAGTTGCCTATTCTTTAATCTACTAATTCCACTTCTAGGTACAAAACCTACCAAGATCCTTGCATATATGCAGCAGGAAACAGGTACAAGAATGTACCTGTGACATTGTTTCTACTACAATAAAACTTGGAACAACCCTAATGCCCTTCAATAGTGGAATGGAGAAGTAAAGCATAGTATAGTCATACTGTGGAATATTATACAACAGTGACATACATTCACATGAATGGATGTCAAAGACACAAATTTTAACAGAAAAAGTTAAGTCTTAGAGCAGTGGTTCTCAAACTAGTGGATGCATTAGAATCACCAGGAGGTCTTGTTAAGACACTTTGCAGGGCTCCATCCCCAGAGTTCCTACTTCAGTATTTCTGACTTGAGCCCAGGAATTTGCATTTCCAGCAAATGTTGACATTGTTGCTCCAGGGACCTACATTTTGAGAATGCTCACATAGATTTTTATCCTATTCATATAAAACTAAAAAAAATTGTACAGACAATACATGATATATTTAGTGATAAGAAAAACATGACTCAACTATGAAAAACTTGTTCTGTCATAGGTTTTCATTATATCATTATATAAAGTTGTGCTGGTTTGGATGTATTATTTCACCCAAAATGCCATTATCTTTGATGCAGTCTTGTGTTGGAGACTTTTGATTGGATGTTTCCATGGAGATGTGATCACTCAACTGTGGGTGAGATCTTTCACTGGATAGTTTCCATGGAGGTGTAGGGCCCCACCCATTCAGCATGGGCCTTGATTAGTTTATTGGAGCACTATATAAGCTCAGATAGAAGGAGCAAGCTTGCTACAGCCAAGAGGGACACTTTGAAGAATGCACAGGAGCTGAGAGAGGAGCTGCAGATGAGAGACAGTTCGAAGACGGTCATTGAAAGCAGACTTTTGCTCCAGAGAAGCTAAGAGAGGACAAACACCCCAAGAGCAACTGAGAGTGACATTCTGAGAATAGCTAAAGCCTAGAGAGGAATGTCCTGGGAGAAAGCCATTTTGAAACCAGAACCTCAGAGCAGACACCAGCCACATGCCTTCCCAGCTAACAGAGGTTTTCCGGACACCATTGGCCATCCTCCAGTGAAGGTACTGATTGTTGATGCATTACCATGGACACTTTATGGCCTTAAGACTGTGACTGTGTAACCAAATAAACCCCCTTTTATAAAAGCCAATCCATTTCTGGTGTTTTGCATAACAGGCAGCATTAGCAAACTGAAACAAAAGTCTATATAAAGTTTATTTAATAATAAAGGTTTCAAAAAATATGTTTAATTTCTAACATAAGTTATAAAAAATAAACAATTAAAATTGGAAATCCAACATAAAAAATTGGTGGGGGGGGGGACATGGAGAGGAACCATCACCCCTTCCCCCATCCAAGCTTTCATGGTGAGAAGCCAGTGGATTCTGCTTAAAGATGAGAAATCAAAGAATGGAAATATAGACATATAACATGCACTCACAGAGAGACTGTTCAGCAAAATAAAGAAAGAAATAATAAAAATTGATACTTCTAAAGAATGAAAACTTTCGGTTTTTATTTTAAATCAAGTGAGATTATTTGAAAGCAAGCTTAAGAATTACAAAATATTTTAAAACAAATGTCAATATACATATTCACCCACAAAATTTCCTCCAAGGGCTTCCCACTCCTCCTAAGGAGCACATCTCCATACCATAGCCTGCAATGTCCTTCTAGACTTAGCCTCTGCCTCCTCTTCAGACCCTTTTTGTACCACTTTTCCCAGTGTCCCCCTCTGTTCTAGTTTGCTAATGCTGCCAGAATGCAAAACACCAGAAATGGATTGGCTTTTATAAAAAGGGGGTTATTTGGTTACACAGTTACAGTCTTAAGGCCATAAAGTGTCCCTCAATAATTGGGAACCTTCACTGGAGGATGGCCAATGGTGTCTGGAAAATCTCTGTTAGCTGGGAAGGCATGTGGCTGGAGTCTGCTCCAAGTTCTGGTTTCAAAATGGTTTTCTCCCAGGACATTCCTCTCTAGGCCACAGCTCCTCTTTCAAATGTCACTCTCAGTTGCTCTTGGGGCATTTGTCCTCCCTTAGCTTCTCCGGAGCAAGAGTCTGCTTTCAATGGCCATCTTCAAACTATCTCTCATCTGCAGCTACTCTCTCAGCTCCTGTGCTTTCTTCAAAGTGTCCCTCTTGGCTGTAGCAAAGCTCACTCCTTCTGTGTGAGCTTACATAGTGCTCCAGTAACTTAAGGCTCATGCTGAATGGGTGGGGCCACATCTCCATGGAAATTATCCAATCAGAGTTATCACCCACAGTTGGGTGGTTTGCACTTCCATGGAAACACTCAATCAAAGAATTACATTCTATTCAACATTAATAACATCTGCCCCTACAAGACTGCATCAAAGAACATGGCTTTTTCTGGAGGACACAATATATACAAACTGGTACACCTTCTGTCCTAATATGGAGCCTCCTTTACTTTCTAAACGTTCACTAGGTCCCCTTCCATTTAATATTCTTTCAACCTAAAATGCCTTCTTTCCCTTACCCTCCTTTCAATTAGCTAATTCAAAGCTTCTGAATTCATATCAAACATCATTTTATCAGTAAAGTTTCTTGACTTCCGGGAAAGGACTGGTTTCCTGTTAAATAATTTTGTAGCCTCCAACACCCACAGCCATTGTGGTAATTTGCAATTCATATTTTGGAGGGCAATAAATACCACTTTCTTCTCAAGCCCAATGTGATAAAGCGTTCTGTTTGATTTACTCACTATTGTCTTTCCACCACCTAACATAGTACCTTTCATATATTGAATGCTTGGTAAGCATCTTTTAAGTAGTGAGCTAGCATATAAATCTTGCTCCCTGAAATCCCATATACCAGTTTTTACAGAATGTTTAAGTTCCAGGTGACCCTCCTTGAAAGTAAAAACAAAGGGGAAATTAAATATATCCCTTTCTCCCTGCCCCATTTATCTCATGCATATGCTCTTTTTCAATTCAATAGAGTGCAATAAACTTTGGTCCAGCAATATACTCATAGTTATTACACCTTCTTATTTGTAACTCTCATCCCAAGGAAGAGAGCTAATACCGTATTACAGACTAACCATGCTATTTGAGAATTTGCCAGGTGTCCTTGCTATATTCGGAAGACATAGCTTTACCAGCTAAATACCTAAATCTGATGAGTCATGTTGTAACAAGGATCGACTGTTCTCTTAAATTTTGGCAGGGGAGTGACAACAAGTCTCAATAGCTTATCCTGGATCAGACCCGCTGCCCTCTTGCACAATAATAAATCCCCCTAACCTGAGAAAATAACAGCAGTAAGAACAGAGGCAGGACCTTATCTAACAGAAACCCCAGAACTGCTAGTATCCCAACCTGTCTTAGGAAGCTTCAAAACAAAACAAAACAAAGTTAGCTAAAGGTTGCCTTAGAAACATGGCACCCAAAGGTCAGCACTCATGTTTCTGAAATAAAACTGTTGTTGTTGGATTCCTAGTGGCCAAAGTAGTTCCTTTAAAAAATGTTTTTGTAACAGTAAATTATGTCACCTAAGGGTGTGTTATGTTATCTCTAGCAGTAAGGCCACAGTGAATTCAGCTCTTCTTTTCACATGTCTCATAGTAAGGGAAGCTCTACGGCATGATGGATGAGGGTATGGATTCTGGAGTCAGACTAACAATTCAAGTCTTGTCAGTGGCACCTGTGGGGTAATTAACTTGGGCAACCCATGTGTAAGATGGTGACATTATCAGGATTGAGTTAGAGGGATTATTGTGAGGTTTAAATAAAATAAAACCAATTAAATCATTTAAGATGATATCTAGCTCATATTAAGCCAATAAAATTGATAGTTCTTTCCATTACTGCTTTATGCTGGGTACTATGTTTAGCACATCACATACATCATGTCAAGTCCTTACAATAACTCTGCAAGATAATCATCAATATCCCCATTTTAGCAATGAGTAAATGGGAATTAAATAATCACCCCAAAGTCACTCTGTCAGTAAGTCAGTCTAGTCGTTATTCAAATCCACACTATTCTAACATCAAAGTCTGTGATCATGCCAGCAGTCAAAAAGACACATAATTTAATGGGTACTTGGACTACATCATGTTATTTTATATTATATCCTTAACTGAGCACAATTCCCCAATCCACATAAGGGTGTTATTGTCCGACTTCCAAATATTACACATTGATTGACACATAATTGGAGGTCAACAAATGGTTGTTCTGCTAAGATCCTGTTAAAAGATCAGTAGACTTATAGCCAGAACAATTATTATGGGTGTGAACTCTAGGTCTCTGTGGTATCAACTGTAAAATAAGAAATTATACCTGTCTCAGAGAGTTGCTATGAGATTTGAACAAGATTCCTGTATTTTGTGAAGTAGGCACTCAATAAGTGTTTCCTGAAAAAAGAATATATGTATATAATTTGAGGTATATATAATGGGTGGATGATAGATAGATAGATAGATAGATGGCAAACACCAAGAATGCTTGCAAGTTAAAGAAAAATTACTCCCACCTCAAACTAAATCTACAGTCCACCTTCACACCCACTTCTACCTCTTCACTCTCCCAGTCATCAAAGCTCTTTTCTCTTTCTCTAATTTCTTATAAAAATTTATGTAATGTCCTTTTTTAGGAGAGCAATGAGCCATGCCCTCTAGATTATGCCCACAAGGCTATGTGTGTAATTTATTGCTTTTCTGAATGCCTGGCATTTATGAAACAGAGGGGAAAACAACTGCAGCTTATAACCTGCATCAGTCACAGTGTGGAAGGGAAGAGTAACGTCCTAGAAGGTGGCTTGAGTGGGACAGAAGACTCTGTCACCAGCCCACCATGGCATTTCAAACACTCCATTTTGTTTCTCTTGTTCTCAGTCTCTGAATACATAGGTAACAGGATTCCAACCCAGGGACTTATGTCATGCTTATCCTAGCATTCAACCATGAGAGGATGCCTGTGAGTCTGAAAAGAGATCACCAGTCAGGAAAAGAACTCAACCCAAGGGAAAACAAAATTCAAGGGTGGAGACCTGTTTGAGAACTACTTGTTCTGGGTAACAGAGGACAGTTTATTTTGAGTTGAGCATGTAAACTTTCAATCGTTTGCCTAATCAGCAAGCCCCTGTGACCTCATTTCTAGGTCCCAGGGTGGGAAACAAAAATAAAGTGTAAGCAAAAGTGAAAGAGCTGTGTAAGGCATTGAGATCTTGTGGCCTCCATGTTCAGTGTAGTGGAGAAGAGGACAAGAAGAGGAAGAGTTTCTTGCCCTGCTGAGAGTCAGAGCACATCGGAGGACTGCATAGACACTAGTCTGAATACAATGGATCTGCATTTTGATCAAAGAGAAGCCAGAGAGAACGTCACCTTTCCAGGTGTTCATGGAGGGTCCTTCATTGGAAGTTTGACTTCAGAGCCCATTGGGCAACTCTGGTGGAGACCGCAAGCCTGGCTCCAGACCAGGAAGGAAGTTAAAGGACTGTTAACCCTGACCACTGGAGGATAACTGAAGACACTCCCCAGAGGGTCCTGGCATC
Organism: Choloepus didactylus; assembly: GCF_015220235.1. Lineage (NCBI taxonomy): Eukaryota > Metazoa > Chordata > Mammalia > Pilosa > Megalonychidae > Choloepus > Choloepus didactylus. The sequence goes on along the minus strand of NC_051320.1, from coordinate 5,018,255 downwards.
AGCTGGAAGGAGTATGAGAGGAAAGGCCTTTTCTCAAACTGGAGGGGGCGAACCAAGAGAACTACTCTTGAGTTGTTTTTATTTGATCACTTTTTTCCCCAGATTGATACAACTTGAGAAAATATAAGTTTCATGCAAAACAATGCTATTTATAATAAATGACTTTCAATTGTCCTTCCTGAATCAGAAAAAAAAAATTAGGTTTTCCTTTATCTAAGTGTACTAGCAATCTTACTGATATTTCATTTGCATGGCTCATCTACCTAAACTGACTGCAAGCTTATCTGGTGAATTATATTGAAAATACACAAATTGAAGTGTTCTTAAGAGGAAATGATGATGGTGTTCATGAGAATACCATTTCTTATCATTTCAGGATAATTTTTATACTTCACTTTGGAATCCATTGCCTCACTGCTGGTGGAAATACCCAACATTTATTTTCCAATTGCAAAGAAAAAGAAAGTCCAATCATATTCCCAAAAGAATATTATGCAATACATAAGCCAGCTTCTAAACTGATTCTCTACAATTGACTGAGTAGTAAATTTAATTTACCTATGACATCCTACAGCTGTTCAATTTCCATTTAATCTGAAAGTAAATCAGATATCTGTAGGTGTCTAGTTCAGTTATGTTTCTGACAGGTATTTTCAGAAAGCTAACAGCTACAGAGCCAGGGAAGTGCTCTCTTTATGCCCAGCAGTCTTTTGTCATGTGGCAGGCCCATTCTCTTCTCATGTTGACGTTTAATCCTGCTATCATCCCTGATTCATTTTATGCTGAACAGTTCTTGATTTTCAACATCATCGTGTCAAATCAGTAGCTTCCCTGGGGTTCGGGGTGATTTTTCTGTTGCCAAAACTCTCTATTCTGACCAACACAAATGCCACTTTGGTTTATGTCATGGGAATTCAGAACTGACAATTTGGCTGTGTCTTCATGGTTCAAACATGATGCTCACATGGTGTACATGTTATAGGTATTGGGGAAATTTTTTGTTGTGTGTGGAAGAATCAGAATAGTTTTATACCAAAAAGTGCTATCTCTAGAGTTCCTGCATAAGAAGGGCTCAGGGGAAGGCATCAAGTCAGAAAGAAGATTTGAGGACCCGCCCTACAGTTCTTTTGCCCGAGGTTTATCTAGGTGGCTTTGGGGTAGGCATCAGGGATTAAAGACCTCACAACCCATCTTTGGTAACACCGCTGTTCTCGTATATTCCTAGTTCAAGTAATTAATCATTAGACCAGCCAAGCTATTTCAAAATCTCAGCCAATTGTAGCATATAGCCAAGGGGGATTCACTCTTTATTTAACCATTAAGAGAAGAGAGGAGTCAGGAAGACCAAGTTGTACACACTCATCCCTTTTGAGTTCCCCATTATATTGAAGGACACACCCCTGGGATTGTATAGGTTAAAAGTCCTCCTTTAGACTTTGTTTTGAAATTAGTAAATGCAAGACATTTTATACCTTCTTTTCTTTCTAAGGTGATATCTCCTAGATCGAAGTGAAACTGTCTTTTTAAGAAATGGCTACTGTTTTCAACATTCTTCAGCATAAAGTCCTGGTAAGGCTATGCACTGAGTGCTGGAGGCAAGGATGAAAAACAAAGTTAAAATATGCAAGGCTGACAGAGTATATACCCCATGGGCATTGGGCTGGATCACTTTTGGGGGCTGAGTCAGACAGGAATTTCATCTGAAATTTGAAATAGAGAACCATACCTTCTTTTTATCTTGATTTCTTTTAAAGACCCTCAAGAAGAGTTGGCAGAAGCTGATCAATTGTGTTTTCAAAAAAAAACGCAGCCAGCCTCAGTCACCGTGGAGGCTCTCTGTTGGAGTCTTGTTCTGGAAGTCAGGATATTTGGGGTCTAACCCTAGAACAAGTTACTTCTTACCCTCTCTAGGTTATAAAATAAAGGGAAAATGTTGCACATGTATGCCCTCTACACTTCACTTTGGAAGTGAGGTGGTTCTTTCCATCTCCCTAAATAGAGTTGGGGTCTGTGCATGGTGGGGAATGGCTGTGCCAGGAGAGGGAGAAAGAGAGACCTGCCTGGGAGGCTCAATGACAGAGGGACTCCAACAGACAGCCCCCCTCAGGGCTCAGCCTCTGCTGACAACAGCAGGAAGCCTGGGCTGCCCTCTCACCTGTCCATCGGGTGGCGAGGACACACTCCCTCATTGCTGGCTGGAAGTTTATAGCCAGGACCGTGTGTTAAAGTTTGAAGGGGACAAATGGGCTTGATATTTCTTTCCCTTTAAGGTAAACTTGTATTTTTCAGGTAAGATTTGTATGCTTGTATGCAGGACAGGCAGCATTTTTAGGCAAAGTATTTCTACCCATGGGTGTGCAAGTATTTCTTTTAGACAATGAAGGTATAAGTTAAGAAAATACCTTCTTTGAAAAATCACAGCAATAGGAAATCTTTTTTCTAGCTGGGCAAAAATAATGGTGAGTAAAATAGCCACAAAGATCTGCCATACCAGGTCCTTGATACCTTTTTTGGAGTCTTGGTTAGCAAATAGCACAGCTGGGTTTGGCTGACTGGTGATGGTCAAAGTCTGCGGGGAAGAGAAAAGCAACAAAGCTCCTGCAGCTGCCTCAGAAGTTCTCATAAACCTGTCCCGAGAAATCTGAAATTGTCATGTTTTTGGAGAACAGTTCACAAAGAAGGTGAATCGGGATCCAAATTAGAGAGATGTTCGTAAGCATAGCATAACTTAGACATTGAGTGTCTAAATTGTCTTGGAAAGTTGCACAATCTGCTGGACTTAATATCCAGACTGGTGTGTTGATGATGCAAATCTGAGCAAGGAAAGAGGCAGTAGTGAGGAAGGATATAACACAGGAATCCATTTAAATGGCGATATTCACAAACTCATTCAAACTGGCCACTTGCCCAGGGTTTTTACAGAACCAAGCTTGGTGGGCCTGGGTCCCTGTTCTCTGGGGGTGTGACCCCCCAGGAGGCACCTCAAGTCCTTCTTGAATGGATTCAGACCATCCTGCTCCACAGTTTGCCAAACACAGAGGCTTATACTGGGGGCAAGGCAGACACTCCACACACCGTGCAAACACACACACACCTGTGGAAGGAAAGACAGTTTCAGTTCAGAAAACTTCCATTGTATTTGGAAACATCGGTTCTTTATTGATGGGTTTATTTCCCGCACATAATCCCACTAAAGACTGAGGCAACAAAGATCAAAAATCACCATGTCCAGTTTTGAAAAATTATAAGCTACTTATAAAATAATAGTTAATATTCTTTAGGCAGACCAAGAGCCAACAGCAGTTATTTAGCTAGGCATTTAGGATTCTATGCAATTGTCTGCCCAGCAATTACTCCCAACATCTGGAGGTGAATGGCATAAAGTCTGAAATCATCACTCATAGACCCCTGTCACATAGGACAAAAGAAGACAGAGAAGCAGAGGGACTGGTAAATGGGATAAGGGACTGGGGATGTCTACACACAAGCTCCACTCGCCACAAGTTATGGCCCCATATGCGGATATTCTCAGGGAGAAAAGAAAGCAGTAAGTGAAATTGCCAAAAAAGACCATGGTGTACATTTGTTTGTAAGTCTAATTCACTCTTATGATGGATTATTATAGTTATAATAGAATGGTGGAAAACATAGGGTTTGAAGTTAAACAGACCCAGATTCAAATCCCACCTGTACCTGTTCTTACTAACACTGTGACTTGAGCTGTCATCATTTCCTTATATGTAAATAGGAACAATAGTGTCTACCTTGCAGGATTAAGTGCTTTGGGAGAATTAAATAAAATAATGTTCACCTTGGTGAACTCATCTTGGATGTTGAAGAGTGGTAGCTCTACTTACCCAGAACCCCACTAACTGGTTAACTTCATCTCTCCTGGAGCCCATATTGACATAAGCCCAATAACTCAGTGAAAAATCCCTGGAGGCAGAGGGAAATGAGATGAAATCTTGTCTCCATCACTTTCCTTCTGAATGATTGACTCTCAGAGCTCTATGCTCAGGCTCTGTTTCCCTGTCTTTAAAATATATCAACGTTGCAGGTCTTTACGGAGTTTACAAGAAATATGTTATGTGAGGTGCTTACTAAGTTTTGACTATAATGTTAGCTCTTTTGCCTCCTTTTTATTCACTATAAATTTCCCTATCTTATAAAGCCAATATAATTTGTTGTATTAATGTAACTAGTGTTTCTTCAAACACAACTAATTCATTTTGAATTAAGAATAAATTGATACATTCATACGGCAAATCATTCTGAAATTGGGGCAATTACAGAATTCTCGGTCTGATCGATCTTCCACTAGGTGGCAGACCTTGTTAAAAAGTCATGAGAAAGGAAAAAAAAAAAAAAAAAAAGAAACCAATGAGTTTTCCAGAAATGGCCCCTAGGTGTCTCTTTGCAACCACATATCCCAAGCTGTGGGATTAAATTAAAGACAAATTCAACATTTTCTAAGTCTGGCTGCTCATGTTACAGATAAGATCAAGACTTTCCATGAGTTGAAAAACAGAACACGGAAGAGATGAATATCTTTTATCTTGCATGATATACTAACTGTATTATAGCCACCAAAAGGGAAATTAGATTATAAAAACAACTATGAAGAAGATGCTGAAAACAAGTGATTTGGCACAAAACAAATCTCATTAAAACACTGTTCCCATGTTAAACAAGATTTTCTTTTGGAAGTGATCTCACATATTTACTGATCATACGTGTTGGTGTTTATTGAGCTAGTGACGTCAGAGCAAACTCCAGACAGACACACAAGGCTGAAGACACCATTAGCCTAGTGAATAGGGTCCTGGGAAAACACGGGCAATAATGGAGATTCCTGAACAATGGGGACATCCTGACATCAGTTGATGCTACTATTGATTTTCACCCCAATTTATATAATACACACACATACATCTGCTCATGTTTGACTCTTTATGTTGACATAGTTTTATAATTGTGCTTATGCCCTAAGTTATTTGCTTATTGGTGTCTCTGGTAGGTTATATTTATGTGTGTTGAGGGTTTGAACTGCATAGGTAATTTCAAAACATACTTCCAAAGAAGAAGTGTTCTCTGTGTTATTAAGCTCAAAATATAAAAAAGAATCCCATGTGCACACTGATACTTTTCCCTATTAGATAATAAAATATTTGTCCATAAAGAATTCTGAAAGAATTATGGAAGAGTGTTAGTCACAATTTACAAATAGAGAAATCCAGCAACTAAAAGGAAACATGGAAATATTTATTCCTCTTACATTTTGGGGGTCATTTTATTTTTTTTATCTGATACTGAATTAAATCATGAATTAAGAATGCAGCCTTTCTCTCATATATATACGATATATATATATATATATATATATCATACATATATAACATATATATATCCAGTATTCAATGAAACCAATATAATTCACAATTTTTAGTGATGGAAAAATACACTTTGTAAATGTCGTCATACTGTTGTCATTCAAACTTCACAGTTGCAATTAATAAGTATTTTTTTAATGTCCAAATGACTAAAAAAAGTAGTGACGCATAATATTCTCCAGGCATCACAGTCAAACTGAAGATGTTCCAGGCTGTGTCTTGAAGCTCCTGGTTCCCCTGGATGGTCTTGCCACAAACTAAAGCTCACAGCACAGGTGGGATTTTCTGCCTCCACCATGCCATGATATTTTTCTGGGGGCAGTTTTCCTCCATTTCTAAACTTAGTGGTAAGTACCTGTGCTCCTTTTTGCTCATCTAAATACCTACATGCACACAAATATATCTAAATAAATCTGAGGTGCATTCCCAAACCTCACGAATCTAATTAAGGTGTCTTTTTGGCAGGGCTAGGATATGTCTTTCCTGAAAAAGACTGGGTTCCTGAGAAACCCGACCAGGTCAGGAGGGGTCTGTGTGGACAGGCCTGCTGGAGAGCAACCTTTCATTTACCAAGTTTTCAACAAGTTATCTTTGCTGCTTCTTCAGAAAACACAGGGACTGAGAGCCCGCAAGGCAAGTTACACTGAGCTCCAGCCTAATGAGGTCCCTGCAAAGTGAGGAACCAGGTGACACAGACTAACTTCTCTTATCCCTGTAGCCCACAGGGCCAATTTCTCCGGAGACAGGGACAGGGATGGACCCTCCCACGTGGCACAGGCCACGGGGGGGTCAGTTTAAAAGTCCCGGTGCAGGTGACTCCAGGAGTGCCCGGTTTTGGGGTCTGACACAGGCAGAGCTCCCCCTTCCCTGCGTGCTGTCTGCCCACTACGGCCGGAGCCCCGGGGCGCAGTCTGCGGCTGTTGCTTTTGTGCATTACCTGGGTCACCGGCCTCGCCCTGGCGGGGCAGCTGCACAGTCATGTCCTTTTGTAATAACTATTCCAATCCTACTAATCATGGAGCATCCGCTTCTTGTAAACCGAGGACTAATTCCTTGCGTTAGTACAACTCACTTGGTTTTGTTCTGATCATTTGTTTTCTCATCGACTGCCTGCCGTTTGATTCCAAAAGGAAACATTTCAAACTGGTGCCCTTGCCTCAGGAGCGGTTCCTGGGCGGAGAGAATCTGTCAGGGGCCCAGGCCGGCTCCTGCACGGGGAGCCCTGGGGCTGGCGGCGCAAAGGAAAACCTGCGCCCTGGCGGAGGCCTCCCGGAGACTTGCCTTCCCTGCTCCCGTTTTCACCACACTCCTCTGGCGCCGATGACCTCCGCCGTGTCTGAGCGGGGCACCTGTTGGGTCTGACTCACGCCCTCAGCTCGCAGACTCCCCCACTCTTGACAGCAGACCTCACACAGGTCCTGCGTGTGACCGGTTACCATGCGGATCCGTACGCGGTTCTCAACACGGCTCACTGTTTCCAGTAAGGGCATGAGCTGGAGGGCTTGGCTCTCTGCCATGCATGCAGCCTCCAATGCCAGTATTTTTCGAGTATGGCGAATCACTGCTACTTAAAAAAAAAAAAAGTAGAAAAAAAAAAACCACATCTTTTAGCAGGTTACCCTGCATTGTAACCATCAGCAAATGAATACTAAAATATCCTCTAACACTGCATTATTGTGAACAAGGTCCTTAGAAAATGAAAGGAAAACATAAGAGTACATGACAATTTGTGTTTTCTCTCCTCTGTTACATCTCTAACAAAATGTGACTTCTGCAGGAAATGGGTGGAAAGGAGAAGGAGGACGCTGGCAGGTGCGGGAGCCTGAACCAACCCTAACAGACAGTAGCAAGCTCAGAAAGCTTACTCTGAATTAGACTCCAACTTGCAGTTTCTAGAGAAATCTATTGTGCATTCATGCTTTCCTGTCTTCTACAGAGACAGTTCCTTCAACATAAGGATTCAAATAAATGTCTTTCCCTAGTTGACATTAAAATTAGTGACTCTTGGAAGAAAAAAAAAAGAATCTTTGCAATTAACTCAGGAAGCCTGTTGAAGCCCCCCCCCCCCCCCCCCCACACACACACACACCTTGTTTTCTCATCCCAAGATTAAGAAGTTATGCAGCCTGGCAATGCACTTCACCCCTGCAAGTCCTAACATAACTACTGGGATTTTCTTTTTCACTTTTCTCTTCCAGCACCTGTTAGAAACAAGATTAAGGTGGTTGACCTGTGAATTTGTTCTTTGTCATTCTTTGAGCAAAAGGTAGATAAAAGAGTCTGAAACAGAGATGCTTGAAAATGCAGTTGAAATTTTACTGTTTAAAATGAGCCACCTTAGTGTTTTTACATTCAATACCACATACAAACTCAAGATTATTTGCCCATTACTAGAGTAGCTTTTTAAAACCTATAAATGTAGCCTTTTAATTTTTTTAACAAAATTCAGGAAAATGTGAGAACCTGAGGATTCTGATGACATTTTATTGAAGAAAATAGCAACAAATAAAAGCATATAAATATTTGAAAGTCCCATACACACTTTTTTCATAAAAATACGTTGCATTACATGGAAAGGTGAAAACTCTCTTCAAATGTACTTGTGAGGGAATTTTCCGTGGTTCCTAATGATATTTTTCTCTTGCCCCGCCCCCCCTTCTTTACTGTCTCTGCCATTTTCCAGTTCTTGAGCAAGCAGGGCTTTCACGGGCATCTCTTTGAAGGCACCATAGCTAAAAGGGTGACATGATCACTCAATTTCCAGGAGGAAATGCCGGCCTCTGGCTTTCCTGACGCCTTTATGCCACGAAGTGCACGCCCAGCGTTGGAACAACCGTAGCACAGGGCTCCGAGGAGCTTTGCAAACTCGGGGAAGCCCCCCACTGTGAGACCCCTCCTCACTCACAGGAGCTTTTGTCTTCTTGCCCCGACCTTTCTTTTTCAAAAGCCAGGAGTTAATTATTTGGTCAATCTACAAGTAAAACCTCCCCAAATGCCACTTCCAAATATAGGATCTCATTCACCCCGGAGTCTGACCCGCGCCTCTGAGGACACCGTTGCCTTCCTCTGAGGAGGGTTTTGTCCCATTGTATTTGCTTTCAGCAACATCTGGAAGCCAGACCCGCTTCGGACAGAAATCGCAGTCCGCAGGACTTATCCAGCTCTCGGAAAGCACCCACAACCAGCCGAGTTAAATAAGTAAAATTACCTCTTTTGAAAATACTTAAAACACTTTTTTTTCTCTCCACTGAAATCCCGAAGAACAGCCCATTTTTTGAACCAGAATAATTTAGTCTGACTACAGATTCTTCCTCTGTTCACAGCTGTCCCAGAGGGAGGAGCTGAAATCTGAACCTCTCAGCTGTGATTGGATCCTTCTTGCAAAAGAGAGTTTAAAAAAAAAAAAAAGAAAGAAAGAAAGAAAGAAAAAAAAAAAGCACAAAACCCTCCCAGCGAAAACGGGTCCAGTGTGTGAAGGAGCCGGGCCACTTCAGAGGCTCTGGCTCCCTCCCGCCCGCCGCACCTGAGCGGCCCTCCTCGGCCGCCGCGATGCTGTAGGGACCATCCAGTGCTAAGTCGGACCGTTATCCGAGAAGGGAGCCACTCGGACCGCCTGACCTGCCTGCAAGATGCCGCGCTCCTTCCTGGTCAAGAAGCATTTCAATGCCTCCAAAAAGCCAAATTACAGCGAGCTAGACACACACACAGGTAAAAAAATAATAATAACATATATATATATAAATGTATGAAATTATGTATATATAAAACTACTCAAATATTATGAAAGAGTTAAAGACAGCTGTTTTTTTTTTTTTTTCTTTTAATTAGGGAGTATATATTCTTGTAATCATTTAGGGTAAGTTTTAATTCAAAACTTTTTGTCCTGTTAACCGACAAGGGAACTTCACTTGGCTCTCACAAGTTCATTTTCTGAAGCATCTATATAAGGAAGACATTAACATATTAAATAAAATTAGAACTTTTCTATTTTCATGTAATGAGGCTCCTTCCTTTATAAAGCAGCTTGATTTGCACCTAAAACATGTAAATAGCCCATGCATAAAATGGCAATCAGGTTTTCTGTATGTTTAAAAATAAGATGCGGTTTCTTTCTCAGCCTCTGGGAAGTGAAGGCTCTTCCTGGCTGTAGTCCTGGCTGCAGAGCCCTGTGGAGCTCAGAGCAGCTGTCAGCCTCTGCTTGCAGTGGACAGACAGATACGTGCATGAAGGCCGTGACTATGTGGGTGCTGGGTTGGAAATGAAGTGTCTGCTAATGCCTGTGTGCTCCTCACTGTGTACATGGAGTACTGAAGGTGCTGCTGTATTGCTTCTTCGCGTGGCTGTTGAGTTCTCTTTGCCGTAACCTTCTTTTCTGCCCTTTTCTTTCCTCCAGTGATCATTTCCCCATACCTCTATGAGAGTTACCCCATGTCTGTCATCCCGCAACCAGAGGTCCTCAGCTCGGGAGCCTACAACCCCATCGCCGTGTGGACCGCCACAGCTCCGTTCCACTCCCCGCTACCCAGTGACCTCTCTCCTCTTTCTGGATACCCCTCCTCCCTGGGGCGCATGAGCCCCCCTCCTCCATCTGACACCTCATCCAAGGACCACAGTGGCTCAGAAAGCCCCATTAGCGACGAAGAGGAGCGAATACAATCCAAGCTTTCAGACCCGCATGCCATCGAAGCTGAAAAGTTTCAGTGCAATTTATGCAATAAGACCTACTCAACTTTTTCTGGGCTGGCCAAGCACAAGCAGCTGCACTGCGATGCCCAGTCTAGGAAATCTTTCAGCTGTAAATACTGTGACAAGGAATATGTGAGCCTCGGCGCCCTGAAGATGCACATTCGGACACACACGTTACCTTGTGTCTGCAAGATCTGTGGCAAGGCATTTTCTAGACCCTGGTTACTTCAGGGACACATTAGAACTCACACTGGTAAGAGAAAAACAAATAGATGGGAGTGTTAACCTCTGATAGAAAGGAGCTCTGTGCTATCTGTCTATTGGGCATTAAGCAGCAATGCAGTGTGCTTAATAACTGATGTAAATTTATAGCTACTTCCTGACACTTCTCAAAAATTTGTTAGAGCACAAAGTATTCCATTTCTTTTTAGCAACCTCTGCACCAGAGACTGCAAACGTGCTCAGACTTTGGGAAGTAGCCCTAAGAGGTTTGGTCTCCAAGACCAGTTAGAAAACAGGAAAGATGGGCTTGAATTTGTATCCAGTGAAACTGCCCTGGTAATCAGCAAATACAGATGTTGCTAAACAGACGAGCAGTTTACCTATAGATTTATGTTATTTGCATTTTTACTGCCATGTCTAGCAGTCCATAGATAGTTGGAATTGAATATATTTTTCTTTCTTCTTCTTCTTCTTTTTTTGGGGGGGAGAGGGGAAGCTGTTGAATTTTTTATTCCTACCACAAAATCATCCCTTGGGGAGTCAAGTCATTTATGCTGCCATAGCCATAATTCAGAAAGAGGGAAAAGGGAAAATATTGGGAAATGTTGGAGGAGCTCAACATTAGCTGCACCTGCTGAAGCAGAAAGCTTTCATGAGTGAAATTCCTAGAACTGCAGGAATTGTTTCTGCGTGCCTGGCAGCAGTAATAATATTCTGGGTGTGATCTTCTTAAACGCAACACTCAAATGTGTCTTAAAGGGCCAGAAATTAAAATAAGTGTGTGTTGCAGGGAATTTCAATCCGGTTCTGCTGTTTCTCGTTCTTTCGGCGAAATGTAGTTGATATTTATAAACGCTGCCTTTGCTTTTCCTCTAAAAACACTGACTGTCTTTCTTTTTCTTTTCATTCCCTCCTCCCACCCTACCCCCCAGGGGAGAAGCCTTTTTCTTGTCCTCACTGCAACAGGGCGTTTGCGGACAGGTCGAATCTGAGGGCTCATCTGCAGACCCATTCTGACGTAAAGAAGTACCAGTGCAAAAACTGCTCCAAAACCTTCTCCAGAATGTCTCTGCTGCACAAGCATGAGGAATCTGGCTGCTGCGTGGCGCACTGAGGGACGCCAACTGTGTTTACTCAAACAGAATCCATGTCTTCACTCCAATTCCAAATGACAAATGAAAATCCAAAGGCATTTTCTCTTGTGCGTACCAACCAAATCTCACACACACGCACACACACTAAAAGCTGGAAAAGCATGGAATCCATGTGTTTAAAGTTAATCCTTTCCATGTGAAGCTTAAAATTACTCTGTCCTTACTGACAGCTAGATTGAAAGGGTAAAAGACAAGGACCTTTCTTCCCAAAGATGAAGCAAAAAGCACACTGCATCTTTTTCTTTTTTTTTACTAAGAAAGAATGCAAAGATTTACATTGCTGCCAAATCACTTCAACTGAAAAGAACAGTATTGCTTTATAATAGCGTTATAATAGAATTTCCTATAGGAAGAGAATCTGCCAGACTATCTCAGGTGCCTTATAAAATATTCCAAGTTTACTTTATTTGATTTCTGACGTCTGGTTGCCATTGTTAAACTAAGGCCTTTTGGATGAACTGTAAGGCTTTAAACTGTATTTTTAAGATAGAGGAGAAACAAAAACCAATAACAAAACACAGGAGAGTGTGTTAAAAGTGTTTTTTGTTTGTTTGTTTGTTTTTTGCCAGTAACCAGTATGTGCCTTGGGGGAGGATGGAAAGACCAGCTTGGAACGTTCCTGGTGCACGCTTGATCCATGTCATACTTTTTAAAGGAATTTTAAATGATTTTTCTAAAGTTAATTAAAAATGGGAATAAGTGCAAGAAGGATTCTTAAGAATTGAGTAATTTACATAAAATATTTTAAATGCATATGACAGATGCAATACATACAACAGTACCCCTTCCAAGTGCCTTTTAATAATTAATTGTATAGATGATGAGTCAATGTAAATTTGCGTTTATTTTTGTATGACTGAATGAGTTTTGTATGGATGTCAGATGTTGTCTATAGCTATGCCTATGAACAACCAGAAGATTTGTGAAATCAATATTTCTTTTTTAAAAACAATTTTTCAAGGTCCTTTTTTACAATAAACATTTTTGATTTAAAGTCTATTGTTTGCATATTATTTCTGGAGACTTTATTTGCTTTGTAATTAGTACAAAACCCTAATGCAAGGAATTGTTTCTTTTGTTAATAAATGAAAAAGCAGAGTGCTATTATTCATATCAAGTGTGATTTTATAAATGTTACCTTCTAATAAAGTAAACTGCCAGTATTTTTTCTCTAACTCTTTTGATAACACTGTCACATCCAGAAAGACTCTAACTCTTTAATAAAAAAAAAATCACACTTTTGAGAGCTAAAAATTCACATCATTAGCGGTTCAAAGTACTTTCTAAATTTTACTTATGTTGACTTTATTACGTTGACTTTATTAAGGCAAATTACAATCAATCATAGCATCACTAAGCCCCACTGGAACCAGTTTTTTACAAGACATATTATTTACTGACATGTAAGAGGAAAACTGGAAAACCTACATGAAAAGATCAGGAAAAAAAAATGGATATACTGTAAGTTACACAAGTTGGAATATTAAACTCTGCAAAGAAAACTCTACATCTAGTAATAAAAAATAACTGATAGGTTTGGTGGGAAGAGGGCTAAACAGTGGAAAATTACGGCTTCCTTTTGTGGTATCTTGAGGTAGTTTGTACAAGCCCCCAACCAACTCCAGAATATACCTGAGGAAATATGTCATGGCCATCTGATCCAGAGGACAGCACATATGTACCAAATGTGTGTGCACTGACACTCATGCAAACATGCTCACAAAGTGTGTGTGTGAATCCAAGCCCCAGTGTAAAAAATAATGACTGATCTCTGGATTGAGCATTCTGAAGTTATCGAAAGACAACTTAAGGTAAGTGTATATGGCATAGAAATGATCACCAAGCAAAAATAGTGAAAGTTTCCAGGCCAACTAACACCTAGAAACATCCTGCAAAAAGAAAATGTGAGTGAGTCAAGCATTTTTTTTTATTTTATTCTTATTATTTTTATAAAAGGAGGAAAAATTTTATCAAATGTCCTTTTCAGCTTCAGCTATCTAATTTCTCTTCCGATATTATCTGATGTGATAAATGTTAGCCTACTGATATAATGAATTATGTTTATGGATTTTCTATGTTTTCTGCTTTTTATTTGTTTATTTATTTTTTAACTAACAAACACTCTGCTTTCCTCCTCCCCTCATCTCCCAGTAATCTCTACTCCACTTTCTACCTGCAAATTCTCTATTTCTAGTCATCTCATAAGTAATATCATATAAAATTACGGTCTTTACATGCCTTGTTTGTTTCACTTAGCATAATCTTTTCAAGAGTCTTCCACTTTGCAGGATGCCTCATAACTCACTTTTTCTTATGGCCAAATGATACCCCATTGCGTGTATATACCACATTTTTTTTAAAACCTATTCATTTGTTGATGGACATTTGCACTGTTTTCATCTTTTGCTGATATGAGTACTGCTGCTATAAACATTGGTGTACAAGTGTCTGTTTGAGACCCCATTTTCCCTTTCTTTGTGTATATATCTAGAAGTGGGATTGCAGAGCCATATTTTAATTTTACATTTGACTATTTGAGAATCCATCCTACTGCTTTCCACAGTGGCTGCAATGCTTTACATTGCCACCAACTATGCACTAGGGTTCCAATTTTTCTGTATCCTCACAAATATCCTCTTCAACACAAGCATTCTTGAAGTTATCCAACAGCCACATCTACCCATGTTTCATTCCTTAGTTTATAGAGCTATAAGTAAGCAGTTTCTTGGTGTCTAAATCTTGAACAGTTAATTACCTAAACAGGAAGCTATGTTCATTGATTTAATTCCTTAGCAAAGAATCAATGTTAAAACTTGTTTGCAGTATATTCAGTTTTGCTCTCACCTTTCTAATTTCATTCATGATTATAATATTTTACTTTCATTAAAGTATCATGGATCCTGGATTAAGGTATAGCAGATATTAAGATGTTCTATAAAAGGAGCTCAGTAATATAGTAATATTTTGAAAACCGAGGATTAAATTCACTGTTTTTGACATAGCAAAAGTAAAGAATATATATGAATCTGGTTTTTTGTCCATTATAGTCAGCCAGTCTTTAATTCCATTCCTGCTCCCACTTGCTATCTTGCATGGATCTTGAGGGAGGGAAAAGTTCTGAACTACAGACACCATTATTACCACCACATCTACCAGGAGTAGCACACTGGGATTTGAAATAAGGGTTGGGGGGGTGGGGAAGAAAAGAACTTGTTCAGCTAAGGTAAGGAGACATGTAAGTATTTGTAAATTACAAATAGAAGCCAACAGAGCTCAGTCGTTTGAAGGTGAAGAATAGAGGAGAGGCTGAGATAGTTTCCAACATTTCCATAGTTACAGGAGTAATTGCATTATAGGCGAAGAGCACACACCTGCAACCACACATGCACACGCACACAAACACACAAATGAAAAGCCCTTCAATGGGGAACCATCTTTCCCTGCTGGTGTTCCGGGACAGGCTGGAAAAATGGCCACTGGTTGGGAATATCGTGGAGATGCGTCAGACTTTAGATTGGATTGGGGTCAGTGGCTGTTGAAAATCCTTAAACCCTGGAATTTCATGAAATAGAATTTTTAACCAAGGTCTTTGACTAATGTCTGATTTCCCACAATACATCTGACTCAACTCTAATGTCACTTACTTTGAAATACTTTTCCCAATTCCCTCCTTCTGTGAGCTTTCTACCATGTATGCCATAGCACTTATCACACTATAATCTTTTGTGGATATCTTCCCTTTTTACTAGACAGGGAACATCCTAAAAGCTGAAATTCCCAGAACCCAGCACATCACCAGGAACACAGACTTTAAATTTTTGTTAAATGAATCAATGGACTGAATAACAGAAATTGGTGAAAAATAGTTTGCAGATCTGAAATAAACTCAACATATACCCTTATATAGCAAAGAGCTTTGATGATTTCGAAGAGGTCTTTCAAACAAAATTACTTTCATGTCTCCTAACTTGTGATAACAACTCCCCAAAATGGACGAGATGCCCAGGAAAGTGGAAGAGGGAGCACAGCTAATGCATTCAGACAAGGTTTGGTAGACATCCTGAAAGCCTGAGGTTTGAAAATATGAGTTTTAACCATAGGTACGTAGGCTAATAAGCATTCTCAGTATCCCTAATTTTTTCCTATTATGTGAGACAGTGCGGTAAGCTGGAATGAGCACAAGTTTTTAATTCTGACCTGTATTTATGAAACCACTGCCATATAACTTGTTGGCTTCATGTCCTTATGCAACCTATTTAACCCTTTTGTGCCTCGGTTTCCAAAAATGTAAAAGAGGAATTGCAAATGCAGGTTTCTATGGAGAGATTATCAGTCTCATAAATAAGGAATTCAGCAGTCCCCTTGCACTGATAGATCTCACATATCATAGTAACTAGTACCTGGTGTTTTTCATTAAATGCCTTAATATGTACTTGCTCTTGTACTAGGAAACTTACATACACCATCTTTTTCAGTGTTAGCAATTTCTCTCTGGTGTTTGCATTTTACAGATAAGGATATCAGACACAGAAAGTTTGAATAATTGACCCAAGGTCACAGAGGTGGTAAGCTGCAGAACTGAAATCCAAACCCCTGCTTTTCCCACCCACCACGAGAATGAGGCGACTGTGTTATCCTCAAACTTGCAGCGCATCCCCTGTGGGCACATACTCGAGCTTTGCTGAAAAGGGACAATGGAATTAAATATTTTGATGGGATGTATAAGAACTATCAGAATGCAGCGATTATACAGCAACACACCGCAGTCAACCTTCAGAGTCATTTCCCGATTTCCTCCTAGAAACCCTGTTAGCTGACCCTCCCCCAGGGCTGCCTTAGTGCCATGAAACGCTCCTCCTGGCGCTCGGTGCGTCCATTTCCTCTGTTCTGCTCCCACTGGAGACGGAAAGCAGCTGGTCTCCATCCTCTGTACATTAACACTTCATTTGCTTGAAGGCCACCGTTCTCCCTCGCATACCCACACATCTCGCCTGGCTTTTATCTTCTCGGACCAAAAACTCTTCCAAGCTAAACAGTCATTCCTTTCACCACTAAAATGCGGACACTCTGGTGTAATGAGGCAATTATAATTTTGAAAAGTATAAGGCTTCCTGGCTAAGATCCAAATCTAAGGAGTTTTCCCAAGTTTAGATAGGGAGTGCTTTTTGAGCAAAATTAATTTGAGAATGAGTATTCCATCTTCTAGGGAAACGACAATTCTCAAATGAGATGACTTTTCTATCTTCCTTGCCTTCTCATCGGAGGCAGACGAAGAACGAAAGCATTCCCCACTCTGGAGAGGATATATGTAGGGGGAGGGATCTCTCATTTACTTTTCAGCAGCAAATTTGTATACTCTATGACTAAAGGTGTAAATCGATGGCTGTGGCCAGGTTTTGGCCCCTCAGCCCTCCGGGAAGTAATTGTGACTGTGTGGAAGGCGTGCATGTGCAAAAGCAGCAAGCATAGCAGTCTTTCCGCTGTGGCATTTGGCCAGACCCCAAAACAATAAGCTATTAGCAGAGGAAACTGCAGTATAGCCATGTCCAGACTCCAAAGAGGTCGGGAGGTTATTTATAGCAACGAGTAGGAGAACTGCTGTGAATGAACGACAGATAAGTTTATATATTTTGTATACCAGTTCACTTAAATATTTAACTGAGCTCCTCTGGTGATAGCTGTCATTTTTTTAATCCTTTCAGCCTGTTCCTTTGGAACTTCTTCTAGTTGGTTGCAAGGCCCTTTTAGTTAGCATTAAGTAGCAAATAGACAATGGGCAGCAAGTCCAGGACAATCATCAGGGCCCTTTGGCTGGCATGGAAGGACGTGATGACGCTCTCCACAAGTTCTTTCCGGGGCCAAAATCTACTGCCTCGCAGGCAAGAGCAGCAGCTAAAGTTGATATATTTATTCTGCTACATACTTGGGAAGGAGCAAAAGTTGATTCTAAGGGGTGAGAAGGAAAGACTAAGATTGAATAAAATTTAACATGTTCTTTTGACAAAGAGAATGAATGGTACTTACATTTCTTACAAGTTCCAACTTCTGTTGATATATGCATGAGACTGCAGAGGTTTAGCATAGTCCTATACTGTGTGCTAATACTTTTTTTTTAATTTGGCAGAAAGGACAGCACAGTAGGGTGTGAACTTCAGCTTTACCCAATGTTTTTTAGCTATAGGGCTGAGGTCCTGTAACAGTCTAATGCTTGTTAGATTTTGAAGAGCTTGGGAATTCTCTGGGGGTCTTTTAGCACCCGACTCACAGTTTGTATTGCCAGCCAGCTCCAGGCAATGCCTATGCCACTGGTGCTTGTACCTCACCCCACTGACCAAGTTTCATCCTCAGGCTCGAGGGCTCTTGGCTCTTAGCCTGCTCCACCCCCTATCCCCAGTTCTTGATCCAATAAAGCCAAGACACATGGGTGGCAGGACAGCGGTGGATCAGGCTCACCAGCAGGAGGGGTTTGCACTCCGATTTGGACTCCCAGTCTGTCTGGCTTCGGGGGACCATGATAAGCAAGGAGCAATGATTCCACCAAATCCAGCTTTTCTTCTGCTCTCTCTGCTGCCCCCCAAGTCACCCAGTGCCATGTTTCCTGGTCTATAGAAGAGCGAGACTGCTGCGTTTGGTTTTCAGATTTGTGCTCTTCTTTCTCCTCATCGTCCAGAGATTTGCCTAAACCTTACCCACTCTGGGGGACCTAGAAACGCATACTGGCTCTTTCCAGTCTACTCACACTAGGAAGATGGCCATGCACTCTGGAGTGAGGCTTTTAAATGGCTTTAGATCCAAGCTGAATGGGGGTCAAAGTGACGATGCTGACGGCGAGCTGAGCCTTTACCGAGGGGCCTCGCATTCCACCCAGCAGGGAGGCCGTCCTCAGCCGCTGGCACCTGCCTCGTCCCCTGGGGACTCGAGAGCTTCTCCATTGGTCTTGAGCAGGTGTCTCAGGGAATGAGCAGTCCCAGGCATTTCCTATATGATTTACTATTATGTTTTTAAATTTTTGACATTTTCCTAAGTGGAAGCTACTTGGTGTGTTTTTCCCCCAGGTCTCTGATTCTGTATTATTTACGTAAAATTGCAAGTAGGCCTTCAAAGGGGAAAGTTATTTTCTCAGAATTGGTGACAAAAGTCTCTTCCTTCTCTTTAAAATATTTTTAATTATTAACATCTAAATTGAGCCAAGACACAATAAGAGGATAACAGATAGTAAAACTGAGCTTTGTTATTGATGACTAAACAATATTTTATATATATACATACATGCACACATACATATATACATTATGAAGAACTTCCCAACTCCTATAGTACAGTAAAATTTGAACAGATTTCACATTATTGACAATGTATTGATCAAATCATATTCTCATATTTTATAGTGTGAGCTTATTTTAAAACAATGTTTGTTAAAACAAAATAAAATGGAGTTCACCACACTCTAAGCCTACAAAATCTAAATTAAGTGAAGGTCTGAATTACATTGGATGGGATTCATCAGGAGTTAACTAAATAAATACATAAGGAATAGTACAAGGTCTTTGGGGGACAGCGGAGTTGTAGAAACTAGATGTAATGTCACTCAAGGGTATGTTCAACGTGCTTCCGTTGCAGAGATTGGCCATGCATCAGATCCGAATGACCCCAACATTGCCTAATCCAACACCACATTTGCAAAGGGTAGCACCATCTGGAAGTACAGTGGGAGGTCCACCCTCATCGTGGAGCAGAGCAGAGCAGATGGACTCAGCGGAGGGAGTCACCTGGAAGCACCTGCTTGCCCATAGATTTCTCCCTCCACCAACATGCTTCTGTCTGTGCTTCTGGTCATAATTGTGATTATACATACTTATGGATTTTTATCCTGTTCAGAGTATCAGACCAGCCTAAATCACACAACTGGCACCTGCTGAAGCAGATGAGTAGAGGTTTCCTTTCCCTCTTCCCTGTAGCCAGAAGGGAAGTATGTCCAGCACCTGCCTTAGTCCCGGGATCCTGGAGCCTCCTCCAGCCTCCAGAGGTTCTGAGACAGAGATCCCCGGCCCCTCTCCAGCACCAGGAGCTGGGTGCATGGATGCAGGAGAAGGGGCACTCTGATGACATGGGTGAAGGAAAGCAGACAATGGGGCAAGGACAGGGTAGCTTCAGTGGTTCTCAAGCTTCAGCAAGCTAGAGGGTTTGTGAAAACAGATTGCCAAGCGAGCCCTACCCCAGAGTTTCTGGATTATAAGGTCTGGGTGAGCCTGAGAATTTGCTTTGCTAACATGCTCCCAGGGAAGTTTGCTGGTCTGGAGCCTGCATTTTGAGAACGGTGGAGTCACAGCAATGGAAGATTTGAGCAAGAAGTGGGGACTCGATTGTGGTAAATGATGTGTTCTACATCAGCTGTCTTATCCAAGTCTAGAATTCCTTCTCTTCCTCATGTTTATTTATCGTATGGCTACTATTTGCCAGTCAATCACTGTTCAATGGAAAGAGGTATTAAACAAGACCTTTTAGTGAAGAATAAAAAAGAATGAAAAACCACAGACAGTTTGAAAGATTCCAAAGACTTCATTACTCCATTTTTTAAAAAGTACTTTACAGCACAAGGGCTTTGAAGGAATTTGAAATTAAGGTGAAGAGATGTCTTATAATATATGGAGGGGTAAAAGAGGTATGGGTGGGGGTTCCCTACACAATGAACAGTATTTTACATAATAAAAAAGAAATAACGTTCCCCTTACACCGCTATAATAATTTCTTTATAGAATTAAATGGGGTGAGAATCCAAGCCCTTTCTTTTTTCATACATTAGGATTTCTAAATCACTTTCTTGAGTTTATAAGCTAAAAAGAATAAACTTGTTTGCTATAACTGGGCTTTTACCAGTAGGATAAACATGATCAAATACAGATTTTTCTCCAGTGAACACAGCCAGACAAGCCCCTCTTGGATTCTGCTTTTTAAATCAGAAGATGTAAAAGGATCTTTTGTGTTCCTGCTTTCCTGAGGCAATAAAAAGGCAATAAAAAAAGAATTAGAAGAAAAGACGATTCTAAAATGTAACTTTCAGATTTTTACCATTTAGGAAAATCTTGACGATCCCAGGGCTGATCTGTTGCCAATGGCCGGATTCGATGACGTTTGTGAAAGTCTTCAGGGGACTCCAGCTCCCTCCTCTGCTCCTGCCAACGATTAAACAGCCCAGGTAATTTTCCATGGAGGTGTCCTGACTGATTTCAACTGAGACACAGTGGTTTCTTCAATTTCGAGCCTTAAACGAGAAGGGAGACGCATTTTTAGTTGCCCAACAGACACTGCTGTTGAAACCACTTAAAATAACAGCAAGCAATAAAAACAGTTACAACACTATATTTTAAAAAGAACTAACCCATGCAGCCATGTCCTCTTTGGCTAGAGTCTGTACTCAGGTTGACCTGGATCCAAGCTGCAGTTTTACCACTGGGTGAGTGGTGCTCGGTCTCACCAGTAAGATGGTGATAATTTCTCAGTCCAGGTGGGTGAGATAAAGACAGAGAAAGAAGGTATCACAAGCCCGAGCCACACTGCCACACACAGTGGAACTCTACTTTATTCTGCATTTTCTCTTAAAGTTGAACCTGGTTTTCAACCTATACATACCAATACTTGGAAGAAAGCCAAAAATGTAGTTTTTACCTACCAGTATTTTATCCTTGTCTTTTAGAAAGAGTTGTTCCTTCTTACCTCATCAGCCTCTCATAACTACTCCTGTCACAGTTTAATTTAAAAATCACTTAACGTGAATATGTTCAGACAATCAACCAAATCATCACAATGGAATAACTTTTAGTGTATAGCTAGTATGCCACAAGCTTCACTTTCTGATCCAAATAATGCACAAAGCCAAAAGAGTCAGATTTACAGACCAGTGAAATATACAGGTGTCTCTTCACTATCCAGTGAGTTTAGCCAGACTTTTGAAAGCTTCTACTTTCTATACGATGCATTCATCTAATGTGCACACGTATACAGACATAAATAACTTCTGAAATCAGAAAAGAAAGAAATATTTGAAAATACCAAAGGATACTACTACATTTTATGTTTTTTTCTCATTCTGTGCCCAAAGCTTGATTCACAATCTTTTGTCTTCTCTTCCTGTACTTTATGTATTATCTGGGTCAACTTCAAAGATGAAGTAAGTTTAAAGATCAAAGTAACTTTTGTTCAATCAGGAGGATTAAAAATGATAGTGCTGAAGAGTAACATTTTGAAGTCGAATTGAAAAAGGAAGATACAAAACGGGCTTTTCACTTATTTTATTCATGAATATAATTGCTACTGGCACCCGTGAGTTCTCCGCACCAAAGTCCTCACACGCGCCTGGACATATTATAGACAAAGGCAATATATAATATAGAGCTTATCGGCCTTTTCGTTGAAAATGAACCTGCACTTGGCTGTCATGTGCAGTGACAACTCAGAGGACCTCCAGAAACATCAGTAAGACATGATTTGGGTGCCAGAAAACCCAGACCAAGAGATGATCCGAGAGGTGCTGGCCTCTGCCTGCCACCAGAGACCAGGCAGTTTCCTGAGAATAGACTACACTCTACCTACGGGACACATGATTTACTCCAACTTCCTTCCAAGCCCAGAGCAGACCTGAGCTGGATATCAGAAGCACAGCCAGCTGGAGTTCCATTCCGATGTTGTTCTGTTGTCCTACCCAGGAATAATCCAGTGAAGTAACAATAGTATCCAGTGAAGTAAAAATAGTAATCATTTACAGAAAGAAAGAGAAAAAAAATGAGACTTTTACTTACTATGCTACCTTCTTTCATTCTCTTTCCCAATACAGGTAGATTCCCCACTGGCCAATATCATCAACAATGGAGCCCACCTAACGGAGAGGGGGCTCGGAGCCCATCTGAACAGCTAACTCTCCACGGAGTACATTTCAGATGAGAGAACAGCTCAAGAAACCATATCAAAATTTCAATCCTGTTTTTTATGAGACAAAAGAGTCTTTCAAATTCAATAATCACAAGATTGTATTGTGCGAAATACATCAACACTGAGAAGATTATGAAGAAATGAAGATGAAGATGTTTCTGGTATTCTGTTTAATTCATTTGCTAGCACACACCAAAAGAAATCTCCTTTTTTTCTAACTAGATGGAAGACGAATCCTAGAAATTGAACTTTTTACCACAAAAACAACATGGGCGATTCATCACCCATATTGAATAATTTGTTCTCAGTGGATTGTTCAGCCCCCGGCACATAAAGGAAAGGTGGAAGGACTTGTCTTTGGAGGTCAAGTAGAAAATGACTACCTCGAGTATGGCAAAGAGCCACAGAAATAATGTTGACCCAAACTTTGACCTCTTTCAGTAGGAATATCTGACACGACTTCAGCTCTAGGCTGAGTCCTTGATGAATGAGGAAAAATTAATATGAAGGAATTTCTGACCCACTGCCCAACTCAGAGGGAAACATAAAGTTATTTGACAAGCAATCACGTCTTCTCAGTGGTTTTATGGAAATACCCTACGCTACTCTTTCAGCCGAGAAAAGAGGTGGCCGAGAAGTCGAAAAGAAGAGTTTTGGCTTTCTATCCAATGACAGCCTGTCTTTCTCTAATATAGCAAAATACAGTAATTAAAACAACAACAAAAAATTCTTAGCACATGACATCAAAGGCAGCCTCTGTACATGTTAAGATATTTTTATTCAAATCCATAAACATCTGTTGATTCCTCAATAGATAAATGCTTTGTTTTATTTTATATTGTGGCAAACTGCAGCACTGTACCATATATAGTTTCCTTAACAAAGCAAACCCTTGTAGAGGCTGTGCCCGCTGCCTTAAATGCCCATCCTCCTCTGACCCAAGTGGGTCCTAGAATTTCAGTTCAATGGCTGCCTCCTCCAAGGAGCTTTCCCAGATCTACCTAGGGGTTTCTTGTCTAGCTACCTAGTACCCTCTATATATAATTTACATTAGTTTCATGTCTGCATGCCTAGATCTTTAATAGACTAAATTCTTCAAGGGTAAGGACTGGCATTACATTTTTAATTCCCCAATGACTTGCATATTTTTGTTACCTAATAGATGAGCAGAAAATTTTTATTGACTAAATAACAATTTTGACCTAGAGTACACATGATCTAGTTGATTGCAGGAATAACTTAACTTCCAATTGTAAATAATTTAGGGTATGATGAACTACTCTAAAACTGAAACAATGCAAAGCACAGATATACAGATGAATAACCAACTAACTCTTCCCCCATGAAACAGTCAAGCAAATTATGTATTTAATTCCCATGCTCTGGCCACTGCTCCCACATATACCCTACAGCAAATTTAAAGTGAGGATTAACCCACAGAACTCTAACAAAGGCCATGCCTTTGTGAGAGACCTCTGTCTCTCTGCATCTCTCTGTCTCTGCCTGTCTAGGCTGAGGAGGAGAACATTTGCGGGGTTTTTCTATGGTGTGGTGTGTGCTGTTGATGTTTCTTATAGATTGCCACCTGATTTCTGAGGTCTCAGAGACCAGACTGTACAACGATTCTCTCACCACTTAACGCTCTGCATGGCTTGAGCCTCTTTCATTCCTCAGGGGTCTGCAAACAAAGCAGTTGCCCATCGACTATGTCCAGTGTCATCTGTCCCCGCATAGAGGAAGGCAAATTGTCTTTCACTCAAATCACCTTTGCTTGTCCATAGATTGATGTCACTTCTGCAGTTTTGATGTTTGTGTGTGTATATGAGAGCGTGTTAAACAGAAGCATCACCATGGTATAGAGTCCTTTAGGCTGATGGCCTAGATACAATGTTCAGTCTTTGGAAATCCCTATTTGGAACATTAGAAACATCTGGAGAAACCACATTTCCATGTTGAAATGAAAATAAATTGTCATTTCTGCTACTCATTTTGAATTTATCCCACAGCCTGATGAGAGGATTTTGCCCAGAGCAAGTTATAGAGTATATAGTTCAAAAGAGAGAGGGAGAGAGAAAAACAGGGGGTTAGAGTGCTTAGTTGATAGTATTCTACCAGGGGTTCCTTAACTAACCCTCAAAATGTGCTTGCTTCCTGGCAGTTCTACCCCTGGTTGATTACTGGACCCAACACTAGGGCCTAGAGCAGCCAAGAACCCTAACAGGTACAGTCACCTGCCTGTATTGAATGCGTTTTTTTGCCTGGAAATTTAGAATAATGCAGTAGAAAGATAAGGTCTGAAGCTAACTCTCAAGAATCATTTTCCCCCTAGCTTCATACCTGATTGCTTTAGCTATCCTAGGGCCTGTGCAATTCCACATAAACTTTTCATAATTTTTAATCTCCTACAGTCATCAGGAGGTGGTGATGTGCTTTCACAGAAGGACATCTCAGTGGGCAGGCTGGACAGTGGTGTTTCAGCTGAGAATTTCCAGCTAATGAACCGCATGGGGAGTTTATCCACAGAATGTCCTTATCCAAACGCCTCAGGATCTCAGCCCCAAAAGGGAGTTCTTTTGCTGGGTCACAGTTCTACTGCACTTGTGGGAATAAAACCAGACATTTTTGTCTTTTGGATTTCATATTCCAGTTTGAATATGTGGTTTCATTCCCAAAATACCATAAGCAAGTTTGAGGAGTGGCAAAACCAGGGGGGGAAATAGCTGACATTGAGATTTAGTCTTGAGCATCCACAAATATTTCCAGAATCCTTTTTTTTTTTTTAATGTCAAGGAAACCTTTCTTCCAAGGAAAGCTTAGTCATTGAGGAACCAGATATGTATAAGAAATGAAAAAGGAAGACTCTGTGCTTGAAATAGAGTAGCTCAACCAAGCCTACATGAAGGGAACACAGAAAATCAGTACCAAACTTTATGTTAAGTCAAGTTTCCAACAATAATGATTCTCAAGGACAATGTCACTCACTTCCGCAAGAGCTTGACTAGGAAAACCTCTTTGGACTTTTGTCCATTTCCTCCAAATTCCCACATGAACCACTCTGAAAATTCTAATGTATAACAAAAAGTGTATCAACTAAGTGATACACTCTCAAAAGAAAAATAGTTCCCAAATGAATCTAAATATTCGGCAATCTATTTCTGGCTCTAGAATGTCTTCAATTTCCTTGTGAATATTGAACTTAAATGATTTCTGAGAAATGACACCAAGAACAAAGTTGGTTTTTTTTAAATCTCTAGAGAATTTTATTATATAGCTCATAGAGCTCATACTAAATATATGAACATAAATTAAACAAAATGATACTCTTTGCCCAGCCTGTTGAAATAGATTAACAGCTCTTTTTGTTTTCTTGTTTTTCTTGTGAGTTTTGTATTTGTTAGCAGGAATGGGTGAAATGCTTTGGATAAACCTAGCCATGTTCTGAGCCATGACTGGAGCCATCAGCTGTCCCCGCATCCTCTACCACCCTGAAAATTTCCATCCAACGTGGGTGGCTGATTTCGCATTTCTTGGACCTCTGTACCACGGAGTTTGGGACTCAACCAAGACAGGGGTCTAAACTGGCCACCTGCCTGCGTTCTCTCCCACTCCGGCTTCCCCACACAGCAGGGAGGAACAGCTTCCAGGGCCTTGCTCAAAGGAAAACAACAACAACAACAAAAAACCTCATGAACCAAAGCTTTTCCTCGGAGGCAAACAGAGACGGTTTAATTCTGCTTTTCTTTTACCCATCAGTCCTTTACTGTTTAGAAGGTTAAAGATAAAGAATTTAAGTGTATATAAGAATGTAAGAAATCTGATGATATTTTAGAAGTAGAAATAGACCGATCGGTGAATATTTAGATTCATTGGAGAAGTATTTTATACCTTTGGAGAAATAAGGGATGAGCCAGAGATAAACATGCTAAAATCCCAATTGTAAAAACAAATAAAAAGATGAGTTTCAAGGGTGGTTTTAACCACCATATTTTCAAACTTAAGTGTAATAGGGGATTATCCATCTCATCTGGGAGGTCCTTTTCTAAACCTAAATTTTATTTTGAAAAAAAAAAATGCTCAAAATGAGTGATGTATGCACAATCACCTCTAATTATTACATCAAAAGGAAGCATTAAGTCTGGTTTCCTGAAGATACCTGTTGTTAACTATTATTAATTATTTTAAAGGACCATTGGTCTTATATACCTGATAAATCTCTTTTCTTTTAAGAAATTATTAGTTATGAAATAAAATTGAATATCTTACCAGAGAGCTATATTAACCCTTTGTTTTGGGAATGATATCCACTAAAATCCTCTGTGAACCTGCTAATGTTGACACAGGACAGACAAGCCTAAAATAGCATCAAAACTCAACTTCACACTGATCATAATTATCACACTTTTCATTCCTCTTATCTACATTCATATTCTGAGAAAACCTTTTGAGTAATTTCCTGAATTTTTCAAATTGCCTAATTGTCAGCAGAGCCCTAGCAGTTTAGAGGTTGGCCTCAATTTCATGTACCATGTTGAGGTTGAACCCTCTATGAAACTACACAGAGATATGCCTGGATATTTTAGGAGCTTGTTTTGACATGACATTTTTCTACATGGAGTCACATGACATGGATTAAACCATAATCCTCCCCCCCCAAATTATAATACTACAAACAAGCAATGTAAGAATATAAGAATGAAATTTCTGTCTCTAAAAATCATTTTAAAAGAAGTTGTACGTTACTTCAGTTGCTCTTTTTCACTCTAATTATTATTCTTGTTATTTTTGTGTGTGTGCTAATGAAGGTGTCAGGGATTGATTTAGGTGATGAATGTACAACTATGTAATGGTACTGTAAACAATCGAAAGTACGATTTGTTTTGTATGACTGCGTGGTATGTGAATATATCTCAATAAAATGATGATTAAAAAAATAATAAAAATAAAAAAAATAAAAAAATAAAAATAAATAAAAAAAAAAAGATACATAGTCAAAGTTACTTTGGATTAGTCCTTCCTCCAATGTCCTTCAAAGTGGTTATATTATTCATTTGAAATACACTTGATTCTAAGCATAAAAAAAAAAAATAAAAATAAAAGAAGTTGTACGGTACCTTCATTTTCTGTAGAAACAGACCACCATGTCCAGCTATGTATTTTTACCCTATATTACCATGCCGTTTATTGGAGAAGTTATCCATCTCATGGCTACTTTTATTCTTTATCTGCATTTTTCAATGTAAATGCATTTCAGTAATGATCTTTGCACAAAGACACCCCAAGATAAAAGACCAGTGCATATACTTACCTATTTCATTTTTTTTCACTTACATTTGAAAAATTATGAAATACATCCTTGTGAATAAGTAGCTTAAAGCCTTGTCATCGACAAAAAGAAAGAATAAACTGATGGGATTCTAAAGGGCCAGTGCATTAGCAAACATTAAGTACTTGTTGTGGTCCATAGGTGCAAAAGAATTTCTCTGATGATAGCGTCCAAGTGTACGGTGATTTTCCTGGCCTCCAATCCTGCAATCTAGTCTTTGTACTATGCTGGCCTTATTCTCTCAACAACATGACTTCCAACTGTAACCAGAATGGCCTTCCTTTCATACACAGGCTTTGGGGTGGGTGGGGCAGCAGTTGAGGGGTAGTCCCTCCCGAGAGAAGAGACAGCCACCCATGAGCCACGTGCTACTGAGGAGTAGAGCTCGGGAAGTTCTCACCCTCCCAGATTCCCCCTGAACACCAGGGCCAGGGGGTGGAACAGAGAGCTCTGGTCCTTAGTCCACCCCGTCCCTCACACCCTGCGCCTCCACGAGGGGCCCCAGAGCTTACCAGACTGCCGGTCAGCACACTGTTTGCCAGCTCTTCCTTCCCTCCCTTCAGCAGACTAATGCAGGCAGAGCTGAGGTCCTATTTTAATTATATTCTCAGCATTCTCACCTCAGATGGTGCAGCACAGCGCTCTTGAAAAGCCCCTAGAAACAAACTTAAAAATGATCAGGAATGCAGATTTCAGACTAGGGATTTTGTCCCCATGAAAACATGCATCCAGGAGGATTACGGAGACAGAATCCAGCTCCATGTCAAACCTTGGGTAGGAGAGTGCTCTCGCTGAGCCAGAAACCCAGAGAAGCCAGAGGCTCACTCTATACACGATAAGGGCGCCTATTTGCAGACAGCACTAGCTGCTCGTTCTTCAGTCCACATTCTGCATTTCCAAATACAGGCATACACTTATTTTAAAGCGATTTAGTACCCTGTCTCAAAGGGAAAGGCTCTGCCCTGATTCATCACCCCCCATTCTGCCTCTGTACAGTGGGGCCACTCTTCTTGAAGTCAACTGGAGCTGTACTTTTGCAAGTTTACATGTCAAACTTCTGGGTTCTTATGTGCTTACTAGGACCCTGGCTCACAAGCATCTCCAGTGCAGGGACTGCAGCTGGGAAACATCCCAGGCTCACCCCAGCACCAGAAGTGCAGTTAGCACAGGAAGATCTCAATTTACCACTACTGCATTGCAAATATTAAGCAGAATAATAAATAAATAAATCACTCCTCCCCAAAGTATGCACACCCCAGATGATATGAATGAAACAAACTCACAGAGCCCCTGGAACTCTCCACATTGACCTTACATGGTCTTATTTCCAGTGACTGTTCATAGTGTCAAAAAGGTGTTTGGTGCACCCCATCATGAACTGAGGAAAAATGCACAGGAGAGCACAGGGCAATCTCGAACAAGGCTGGATTCTCCTTGATCCAATTCCGTAGGTTACGAATCACTTCTAGCAGGACGCATGCGTCTGTCTGCCCGTAGGTAAGGTCTGCCAGCCTGTGCAGTTGTAGAACATAAAGCAAGCGGTTAGCGAAGTGCACCATTTTACCATTTATTTCCTACCTTCTTCATCCAGTCAACAAATATATTCAACAAATATACATTGAATGCCTGCATCACAGTAAAAGAAACACTCAACCCACTGATTGCCAAACAGTGTTCAAAGCGTCTGAACGTGATGGCTTTAGTCTCAGGAGAACCCCTTGCTGGCTTCCATTATTCCTGGTAGGATTAGCACCTTAGGGAGGAGAGAGAAGAAACTTGCAGGTGACAGAGCCGGCTCTCAGCACGTGGCCCCTTACAGGTGAGTACGTGGAAAGTCACGGCCAGTGGATCGGGTGAGCTCTGCCCCCACCTGCTCGCGGCCACCTGGGCTGGGACCTCCTGCCCTGTGCCCCAGGGCTAGGCTCCAATCCCAGGGACGACCGGGCCATGGGCCTCCCGCCCTTTCTAGAGGTTTCCATGTTTAAGCATATTGCATATTACAATTTTACACGTACCTATTTGACATTTGTTTCTGTTTTACAAGCTTCCAAATGACAAGCTCCTAGGTGGAGCAGTGCAGAGGATAGCAGGGCTCCTGGACACTGCTAGCCTCCGGCAGGGAGGGAAGCCGTTATTTTACCAAAAGGCAGCTCCAGGGAAAGCAAGAGCTGGAGCACTCAGCTCCCAGGCTTCCAGGAAGAGAACCAGCCATGTCTGTGCAGAGACCCAGGGAATGCTTAATGACAGAAGGCCCCGGGAGGTCTGCTCTGCTCCCCTTCCCCACTGCCCACCTGCACACACAGAAGAAGGGGAGTTGTAGTGACCACAGCATTAAACTCCCTGCTGCTCGAGAAAAGCCCAGGGCCTTCGTGTGGGGGACAGACCCACCCCCTGACTCCAGCCAGCTCACCTTTCCAATCTCACCTCCCTGCCTCTCCCCTTTCACCAGCAAGGCCAATCTGCACCCCCGTGGCTCTCCCTCACCTAGTGGGCCACTGCACACCTTGACAACCCAGCTCAGGCCTCATACCCTGAGGTTCCTTGACCTTTCCCCCCCCAGGCCAGGCCGAGCTCCTTCTCCTGCATGCCCAGTGCCTGTGCACCTCTATCACAGAACTCAGCAGGGAGCCCTAGCCCCTCGCATATCTCCCCCCTCCAAACCTGAGCTCTCTGAGGTCTGGGGTGGTGTTGTGCTTTTAGTTTCCAACCTGAGCTGAACACCATGACACCTAATGGGCACACAGGGAGTGTCTGTGGAATAAAGCAAAGAATACATTTCAGAAAGATTTCACAAGACAACTCCATATCTTAATCTTGTAATGATAACTAATTTGAGGACTTTAAAAAGACGTAACAAAATTAGTCCCATATATTGTCTCTCACAATAGTGCTTCTTTCATACAGAATTAGGTAACTAAATATGATAGGAATTTCCACTAAGCACATCATCCATTTATAGAATACGATCTAGTTTTGACACACAGATTTAACCTGATTCTCTATGATGAACTGTGGGCTTCTGTACAATATGTGGTGTGCCATTGTCCCAGTGTGTCCAATTCAAAGTGAGACTCATATTTCATCTGAATCCAGTCTATAGGGATAATGAAAAATAACCCAGAATCTGTAAAATCATCTGATTGCTTGTATTATAACTAAATAGTACAAAGAAGTAATTCATCAGTACTCTATAACCATAGCTTTCAGAAATACAGCAATTCTATTTATAACAAATGTAATCATAATGGCCTTTATTATTTCATTTAGATGAGCATAGGATGAAACAACAATTTTTACAGTAAAATAGTAGGATGATGCAAATCATATGTCCGTCTGTGTTGTGGTGTTGCTTTGGGGCATGTCTTCTTTTATAATCATCAGACAAAATCAGCTGGGAGAAACTCTGAAAATAAATAGAGTTACAGAGTAACATGCATCATATGATCTCAATTATAAAAAGAGAAAAAAACAAATATGCATGTATGTGTGCACACACACACACACACACACACATACACACACGCATGTTTGAAAGAGCCCTGTGGAATGGTTCCCATGATTTTTTCAGGGGGTAGAGTGGGACCAGACAAAGCGAGACATTAGCAGTTTATTCATTATAACCCCTTCATATTGTTTAATTCATTACTGCAACCATGTATTACTTTTGGTACTTAAATTATCCAATAAAATAAATTTAAACATAACAAATTTTATGGGATGAAAAGCATATAAACAAAAAGCTGGTTTGGGGCAAGGTTAAAGCTTGAGGTGAGAATAAGTAACGTTGAAATTCTAAAAAAAAAAGAAAGTTTCATTTCTGAATGTGTGTGTGTAACACAGAGCCAGAAGGCCATATACCATTTTACACCAATTCAAATTTTAGTCCAGAGCTTAACGGAATGTGAAATTGTTGAGGAATTCTTCTGCCCAGAATTGCTAGCTGTCAGGATCTTCTCCTCTGATAATCCCATGTCCCGGAAAGTAAAGCTGAGTCGAGCAATTCTGCGTGAAATCTTGGCTGCCATGATTTAGTAAGCGACACACCACTCAGCCTGAGAAAAGAGCAATTTGGGCTGCTATCTATACTCAGTTTCCAAATCAACAAAGAAATATGTCATGTTCCAACTAGCTCCATTGGCTATTTGTTATCCTTCTAAGAGTTTGCTTGAGAAGAAGTCCAATCCAAGGCTGAAATAAAGTTTAATGATCTGTGACTATGAATTATCATTTAGCCAGTCCAGTGTTTCACAAAAAGGACTTTTGTCCTTACCCAGTAGCTATGAGTTCTATAAAATTTGTAATGTACAGTTTCCATCTGATTATAATCTAAAAATAGATTTTGTTAGTTATGAAACAACTTCTCTTTTATGGTGAAAAAATCAATTAAAGATATATTCTTGGGGTAAAATTTTAGTTTCTTAAGTAAATTACTCTCAAATTAGATTTTTAAGTAATATATCTCAAAGCAGGTTCCTGCCCTCTGGGGGTTCTGCAAATCATAGGTATCTCAACACTTTTCCTGTAAAAGAAAAAATTTGGATAATATCCAAGTTTTGAAAAATATTGGAACACTAAATATGACCTTAACAATGTTGAACATATTCACAGAAAAAAAAAAAAAAAAAAAAAAAAAACTTGAAAGGAAATATAATAAAAAGCTAGCAGTGGTTGTTTCCAAAGGGAAACATGGGTGATTTGTTTTACCCATAGACTTTTCTTATTTCATTCTGTACAATGTGCTTGATTTATTTTTATCCTAGATTTTTTTCTTTTTAAAGAAATCAATATTTTGGGGAAAAGTTTCTAAAGTTCTCTGACTTACAATCCCTATAAATGGATTTGGATCTGAAATTGCTTTTATTGGAGGATTTTCAAAGAATATCCATTGGGTTACTTAGAAAACAACATAACAAAAAGAAAACCTTCAGCACATCCTTGGTATATCCTAGCTAAACAATAATATTCCTTTGCCTGTTATGCTCCATAATAACAAGGGCAGGGAAAGAGGTGCAAGGGAAGAAGGCGAAGATATAAATTAAACAAAACAAGCAAAATACTACAAATTTTTGAAGCTGCATGACAGGAAAATCAGATTCATTACTCTATCCTTTCTACTTTTGTATATATTTTTGATAATAAAACTTTCCATCATAAAAAAAAAAAAAAAAAAAAAAAGTAACTGCACAATGTGATATTGTCATCTATCTGGACAGCTGGAGTTAAAAATACCTGTACCACAAACTGATCCAGGACACGGAGCCCGGAGAACTCTCAAACAAGGAAACCTGCCTGGGGGACCATCACACCCTCTTCGTGGTTTCTAAAGGGAAAGAAAATTTCATTATACTTTTTTTACTTTACTTAAAGCTCTGTCAAACAAGAAAGCAGGTAGGGAATTTGGGGAGGGGGCAGGAAGAGAAGAACAAAACCTACAGTTTTCAAACATGGATCAGATAAAAATGTTCTCTGTTCCACAGCCTAAATCTTTATGTGCCTTGACAAACATTCATTTTTAAGTTATATGTGCATTTATTTGGGGGTTATATTTACATGTGCATATGCATGTGTGTATAAAATTGCCCACAAAAAAAACACATATCCTCCAATCCTTTCTAGGTATTACTAACTTGGCTTAAACCACAAACTACATAAGAAGAGGCCAAAACTTGTTGATAAACATGCATCTCTGATGTAATTATTACTTTAGCATCAGGCACCGCTGAATGTATTATTACAGTGTATTCACCACAGACCTCAATCTGAACATGCCATTCAGGAGATGTGTACAATGAAACAATGCAGCAGACCTCATCTCTGAGCAAGGGAAATTTTCATATTTTTTAGTCCACTTCACTTAAACTGTAATAGAGTCATCAGAGTTTTCTGTATTTGCTTTTTATTCAAAGAGTGTTGCCTAAGAAATGAAAAAAAGTTTAATGCTGTTGTTATAATTCTGAAGTTCTGGTGTCATTATAGTGCCTCGAGACCATTCTGGACCTGGCATTTTATTGCATTTGAAATATTATTTCATCCCATTTATGATGGCTAATCTCCAATCTTCTAAAATGTTATATATAGGTTTTATTTTCATAATCTTAAAAATATCATAAAAACACAGGAATATTATCTAAGTATATTCAAATATAGCCCAGAAAAGTGCAAATACTTATATAGATATCAAGATAGAGATCAGAAAGCACAACACTGCTGGAAGCTCAGAAATTTCCACCGTGCTTTTTCCAAAATCATGAGCTCCTCTCTCACCAAAAGTAACCACAGGTTGACTTACAAGGCTGGTTCAGGTTTGCCTGTTTTGTTTTGTTTTTTAATTTTTTATAAATACAATCATACTGCATATGTTCTTTTATGTCTGGCTTCTTAATTTCAGCATTAAGCTTGTGATTCATCCTATTGCTGAATGTAGCTGTCGTTCATTCTCTTGCAGTGCTTTTTAAGAACTCATCGCACGCATGTCCAAAAAACTATGTACCCACTTCACTGCAGCGGGCATCTGAGTCATTTCCAGTTAGGAGCTTTTATGAACAATGCTGTAATGAATATTCTTGAACAAGTCTCCTAGACTCATGGGTATGCATTTCTGTGGGGTATATGTGCCAAGGAGAGAGATTTCTGGGGTTTTAGGTAATGCCAAACTGCTTTCCCAAGTGGTGCCTATTAGAAGAAAAATGTTGAGCAACCCATGCCTTGCAGATCCCCAGGGGCCAGGAAACTAACTTGAGAGTAGCTTACATAAGAAACTAATTTGAGAGTAATTTGCTTAAGAAACGAAAATTTTTTCCCATGAATAAATTTTTCAAGTGAAATTTACCACTATAAAATAGAAGTTTTTATAACTGAATTTTCCAGCTTCTCAGTGTGAATACAATTGAATTCCCTGCTGAAATCTGAAGTACCCAGAGGGTTCCATCAGGGTAAATGATGTTTATGACCAGCTTTCTTTTCTGAATCTTCAGAGAAATCCATAAAGCTTATCAGTATGAGTTGTGACTGTAGTAAAGAGACTGTATTTCAATTTATTTATCCAAATTGTTGCTGTTCCTTTAAGTTAGCCACTTAGGCATGTATGAAATTGGAAGGCATAAATTAAATAACTGTCCCAATTGAAAGAGAAGGACCTTCCTCCTTCAACCCACATCTCTCCCTTCCCAGTGCCCCTCATGCTGCTACTGCTGCAAGCTTTCCAAAGCAACTCTGATCTCTTTCCTCCACTGGGCAAAACCTTGAGGTGGCTTGCTTTCCCCAATTCCAGCCTGAGTGCCTGTGCCTGACCCCCAACCCCTCTTCCTGTGTTAGGCATGCATCTCCAAGATGGCTTTTCTTTCTTTTCAATTCAAAACTCACTATGAAATAATTATTGTATGCCTGACACATGTTGAAGGAGTTTCACATTTTAACTCATTGCATCGTGAGTGATGTTGCCCTGATGAGATAGGAAACTCTGCTTATATCCCCAAGTTCACCGACGAGGACACTGAAGTACAAGGAGGGAAATAAAGTCGCCTGGCTATTGTGGCGCACACACCGTCTGCTCCGTGGGTCTGACCTGGGTCTGTGGCATCCCTGGAGCTGAGCCCTCCTCTCCTGCCCCACATCAACTCTGCAGCTCAGCTGTCCTCCATCCTCTGACCTTGTTCCTGGCTCTCCCCCTGAGGGCACTTGGATCTTTCTACCAGAATTACTGACTTCCACCCTTCTTGGGGTTATCTTCTGTTCATCTTTGATCCTCTTTGTACCATCACCGTTCTTTGTGCTTATCTCTTTTTAAACTCTCATAATGTTTTAATGAAATTGTTATTTTTTCATGACTCTCTCCCCTACAAGAGTGAAAATGTCTCATGGTTTAAAGTGAAGTCATATTCATCTTTTTATCTCTGAGTCTGGCATGGTGTTTCAGTAAATAATTGCTGATTGACTTGAAGGAAAGGAGGGAGGAAAAGAAGAAAGAAGACATGAAAGAAAGAACTTATTTGGGTGTTGAATAGTGGAAAGTGTGGGGTTAGAGAATCAGAAATGCATGGGAGTGAATCCCAGCTTCACCACTCACTATTAACTATGAAACTAGTAACTAAATATCTCCCTGAAATCTGATTTACAAATTTGTATGAGAAGAATAAAAATGCCTGATTTGCACAGTTATTATAAGAATTAGAGATGCATATAAATTGACTTGCATGTGATAAAAAGTATTTAATGCTGTCATTTCTGCTAGTATTTTTGATGACACTGTATATTGTATAGTAAGAGTATATTTATCTCCTTGATGATCTATATTCTGGATGATGCAAAATGCATTTTCCTCAACTTCAGGGAGCATGGAGAAATCTTTTGTATACCCATAATACACACAGCATATATGCTGGATACTACTTTTGCACATCACAAAAATGTCAATTGTCCAAGCACATTATTGGGAAGTGGGGATGAAAGTGACAAAGTATAAACAGAGTGATAAACCAGGTTATTCAAATCAATAAGCTTTTCTCAGAAAGACACTGACAGAGGTACGAAACTGAGAACTTGCAGGAGCCCTTCCACATCATCTGAAACACCAGACACTACGCTGAATACTACATGAGACTGCCGTTCTCTTGCAGCATCCTCATAAGCCAAAAGTCAAAATTCTCTCCGAACAAGTAGATCATGTCTCAGAGGAGAAGGCCCACGAGAACACAGGTGATTGTGGACGGGCCCCTGGGAGCCAAACCCTTCGTGGAGGCCCCGACACTGCTCCAAAGCTCCAGAAAGATCTGCGCGCACTCCTGAACGCGTATCATCAGAGAGCACAGCAAATTCTTCCTACCTTCCCATAAAATGAAGGTAACGCACACGTTTCTAGGAAGTTTTGTCATGAAACATTTCGTCATGCTATGCGAAGTCATGAGTCTCTTTAACATTATTCCTTTAAGAACTGAAATTTCCATTTGGCAATAAACAAGTGGGAGCAAAATATTCATCAGTAAGGAATGCACCTAAACAGCTTGCTATATTAATTACACATTTACTGCAAACATAGGTCCAAACTTTTTCAAAAACTTGATGTATTGTCCCTATCACCACCTGTGAGAGGTAAGTGCTTATAGGAAAAGCCCTGATATATTTTACTCACCTGGACAGGTAGCACAGCACCTCTTGGAGGAAAAAGTTATGCACAGAAGAGATGCGCTGTTGAGTTCACGTTGCAGTGGCTCCTTCCCAGTTTTGAAATCAAATGATTAAAGCAAACATGCATCACAAATAATAAGAGATTATTTCTGACAATTACTGAAGGAATTCTGGAATGATTTTCAAGGATTGGCCATGGATGTGATATGAGAATTTTTTAGAATGCATAGTCTTGTTATTTTGCAGTATAAATGTTTCTTGGATAATTATAAAACAAGTGAAATACCGTTTTCTAAGAACTTTCAAACTGACAATTTTGTGTCAGTGACAATTATTAATGTACATAAATTACAGGTCCCTATGTTTGCTCAGTGAACTATGATGGAACTGAAGAAAGAGTCACTATTTTTTTATGTGTATTTCATAAAGTCCCCTTTAATCGTTCAGCACCCAAGGGAACATTACTTTCTGAACTGGTTTTGAATTGGTGAACAAAACCACATTTGGATGAGCTAGATAAGCTGGAGGGAAATGAAGAGGAATAAAAATACAGAGGCATGGCTGGCCAGGTTAGGAGGGAATCGAAGGAGCATTGAATTGAAGGGGTTCTTCCTCCTGAGTCCAGGGGCAGCGAGGAGATTGGGGTATGCAAGGATAATATCCTTCTTTACATCTTGTTACAGTTTTTGACTTAATGTCTATTCTGTCTGACATTAAATAGCCACCCTTCCTCTCTTTTGATTACTGTTTGCATAATATATTTCTACCGAAATTTCACTTTTAACTGGTTTTTATCTGTAGATCTAAGATGGTTCTTATAAATAGCATATAATTGGGTCATGTTTCTTTATGCATTTTGCCAATCTTTGCCTGTTGATAAGAGAGTTTAATCCATTTATATTTAAGGAAATTACTGATAAGGCCAGATTTACTTCTGTGATTTTGTAAATTGACTTTTGTATGTCTCATATTTTTTGTCCCTCATTTCCTCCATGACTGCCTTCCTTTTTGTTTAGATGCTCTTTTATAATGGGCCATTTTGACTGACTTACCTTTCGCGTGGATTTTTGGGATATTTTCTTTATGGTTACTATGAGGATTACATTTAGCATCCTAAATCTACTACAATTTAGTTTGTGTTGATTACAACTTGAGTTCAACAGCCTACACATGCACAGTAATTATATCCCTCTATCTCTCCCTTTTGTATTGGTTTTGTCACAAATTACATTTTTATGCATGGTGTGCCCAGTAACACAGATCTGTGTTTTTTTTATGCATTTGACTTTTAAGCCTTACAAGAAGTAAAAGATAGCATTAGAAGCGAAAAAATGAAATAAAACTTGCATTTATATTTACCCATATTTTCACTTGTACCCAGAATCTTTATTTCTTTATCCAGCATTGAGATACTTACTGTCTAGTGTCCTTTCCTTTCAACATGGGGGACTCTCTTTAGCATTCCTGGGAAGGCAGGTCTAGTGGTTATGAACTCACTCAGTGTTTGTTCATCTAGAAATGCCTTAATCTCCTCCTCATTTTTGAAGGACAACTTTGCCAAGTGTATCACTGTTGTGTTACAATTTTTTTTTCTTTCTTCACTATAAATTTGTCCTCCCAGTGCCTTCTGGCCTCCATGGTTTCCATTGAGAAATCAGATGCTAATTCTATTATGGGTCCCTTGTATGTGAATTACTGCTTCTTTCTTGCTGTTTTTTTAAGATTCTGTCTTTGTTCTTGCCATTTGTATAGTTTGAGCATAATATGTCTTGGTATAGATCTGTTTGGGTTCATCCTGGTTGGCATTCATTGAACATCTTGGACTTGTACATTTATATTTTCCATCAGATTGGGAAGTTTTGCCATTATCTCTTCAAATATCTTTCTGACCCTTCATCTCTCTTTCCCTTCTGGGACTCCTATGATGCATATATTGGTATGCTTGATGGTGTCCCACAGGTTCCTTAGGATCCATTCATCTTTTTTTCATTCTTTTTTTCGTTCTTGGACAATTTTTTCAACTTGGACAATTTCAATTGTGTTTGAGTTTGTTTCTCTTTTCTTCTGCCACCTCCAATCTGCTCTAATCCTCATTTTGTTCATATACTGCTCTCCTGATTGGAATACTGTGTATTATGTTGTGCTCACTCCAGAAATCTTGTTCTTCCAGTCTTCAGGGTGCCAGACAAAGAACAGCAGAGAAAGAAAGAAAAAGGGAGAAAAGGAAGAAAAGGGAGAGAGGAAAAGAAAAAAAGTGTGCTAATAAATGGACAAAACACCCACACACACACAAAAAAAAAAAAGAAAAAAGGGGACAATGAAAAATAATGAGTGACACTGCTTCCCCATGACTCATTATGTGTCAGTGGGAAGCCAGAAGCTGCTTCTTGGAGGCCAAAATCTAGGCCAGCACCCCTGATCATGCCACAGGGATCCACTGTCCCAACATATGATACAGAGGAAAACACAAACAAGCAAAAAAAAAAAAAGAAGAAGAAAGAAAGAAAGAGGAAGGAAGGAAGGAAGGAGGGAAGGAA
The DNA here is from genome assembly GCF_015220235.1 of Choloepus didactylus. Lineage (NCBI taxonomy): Eukaryota > Metazoa > Chordata > Mammalia > Pilosa > Megalonychidae > Choloepus > Choloepus didactylus. The sequence goes on along the minus strand of NC_051320.1, from coordinate 4,978,894 downwards.
AAGAAAGAAATAAAGAAAGAAAGAAAGAAAGAAAGAAAGAAAGAAAGAAAAGGAGAAAAAGGTGCACTGGCTCTTTTCCCTCTAAATGCAGATGTCAGACCAGCATTTGAGTTTGGTTTAAACTAATATGTCAATATTATTCAAGCCTAATCTCTTATTAATGCTGTATTAGAACATCCATCATGTTCTTAGACTGTTGTAAATCTAATCAAAGTCAATTAAGAACATCACTGAAGACCTTATTAGGAAGAGGAGTTGAAAAGTGAAAGCTGGGTAAGAAAACTCTCAACAAACCTGCTATTCACTTGAATTTGACATTGTGTCACCACGCCAATGTCCTCTACTTCCTCTAGCTTCAATCTTGGGAGGAGGAATTTGTGGGCTACACAGATTGGTTCTCAAACCTGGGGGAATTCTGTGAGATTCCCTGAACTTTACCTAAAGAGGACTGTCGACTGGCAACTAGCAGAAGGAGGTAGTAGTTAGAATCAAGAATACTAGCTCTCTACAGTACTCAGTTATTTTTCTTTTTCCATTTGCATCAAAACAGCACAATGTGTAATTATAAAATGGATCATATGTTGATGTTTCTTTGTACTTGTCAAGTCTTTAACTGGATCTTTCATAAACCAGTTTGAGAGAATTAAAATGGCAGCACAGAATATGAAATTGTCCTCTTAAACAAGTGAAAAAAACTTGCTCATGTCTCCAATCATTAGGTAATTTCCAAGTCTAAAGCCCCAGCTTCCTATTTATCTCCATCCTAACTAATACTTCACCAGCTGCAACTTGTCCATAAAACTATTTAAATGTTGGTTTGCATTGTAGCGTTTCATCCCATTGTTAGGGCTCTGTTTATCTTGGCTGTGTAATCTCAGTTTAAACTATCAGTTCACAAAAAGTAGCAAGTTCCTTATGCACATAAAGACAGATGGACAAATGGTTTCCCCTTTCCACTCTCCCACTCAATTATAGATTTGACACAAACGCAAAACATTCCTGATTTGAGTGCCATGGCATGGTACTACCCAATTTAATGACATCATAATGGTATATTAGAATTTTTACTTGGCTAAAGGAGCACAGAACTCACTAAACTAGGTTCAAGGAGAAATTCTTATTTGACCTAAATGGAGCAGCACCATTCCTACCAGGTCTGCCCTTTTACAACTAAGAAAATTTGGACAAAACAAACCAAACAAGCATGCGAAGACCCTGAAAAGCAAAAAGAATGAGGACAGCCTAGGAATCTTGGAACTTGAGGAATAACATGAGATTGCATCCCTTAGATTTCTGTATTACCTCCTGTTCTTCCCAGACAGGGAACTCCAGAAGCCTCCAATCCAGAATCACTAAGAGACACAGACAAAAGAGCTTCAAGAAAGTCTGTTGTCCCCAAACAAAGGACCAAGAAATGGGTGGTCTAACAACAGAAAGCTTTCTGGCCATGCCTTCCTGAATCCAGCCAGTCACCAAAGGAGAAACTGCACTGCATGCACTCCCATCTTTTGCTCCTCCCTCACCCACAGTTCTATGGGCCAGGATGGGAGTCAATGTCCACATTCTCTCCTGCCCAGGCATGCTCCAGAGCCCCAGCTGGGTAGTGATGACGGGCTAGCCAGGGAGCTGATATCCCATTCCCCACCAGCGTAGTGTCATTGGGGTCTAGCATCAAGGTGAGTCTCCATCCCTGCTGGCACCAAGGAGACTCACGAGGTAGTTTGAGGCAGTATGGTCAATATTCTGCATGGAACCTCTTTTGCTTGACAGCCTGAGACTCCCCCTCCCCAAGGAAAGGCCCTAAGCTTCAGCCAAGAAAGCACCTTATTCACCTTCAGCCAGCACCAGCAGGATCAGTGGTAGCCCTAACAGCACCAGGAAAACAAAGCAGATCAAAATAATGCCTTCAAGACTCTGAATTTAAATTGCCATGGAGCCACAGCCCACAAAATTAATGAGAATGTGCATGCTAAACCTAAACATGCTAAAACTAAGCAACCTACTAAAACAGAGGATTTAAATAAGATCCAGAGACTCCAAACATAATATACTAAATGTCCAGGATACACTCAAAATTGACCTGTCACCCAAAGAATCAAGAAAATCACACAACGAATGAGAAAATACAATCAACATATTCCAACACCAAGCTGAAACAGATGTTGGAATTATTTGACAAGAATTTTAAAGTAGTGGCCATGAAATTGCTTCATCATACTATTTAAAGTTCTTTTAAGCAAATGAAATATAGACATCCTGGAAAGGTTATCAAAGAGAACTAAATGTAAATGATAAGACTAAGGAATGCAATAACCAAAATATAGAACTATGAAGGCTAAATACATCAGAGTGGAGAGGACAAATGATAGAATCAGTGAACCTGATGACAGTGCAATAGCATTAACCCATTTTCAACAACAGAAAGAAAGCAGATATAAAAAATATAACATGAGTCTCAGGGGCCAGAGAGACAAAACCCAAAATATTTGTGTTGTTGGAGTGCCAGAAGGTAAAGAGAGAGAAGGATTGAAAGAGTATTCAAAGAAAAATTGACTGAAAATGTCTCACGTTTGGTGGAAGATATAAGCCTATGCATTTAAAAAGGTGAACAAGCCTCAAGTAGATTAAGCCCATGGAAATCCATGCCAAAACACATTATAACTAACTTCTCAAATCTAAAGGCAAAGAAAAATTCTTGAAAACAGCCAGAGAAAAATGACTTGTTCCCTGTAGAAGAACCCCAATTTATATGGCAGAAGATTTTTCACCTGAAATCCCTGTGGCCAGAAAGAGGTGATGTAACATTTTTCAAGTGCTGAAAGAAAAGAAATGTAAACAGCAAATTCAGTATCCAGTGAAAATATCTTTCAGGAGAGAAGCAGAAATAAAGACAATTTAGGAAGAATTAGTTTCTAGCAAGCCAGTCCTTAAAAATGGCTAAAGGAAGCTCTCTAAACAGTAGTAGGAAATTATATCAGAAGCCTCATAACTTCAGAAAGGAAAGAAGAACACTGGAATGGGCAAAATATGGTAAATATAATAGAAACTCTTTCCTCTCACAAAATATTAAATCATAATTGAATGATTAAAGAAAAACTTATTACATCAGCTGATGTAATGCTCCTGTATGTAGAAGAAATGCAATTACATCAGTAAATTGGGAGGGTAATGTGATCTAAATCAATGTATTGTTTCTATGCTTTGCTCAAAATGGTAAAACTCGATACTGGTAAACATGATAAAATTATGTATGAATATTCTAATACCTAAAGCAACTACTAATCAAAGTTTATATTGTGACATAATAAAAATGCTATAAATAAATCATGATGAAATTCTAAACATATTCATATAACCCATAAGAAGGAAAGAACAGCAAGTCTAATGAATGATAAAAAAGATAAAACAGACAAAATCAAATTTCCCTATTTGAGCCCCAATATATCAATAATAACCTTAAATATCAGTGGCCTAAATATACCAATAAAAAGACAGAGATTTGCAAGAAAGGATAAAACAAATATGATCCAACAATATTCTGTCCATGAGAAATTCACTTCAAATACAACAAAAAGTAAAAGAATGGGAAAAGATATTCCATGGGACATTAATTTTTACAAAAGCAGGAGTGGCTGTATAAACATCTGATAAAGTAATCTTAAGAGAAAAGAAAATTACCAGAGGCAAAGAGGGACATTACATACTGGTAGAAGATCACTGTACCAGGACACATAAAGTGAATGAACCAACAACAGAGTTTCAAATTCATGAAGCAACACTCATACAGCAGAAGGAAAAAATACATAAATCCACAATTGTAGGTGGGGAATACAACACCCCACTCATAGCAATATTAGAATGAGGATACAGAAGATATGAACAGCCTGATCAGCCACCAGGATCTACCTGACATGCATAGAACCACTTCACAAAACAACAGCAAAATACACATGTCTTCTCAAGCAGCCATGAATCATTAACCAAGATAAATCACATTCTGAGCCACAAAAAAACCTCAACAAATGTATAAGAATTTAAGTATTTAAATCATGCCCAATATATTCTCTGAAGATAAATGAATTAAACAGAAAGAAAAAGTCCCTGAATACTTGGATATTAAACAGCATACTTCTAATCAATGAAACTAAGAGAAAGTCTCAAAGAGAATTTAACAAAAAAATTAGAACTGAATGGAAGTAAAAACATAGCAAATCTGAATATGCTGGGTACAGCTAAATCAGTGCAAAGAGGGAAATTTATAGTAATATGTTACTGTAGCTCTCAAATAAAAAATCTAAGTGCTTAACTCAAGATACTAGAGAAAAAAACAGCAAAATAAACCAAAACAAGGTAAGAAAAGAAATAATGAAGATAAGAGCAGAAATCAATGGAATTGAAAAAAGGAAAACAGAAAATCAGAAAAGTTGTTTCTTTCAAAAGATCAATAAAATTGAAAAACTCTGTCAAGAGTAACAAAAATTAAAATAGAAGAAGAAAAATCACCAACATTAGGAAAGAAGAGGGATATCACCTCAGAACCTACAACCATTAAAAGGATAAGAGGATACTATGAGCAGCCTAACACTTAGATTCAGCAACTAACCTAGAAGAAATGGACCACTCTCTTGAAATCCACAGACTACCAAAATTCAACCAAGATGAAATAACCATAATAGTCCTAAGACCATTGAATTCCTAAATATTCAAGTAGAAAAATTTTAATTCCTAATTATAAACCTAATTATTATTAATTATAAAATATGAATTATATATTTTATAAATTATAATGCTAAAAAGTATTAATTATAAATTATAACTTATATAATTTATAAATTATAAAGCTAAATATTTAATTAGGAGAATTGAATTACTAATTATATAACCCTCTGTGCTGGTTTGGATGTATTATGTTCCCCAAAACACCATGTTCTTTGATGCAATCTTGTGGGGGCAGATGTAGTAGTGTTGGTTAGGTTGGAATCCTTTGAGTATTTCCATGGAGATGTGACTCAATCAACTATAAGTGAAATGTTTGATTGAATTATTTCCATGGAGATTTAATCACTGGAGTCCTATAAAAGAGCTCACAAACAGAAGGTCCTCAGAGCGGCTAATAGGGACATTTTGGAGAGCAGCTGAGGAAAACATTTTGGAGACAGCCACTGAAAGCAGACTTTTGTTGACACTTTGGAAATGCTAGCCCAGAGTTTGCCCAGGGAAGCTAAGAGAGGACAAGATGCCCCAAGAGCAACAGTTTGAAGAACCCACAGGAGCTGAGAGAGGAGCTGGAACACAACCTGGGATCAGCAGACACCAGCCACGTGCCTTCCCAGCTAACAGAGGTTTTCCGGACACCACTGGCCTTCCTTCGGTGAAGGTATACTTGTGTTGATGCCTTAATTTGGACACTTTATGGCCTTTGGACTGTAAATTTGTAAACAAATAAACCCCATTTGTTCTAGTTTGCAAATGCTGCCAGAATGCAAAACACTAGAGATGGATTGGCTTTTATAAAAGGGGGTTTATTTGGTTACACAGTTACAGTCTTAAGGCCATAATGTGGCCAAGGTAACACATCAGCAATCAGGTACCTTCACTGGAGGATGGCCAATGGTGTCTGGAAAAACCTCTGTTAGCTGGGAAGGCACATGGCTGGCATCTGCTCCAAAGTTCTGGTTTCAAAAGGGCTTTCTCCCAGGATGTTCCTCTCTAGGCTGCAGTTCCTCAAAAATGTCACTCTTTGTTGCACTTGGGATATTTGTTCTCTCTCAGCTTCTCCAGAGCAAGAGTCTGCTTTCAATGGCCATCTTCAAACTGTCTCTCATCTGTAGCTCCTGTGCTTTCTTCTAAGTGTCCCTCTTGGCTGTAGCAGCTTGCTCCTTCTGTCTGATCTTATATAGTGCTCCAGTAATTTAATTCAGACCCACCCTGAATGGGCGGGTCAAAACCTTCATGGAAATTATCCAATCAGAGTCATCACCCACAGTTGGGTGGAGCACATCTCCATGGAAACACTCAAAGAATTACAATCTAATTAGCACTGATAGATCTGCCCACACAAGATTACATCAAAGATAATGGCGTTTGAGGGACATAGTACATTCAAAGGCATTCATAGTACATTCAAAGGCACACCCTTTATAAAAGCCAATCCATTTCTGGTATTTTGCGTAACAGCAGCATTAGCAAACCAGAACACCCTCCAAAAAGAAATCCAGCCCCAAAAATTTCCACTAGAGAATTATATCAAACATTTAAAGAAGAATTGACATCAATTTTACTCAATCTCTTCCAGAAAATAGAAGAGAAGCAAACAATTCCCAACTTAGTTTATGAGGCTAAAACTACCCTGATACCAAACCTGACAAAGACAGTAAAAAAAGAAAACTGTAGAGCAATATCAGTCATGAATTTAGACACAAAAATACAAAAATACTTAGCAAGATATTGGCAAATTGTATAAAAAGAATTTATATGTGTGTGTGTGTGTGTGTGTGTGTGTGTGTGAGTGTATGATATATTCCAGGGATGCAAGATTGGCTCAACATTTGAAAATAAATCAAGTAAACTCCTCTCCATGTCAAAGGCTAAAGAAAAAAAACCTCATACACTGATATCAATTGATACAGGAAAAAATTAGCCAAATCCAACACCCATTCATTATAAAAACTCTCAGAAAGACAGAAATAGGGGGGACTTGCTCAACTTCATAAAGAGCACCTACCAAAAACCTACAGTAAGTATCACCTTTAATGGTGAAAAACTGAATCTGCTATCATGGAGACTGGGAACGAGTCAAGGATGTCTTCTCTGACAACTTTATTCATCATAATATTGGAAGTTCTAGCCACTGAAACAAGGAAAGAAAATGAAAGAAAAGCGAGGCAGCTTGTAAAGAAAAAAAAAATGACATCACACTTATTTGCATATGATGTAATTGGGCAGAAAATCATAAAGAGTATAAAATTAAACTCCTACAACTAATAAATGAATTCAGGAAAGTCTGAGAAGGACCAACATGCACAGAACAATTGTTTTTTCTGTATAATAACAATGAACATACAGAAAGCAAAATTAAAATCACAATACCAGTTACAATCACTCCAAAGAAAATGGAATACTTAAGTACAAACCTAACTACATCTATATGCTGAAAATTACAAAATGCTGATGAGAGAAATGAAATAAGACTTACATAATTGGAGAGACATTCCACATTCACGGATTAGACAACTCCACATGCTCATTTCTCTTCAAATTCATTCTATAAACTAATCCAAATCCCATCAAATCCCATCAATATCCCAAAAAATCCAGGTTTTTTGAAGATATTGACAAGCTGATTCTACTATTAATATGGAAAGAAAAAGGCTTTAAGATAACTCAAAACAATATTGGAGTTAAAAAGAAGAAAGTTGAAGGAGTCACTCCATATTAAAGCTTACTACAAAGCTACAGAATTGAAGACAGTGTGGACAACAGATAAAAGACAGACATTTCACCAAAGAGGATATACAGATGCAAAAGAACACATGAAAAGACATTCAACATTATTAGCCAGTAGGAAAATTAAAACTACAGTCAGATATTACTATACACAGATCAGAAGGACTAGAATAAAAAATGGTAGCAACACCAAATGCTGGCAATGATGTATAGAAACTGATCACTCTCTACATTAATGGTGGAAATGTAAAATGCCACAGCCACCCTGGGAAGCAGGTTTCAGTTTTTTATAAAAACATACAACTACCATAACATCTAGCAATTGCACTCTTGGACATTTCCCATGAGAAATGAAAATGTATGTTCACATAAAACCTGCACGTGAATATGCTTACATATTCATATGCTTACAGGTGTATGCACAATAGACACCATAGGAAAGATGACCTTCAGTGAGTGAATGGTTAAACCAGCTGTTCTACTTACATACATACATATTTATGAATGTTAAACCAACTGTAGTACATATATACTGTGGTTTGAAGCTGTATGTACCCCCACAAAAGGCCATTTCTTTTAATCCATTTCTGAGGGTGCAGATCTATATTGGGTGGGACCTTGTGATTAGGTTATTGCAATTGAGATGTGACCTTTATAAGAGGATAAAAGGCAGAAACAAGCCCCACAGAAATTTAGAGAGAAGGGCACACAGAAACTAAGAGAAACAGAAGCTGAAAGAGAGAAATACGCAGAAGCTGAGCGAGGCGGCCTCTGAACCCAGAAGCTGAAGCAAGGAGACCCAGGAGAGAAGGGACCAGCAGACGCTGGCTTTGTGCCTTCCCATGTGACAGGGTTGTCCCAGATACTGGCAGCCTGCCTTCAGAGACCTGGTATCATCCTGTTGATGCCCTAATTTGGACATTTTCATGGCCTCAGATCTGCAAACTTTTAAGTTAATAAATTCCCATTGAAAAAGCCAACCCATTTCTGGTATATTGCATTTCGTCAGCTTTAGCAAACTTATGCTACTACTCAGTAATAAAATATGTGAATTATTAATGCAAACAAAAACTTGGATGACTCTCCAGGGAAATATGCTGAATGAAACATCCAATCTCTACAGATAACATACTGTAAACGTCTACTTACATAACATCCTTCAAATGACAAAATTATAGATATGGGAAAAAGTTAGGTGGTTGTCAGGGGTCCGGAAAGAGGGAAGTGACATGAATATACAGAGGAAACAAGAGAAATTCTTACGGTGGTGGAAATGTTTACCATCTTTCACATGGCGTTGCACACATAAATATACTCTTACCCTTGTGATAAAATTGCATCAAATTAAGTTCACACACAAGTGAGTACTTGAAAACCTGGTGAAATCTGAATAAGATCAGTAGAATATATCAATTTCTGAAAATGATATTGTAAAAAAAATTGTTTCACAAGATGCCTTTGGGGCAACTGCTAAAAGATATATGAGAAATCTCTGTATTAATTTTGTAACTATATTTGAATCTTTGATTATCTCAAAATAAGCTTTAATTTTTAAAAATCTGAGCTCCCCTTTTGCTCTCAAAGCTAGCTACCTTTCTAAGTCCTCTTCTCCTTGTCTGCTTCAGTGGCTCTCTCTTCTTGTCACCCTTATGCCAAAGCCAGGATTCAGTCTGCCCTAATAAATGAAATTTTACAGGATATGCTAATAGGCATGTGCATTACAAAGCTGTTTCTCAATGGTAGTACTAAATAGTGCCCATTAGTCTCCTTAGTGTCCATTATCCTTTAATGCAGGACACACCGGCCAATAATCCATTTTTCTTTTGAATATCACTCTATTCTATTCCACCTGTCCCTGACCTAGTTGTTGTCCACATTTCTTAATTTCTTTGCATAATTAGGGACGCTGAGTGATGTTTCTGAGTCTAGACTCATTTCTCCAGCCCACCCTGACCATAGTGTCACCAGATTGTGCCTACCATCCCCTTCTTTATGACTCTCCTCCTGACTCCCTATCATATATCACAGAATATCTCAATTTCTCTATATTTTTTGAGAATTTAATGATCCTTCTGGACAATATTTCCCAACAGCCCCTATTTGGGTTTCCTTGGCTGCTCAAGCAAACGCCATGCAATAGGTTGGCATAAACAATGGGGCTTTATTAGCTCATGGTTTTGAGGCTAAAAGAAAATTCAAATCAAGGAATCATCAAGATGATACTTTTTTTTCATAGATCAGCATTCTGGGACTGGCTGCTAGCGATCCTCTGTCCTTGATTCCTTTGTCACATGGCAATGCACACGGTGGCCTCTCCTGACCCCTTTCTTCTCTTCTGGATTCCACTGAATGTCAGCTTTTGGCAGCTCCCCCTGTGGCTTTCATCCCCGAAGTGTATGAACTTCATTCTCTCATTAAGGACTCCAGTAATAGGATTAAGACCCTTCCTGATTGAGGTGGGCCATGCCTTAACTGAAGTAGCCTCATCAAAGGTCTTAACTTACAATGGGTTCACACCCACAGGAATGGATGAAGTTTAAGAACATGTTTTTCTGAAGCACCCACAGCTCCAAACCACCACACCCCCTAATACAATCCTCTGCTCAAATCAGTAAGCTCCCACACATGCCACGTGCTGTGTCATCTCAGCTCTCAGCTCCTAATGATTGCATCTGAATGTCTTTTTCTCTAACAACTACCCCTAAAATCCCTTCTTTCTTCCAGGGTCAACTCAGATTCTACCTCTTACAAACTTTCTTCTAGGCTGATCTTCAGGTTCTCCACATTTGCTCTTTATACCAGAACTTGAGCTTAAATCATTTGGTACTGGTGGATTAAAACAGACTACCCTAGTTGCCAAGCAGACTATCCTAAATTTCATTTTCAAGCACTGTGTCTGAAAACCAAAAAGAATATGCATTTATTTAAAATAATTGTTCCTACCTAAAAGAACAATTAGTTTGTAAGTTCCAGGAGGTAGGCTGTATCCACACAGAATAGAATAGTGAATAGTGCTAACATATTATGAGTTCTCAAATCAATATTTTTTAAACGAATGAGAACAAGAATTAATTGCGCTAATAATTTTTTGTCAGTGACACTCTTCAGTGAGGTACTTATTGTGATTTGGGTTGATTTTTTTTCATTTAGTAAATGGAATAGGTGGAGCTAGGTCTTAAATTAGAATGGCTTTGATCAGAATTAGTAATAGTAATAGATATTATAACTATTACAACAAAGATTACAAAAAACTGTTGTTGAGAACCTGTTCTGTTATATGCATTATCTTATTTTACCCTCAGAAAAATCCAAGGAGGTAGGTATATCATTTGCCCACTTTATAGATGAGAACATTGAAACTTAAAAAATTTGAGTAATTTACTTAAGACACACAGCAAGTAAATGGCAGAACTCCTATTTGATCCCAGGTAGATTAAACTTTAAAGCCTTAATATTTAGTTGGAAAAGAAAAGAAGATCAGTGATGGCAGGACAGATTTTTGCCCTTTATGAATCTCCTTCGTTAACTATTTCCTACACCATCTGCATTGGAGGAAATATAGCATAATGCCAAGAACCCAAATGCACAGCTTCTCTTGCCACTTACACTCTGTGTAACCTTAGGCCAGATACTTATCTCTGAGCTTCATCTGCCTCATCTGCAAAATGGGAATTATAATAATTAATTCATAAGGTTTGGCTAAACTTAGATGAAAACAGTGCAAGAGATTATCATGAGGATGCTTCATCTGTGTGAGCCAACGGGAGTTACTGCTTTCTATTCTCACTGTTGGTACTTTAGAACAGGAGTCAAAGATTGGGAGGGCCAAATATTGTAAAGCTGTGTTTTGTTTGGCCTCTACTATGCTTTGAAGACTTCTGGGAGCACTATCATTTGCAGGCATTGGTGGCTGACCAGCCCTGTGTGATGTTTGAAGCTTCACAGTCTTATTATCAGCCAATCACCAGCAGCAATGTCATTTGTGAAGCACAGGCAGGAGGCAGGTAGACAGAAAGGAAAAGTAACATTTATTGCAACATATGGGAGCTCTGACAATGTTTCCATCCTCTTTAATATCCAACTGTGTAGAAATGAATCACCAGGCCATCTTGCAGGACATGGCGATAGGGGTTGGTTCGGTCCTGTATGCTCCTTAATTCCCAAAGCCAGGGAAAGAGCTGAATGCTTTATGGGTAAAGTAATTGTATGCCCAATGATTAATATAAAAAAATAGTCTTGGGATAATGTTTGTTCTAATTAACGGATTTCTGGTTTCACAATTCATTGCAGCTTCCCAGATATCACAAATGATTACTGAAAAAGCACCTTGGTCTTTGCCATTAGGTTTCTTTTTAGTAGGCAACTATATTACTGGGAAGGAATAATAAACATAAAGCATATGCAAAGACCTACACCTGTTACTTTACTTATTTCACTTTGAAAAATAAAATAAAATAGTGGCTTCAGAGAAAGGACAGGAACAAAAACTCAGAGTGGCTTTCAACAGCTGAAAACTTAAGTTACTGAAAACTTTCTTTATCTTAAAAAGAGAAATGCTTTATTTCTAAAAATATCAAGAACCAATAGCTAGTAGCAATGTTAATAGGCAAACTGAGTTTAAACTTGAATTTCTTTCTTTCTTTCTAAGTCAATGCTTAAAACACAGCAATTTTTAATTTTTTTTTTGCTTTTTGCTTATTTATAATTTTTAAAGGTGTCATGATTTTGGTCCAAACACTGGGAAGTGGGATAAAGAGAATAATTTTTTGATTATTAAATAATATTTACACTATGCTACTAGCATTTATGCTAAGCAACTTAATTTTTAGGTGGTTTTTTTTGTTTGTTTGTTTGTTTGTTTGTTTTTATCTTAGCTGGTAAGTTTAAGAAACCTCTTTTGATTCTGTCCTGGTTGATGTAGAAATACTTGCCAAGTTCAATTTATATACAATTTATTAGAAATTGTGCGTTTGGTCACTTGGGTTTCTACATTAAGAATGGAATCAACAGCAGTACCTATACCGGAGTTAGTTTACCTAGAAGAAGTTTGATTGTATGCTAATTATTCAGTTTAAAATAAAAATCCATTTAGCTGGTATATATCTGGTTACATTGTATCTGTGTAGCAAAATGTTTGTTGAGCTGGCTGGAGGAAAGAAGTCTGCTAAGACTGTGTGTGGTTCAGCTTTGAAATGCCTGGTCAGAGATCGCATGACGATCTCGCATGACGATCTCGAGACATCAGGGGAGCGCTACTCTTGAAACCACTGTTCCAGTCGTAGGCACTGATTTGGGGCAGTTGCCGTCCCCTCCCCTGTGTCCAGTAACCAAGAAATGACAATTAAGTTGAAAGAAGGAATACAGATAAGCTTTAGCCTCAAATCTAATCAAACACTATCATTTTAAGTGCTCTGTCTTTATTTATAAACAAAAATATCCTGGATGTTATCTCAGCTTATTGTCAACCAGCCAAATTCTTCTCTTTTACATTGCTGGAAGAAGTTGTATATATATTAGTGTTTGGTTGTCATGTATTATTTATTGTGCTTTTAATGTAATTTCAGGGGATGGAAAAGGAAAATAAATCCTTCAAATGAAACCTTATTCTTACTGTGACATGGTTCTTATAACTCAAATTAATTTAATTCTTTTCTATTTCATTTTTAATGCTTCTCAAGTGAAAATGAAATTCACATGCTAAAATAGAATACTTTCAATGCTCATTCTACCAACCACCCTTATCATAGTGTGTTATATTTAGCTGTTTATAAACCCGTTATAAGTATTGTCTCATAGGTATAATTTTCACAAGCACAAGGGAATGAAGTATTAATATAAGAAACTGTAAACAAAATGTAGTTTTTTAAACTGCAATCAAGTCTTAATATGTTGCTATACACTACCATCTTGAAAATTCACTTAAGCATCCCAATTAAACAGAAGATGTAAACATTAGCCAGATGTTCTCTGGTGTTTGAACATTTTGGAGTCTTTAATTTCATTTAATTAGGGTTAAACTTGGGTCTTTTGTTTTTTAATCAAACTTGTTATTTTCATTGTTTATTTTTCTTTTTTGAGAAGTTGTGGGTTAAACTTGTCATTTTGACATAATGGTGGATTTCACATACAGTTAAAAAAATAATACAGAATGAGTCCAGGTACATTTTACTCAGTTTCCCCCAGTGGTAGTGGAAAATCTAGAGTACAGTGTCTCAACCAGGGCTTTGACATTGATACAGTGAAGATACGGAAAACTCCATCACTACAGTGGTTCCCCGTGTTGCTCTTTTATAGCCGCACTCAGCTTGCTCCTCACCTGCTCCCTGGCAATCATGTATATGTTCTCCATCTCTATACATTCATCATCTCAAGAATGTTCCAGAAATAGAAGCACACAGTAGGGATAGGCTTTCTTCACTCAGCATAGTTCCCCAGTGATTCACCCACATCGTTCTGTGCATCAGTAGTTCCCTTTGACTGCTGAGCATTAGTCCATGTTACGCATACACCAAAGTTTGTTTAACCATTCACCCAATGAAAGGCAGCTGGGTTGTTTCCAGTTTGGAGCTATTAAAAATAGAGCTGCTATGAACATTCAGGTACAGATTTTGTGTGAACATAAGTTTTCAATTCTGTGGGATAAATGCCCAGGAGTGGACTCACTTACTGGGTCTTTTGATAGTTGCATGTTTAGATTTGTAAGAAACTTGCAAACTGTTCCCAAAGTGGCTTTATCATTCTACATTCTCACCAGCAATGTATGCGTCATCCAGTTTGTCTGCATCCTGCTAGCATTTGGTGTTGTCACTGTTTTTCATTCTAGCCATTCTGATATATGTGTGGTGATATCTGACTGTGACTTTAATTCCCCTAATGGCTAATGATGTTGAATTTCTTTTTATGTGATTATTTGTCATTGGTATATTCACTACAGGGAAATGTCTGTTCAATTTTTAACCCATTGTCTATTGGATTGTTTTATTTTTTACTGTTAAGTTTTGAGAGTTATTTATGTATTCTAGGTAATAGTCCTTGTTGGAAATGTGGTTTGCAAATATTTTTCCAAGTTTATACCTTGTGTTTTCATGGCTATCTGAGCAAGTCTTTAACTTTGATGAAGTTTAATTTATCAATCTAATCTTTATTGATAGTGTTTATTCTATTGCTTTGTATAGTTTTCATAGTGTTTGCTGTCAGTGTTACAATTTGTTCACATAAGATTCCAAATTCCATTTAAGTCCCTTTACTCTTCCACTTTTAAAATCCAATTTTCTTAATTATTTCTTCTAAATATCTTGAGTGCCACATACTATAATTTTATAAATTTTGCCTTGACCATCAAGTATGATTTTGTTAAGTCATGAGAAGAAAAACAATCATTTATGCATACCCCTATTTTTTTAAAATTCAGTTTTATTGAGATATATTCACATACCATACAATCATCCATGGTGTACAATCAACTGTTCACAGTACCATCATATAGTTGTGCACTCATCACCCCAATCTATTTTTGAACATTTTTCTTATACCAGAAAGAATCAGAATCAGAATAAAAAATAAAAGTAAAAAGGAACACCCAAATCATCCCCCCAATTCTACCCTATTTTTCACTTGGTTTTGGTCCCCATCTTTCTACTCATCCATCCATACACTGGACAAAGGGAGTGTGATCCACAAGGTTTTCACAATGACACTGTCACCCCCTGTAATCTACCTTATTATAAAACCATCTTCAAGAGTCAAGGCTACTGGGTTGGAGTTTGGTAGTTTCAGGTATTTACTTCTAGCTATTCCAATACATTAAAACCTAAAAAGTGCTTTCTATATAGTGTGTAAGATGTCCACCAGAGTGACCTCTCGACTCCATTTGAAATCTCTCAGCCACTGAAGCTTTATTTCGTTTCATCTTGCATCCCCCTTTTGGTCAAGAAGATGTTCTCAATCCCATGATGCCAGGTCCAGATTCATCCCTGGGAGTCATATCCTGCATTGCCAGGGAGATTTACACACCTGTGAGTCAGATCCCACATTGGGGGGCAGGCAGTGAGTTCACTTGCAAAGTTGGGTTAGTTAGAGAGAGAGAGGGCCACATCTGAGCAACACAGAGGCACTCAGGGGGAGACTCTGAGGCACAATTATAAGCAAGTTTAGCCTCTCCTTATGCATACCCCTCTTTTTATCAATTCTGATGTTCTTTCCTTTCTAAAGTTCTGCTTATTTTACCTTTGTCAATTATTTTACTTTAATTTTCTAACAAATACACTCAGATTTTCCTTTCTCTCCAACCCTTTCCAAATCTTTGTAAAGGAAGGAAAAAAAAAAAAAAATCTGTGTGGATACCATCATCCACCTAAGCCCTCCCCACCCCAGCCCTCACCCCGCACCGTTTCACAGGGATGCTCTCTGGGGAGGAAAAGAGGGAGAGTGAATAAAGAGAAAAGGTTTTGGAACTGTCTCTCCCGTGTCACTCAAGAGTCTCCGCGAATCTCTGCGATTGTTTCATGGCATGTAAAGGCCACAGCCACCCTGGCTGAGCGCTCTGCTTCAAGTGCCCACTGGAAGCAAGGAAAATCATTAATGGAAGACCTGCCGGATTATTTGTTTTGGAAACAGTATGGCGCAGCTCTCCACGCTGGGCCCAGGCCCCTTGAGACACTGGAGCTCTTTATTCACGGCCGCTCTGACTAACCAGGGGGAAGGCGCTGCCCACCTCATGACGACGTGACTCACCACGCGTCCTGCCCGGACTTGAAGGCGCACACCTGCTCTCATCTCGCCACGCGCCTCGGAGCCCCCCAGCCCGTCCGGCGCATCAGGGCGTCCCGGTAGCCGGCCCGGGGAAGCCGCGTGCCCATTGGACGGTCGGGAGGGAACAAAGCCGGCTCAGAGGCTCGCCGCCCGGGGCCAGCCCGATGACAAGTCCCTGCACCGCTCGACGCGCCGCAGCTGACACGCCTGAATGTGCAGACCTCCCCGTGAACCGCTCCGCCGGGCGCGCGTCCCATGCTGCCGGCCGCTGCCGGGGCCTCGCCGCGCGTCCTCACCCGGTCCCCGCGCGCGCCGGGGGGCTGGGGCCGGACGCCGAAGGGGTGAGGACGGGGGCGAGCCCAGGACGTCCGCGGCTGGGGTGGCTGGTGGGAAGCCCGCGCCCAGCGCTCCCCGCAGGACTTGGCATTCTTTGCAATCAACAGTCAAGTGCAAACCACAGCCCTCCCAGGTCTTCTTGTAAATATGGAAAGTCTGCACTCTCTCTGCCTACACCCCTTCCCTCGTTTACATTCAGCAGAAGCTCGGGCACTTTGGAACTCACAGCTAAAGCAGAGTTCTCTGCTAAAACAGCTAAATGGCACGGATCTCGCTTTCGGTCGTTTAGAACAATCATGAAGACTAGCAACTGTACACAGCACTGCAGTTATTTAATTGGGTCTCCTCCTATGTTTATTCATTAAAGCATCAATTAATTAATTAATATGATAGCTCCATAAATGAGCTGGCTTTAGCATAGGCCACATTTCCAATATTGACATTTGTAATTTAATAATTAGTATTAACTTTTAATATGTATTTATTATATAATATATTTAAATTCTTTTTTTTTTTCAGATTTTCACACTCTTTTGCCACGCTTGCTCCCAAGCCTCTCCCATCAACACCAGAAGGATGTCGCAGGGCTGCCCCCACTGCCCCCACTGCCCCAGAGAGACCCCGAGGTGCCGTACTCCTCTTCACTGCTGCTGGAACCCTGGGGAGCTGCCCAGCTGGCCCCCAGAACTTCCGTATAGCTCCGTCTCCTTTCCCATTCCCCAGCTCACTGCTAGTTTCAGGGTTCAGAGAATTGTGGCTTGCTAGGATTTACGATGTTCTCAGTTACTATTAGCAATAGAGTCTCACTACTCTGTGCATTACATGGGACCGCACATAGGCTAACCTGGGAAGAGAGTCACAGTTAATATCATTTCTAGGGAAAATAGAGCACAATGGGCTCATAAATTCTGATAGGGACTAAGTAGAAACTTTTCTTTCCTGGCAATGGTGGCTGCTTATTAAATATTACTTGTTGGAAGGAGTGCCCTCCTTACAGTAGACAGGTGATACAGGCATAGTTTGCAAATTCTTGTTTATCTTAGCCATTTTAGTGTGAAACTGGATTTCTGTGACTCTGTTTTCCCCCTTTGCTACTTGGACAGAAAAACCAATGGCTGGGTATGATTTGAAAATCCTATAAGGACCCAACTTGCCTATTACACAAGTTGAGCTTATTTTTGCATATTTATGGGGCAGGAACAGGGAAGGTAGACCTAAACATGCCTGGAATACAAATTCCCTTTACTGGAAATTAAAGAAAAAAAGAAAGAAATGGACTTGAAATTCACGAGAGAATCTTGCCCTGTAAATCCTATATATTACGAGCCATTAAGTAACCACAAATAGCAGATATTCCCAATCATAAGATGTCAAATGTAGAGAAAATGCCAGCTAGTTTTTTAGAAAATTTACTGAGAGCTTTGTTTTTCTACTATAATAAAGGAAACCGCACCAGACCAAGTATCCATTAACGCTGGTGCATTGCTCTGGACCAAAGATGGTGATCTGCCCACTAAAAATCCAGTGCGTCTTGACCAATATGCTCCCACTTCCCACCTCAGCAGGCTCTTGCTGACTCAAAAACTAAAGGTATTTCTACAAGGAGTGAGACTGTGGTGTCCTCAATCATCCATGGCTTTCTTTTTAACATAAAGCTTAATCTTAGTGTTACTATTTAGAAAATAATTTCTTAGCAACATATGGACACAGCTGTTTGTGTCTGGTATAGTTTTGAACTTGGAGTGAATTACATCTTCCTTTAAAAGGGGGCAACTCTGTACTCCTCTGTTAAAGCAAAAGTCAAATAATTACAAATTGATAATAAACATGTCTAGAACTTTCCCTCCAACTTAAAAACCAAGAGATACTGTCCATGACCTCCGCTCGTATTTGGTCTTCCATTTTTTAGGAGAGAACATTCATCTGTTCCAAAGTATGAACTTAATGCATAAACACACTTTTAGGTTTTAGCACTCTTCATTTTGTTTGATAAACAAGAAAAAAAATGGAAATGCTCCCCAAAATAGAATGGCTAACTCTACATCCAGAGGTATTTGCTGAAAGACAATATATTCAGTGTGTAGTATTAAAAAGTAGAGCAAATGTATGAAAACGTATGGCCTTGGGCAATGAATGTGAAACTTGGATCTGTTTTCCATCTTTAAAAGATCATGATACAGACTGGCCTTTAAAATATAAGGTCACGCTCTCTAAGTAGAACTTTTCTGCCCTCATAGAAATGTTCTATAAACTGTACTGTCTGATGTGGTACGTTAGCCACATTGGCTTTTGAACACTTGAAATGCAACTAGGAACTAAATTTTTAATTATTTCGTTTTAGTGAATTTAAAATGAAGCAATCACATATTCCTAGCGCTTACCACATTGCACAGTGCAGTTGTAAAACAAACTGGGGCAACAAAAGAGATTAAAATTTGAATGACCCAACTGTGCCAAAACAAGGGATTGAAGAAACAAAATGGGAGGATTGGGGAGGGAGGATGAGTGGTTGTGGGCAGAGTAAATCAAATTAACAAGCGCTTTTGAACACTTACCATGTGTGACTATGAGGGTGCCCCAAGGACACAACCCAGATATTGCAGTTTGACGATGTAGGGCTTGATTAAGGAGCCAAAAGCAACGGAAAGGAGATCACAAGGAAGGTGTCATAATTTGTCCAACAAAATAAACAGGTGGTAAGGATCCCTTTTGGTTAGAAAAACTCCCCACAGAGTTAGAAGGAGGTGATGATGAACTAGGATGGCATGGTGAGAGGGGATTTCAGACACAGTGGATCAACACAGCTCCAACGCAGGGGGTGGGGGGCTGGAGCAGAGGGCTCAGGAGGGAGAGGTGGGCTGAAGGCTGCTGGAAAGACAGGTAGGGCCGGGTTGTTTAGGGCCTTGAGTGCCAAGCTGGGGGCAACAGACATTTTCCTATGTAGCCATTTGAAGGGGCTTAAAGTTGTTCTTTTGAGAAGAAATGTGTGTTTCTGATGTATGCTGATGGACTTACAGATGGTGACATTATGACATTACTTTGTGGCAAAAAAAAAAAAAAAAAAAAAAATAGCCTGGGTATCTGAGGAACTGGTTTCTTATCTCACATTTAAGCAAATTCATTATTGCAGAATACCCTTTGATAAAAGAATTCTTTAAATTTTTAGTGTGTAGGTGTTTTAGTTTCCCAGCTGCTAAAACAAATGCTGTAAAGGCTTGGCTTAAACAACAGGCATAGTTGGCTAAGGAGAAGTCCAGAATCAGGGCATCAGCAAAGCAATGCTTTCTCCCCAAAGACTGTGGCATTCTGGGGCCGGCTGCCAGCAATCCTTGGTCCTTGGCTTTTCTGTCACACGTCAATGCACATGGCAGCATCTTCTGCTTTCTCTTCTGGGTTCTGTTGACTTCTGCTTCTGGCTGCTCCCTCGGGCTGCTTTCTCTGTGTTTTTCTCCATAAGGCCTCCAATAATAGGATTACAACCCATCCTTAGTCATGGGGCCACACCTTGACTAAAGTAACCTCATCAAAATGTCCTACTTACGATGGGTTCACACCTACAGAAATGGATTAAAATTAGGAACATGTTTTACTGGGGTACAAGCTCCAGCCACCACAATGGGCAACTCAAAGACCTTCTCAATTGTTCTATACTCTTCCTTCTTTTAGCACACTCCCCACTTTACTACTTTCTCTCCTTATATAATATAAATGAGGTCCTGTTTTAAAAATATTAATAAATTACATGGAGAAAGCTTTGGGGACCCCTGAGAGTCAAGAAACTCATGCCCTACTTCCTCTTTGAATTCCCTCTTGAGTTTCCTCTTGATACATTTTGAAATTTGAAATCCCCACCAAGGCAGCTGACTCAGATAGCCAATTAAGCCCCTAGTTCATTCTGTTTGCCCCAATACGCAAAAGAGATCACCTGCCCTAAACCCACTCTCATCCAATCACTAGGAATCAAGCCAACTTCCTTTTTATGTCCATGAAAATCGTTTGCCATACTTAGAAGCTACTTCCATTCTTACAAGTGATCTGGCTTTCTTTGCTGCAGCAAAACTTTGGTATCTCAAATAAAATGCTGTAGACTGCAAACTCAACTCTGATTTGTCTTTCAATGCGATCTTGGGCACCATGCTAGCTAAAGTTACATGCCATAATTTGGCAATGTGGACAAAATCTTATAGATTGAAGTGTTCCAGGTTTTTTTTAATAAAAAGGAGTGGTGAAATTAGCATTTTGTGAGCAATATTCTGTGATGGTTGTTGTGGCTGATGTCAGTAAATGTGCACACAGCAGTACAAACATGAGGACTGTAAAGAGCATATCTGGACCAGATAATGAATTAACAAATGAAGAAAACACCCCTTCCCCTTACCATTAAAAGAAAGAAGAGCAGCTTGCCCAAGGACACAGAGCTAATTAGCAACAAAGATGGAACCAGAACTCCAGTTAATTGCACAGATCCAACTGTTATGTAAGTTTCAGCCAAGAATTTAACCTCTATGATGGCTTGTATTTAAGATGAGCCTAATATAACTATAAAAATGTTGGTATTCACACATTTACCACTCACAGACCACAAAAGAGTATTACAGGGATGAATGAACTAAGCAACTGGTGTCTTTGAAGGTCTTTTCATTGCCACACGAAAGGCCTCTGATCTCTTTGGCAGTCCTTTTGCACCCTCTGACTTACAAGCAGACAGGCATGTGTGATAAAAAGCAAGCATAGTCAATGTATTGAACCTTAAAACAGATGTTCATGAAAGGTAATTGGTTTTCAATTCTAATATCATTTGAATTTTTTTTTTTTAAGTTGTCAGGATGCATAGGGGAAGAAACCTCAACCTCAGTCCTTTCCAAGAACGAAGTCTCTGTCCTTTGATGTCCCAATTCTGCCTCCTACATCAACGCAAGGCAAGGCTGAGCCAACAGCCTCAGCCACCAGCCCCTCGGCTCGCGGACAAGAGCAGCAGGGCTATTTCCAGCTCTGATTCAGAACCCTTGGCATGCTGGGGAGCTCGGCCCCCACCCGGGGCCCAGGCCGAGGGGCTGCCCCGGCTTGCCATCGCGGTGACCACACGCTCAGGAATGCAGACACCTGCAATAGCAGGAACAGAGGATATAGTCACCTGTCTAACCTGATCCACCCAGGTGGAAAGGGTGTGTTTGGTCATGACTCGGAGTTTGGCTTTGGCCTGTGGAACAAAAAGGAAGGGGAAGCTGGCACCTGCAGGAATGGAATGCAGCTGATTCCGTGCCCGCCTAACAGCCTGGCAGAGAATGTTCCCTCCCTGCGCTCTCACTCATTCTGAATGGAGTCTGGGCTTTGCTTACAGGATGAGCATCTCCTGCTGTTCATTTGAACACTGATGCACTTTGCACTTTAAAAAACCTGCTCTGTTACTCCCAAGGAATCTGAGCCTTGAGGACCTGGTATCTCCTCAGAAGAGAAGGAAATGGTGAAACAGAACTAAAGGAGGAGGAGAGAAATGTGCAGTTTCTGTTCTACACTCACTTCTCACCCCCACTGCACCTACTGCAGAGTTTCTTCTCTTAGAAAAACAGTTTCTTGGCAAACCACACTCACACACACAGGCACAAGCCAAGCCCAGGCCCAAGCACAGCAACACAAACACTTACACACATGTGCATGCACAAACATGCTATGCACACATGTATAAATGCACACACACACACACTGTACGTACACGAGTCCATGCCTTGTGCTGCCCCATGTGCCATGACTTGTCTGGAGAAAGAGAGAAGGGAGAACCGGTTGGAGCACTGGGTGGAGAGGCCCCCACTGAGTGATAGGACACAGGTTGAGCTCTGAGGTGCCCCCTCCCTGGGTGCATCACCCAGGGGACCTGGCCCAGTGGCTCTGCATCCAAGACGGCAGAGCTATCACCCTGTCCGACCCCAGTCCCAGCCACTAGGCCGAGCTGAGGCCTCTTAGGCTCCCAGGAGTCTGAGGATGTTGCATGACCCGCAATATTTTATACCCTCTGACTCCTGACCTCTTTGAGCAAAGCTGTGCACCGGGCTGGACATACAATCCATGTTATCCACATAAACTCTGCATGAACTTCAGTTTTGCCTTTATTTTTCATTTTTTTCTCAGTTATTTCTTGAACAAATCATTTTGCTGGTAAAGTGTCAAGTGCTGTTTTCCTTGGCAGCTATGGAACCTGAGGGGGGGAGTCATTTGCACCCCCTTCCTAAATGCTGACTAACCGGGACGCTCAACAAGATGATCACCAGGCGTAGTTTCCACGGGCCTGTCCTGGCCCCAGCGAGCAAAGCTGGGGGACAGCAGGGACGTGTTCCCTCACTTCAGGGCCTTCCTTTCCAGCTCTGCAGCACCAGAGAAGTGCTGGGCCTGTCCCTCAGCCCTGGGCACATCATCGTCATCATCACCATCATCATCATCATCATCATAGTAATAGTAATAAAATTCACCGAAGGCCCAAGCCGAAAGCAGGCTTGGACGTGGAGGAATGAAGGCGAGCTCCAGCCCTGCTCTAAGCCAGCCGCCCCAGGGTCCTCCAGCATGCATCTCGGGCCCTGGGGCAGAGCTGTGTTCCTCTGGGAGTCTGTGATATGAACCCGGGCTTTGTCTACGTTCACGCCAGGCACCTCCCTCGCTGCTCATTTCATCTGCGCCTCAAGGAATAGTTGCGAATTTCTTGGCCCTCTTTGTCCTTTCGCAAGAATGTTTCCCATCGGAATTTGCACTTGCCATGTACTCCACAAAAATCTCAAAGGGAAGGGCCTCTCGTTCCTCCTTAAACAAATTCAAGTACAAACCCAGCCTCTGAAATGTCACTGAACGCTTTTCTGAGTAGCTGTTTGGATGCTGGCAGTGCTCCTTGGATGTGGGCTCCCTGCTGCTCTTCTGAGTCTGCTCCTGAAGCTGGTGCTGGAGATAAAGGGGGTGGGTCTTGTGCTGCAGACTTTACCCCCCACCTTAGACTCCAGTAGCCCAAAGCATCCACCCAAAAGAAGCCTTCACAAATCCACAGCAGTTAGTGGATGGTGAGTGGTAACATCCATTTTAGGAGATGCTAATGAGGAAGCAGAGAATTAAACCTGATTTGTAAAGAATGCTGTATTAAGAAACAGAATTCATAAGGAACAGCTGAGGCTCCTCCAAAGCACATGCTGCAATGCCCTTCTCAAAAATAGACAAAAACCATGAGAAATCTATGTCCCTGAATAGAACATTTTGCAGGGGAGAGAGGTTTCTCTTTAATGACATTAGTTATGGAAGAAAATGTGTTTTTCTTTGTCTGCTACAGAGAACTGAAAAAGCCCTGGGCAGAAAGAGAGAGAGGAATATAGGACCCTGTCCCCTGGGCCATGGTTCATCCATTCACAAGAGAATGCACTGAAAAATTAGACTCCCCAATATTTATATGGTTCGTCAGAATAGAGCATGTTTACAAATCCTGCTCATTCTTCTAGCTGTCGATCCCTGGCTCTGCCTTGTTCTCCTCCTGCTGATTCTCCAGCCCAGATACTGGTGAAGGAAGGTGGGGCTGGGGGTGGGGGTGGGTTTCCAAAGCAGTCTGAATGTTCTACATTCTTGCAAGGGGGCAAATTACCGTGATAAAAAAAAAAGAGAGACCATTTTCCTCTGCCTGATGCTCCTCTTACAATGCACCAGAGAGAGGGCATTCTTGCGAAGCTTGGCTGCAGGGGAGATGCAGTCGCAGCAGGGAGAAGAACTGAGTATCACGGTAAGGGCTCCTGGAGTGCCAGTGCAGCTCACCCAAGTGTGCCCTGCTCCCGCAACACTCCCAGTGGGATCCGTGAGCAAACAGCGCGGGCCACACCTGCTTCTACCCAGTGCTGTGCCCTGCCTCCCGCTTATCAGATGTGCTCCATGAAACTGCAGCTAAAGCGTCACCTGGGAAGCCCACGCCCCCACTGCTCACGCTGCACTTTGCAGCCCAACCACAAACAGGGGGTGCTCTGGGGACACGTGATGCTGGGAAATATAGTCCGGCTGCCCCATGTAGGCTCGTCATACCTGCTGCTCACAGTATGGCTCCTGGAACAGCCATGAAATGATCCCATGGGATCCCAGCACTGAGCCCTAAATCACCTGTCCTTACAGAAGAAGGGACCAGCAGATGAGGCATCACCTGGGGTCCCCAAACCATATCTTCACCAAGTCTTCACCCCCTAACTCACCGTGGGACCCATGGACAAGCAACACTGATGTCAACATGGCAGCTGGTAACCCTAGAGGTAGTGAATTAGTATCTGCATTTTAATCAAAACCCTTCTGTGGGTACACAGAGTTTCAGGAGCCCCTCTGGAGTTGCTGCAAGGTTTTCAGCCATTTTGAGCTCCCTAAGGGCATATTACACTAGCATTTCCATAGAGGAATGCCATGAAATTGAGAAGACTTTCAGATCTTCGTTCTACGGTTATCCTATATTTTGTGATAAATCAGATTGTCCAAATAGACTGAAAATAACCCAGGCATTTTGCATTTGGAGTTTGAAAATGTGTTTTGAGTACCATCTGATAATGAAATATTGCTGACCTTTTCTAGGAAACTTTTCCACCCCTGCAGTCAAGTTCTCTTTTGACACCTTTTCCCTACACATGTGCACACACACGCACACTCACACACATGGCCCATTAGTAGCGAAGATTTGTTATAGAATCTCACGAGTGTCCCACACTGAGCTGGCCACACTGTATTCATCCTCGAATCCACACAGCACACCCACATTTTTCAAAAGAAGAAACGAGGACACAGAGATCACGGGACCTGCTGAAAGTAGCTGTGGTTCTAATCCTACTGTCATGGGGATACTATTTTGGAAAATGGAAAATGTGCTTTTCTCTTTTTGCATTTTGGTGTTTCTAACTTTTTCCTTATCAGCACATTAAAGCCATCCCTCTCTAAGGGAAGGGGAGGGAGATGTGTTAGTTCAGCAGGAGTGCAAACGGAAGGAAAGTTGAAGATAGTTCATTTTCAGCTTCTGGCAAACACAGCAGGACTCGGGCAGCAAGACAATCGATTTGAAAGTCAGCCTTTGTCACAGTGAACCTCTTCTAAACCCCAAGGGCATCTCAAGGTCCTAACCTGGAGTCCTTAATGACATCACTGAGCAGAGAGGGCCCCAGGCCTGAGCTTGCAGGGGAAGAGGTAATAAACCCACATTCTTTGAAGAGAAAAACAGAGCAAAGCTGTGAGGGCTTTGATCACAGTCACTGGGTAAAGGTGACGAATGTTCCAGCTCTTACGCTCGCCCGTGAGGCTCACTTGCCCAGGTGGGAGAAGTAGGCAGATCTTCCCGTGGCCTCTGGAATTCCGGGCAGGGGGAGGGAGGGGATGGTGACAGGAGACGCTGGGGTTTTCCACCGCCCTTATCTAGGCCTTGGCTTGGCAGAAGGGTCAAACGGAGCAACTTTCAGATAACAGAGGGGAATTCTGAGAGCAGGAGTGCTTTCTGCTCTGTGTTTGGGGCTCGGGGAGGAGGCTGCTGGTCAGCTGCCCACTGCCCCATCCTCAAAAACCCATGGGCTATGGCTTGGCCAAAGGACAGCTGGAGGGGTTAGCTTTCCCTGCTCTGCATTCCCATGTGGCATGGACAGGAATCAGAAGTCCCCAAATGCCCCTGAGACGGGCTTGGAAAGCAGTCGACGTGGAAGCCAGGAGGTGCATCTTGGTGGGGAATATATGGGCAGGCGCTATGTATTTTTTTTTTTAATAATATTAACTCTGCTTTGGTTAGCGGTTCTGTCTCTACAGTTCCTGCCTGTTTGTCTCCCTCTCTCAGCCCAGCATCTTTAGCTCATGCTACATAGGACCTTCCTAAGCAGATGCTCAAAAAATATTTCCAGCATTTTAATTTATTAGTAAAAAGCACACTTCCTCTCTATCCCCACTATGCAAATGATGAAGATATGTTTTAAGTATATCGATTTGAAGGGTTTCCAAATTATTAGCCTTTTTATAACACCACATGAACTGTCTCTGGGATGAATCAAAAGTAGTTACTATCAATTTTACTGTTTAAACAAAATTATACAAAGGCCTCCTCAATATAGAAAATAATAACCCTTCCTGATATGTTTAATCTTAATCCTAACGCTCAGGTATTAGCTTCCACTGGAGCAGGTCACGCCTTCTTTCAGTTTTCATGTAGCTCCTGATGCAAGGGTGGTGCTGCCACTTTAATCTAAAGTGCGCCACGTTCCACCACGTTCTGCCATGTTCCACGCCCTCCCTTGCCTCATTCGCTGCTTGTCCCACAACCGCCCCACCCGGCCAGCGCTCACACAGCACGGGCGTCAGGCCAGGGCCAGTTGGCACCAGGGGTGAGCCAGTTTGTAAATGGTGCCATGTGCTTCTGGAAGGAACCGGGCTAGTCTATGTGCAGCCCGGTGCCTGCCCCATGACGTGCCCACCAGGCTCCGTCTGGTCTGGCACCGCTCAGCCCCATGGGCTCAGGGGCCTCGTGTCTGCAGGCTGACCAGCTGCCCCTCAGTTACTGTACTAGCCTTCCGTCACTACTGTACACATTACCGCAGACAGCACAAATTCAGAACCTACAGTTCTGTAGATCAGAAATCCAACACTGGCCTTACTCAACTAAAGCTAACGGGTCAGCAGGGCTATGTTCCTTCTGGAGGCTTCAGGGAAGTCCCCATTTCCAGAGACCACTGCTTTCCTTGGCTTGCAGCCCATCCTCAAAGCCTCCATCCTCAAAGCCAGCCATGGTGGGTGGAGTCCTTTTCACACTTCACAGTTCTCGTGCCTCTTTCTCTGTCTTCCCATCTCACTCTGTCTGCAGCTGGGAAACATTCTCCACTTTGAAGGGCTCTGATTAGGTTGGGTCCACTTGGATAACCCAGAATAATCTCTCTATCTCAAGGTCTTTAATTTTAACAACTTCTACAACGTCCCTTTTTCCACATAAGGTAACATACAGGTACCAGGGATTGGGGTGTGGGCATCTTGGGGGCTTGTTATTCTGTCACCCACTATTGCTAATACCTCTTTCTTTCATGCACTTTTCTCTGGCAAGTCCTCCCCAGCTGCCCCCTT